>NC_139147.1:15634340-16234340 GCF_964270905.1 Leucopleurus acutus | reverse complement strand
ACCTCATACAAGCCAAATTGGTATTTTTCCTGGTGGTATAACTATCAGCCAGCAAACTATTTAAGGACGATTTGATGAAGAAATGTGAATCCTGACTGTTACCTGAAAATCTTCCCTTGATATTGGCTCATAAGATCCAGAGAGTTTACATATTGCATCAAGGTTTACAGAATAGGTGTCATTGGAAGAGAATTTCAGAAACAGCAGAGGAATATTCTTAAGAAATGCTGTGCTACCAACATTCTTAATGGCACAGATGATGATATTGTTGGAAAAGCACTAACATCAATGCCTCCAAGTCAAAAAGCATTTCTGAAGAGATGTTATGTGAAAGCATCTTAAGAATAAACAATTTACTTGGCATATGTTCTTTTTACCTATGCTAAAGAATGATATGTGATAAAAATACATCTCTAGATATAAAAGAACTATTTTAATGACTATAAAGTAAAAATTCTAGGTTATAAGAGAGCATTACTACATAGTTCAATTGGTAGGGCTCCTCTGTTGTAGTACATAAAACAATGGATCTTCTTCCAATTGACGGTGTCTTAGATTAAATGATATACAATATCTTTAGATTATTGGGCACAAAAGCAAGATTCAAGCCAGAAGACCCCCTTAGGAATTCTTTCTCTTTCATCCAAAGCATGCAACCCTCAAAGAAGTCTTTTCTGCCATCTGGTTGTCCCTGTGTAAGGGAGTCTGAGAATGTTGATGGGATTACAGAAGAAAGAAGATCCTTACAATAGGGCTAAAGGCATCACAATGAACATCTCAATAATGTAGTCTCCTGAACATGTCACCTCAGATTTTACAAATCCAAGTGCTGAAAATTGTCTCATCACTTTAATTACTTTATATAATTTCAGAGATCACATCTATCATTATATAACAATTGAAAGTTTTGTTGAGAAAAGTGCATTTAACACCATAGCCATATTTTGTTCAAACTGTGCAGCAATGCATGGTTCTGTGAATGATGTTCCTTTTATCATTAAGTTGTACCATTTTATAAAGTGTTCTCAAACAGCTACTATTTTCCACTTGAAAACTGAAAGCATCTACACTCATATGTCTTACTGTTTCCATCAACAGGACTTTACTATTCCAGGAATATAAAAGTTTATTTGCCCAGGAATATAACAGTTGCAAATCACTTTATTTTTCATTCCAAGATCTTCCTGAAATGCCCATCAAATCTTCAATAGAAAGAACCAAAAGAAAAAATATAGCCCAAGACTCTTTGAAACCCTTATTTCAAAATCTTTGCTATACACAACAGAACTAAACAATTATATTATGATTCTTACGTGATCACAACCAAGTCCCTGCACTGAAAGACCTGCCTTAAACCAGAGTTCAAAATCTCACAAATATCTCAATTTTGTCCTTCTCCACCTGAGGTACTAACAAGGTTCTCTCAAAGTAGTGTTCTCTTTTCCACAGTAAGAATAAACTCAGCTTTGTTTTATCAACAATTTGGTGATATTTTGGTGGAGCTGCCATTCAACACAATATTTTATATGAATTCTCAATAGATTTAGGATTCAGGAACTTGGGTCTAACCTGTAAAGACTTTGCTTTATTCAGCAAACCCATGCCAGTAGTAATGGAAGCAGTACTTACTAGTAAAATAAACATAGTTCTGCCTTGCATCTTCCACATATGGTTGAGGAAGAAAATTAAATGAATTTATTACAATATATAAAGGCAACTGAAAAATTTTTTTCCAGTAATTTCGTGGACTAAAGATTCCAAAATCCTCCTGAAATACATCATCAAAAAAAAATGTCAGGAAAATAAAACCTTTGAAATAAGTAGAACATACAAGGAAATAAGAGAAATCACATCTCATTAAGGTGAAAGCATTGCTCCAGGAATGATAACTGTCCCATACCCTAAGAACATCATCAGAGCCTGGTGGTCTGGTGGTCAGAGGCTTGGGTAGGTGGTAGAGAGCCCTGGAGTACTAAGTCAACTAAGCCTTGGATCTGGGTAGAGCAGAGAACCAGACTAATGACAACCCTACCTAAAGCTGAGGCTGAAGGAGAACCACACCCTGGAAAAAATAATGAAAAAGAAGAAAAACTGTACAACAGAGATAGAAAGAAAAGAAAGTTTATCATTTCTTCAAAACCCAAAATCAAAGCCACCCACCATGGCATAAATGCAAAAGCCCAGGGTGAGAATTTTAGTTAAAAATGGACACCAGTTGATGGTACCCCTGGGTATTCCATAGGAACAAGGGCAATTCCCTTCTAAATAAAATTACCTTTCACGCAAACCTCACAGGATTCCCAGAGGTGGTTACAATAAGCATACGCTCACATTAAAAAAAAAAGTCAGAAGTAATCTAAAGTAATAAACTATGTTCAGTGAAAATCAGTTGTAACACCAAAGCATATCCATAAAGATCTGAGATATTAGATAAAGAGCATAAAGTAATTATGTATAAACAAATATGTATAAGGAATAAGAAATATGTGTAAGGAAATCAAATATATGTAAGGAAATATGTGCAAGGAAATCAAAGAGGGGATTGAAGCAAAACTATAAAAATGACAAAGAAGATTTGAAAAATAAAGAATTTCTAGAAGTGAAAAAATATAGTAATTAAAATTTAAAACAACACAAATGTAAAGCAGAAGAATAGACAAAGTTGAAAAGAGAATCAGTGAGTTGGATGATACATCTGAAAAAATTATATGAAAAATATGAGGTTAAAAGACATGGAGAAAAGGGTAAGAAGTTTTAATATGTCTATTCTGAGCTCTAGAGGTAAATTATGGGGAGAAGGGAAAGGACAATACTCAAAAAGATGATGGCTGAGATTTCTCCCAAAGTTTTGAAAGACATGATTCCTCAGGTAAAGGAAGTCCAATGAATGTCAAATAGAATAAACACTAATATAACTATATTGAGAAGAGGGAAGAAAGCACAAGACACAGTATAAGAAAGTTCAATCCTGAGTCACCATAATATCCAGTAAGTAAATTCATGAATTATAACATGGCAGGATACACACATTATTTATGGAGATGCACATTATTTACAGAGATGCACAAATTCCAGGAGAAGCAATTAGAAAATAGAGTTAAATAATGCCTCTGGGAAAGAGGATATGGAAGCAATAAAAATGTATGAAACAGAAATAGTACATACCTAAACCCTTCCCCTTTTCACTATAAAGATTTCCCAGTTCCCTGATAGCCTTTGAGTATCTACCAAACACAAGCAATGGTCGATGACTCCTTTGCTATGGTAAACTCTGAATAAATGACCTCTCTCCATTCTCATTTGGGTGGTCTTCCTTTATTTCCACAATGTATATGGTTCATCTTACAATGGGATTCTATGTCAGTGGTAAAAATAATGGAGTAGATTTGTGTTCACATATATGTAAAACTCTCCAAGATATATTATTTTTTAATGTAAGTTTCAGAACATTGTATTATATACTCTCTTTTGGGTAATAAAAAAGACATAAACATTGCTAATAGTAGATAATATTGGAGAGCCACCTGGGGTGGGTAAAATGTCCTTTACTTTTTAATTTTTTACTTCTCCATACTGCATGAATTTTCTACTCATATAGATATTCTCTTGCAAATGCAATTCTGGGTCAGTTTTATTTCTTTTAATAATATATTAGGACTATTCCTAGATGGCAGAAGTGTTTCTCTTTTAGCTTTATACATCCCTAGAAGTTCCTCAGGCTTCTTGGGATGTTTCATTTAGAATTCCAGGGAGCCAAACAACCTTTTCAAACATGAGAGTCTCTGCAATTAAGATACAGGCAAAGATATCCTAGAATTTAAAAACTTGAAGGTAGTTAAGGTCTTAAATGTTTCTATTGGTAGGAAGAGATAAAGGCATCTCAAACTGATAACCTGATCAATCTTAGTTTGATGGTGTGGGAAAATGTGTTACATGTAAAGCTACTCATCCTTTAGAGCACAACCTTCTGTTATCTGATTCTGATTCTAAGGAAGCTCCTGATCTTTCATTGCCTTTAGTAGATAACTGATGGTGATGCAAATAATTCTTGTCTATCTACATGTAAACAAATTCTCTCATTTGAAGAGACAACTCTCCCCACATCCAAAAGAGATCCAGTTTTGCAAAGATTTGCAATTCATTTCAGTATTTCTGATTCATAAATATCTCTGCTATTTTACTTTTTCTTTGAACTACTTGTATCTTCTGCCTGGGACCCTCATTAATAATGAGATAAATAAAAATTTTTAACATGTGTTCATTTTATATCTGTATGAGAGTCATGATTTTAACTTTTTAGAATGTTTTCAATGACCTGTGCTATCAACTGATGGTGAAAAGAAACAAATATTTTCTCTGGGTACTGCCATTAAACAATGAGAGCCTGGGTTATGATTCCATATACAAGTGGAAATATAATTTATCTGAATCTCATTTTGTATCTTCTCCATCAACTGAGAATAACATTTCTCCCAGGAATTCTTGTAGTGATTAAACGAGATAAAATTCATTCAATGAGAGAATTGAATGAGTCTGATATTAGAGCAGCATTGTCTACAGATAAAGAGCATTTGCTGACTTACCCACCAGGTGACTCCTGGTGGGTCCCAAAATAGTTTTAGGATGGGGGTGGGCTATGTCATGCCAGAAAGACCAACCATGCAATCGGAGGGTTGGGCCTTTCAGCCAGATAACTTCTGCCCAACCTCCAGGGAGGAAAAAAGAGCTAGAGGTTGACTTCAATTGTGTGGCTTATTATTTCATCAATCACACCTAGATAATGAAATCCAGATAAAAACTCTAGACATCAGAGCTTGGCTGAGTTTCCTGATTGGTGAGACAAATGTGCCAGGATGGTGATATGTCATGATGACATGGAAGTTTTATGTTTGGGACCCTCCAGACCTTGACCTGTGCATCTCTTCATTTCACTGGTCCAGATTTGTATCTTTATAATAAAGTTGCAGTGCTTTCCTGAGTTCTGTGAACCCTCAGATTTGTAGCCATTTGTCAAAAGCATGAGTACCTTGAGAATCCCCAGAGCTTGCAGCTGGTAAACAAAGTAAAGGCAGTCTGTTTAAAGATTGTGCCCTTAACCTGTGAAGTCTGCACTAATTCTGGGTAGTTAGTGTAGAAATATACACACTTACCATTTCTATGGCTCTCAATTTTCCCATATATGAAGTGGAAGTAATGATGCTACTTACCACTCGTAATGTTGCTATGAGGTTCAAATGTGTTAACATTTGTAAAGCATGTTAAATTATGCCTGGCAACAACCAAGCATTATATAGATGGGTTTTTAAAAATAATAATAATAACCTTTAATGTCCTTTCTAATATTAACATTCTATAATTCTATGCCTCTCAGCATAATTGTTAAAGTATGTGCTATAACACAGCTCGATAAACCCCAGACATAAATTAGAAAATGATTTTTTAAAGATATACTAGAAAGAGGGACCTTCAAGATGGCGGAGGAGTAAGAGGAGTAAGAGGATCACCTTCCTCCCCACAAATACATCAAAAATACATCTACATGTGGAACAATTCCTACAGAACACCTACTGAACGCTGGCAGAAGACCTCAGACCTCCCAAAAGGCAAGAAACTCCCCACATACATAGGTAGAGCAAAAGAAAAAAGTAAAAACAGAGAAAAAAGAATAGAGACAGGACCTGCACCTCTGGGAGGGAGCTGGGAAGGAGGAGAAGTTTCCAAACACTAGGAAGCCCCTTCACTGGCAGAGACAGGGGGTGGGCGGGGTGGTGACGTTTCAGACCCACAGAGGAGAGTGCAGCAACAGGGCTGCAGAGGCCAAAGTGGAGAGATTCCTGCACAGAGGATCAGTGCCAATCAGCACTCACCAGCTTGAGAGGCTTGTCTGCTCACTTGCTAGGGCGGGTGGGGGCTGGGAGCTGAGGCTCGGACTTCGGAGTTCAGATCCCAGGGAGAGGACAGGGGCTGGCTGCATGAAAACAGCCTGAAGGGGGCTAGTGCACCACAGCGAGCCAGGAGAGAGTCCAGTAAAAAGTCTGGAACTGCCTAAGAGGCAGGAGACCATTGTTTAAGGGTGCACGAGAGGAGGTGATTCAGAACAACACCTAAACGAGCTCCAGAGACGGGTGAGAGCTGCTGCTATCAGCGCGGACACCAGAGACGGGCATGAAATGATGAGGCTGCTGCTGAAGCCACCAAGAAGCCTGTGTGCAAGCACAGGTCACTATCCACACCTCCCCTTCAAGGAGACTGTGCAGCCCGCCACTGCTAGGGTTCGGTGATCCAGGGACAAATTCACTGGGAGAACACAGGGTGCACCTCAGGCTGTTGCAACATCACACTGGCCTCTACCGCTGCAGGCCCGCCCTGCATTCCGTACCCCTCCCTCCCCCCAGCCTGAGTGAGCCACAGCCCCTAATCAGCTGCTCCTTTAACCCCATCCTGTCTGGGCAGGAACAGATGCCCTCAGGTGACCTACACACAGAGGCGGGGCCAATCCAAAGCTGAACACCAAGAGCTGTTCGAACAAAGAAGAGAAAGGGAAATTTCTCCCAGCAGCCTCAGGAGCAGCAGATTAAATCTCCACAATCAACTTGATATACCCTGCATCTCTGGAATACCTGAATAGACAACGACTCATCCCAAAATTGAGGTGGTGAACTTTGGGAGCAACTGTAGAATTGAGGTTGGCTCTCTACATCTAATTTGTTCCTGGTTTTATGTTTTAGTTTAGTATTTAGAGCTTATTAACATTGGTAGATTTGTTTATTGGTGTGGTTGCATTCTTCCTTTTTTTTTAATATAAATATTTTTTTCTTTTCTGTTTTTCTGAGTGTGTATGAGTATACTTTTTTGTGTGATTTTGTCTGTATAGCTTTGCTTTTCTCCAAGGGTTCTGTCTGTACACATTATTGTGTTTTTTCATATAATTTTTAGTGCTTGTTATAATTTGTGGAATTATTTTAAGGTTTGCTTGCTCTTTTCTTTCTTTTTTTGTACTATGTTTCTATTTCTTTTTTAATACTTTTTAATTTTTTTATTTCAATAACTTTTTTATTTTATTCTTTTCTTTCTTTCTCTTTTTTTCTTTCTTTTATTCTCCCTTTTCTTCTGAGCCGAGTGGCTGACAGGGTCTTGGCCTGGTGTCAGGCTTGACCTTCTGAGGTGGGAGACCCGAGTGCAGCACATTGGTCCACCAGGGACCTCCAGGCCCCATGTAATATCAATCAGTGAAAGCTCTCCCAGAGATCTCCATCTCAACGCTAAGACTCAGCTCCACTTGACAACTAGCAAGCTACAGTGCTGGACACCCTATGCCAAACAACTAGCAAGACAGGAAAACAACCCCATCCATTAGTAGAAAGGTGGCCTAAAATCATAATAAGGTCACAGACACGTGAAAAACACAAGCAGACATAGTCCTGCCCACTAGAAAGACAAGATCCAGCCTCATCCACCAGGACACAAGCACCAGTCCCTTTAACCAACAAGCCTACACAGCCCACTGAAACAACCTTATCCACTGGGGGCAGACAACAAAAACAACGGGAACTATGAACTTACAGCCTGTGAAAGGGAGACCCCAAACACAGTAAGTTAAGGAAAATGAGAAGACAGAAAAATACAACAGATGAATGAGTAAGGTAAAAATCCACCAGACCTAACAAATGAAGATGAAATAGGCAGGCTACCTGAAAAAGAATTCTGAGTAATGATAGTAAAGATGATTCAATATCTTGGAAATAGAATGGAGAAGATAAAAGAAATGTTTAAAAACGACTTAGAAGAAATAAAGTGCAAACAAACAATTATGAACAGCACAATAAATGAAATTTGAAATTCTCTACAAGGATTCAATAGCAGAATAACTGAGGCAGAAGAATGGAGGAGTGACCTGAAAGATAAAATAGTGGAAATAACTACTGCAGAGCAGAATACAGAAAAAAGAATGAAAAGAACTGTGGACAGTCTCAGAGACCTCTGGGACAACATTAAACACGCCAACATTCTAATTATAGGGGTCCCAGAAGAAGAAGAGAAAAACAAAAGGGATGGGAAAATATTTGAAAAGATTATAGTTGAAAACTTCCCTAATATGGGAAAGGAAATAGTTAATGAAGACCAGGAAGCACAGAGAGTCCTATACAGGATAAATCCACAGGGAAATATGAGAAGGCACATATTAATCAAACTATCAAAAATTAAATACAAAGAAAAAATATTAAAAGCAGCAAGGGAAATGAAACAAATAGCATACAAGGGAATCCCCATAAGTTTAACAGCTGATTTTTCACAGAAACTCTGCAATTCAGAAGAGATTGGCAGGGCATATTTAAAGTGATGAAAGGGAAAAACGTACAACCAAGATTACTCTACCCAGCAAGGATCTCATTCAGATTCGAAGGAGAAGTTTAAACCTTTACAGATAAGCAAAATCTAGAGAATTCAGGACCACCAAACCAGCTTTAAAACAAATGCTAAAGGAACATCTCTAGGCAGGAAACACAAGAGAAGGAAAATAACTACAATAACAAACCAGAAACAATTAAGAAAATGGTAAAAGGAACATATATGTCGATAATTACCTTAAATGTAAATGGATTAAATGCTCCAACCAAAAGACGTAGACTGCTGAATGCATACAAACATAAGACCCATATATATGTTGTCCACAAGAGACCCACTTCAGACCTAGGAACACATACAGACTGAAAGTGAGGGGATGGAAAACGACATTCCATGAAAATGGAAATCAAAAGACAGCTGAAGTAGCAATTCTCATATAAGAAAAAATGGACTTTAAAAAAGACTATTACAAGAGACAAAAAAGGACACTACATAATGATCAAGGGATCAATCCAAGAAGAACATATAACAATTGTAAATCTTTATGAACCCAACATAGAAGCACCTCAATACATAAGGCAAATGCTAACAGTAATAAAAGGGGAAACCGCAGTAACACATTAATTAATGCCCCACTTTCACCAGTAGACAGATCATTCAAAATGAAAATAAATGAGGAAACACAACCTTTAAATGACACATTAAACATGATGGACATAACTGATATTTATAGGAAATTCCATTCAAAAACCACAGAACAAACTTTCTTGTCAAGTGCTCATGGAAAATTCTCCAGGATGATCATATCTTGGGTCACAAATTAAGCCTTGGTAAAATTAAAAAATCTTAAGTCACATCAAATATCTTTTCCGATCACAATCCTATGAGACTAGATGTAAATTACAGGAAAAAAATCTGTAAAAAATACAAACACATGGAGGCTAAACATTAAACTACTAAATAACCAAGAAATCACTGAAGTAATCAAAGAGGAAATCAAAAAGTACCTAGAAACAAATGACAATGAAAACACGACCACCCAAATCCTCTGAGATGCAGCAAAAGCAGTTCTAAGAGGGAAATTTATAGCAATACAATCCTACCCCAAGAAAAAAGAAAAATCTGAAATAAACCACATAACCTTACACCTAAAGCAACTAGAGAAAGAAGAACAAAAAAAAACCCAAAGTTAGCAGAAGGGAAGAAATCATAAAGATCAGATCAGAAAGAAATGAAAAAGAAATGAAGGAAATGATAGTGTACATCAATAAAACTAAAAGCTGGTACTTTGAGAAGATAAACAAAATTGATAAACCATTAGCCAGACTCATCAAGAAAGAAACAGAGAAGACTCAAATCAATGAAAATAGAAATGAAAAAGGAGAATTAACAACTGACACTGCAGAAATACAAAGGATCATGGGAGATTACAACAAGCAACTGTTTGCCAATAAAATGGACAACCTGGAAGAAATGGACAAATTCTAAGAAAAGCACAACCTTCCGAGACTGAACAAGGAAGAAACAGAAAATATAAACAGGCCAATCACAAACACTGAAATTGATACTGTGACTAAAAATCTTCCAACAAACAGAAGTCCAGGAACAGATAGCTTCACAGGCGAATTCTATCAAACATATAGAGAAGAGCTAACACCTATCCTTCTCAAAATCTTCCAAAATATAGCAGTGAGGAAAACTCCACCAACTCATTCTATGAGGCGACCCTCATCCTGATACCAAAACCAGACAAATATGCCACAAACAAAGAAAACTACAGGCCAATATCACTGCTAAACATAGATGCAAATATCCTCAACAAAATCCTAGCAAAACAGAATCCAACAGCACATTAAAAGGATCATACACCATGATCAAGTGGGTTTATCCCAGGAATGCAAGGATTCTTCTATATATGCAAATCAATCAAGTTATATACCATAATAACAAACTGATGGATAAAAACCATATGATTATCTCAATAGATGCAAAAAAAGCTTTTGAGAAAATTAAACACCAATTATGATAAAAACCTTCCAGAAATTAGGTATAGAGGGAACTTACCTCAACATAAGATAGGCAAAATATGACAAACCGACAGCCAGCATCTTTCTCAATGGTGAAAAACTGAAACTATTTCCTCTAAGTTAAGAAACAGGAAAAGGTTGTCCACTCTCACCTCTATTATTCAACATAGTTTTGGAAGTTTTACCCACAGCAATCAGAGAAGAAAAAGAAATAAAAGTAATCCAAATCAGAAAGGAAGAAGCAAATCTGTCACTGTTTGCAGATGACATGATACTATACATAGAGAACCCTAAAGATGCTACCAGAAAACTAATAGAGCTAATCAATGAATTGGGTAAAGTAACAGGATACAAAATTAATGCACAGAAATCTCTTGCTTTCCCATACACTAATGATGAAAAATCTGAAAGAAATTAAGGAAACACTCTCATTTACCATTGCAACAAAAACAATAACATACCTAGGAATAAACTTACCTAAGGAGACAAAAGAACTGCATGCAGAAAACTATAAGACACTGATGAAAGAAATTAAAGATGACACAAACAGATGGAGAGGTATACCATGTTCTTGGATTGGAAGAATCAACATTGTGAAAATGACTGTACTACCCAAAGTAATCTACAGATTCAATGCAATCCTTATCGAACAACCAATGGCATTTTTCACAGAACTAGAACATAAAATTTCACAATTTGTATGGAAAAACAAAAGACCCCGAATAGTCAAAACAATCTTGAGAAAGAAAAATGGAGCTGGCGGAATCAGACTCCCTGACTTCAGACTCTACTATACAGCTACAGTAATCAAGGCAGTATGGTACTGGCACAAAAACAGAAATATAGATAAATGTAACAGAATAGAAAGCCCAGAGACAAACTCATGCACTTATGGTCACTTTAACTTTGATAACAGAGGCAAGAATATACAATGGAGAAAAGATAATCCCTTCAATAAATGGTGCTGGGAAAACTGGAGAGCTATATGTAAAAGAATGAATTTAAAACACCATACACAAAAATAAACTCAAATGGATTAAAGACCTAATTGTAAGTCCAGACACTATAAAACTCTTAGAGGAAAACATAGGCAGAAGACTCTATGACATAAATCACAGCAAGGTCCTTTTTGACCCACGTCCTAGAGAAATGGAAATATAATAAAAAGTAAACAAATGGGACCTAATGAAACTTAAAACCTTTTGCACACCAAATGAAACCATAAACAGGATGAAAAGACAGTCTTCAGAATGGGAGAAAATATTTTCAAACAAAGCAACTGACAAAGGATTAATCTCCAAAATATACAAGCAGCTCATGCACTTAATATCAAAAAAAACAAACAACTCAATCCAAAAATGGGCAGAAGATCTAAATAGACATTTCGTCAAAGAAAATATACAGATTGCCAACAAACACATGAAAAGATACTCAACATCACTAATCATTAGAGAAATGCAAATCAAAGCTGCAATGAGAACGATACCAGGGAGAGCTTCAAGATGGCAGAGGAGTAAGACGTGGAGATCACCTTCCTCCCACAAATACATCAGAAATACATCTACATGTGGAACAGCTCCTACAGAACACTCACTGAACGCTGGCAGAAGACCTCAGATTTCCCAAAAGGCAAGAAACTCCCCATGTACCTGAGTAGGACAAAAGAAAAAACAGAGACAAAAGATCAGCGACGGGAGCTGCACCTCGGGGAGGGAGCTGTGAAGGAGGAAATGTTTCCACACACTAGGAAGGCCCTTCGCGGGTGGAGACTGCTGGTGGCAGAAGGGGAAAGCTTCAGAGCCGCGGAGGAGAGCGCAGCCACAGGGGTGCAGAAGGCAAAGTGGAGAGATTCCCGCACAGAGGATCAGTGCCGACCAGCACTCACCAGCCCGAGAGGCTTGTCTGCTCACCCGCTGGGAGGATGGGGGCTGGGAGCTGAGGCTCAGGATTCGGAGGTCAGATCCCAGGGAGAGGACTGGGGTTGGCGGTGTGAACACAGCCTGAAGGGGTTAGTTAGTGTGCCACAGCTAGCCGGGAAGGAATCCGGGAAAGAGTCTGGACTTGCCAAAGAGGCAAGAGACTTTTTCTTCCCTCTTTGTTTCCTGGTGCACAAGGAGAGGGGATTAAGAGCGCCACTTAAAGGAGCCCCAGAGATGGGCACGAGCCGCGGCTAACAGCATGGACCACAGAGACAGGCATGAGACGCTAAGGCTGCTGCCACCACCACCAAGAAGCCTGTGTGTGAGCACAGGTCACTATCCGCATCTCTCCTCCCGGGAGCATGTGCAACCTGCCACTGCCAGGGTCCCGTGATCCAGGGACAACTTCCCTGGGAGAACGCACGATGCACCTCAGGCTTGGGCAACGTCATGCCGCCTCTACCGCTGCAGGCTCGCCCCACATCCATACCCCTCCCTCCCCCTGGCCTGCATGAGCCAGAGCCCCCAAAACAGCTGCTCCCTTAACCCCATCCTGTCTGAGCAGGAAGAGAAGCCCTCAGGCGACCTACACGCAGAGGCGGGTCCAAATCCAAAGCTGAACCCCGGGAGCTCTGCAGTCAAAGAAGAGAAAGGGAAATCTCTCCCAGCAACCTCAGCAACAGCGGATTAAATCTCCACAATCAACTTGATGTACCCTGCATCTGTGGAATACCTGAATGCACAATGAATCATCCCAAATTGAGAAGGTGGACTTTGGGAGTAACGATATATTTTTTTTCCCTTTTTTCTTTTTGTGAGTGTGTATGTGTATGCTTCTGTGTGTGATTTTGTCTGCAAAGCTTTGCTTTTACCATTTGTCCTAGGGTTCTTTCTATTCTGTTTTTTTTTTTAATTACTAAAAAATTTTTTTTCTTAATAATTATTTTTTATTTTAAAAACTTTCTTTTCTTTTCTTTTCTTTTATCTTATTCTTTCTTTCTTTCATTTTGTCCTTCCTTTTATTCTGAGCCATGAGGAAGACAGGCTCTAGGTGCTCCAGCCAGGTGTCAGGGCTGTGTCACAGAGATGGGAGAACCAAGTTCAGGACACTGGTCCACAAGAGACCTCCCAGCTCCACATAATATCAAATGGCGAAAAACTCCCAGAGATCTCCTTCTCAACACCAAGACCTAACTCCACACAAAACCCAGCAAGCTACAGTGCTGGACACCGTATGGCAAACAACTAGCAAGACAGGAACAAAACCCCATCCATTGGCACAGAGGCTGCCTAAAATCATAATAAGGCCACAGACACCCCAAAACACACCACCAGACATGGACCTGCCTACCAGAAAGAAAAGATCCAGCCTCATGCACCAGAACACAGGCACTAGTCCCCTCCATCAAGAAGCCTACACAACCCCCTGAAGCAACCTTACCCACTAGGGACAGACACCAAAAACGTTGGGAACTATGAATTTGCAGACTGCGAAAAGGAGACCCCAAACACAGGAAGTTAAGCAAAATGAGAAGACAGAGAGACACACAGCAGATGAAGGAGCAAGGCAAAAACCCACTACACCTAGCAAATGAAGAGGAAATAGGCAGTCTACCTGAACAAGAATTCAGAATAATGATAGTAAAGTGTGATCTAAAATCTTCGAAATAGAAAGGAGAAAATACAAGAAACGTTTAACGAGGACATAGAATAACTAAAGAGCAAACAAACAGTGATAAGCAACACAATAAATGAAATTATAAGTTCTCTAGAAGGGATCAATAGCAGAATAACTGAGGCAGAAGAATGGATAAGTGACCTGGCAGATAAAATAGTGGAACTAATTACTGCAGAGCAGAATAAAGAAAAAAAAAAAGAATTGAGGACAGTCTCAGAGACCTCTGGGACAAAATTAAATGCACCAACATTCAAATTATAGGGGTCCCAGAAGAAGAAGAGAAAAAGTAAGGGACTGAGAAAATATTTGAAGAGATTATAGTTGAAAACTTCCCTAATATGAGAAAGGAAATAGTTAAGCAAGTCCAGGAAGCATAGAGAGCCCCATACAGAATAAATCCAAGGAGAAACATGCTAAGACACATATTAATCAAACAATCAAAAATTAAATACAAAGAAAAAATATTAAAAGCAGCAAAGAGAAAACAACAAATAACACATGAGGGAATCCCCATAAGGTTAACAGTTGATCTTTCAGCAGAAACTCTGCAAGCCAGAAGGGAGTGGCAGGACATATATAAAGTGATGAAGGTGAAAAACCTACAACCAAGATTACTCTACCCAGCAAAGATCTCATTCAGATTTGACGGAGAAATTAAAACCTTTACAGACAAGCAAAAGCTAAGAGAATTCAGCACTACCAAACGAACTTTACAACAAATGCTAAAGGAATTTCTCTAGGCAGGAAACACAAGAGAAGGAAAAGACCTAAAAAATAAACCCAAAACAACTAAGAAAATGGTAATAGGAACATACATATTGATAATTACCTTAAATGTAAATGGATTAAATGCTCCAGCCGAAAGACATAGATTGGCTGAATGGATACAAAAACAAGACCTGTATATAAGCTCTCTACAAGAGACCCACTTCAGACCTAGGGACACATACAGATTGAAAGTGAGGGGATGGAAAAAGATGTTCCATGCAAATGGAAATAAAAAGAAAGCTAGGGTAGCAATTCTCATATCAGACAAAACAGACTTTAAAACAAAGACATGAGACAGAGAAGGACACTACATAATGGTCAAGGGATCAACCCAAGAAGAAAATATAACAATTGTAAAAATTTATGCACCCAACATAGGAGCACCTCAATACATAAGGCAAATACTAACAGCCATAAAAGGGAAAATCAACAGTAACACAATCATAGTAGGGGACTTTAACACTTCATTTTCACTAATGGACAGATCATCCAAAATGAAAATAAATAAGGAAACACAAGCTTTAAATGATACATTAAACAAGTTGGACTTAATTGTTATTTATAGGACATTCTATCCAAAAACAACAAAATACAAATTCTTCTCAAGTGCTCATGGAACATTCTCCAGGATAGATCATATCTTGGGTCACAAATCAAGTCTTGGTAAATTTAAGAATATTGAAATTTTATCAAGTATATTTTCCGCCCACAGTGCTATGAGACTAGATATCAATTACAGGAAAAAACCTGTAAGAAATAGAAACACATGGAGGCTAAACAACACACTACTTAATAACCAAGAGATCACTGAAGAAATCAAAGAGGAAATCAAAAAACACCAAGAAACAAATGACAAGGAAAACACAATGACCCAAAACCTATGGGATGCAGCAGAAGAAGTTCTAAGAGGGAAGATTATAGCAATACAATCCTACCTTAAGAAACAAGAAACATCTCAAATAAACCACCTAACCTTACACCTAAAGCAATTAGAGAAAGAAGAACAAAAATCTCCAAAATTGGCAGAAGGAAAGAAATCATAATGATCAGATCAGAAACAAATGGAAAAGAAATGAAGGAAACAGTAGTAAAGATTCATAAAACTAAAACCTGGCTCTTTGAAAGGATAAACAAAATTGATCAAACATTAACCAGACTCATCAACAAAAAAAGGGAGAAGACTCAAATCAATAGAATTAGAAATGATAAAGGAGAAGTAACAACTGACACTGCAGAAATACAAAAGATCATGAGAGATTACTAGAATCAATTATATGCCAATAAAATGGACAACTTGGAAGAAATGGACAAATTCTTAGACATGCACAACCTTCCGAGATTGAAACAGGAAGAAATAGAAAATATGAACAGACAAATCACAAGCACTGGAATTGAAACTGTGATTAAAAATCTTCCAACAAACAGAAACCCAGGACCAGATGGCTTCACAGGTGATTTCTATCAAACATTTAGAGAACAGCTAACACCTATCCTTCTCAAACTCTTCCAAAATATAGCAGAAGGAGTAACACTCCCAAACTTATGCTACGAGGCCACCATCACTCCTATACCAAAACCAGACGAAGGTGTCACAAAGAAAGAAAACTACAGGCCAATATCACTGATGAACATAGGCGCAAAAATTCTCAAGAAAATACTAGCAAACAGAATCCAACAGCACATTAAAAGGATCATACACTATGATCAAGTGGCGTTTATCGCAAGAATGCAAGGATTCTTCAATATATGCAAATCAATCAACGTGACACAGCATATTATCAAATTGAAGGACAAACACCATATGATCATCTCAGTAGATGCAGAAAAAGCTTTTGACAAAATTCAACACCCATTTATGATAAAAACCCTCCAGAATGTAGGCATAGAGGGAAATTTCCTCAATATAATAAAGGCCATACATGACAAACCCACAGCCAACATCATCCTCAATGGTGAAAACCCGAAACCATTTCCACTAAGATCAGGAACAAGACAAGTGTGCTCACTCTCACCACTATTATTCAACATTGGTTTGGAAGTTTTAGCCACAGCAATCAGAGAAAAAGAAGAAGTAAAATGAATCCAGATTGGAAAAGAGGAGGTAAAGCTGTCACTGTTTGCTGTTGACATGATACTATATATAGACAATCCTAAAGCTGCTACCAGAAAAATTCTAGAGCTAATCAATGAATTTGGTAAAATAGCAGGATAGAAAATTAATGCACAGAAAACTCTTGCATTCCTATACAATAATGATGGAAAAATCTGAAAGTGAAAGTAAGAAATCACTCCCATTTACCATTGCAACAAAAAGAGTAAAATATCTAGGAATAAGCCTACCTGAGGAGACAAAAGACCTGTATGCAGAAAATTATAAGACACTGATGAAAGAAATTAAAGATGATACAAATAGATGGAGTGATATACCAGGTTCTTGGATTGGAAGACTCAACATTGTGAAACTGACTCTATTACACAAAGCAATCTACAGATTCAATGCAGTCCCTATCAAACTACCACTGGCATTATTCACAGAACTAGAACAAAAAATTCCACAATTAATATGGAAACACAAAAGACCCCGAATAGCCAAAGCAATCTTGAGAAAGAAAAACGGAGCTGGAGGAATCAGGCTCCCTGACTTCAGACTACACTACAAAGCTACAGTAATCAAGACAGTATGGTACTGGCACAGAAACAGAAACATAGATCAATGGAACACGATAGAAAGCCCAGAGATAAACCCACACACATATGGTGACCTTATCTTTGATAAAGGAGGCAAGAATATACAGTGGAGAAAAGACAGCCTCTTCAGTAAGTAGTATTGGGAAAACTGGACAGCTACATGTAAAAGAATGAAATTTGAACACTCCTTAACACCATACACAAAAATAAACTCAAAATGGATTAAAGACGTAAATGTAAGGCCAGACACCATCAAACTCTTAGAGGAAAACATAGGCAGAACACTCTATGACATAAATCACAGCAAGATCCTTTTTGCCCAACCTCCTAGAGAAATGGAAATAAAAACAAAAATAAATAAGTGGGACCTAATGTAACATAAAAGCTTTTGCACAGCAAAGGAAACCATAAACAAGATGAAAATGGGAGAAACAACCCTCAGAATGGAAGAAAATATTTGCAAATGAAGTAACTGACAAAGGATTAATCTCCAAAATTTACAAGCAGCTCACGCAGCTCAATATCAAAAAAACAAACAACCCAATCCAAAAATGGGCAGAAGATCTAAATAGACATTTCTCCAAAGAAGATATACAGATTGCCAACAGACACATGAAAGAATGCTCAACCTCATTAATCATTAGAGAAATGCAACTCAAAACTACAATGAGGTATCACCTCATACCAGTCAGAATGGCCATCATCAAAAAATCTACAAACACTAATTTCTGGAGAGGGTTTGGAGAAAAAGGAACCCTCTTGCACTGTTGGTGGGAATGTAAATTGATACAGCCACTATGGAGAACAGTATGGAGGTTCCTTAAAATCTGAAAATAATGCTACCATATGACCCAGCAATCCCACTACTGGGCATATACCCTGAGAAAACCATAATTCAAAAAGATTCATGGGGCTTCCCTGGTGGCGCAGTGATTGAGAGTCTGCCTGCCGATGCAGGAGACACAGTTTCATGTCCTGGTCCGGGAAGATCGCACATGCCATGGAGCGGCTGGGCCAGTGAGCCATGGCCGCTGAGCCTGCACGTCTGGAGCCTATGCTTCACAACGGGAGAGGCCACAACAGTGAAAGGCCCGCGAACCACACACTCACACAAAAAAGTGTCATGTACCACAATGTTCATGGCAGCTCTATTCACAACAGCCAGGACGTGGAAGCAACCTAAGTGTTCTTCAACAGATGAATGGATAAAGAAGATGTGGTGCATATATACAATGGAATATTACTCAGTCATAAAATGGAATGAAACTGAGTTATTTGTAGTGAGGTGGATGGACTTAAAGGCTGTCATACAGAGTGAAGTAAATCATAAAGAGAAAAAAAAATACCGTATGCTAACACATATATATGGAGTCTAAAAAAAAAAATGGTCATGAAGAACCTAGGGGCAAGATGGGAATAAAGATCCAGACCTGCTAGAGAATGGACTTGAGGATATGGGGAGGGAGAAGGGTAAATTAGGACAAAGTGAGAGAGTTTCATGGACATATATACACTACCAAACGTAAAATAGATAGCTAGTGGGAAGCAGCCGCATAGCACAGGGAGATCAGCTGGGTGCTTTGTGACCACCTAGAGGGTTGGGATAGGGAGGCTCAGAGAGCGGGAGATGCAAGAGGGAAGAGATATGGGGACATATGTATATTTATAAGTGATTCACTTTGTTGTAAAGCAGGAACTAACACACCATTGTAAAGCAATTATACTCCAATAAAGATGTTAAAAAAAAGAAAAAGCTGCAATGAGGTATCATCTCACCCCAGTTAGAATGGGCATCATCAGAAAATCTAGAAACAATAAATGCTGGAGAGGGTGTGGAGAAAAGGGAACCCTCTTGCACTGTTGGTGGGAATGTAAATTGACACAGCCACTATGGAGAACAGTTTTGAAGTTCCTCAAAAAATTAAAAATATAATTATCATATGACCCATCAATCCCACTACTGGGCATATACCCTGAGAAAACCATAATTCAAAAAGAGTCATGTACCACAATGTTCATTGCAGCTCTGTTTACAATTGTCAGGACCTACAAGCAACCTAAGTGTCCATCGACAGATTAATGGATAAAGAAGATGTGGCACATATATACAGTGGAATATTACTCAACCATAAAAAGAAACAAAATTGAGTTATTTGTAGTGAGGTAGAGGGACCTAACAGAACATATTTTTAAGTATACTTGATATTTTATTACTTATATACATTTTTCCAAACATATGAACAAAACGTTGGGAACCAAGATTTTTTCCAAATGGTTCTTAAGACAATTTTGACTCTCAGAGTATTTTTTCTAACTGTTTTCAAATTCCAAATTGTAGATTTATTTCAGACCCCACCTGTAAGTCTGAATTGGCTTATCTTATTAAGTACAGAACACAAGGAAAACCCTATTTGTAATGAGGATATGTAAAATAAATATGTTTTTATGCTTTATCTCTCCAGGACTATTTAAATGTGACCTTTTGGGAAGTGGGATGCATGAAGATGGCTCAAAGTTTACAAACTGCCAATTAAAAGATTATTAAGCTCTGGGGATGTAATTACAATATGATATTTATAGTTAACAATATTGGATTTCATGTTAGGAAGTTGCTAAAAAGGAAGTCTTCAAAGTTCTCATCATAAAAAAATTTTTTGAGGTGATAAATGTGTTAACTAACCTTATTTTGATAATCATTTCAAAATATATGTTTATACATGGTAAATCATTACATTGTACACCTTAAACTAATACAGTGTTACATCTCAATTTTATCTCAATAAAGCTGGAAAAAAATAAGTGAGGAGAAAAGTTATTACATAAACTGTAAAAATATTGATTTGGCCTCAAAATCTGTTCTTTTATGTACAGAAATCTGCCTTATATGAATTAAAACAACTACTGTAGTAAAATCCATCTTTATAGCTTGAGAAAATGTTTAGGGAAAAAATGTTTAATGATATCATATATAAAAAAAAATCTTAATGTGGCCATTTTTTAAACTTAGACCACTGTAATCTGACAAATTTAGGTTTCTTGGTGTGCTTCTGCTTACCACCTGTGTGACCTTGCATTAGTTATTTAACCTTTCTGAGCCTCATTGTTTTCATTTGCAAAATGAGAGTCTTTGGGGGACTGTGAAAATATAGATTTACCAAAATCTGTAGGCCTTATAGGACTGCCTTCTAAGTTACAGCCAAAATTTCCATTAAATTTCCTCTGGTCACCCAAGTTGGAATTAATCACTCCCTGTCCATAAACTTAAGGAAGTTAATGGTTAGTTTGTTTGCACTTATTTTACTCTGCCTCATAGCACTTGTTATATTCCTTTTTCTCCCAGTAAGGTAGGTGTTCGTGTGTGTATCACTCTTTTTACCAATAAGATACAGCTGGTATTTACTGATCACATACTAAAAGCCAGGGTCTGAGCGCCTTGCTTGCATATCAAGACTTCACATTAACCCTGTGAAGTAGATTATCCTCAGTATTATTCTAATTCTACAGATGAGCAAACTGGAATTCACAGAGGTTAAATCATTTGCCCAAGGTCAACACTGTCTAAAGCATGAGCCGAGATTCAAACCCAGGCTCTCTGACTCCACAGTTCTTGCTCTGAACTATTCAAGCCATCTATTACCAAGCTTGATGCTTTTCATGTTAGAGACATTCAACAAACTTGGGTTGTGTGATAAATTGATTTATTATTATCTTATTCTAATCCTTATAATAGCTATGATTTATTATATGGTGTATTAATAGATATGAAATTAATTGACTGGTTTCTTTAAATCTATTCCTTAGTGGTACAGAAATAATGGGAAATTACTATTGCAAATTGCTAGGACACTCACTGGTAGCATGTGACCTACAAAACCGATTTACTACATGCATAACGCTTCTTTCCTTCTGGCATGGATTATTCACCCTTCCTCTCCACAAGCTCCCAATTACGGTTACTAATGGGTGTGTGCAGACCCATCCATTTCTTTATAATTTACTGTAATCCCCAGTAAATGACATTTCCAACTATCCATAAATGCCAATGGATTTGGATTTTTCTCATTAAAAAAAAACCCTTTATTTGCAGCCTAGCATCTCTTCACCTGCTATATAATAGGTATTCCAGAAATCCAAAATAGAACTTGCTTGGAAACTCTTCTGAGCCCAAATAGATAAATTGTCCAAGTTTTGTTGACTATCGCAAGTTTCCTAGAGGTGATTCATCTGCTTGTGGCAATTAGATACTATCTACTTTGGTGTTCTCTGCATGCAGGATATGCACAGGGAGCATTTCAGTCAAAGGATAAGGAAACTGTGATGTTGCGAGACAACTTCCATGCCAGCCCCAGACGCAGCTGGCAAGAAGGTCAGGACTATTAAATGCAGCGTGTACTCTCTCCCATCCCAATGGACATCTGAGAGTAATACAAGCTTTTCAATAGCTGAAAGTTCACAGATCTCAAAACATCTCTTAGATCGTTGAAAGATGGACTCACGAATTACATGGCAAATAAAATTATCGCATTGTAAACAGAGACTCTACTTTCTTGAAGTCATACTTAGACAAGGTGAACCAAATGTAAGAAGAGCTCTGACTTTGTGTACCATAAAAGTCTATCAAGCTTCTTGTCCACCCATTGCTTAACTCTGTGGAAAACTGCTACCCTCACACCACAGGCTCTGCCTAGGAAGCAACGCTAATGGGTTCCTTACACATAGATGGCTTTGTTATGTAACATCCATTAACACATAGGTTTTCTGTGAGCCAACACACCTGGTTAAGCCAAAGCATCAGGACTGAGAATCTCAAGGCTTGCCATCACATCCAGTAGGTGACCTGAGATAAACAAAGTTACATCCAACCAGAGATGACGATAATCAACTTAGCTGATTGATTTTTTTTCTTTTGGGGACAATTCAAACCAGAAATACAAAAGGTAAGTCAGTCAATTGGTAGAAGATGAAGAAGTTGAAAAATATACAAAGAATGAGCAGCATAGATGCCATGATACAAAAAAAAAAAAAAGCCATGGGTGAGAAAGAAGAAAAAGAGCTAAATGGGAGATGGGGGGAGTCACAGAATTTGGGAGAGAGGTGTAATGTGGTAGCAACAAGAGTGGTAGAGAGAGTCTAGCATCTTGGAAGAGCACCAAGCTCCTGTTGCTGAAGACACCAGAGCCTCTGTCTATTGAAGTCACCACACTAGACACTTCGGCTTCCTGAACTAGGGCTATCACCACAAGGGCTGGTCCTACAGCTCTTCCTCAGATCTCTTAAACTGGGCTGTGAAGCTGATTCCTGCTTTCTCTATCTCCATGTGACTCTTTATTTTAAAAACTTAAAAACATTAAAAGTGCCTTGAGATAATCTGAAAGAGTTGTCCTTGCCACTAAAAGACACTGTCTGCCTTACTGGTAAATAGAGCTAATTTCTTCTATGATGACACAAATGAGCATAATTATCTATGTCTACCTTAACTAATTCATGAAGGAAAATTTTTCAATAATTACAATTTTAAATCTTGAAAAAATAAAATGATTATTTTGGGGTTTTTTCTTACTCAAATTTTTATTTTGAGAAACATGAAAACTTTGGAAAAGATAAAAGGCTTATACAATGACCAGCGTATACTCCTTACCTAGATTCACCAAGTGTTAAAATTCTTCCACATTGGAAAGTAAGTTTGAGACAATGTGACATTTCACTGTAAATACTTAAGCAAATATTCATACTCATACATGAGATCATATAGATAAGAGCATCCACAGTACCATTCTTGCACCTAAGAACACAAGTAATATTTTACATATATATGTAATATTATACATATAACACATAAAATACGCTAAAAAATATAATGACTTTCTTTTTCTTTTGTTCTTTTTTTTAATCCAGGTTACAATTGAGTCATGTACTGAATACTGTTGATGTGTATCTTTTTGTGTGGGACAGTCACCCAAAGAGTCTTGGCCAGTCATACAATATCCCACATACTGGATGTTTCCTCTTGTTTGAGTTTGGAGTTATTTATTTGCTCCTCTATTTTTTGTGACCAGAAAATTAGGTCTAGACACTTGACTAAATGCAGGTGAACATTTTTTGAAACAATATTTCACAGGTAGGATTGTACATTCCATATTGCATCACTTCAGAAGACACATAATATCAAGTTATCCCACTAATAATGATATTAAATTTTATCCCTTGATTAAATATCAACTTCATCTACTGTTACAGAGACACATAATTTTTTTGCAATTGTGGGGTGATAGTT
The DNA here is from genome assembly GCF_964270905.1 of Leucopleurus acutus. Taxonomy (NCBI): domain Eukaryota; kingdom Metazoa; phylum Chordata; class Mammalia; order Artiodactyla; family Delphinidae; genus Leucopleurus; species Leucopleurus acutus. Next base: position 16,210,640 of record NC_139147.1, on the reverse strand, counting down.
TAACACTGTGCCTCATGAATTTTTTTATATAACCCAATGATTATAATATCCACATTGATACTTACCAAATTAACTATTTCACTATCTAATTTCTCCCTACATTTGTTCTTTAGAATATTGCCTTGATTTAAAAGTAAGTGTTTTTATTGCCCCCTCCTCCTTTTCTCTTTTATTGTGCCTAATTAGTCATGGATCTTTTAAAACTTTAGTGTATTATAATCAATACACTGTCAGTATTCTTTTCGGTGCTTTTTATTTTCCCAAAATTGGAAATTGGTATCCTCTCTAAGATGCCCACGTTTGAAGTGATCCCATTAGTCTTCAAGATTTTTCTTGTTTTCTGGCACATGAAGATGACCCAGGATCACCTTGAACTTGGCCCCAGACAAAAAAAAATCAATACTTCTCCATAGTTATTTTTGTTTAACTTTAAAAACAATATCATTAATTCTATAATATCACTTTGGATGTTTTACTAATCAGCTTGAAGCAGCAATTATAATAACTACCGTTTCTGGAGCAATCCATAAATGCTGAGACGTTTTCTCATAGTATCTCATGTAACCCTTGCAGATGAGTAACTAATATTTTATTCATTTTACAACTAAAAAAAAAAAACAGGGCAATAGGGAAATTAAGAAATTTGCTTAAGGTCACAGAATTATGTCCAAATCTTACGTCCATACTCTCTTTTTGACTTTGCCAAGGTGTTTCTCTGAGATTTATAAAGAGGAACTACCCTAGGCGTTGACCTGGTCTGTAAAGCCTATATGTGTGAACATTCAATGTCCAGTTATTGAGTAGGTGAGATGCTGAAACAATTAGGCTTAAATTTTAATATCAAATTTCTAAAGTTCCTAAGTCATTGCTCAAAGGGCTAAAGTCTCAACGTATTATCCCCTTGTAACGTACACTCCTACTTGAAAATTGTAGTGCTTCATGAGTACAAAAATAAGTTCCTTTCAAAGGTATCTAACTGGCATTCGATATATATTATAGTAAAAGTATACTGGAGAGAAAAATGTCTCATGCCTCATCTGAATTGAATAAGTGATACTTTTGAACATAATTAAATAGAAGAGTTTAAAAATTATAGAATAAATTACACTAGGTAGTTTTCTAAAAATGATTTCAAAAGACATAATTAATGGCCACACTATTTTGATTGAGGTGTCATTTCTCAGGCATGAAAAACCACCTAATTCATATTCCTATACTTAGAAATATTGGCTTTAACCATCAAAGCCTAACCTTTTGAAAGTCATGACCACAGCAACCACCTCTGGTCAATTTCTGCATGTAGAGACCAATATGACCATTCCAGAAATGCAGAAACAAAAAACTCTCCCATGACCCTCATCACATGACTTGTCACCATATAGTTACTGATATTCTCCCACAAACCTGTGTCTTTTATGCTATATTTCTACATAAAGCAAGTGCATTGCACTTAATAGGTGCTTTAAGAACATGTATCAAATTATGAAAAAGCAGCAGTTCAAATGCTCATCATTGTAAATAGAACATTCATATTGTATTATATGATAAAGCCATTAATTAAACAAATATTTATAAAAGCACTTAGGGAGATACAAAACAAATAAGAACCAGTCCATAGCTTTGAAAACCTTATGGTCTGCAAATTAAAACAACAACGAGATATCACTACACACCTATCAGAATGGCCATAAACCAGACACTGACACCACCAAATTCTGGCAACAATTCATGGCTGGTGAGAATGAAAAATGGTACAACCACTTTGGAAGACAGCTTAGCCATTTCTTATAAAACTAAACTTACTCTTACTATACTATCCAGCAATTACAATCTTTGATCTTTATCTGAATGAGGTGAACAAATGAGATGAACATTTTTGTCCAGAAAAATCTGCATACTTATGTTTATAGCAGCTTTATTCATAATTTCCAAAACTTAGAAGCAACCAAGCTGTCCTTCAGTAAGTGAATGGATAAATAAACTGTGGTACATCCAGACAATAGGATATTATTCAGCACTAAAAGGAAATAAGCTCCCAAGCCATAAGAAGACATGGAGGAAGCTTAAATGCACATTACTAAGTGATAGACACCAAAATGAAAAGACTACATAACATATGATTCTAACTATAAAACATTCTGGAAAAGGCAAAAAATATGGAATAAAAAGATCAGGGGTTGCCAGGGGAGCTGGGAGGCAGGTACAGATAAATAGAGCACAGAGGATTTTTAGGGCAGTGAAAATACTCTGTATGATATTATAATGATGGGTACACATCATTTATACATTTGTCCAAACCCCTAGAATATAAGGACATGTATTTACAGTGGCAGAAAGCACAGTAAAAATAACAAATTAGTGCTATACCTAATGACTTGTAGTGATTTCCAACAAGGAATTTTTGAATGAGAAGAGCTATTGTAAGATCCCCTGTTGTAAAATAACCAGCAATATTCATATATAGACATATTTCCATGTATATTTCTGTATAGGGTTACACAGCCAGGGATTATTGAATAGACTAATGTGAGAAGTAAAGAGAAAGAGGATAGGCAGCTAAAGAGAATTTACAAAGGATGAATGCTAGTCACAATTGAGAATATTCAAACATTGCAGGATATTGGCTGTGAATAAAACTGCCAATGAGGAATTTAAATAAGTGAAGCCTGTCAAATCAACCACGTTGAAGGATATATACTTTCTAATATGTATGTATATACATTATGTATATATGTATATAATTTTTGTCATGTTTATTTATAGTCTCACATTTTTGGAAGTAGGTATTATATAAACCATAAATATGCAATAGATTTTTTAAAACTTTCTATTTCAAACAAGGAAGAGTCTTCTTCTAGCCAGAGCATTAAGGAAGGGTTCTTTGGGTAAAATGACATATTATTTGGGTTTAGTGGAATCTGGCTTGAATTTTGAAAGAAAAGATGTCAAAAAGGTGGCGTGAAGAGAGGTACAGCAATTGGAAAGTAAAAGTCAGTTTTATATATGAAGACATCATAATCCTACTGGAGGACAATGAGGAATACCATATGTAGCAAAATTTCAGGGAACTATTCTAAAAATATAAAGAGCAGACTTTTGTATGTATTAAATAATGGGGTGAATTTGGAGAGGTTTAAAATAAACAGTTAATATCAGTTAACTTCTGACCATTGTGTACTTTCATTCAGGGAAATTATTTCTTAGTCTGATGGGAGACAATGTTTATTGAGCACTTAGTACACACCAAGTTCTATTCATATGGCATTAATCACCACCTTCCAACACCATCTAGAAGATCAATACTGTCATTATCTCTATTTAAAGATGAAGCTTAGACAAGCTATGTAATTTGGCCAAGGGCACACAGCTAGTAACTATCCAGGGATGCAAAGCCAGACAATCTTGGGGAGTGGCCAAGATGGCCAAGTAGGGAGACCCTGAACTCACCTCCTCCCATGGGCACACCAAAATTACAACTATTTACAGAGCAACTATCAAAGAGAATGACCTGAAGACTAGCAGAAAACATCTTCTACAACTAAAGATATAAAGAACGAACCACAGTGAGTCATGTAGGAGGGGTGGAGATGTGGTAGAATCAAGACCCATACCCGTGGGTAGACGTCCCACAAATGGAAGGATAATCACAATTGCAGAGGTCTTCCGCAGAGAGCAAAAGTTCCAAGCCCCACTGGGCTCCCCAGCACAAGGGTCCTGCACTGGGAGAAGAGCCCCCAGAACATTTGACTTTGCAGGCCACCAGGGCTTGGTTTCAGGAGGGCAGAAGGCTGTAGGAGAAACAGACTCCACCATTAAATGGTGCATGCTAAGTCACACACTCCAAGACCCAGGGCAAAAGCAGTCATTTGAAAAGAGCCTGGGTCAGACCCACTCATCTTGGAAAGCCTCCCAGAGAGGCAGGAGGCAACTGGAACTCATCCTGGGGACAGAGACACTGGAAGCAGCCACTTGGGGAGCTCTTTTTACTACAAGGACACTGGTGCTGACAAAGGCCATTTTGGAGTCCTCTCTCTAGTTTATTAGTGCTGGGACTGGTCCCACCTACCAGCCGGTTGGCACCAGGCCTGTACTCCCCATGCCAAGCAGCTAGATTGGTGGGAACACAGCCCTACCCAACAGCAAGCCAGCTGCTATAGACCTCTCTGAGTCCCCAGCTGCCCCAGGACCCAGCCCTACCCACCAATGGGCTGACATCAGCTTCCGGGAACCCTGGCCCCCAAAGCCAGAGGCTCCAGGGCCCACTTCCTCCCACCAGTGAGCCAGCACTAACCCCAGGACCTGGCCTCACTCACCAGCAGGCTGGCACCAGTTCCAAGAGCCCCAGACCCCAACCCAGAGACATGATTACTATAATTACCACTGTTGTATGTTATATATGAAAGTTGTTAAGAGTAGAGCCTGAGCTGTCATTACAAGGAAAAAAAATTCTCTATTTCTTTTATTTTGTATCTGTATGAGATGATGGTTTTTCACTAACCTTACTGTGGTCATCATTTCATGATGTATGTAAATCAAATCATTATGCTGTACACCTTGAACTTATACAGTACTGTATGTCAACCATATCTCAATAAAACTGAAAGGAAAAATATAAGCAAACAAATAAATAAATAAACAAACCAGTCTTAAAATAACAATGAGATACCACTACAGACCTATTAGAATGGCTAAAATCCAAAAACTAACAATACCAATTGCTGACAAATATAAGGAGCAACAGGAACGTGCGTTCATTCCTGGGCAGAATAAAAATGGTACAACCACTCTGGAAGACAGTTTGGAAGTTTCTTACAAAGCTAAACATAGCATTACCATATGACCCAGCCATCATGCTTCTAGATATTTACCTAACAGGTGTGAAAAGTACTTCCACACAAAAACCTGCACGCAAATATTTATAACAGTTTTATTTATAATTGCCAAACATTAGAAGCAACCAAAGTGTCTTTAAATAAGTGAACGGATGAGCAAACTGCAGTATATCCATACAATGGAATAAGTTATCAAGTCATGCAAAAATATCTTAAATAAATACTGCTAAGTGAAAGACACCAGTTTTAAAAGGTTATATACTATACGATTTCATTTATGTGAACTTCTGGAGAAGGCAAAACTTTAGAGTTGGTAGAGAGATTTTTACCAGTAGCTTCACTGTCATTTTTTAAGGCAGTGAAACTATTCTGTATGAGTCTGTAGTGGTGTATATATGACACTCTATATCTGTGAAAACTCAGAATTGTACTAGCAAAAGAGTGGATTTTAATGTATGTAAATTTTTGTAAAACAATCTAAGAGGTCAAGGGATACCATGATGTGACAATACAATCTATCTGTATTGCAAGTATATAAAACAACATCACTGAAAGGGATGAGGAAGTAAGGTACTGATCTAAATAATTTTGGAAATGAATAAAGACTATAAGACTTTTAGGCAAAGTACTATGCATGGCTTTAGTTAGTAAAGTTGTTTCTCATGGGTATATGGACTAACAATTCTGAAACCACTATTCATGTTTCAATTTCATGTGAAACTGAACAATTAAGTATTTGATGGTGGATAGTGGGGGCCAGATTTCTCAATGTTGTCATAAAAGTTACAGACAAGCAAGGGGGAAATGCTGGAATGATCCCCGTGTATACTGGTAGAATTGGAGACATCCATATGAACTCATGCTTAGCTTAATATAAAGATGGATACATATAGAAATATTTATAGATATGCATAGATATATGGATTGGTATACAAGTATATTTCCTTCTCTGACAGTTGAGAGAATCTAGAGGCAACAACACCCTAATAGCAGTAGGCATAGTGCTGACCTTAGTTTCTAATACCATTCTCCAATAAAACGAACCAGGTCTTTTCCGATAGTAGTCACTGTGATTATTGATAAGGTCAGAAAGAGCCCCAGGGGCAATAAAGATTGAAGGTAGTGGGAGATGGAATGTCAGAGTTTAGCACTTCAGAAATGATGGGTAAAGTTGCAGAGGATAACCAAGGTGAAGGTGAAAGCAAATGTAGATGACAGGATTAAGACACCATGAGGGTCACATGGCCCAGGGAATGCAAGTACAGGCAATACAGAGGCCAACTTCGAAACAAAGAAGTATCAATGGCCTTGATGATGGAGTAGTATCCTCTGTGTCATTTCTTCTGCTGAGCTTGCCAAATAGGTTATTATTGCCAGAGAACAAGAACAAATCACAAATTGAAGTATCATTTGCGGAAGGGATACCATATTCGTTTTCATGATCCTTATATTCTAGGCTTAGAAAGTGATTTGGTCTTATAACAACGCAATTTCTTCTCCTTAAAAAAAAAATGCAAACGGCTAATGTCAAAAAAAGAAATTCAAAATTTCTTGTGTGGTAGAATATGTGGTCTAGGCATCACAACACATCGGATATGATATTCTACCAGCAATATGTGGGAAAGGCTTACAGAGTTACTCAGAAATTTGATATGCTACCCCTACATTTGGGGTTCAGGAGGGTGGATGGAGTCCGACCTCAGTGAGAAATTGTAGAGAGCTAAACTCTCCGCATGTACATCCCCTCTCATGAAATCAAGGACATTGCTCTAACAATTCTTCCTTCTGTCCTGCACCAATAATATATTTCCTTCTCCTGACACATTTCTATTTGCATACAAATATGCTATTATTTCTCCCACATTTAAAAAATAAGTTTTGTTCTATCTTAATCCTACTCTTTTTTCCAGCTACTGTGTGGTTTTCCTGTTCCCCTTTATAGAAAAACTCCCAAGCTTACTCTCCACCAGCTTCTCTTCTCCCATTTGTTCTTGAACCCATTCCAATCAGTTTTTCCTCTTACCACTTCATCATACGTTTGTCAAGGTAATAAACTTCCATGTTGCTAAAACCAAAAGTCAATGTTCTCATCTTAACTTCTTTGCAGTACTTGACATGGTTGAACACTCCCTCCTTAAAATAGTTTTTAATTGGCTTCCAGAAAACTACACTTGATTCTGCCAGTTTCCTTTCCTACCTCATAGGATGTACTCAACTGCCTTTGTAACTTTCTCTTCTTCTTCCCCTTCTAAGTGTTGAAGTGTTCCAGAACTTTGCCCTCTACTCTCTGTACTCTCTCTCTCTTGATTCAGTCTCATGGTTTTTAAAGTATCATCTATATGCTTATAACTCCCCAAAGTAAGTTTTTAATATGGCACTTTCACCTGAACACTAGGCTCCAACTGCCTACTTGATTCCTCTACCTGGACACCTAACATGTCTAAAACCAAACTCTTGATCACCACAGACCTCCACTCCCCATAATAATCCAGGTCTGTTAATGGCTACTCCATTCCTCTGGATGCTTAAGCCAAAAGTCTTGGAGTTATTCTTGATAGGTTTTTCTCAAACCACATACCTAATCTTCCAGAATATTCTGTCAGCTCTACTTCAAAATGTATTCAAATGCACTGTTTCCCACCACTTTCGTGCTACCAAAGTAATCCAAGACACCAGTGCCACTTGCCTGGTCCCCTTCCTCCACCCCTATGCTGCACCATGGCCTATTCTACCAGAGTCTATTCTCAACCCCGCAGCCAGAATGGTCCTGTTAAAACACGAGTCAGGTTGTGTCATCCAAGCACTCAGAGTAAACGCCCAAATATTCCAATGGCTTTCAAAGCCCTACATTTCCTGACCCAGTCCTCAAACATGCTCAGGCTTTCTCTACCTGGTGTTCCCTCTTCCTGGACTTGTTCTTTCCCTGGATAGCACATTTCTCAACCTCAGGTTTTTGAGGGTTTTGTTCAGATATCATCTTGCAATTGAGACCTTCTCTATCAACACATTTTACTGTTTAAAATTGCACCAACCACCTCAGCCCCTGGCAATTTCCATCCCCTCCCCACTTTTTGTTTTCCCCCTTAGCACTTGTCACCTTTTGATATCTCTCTCTTCTTTGAAATTTGTTGATGAATACCCTTCTTTTTTTAGTGTGTAAGCCCAGAGGAGCAGAGAGATTTTCTTTCCACTGCTACTTGTCTAGTCCCAAGAACTGAAGCTGGCTCCGACTAAGTACTCAACAGATACTGAATTCATTAAATTAGTGATTGTTTGAAAATCAAAGAAGAGGGCAGCATGGCTGCTCATTTCATAACTGGCAGGCACACCATTAAACCCAGTCTTCAGACACGTCCTTCCATTACCTTGTCAGGAAGCAGAAGTGTGAGGATCAAGGGAAACATACTCAACAGAGCACTATGCTTCTAGTGAAGCATGCAATGTTCCAATCTTTCATTGCCATCAAATAATGTCTTGTGCAAGCCCAATATTTTCTCTTTGTGGAGAGAATGTTGGCTTCCCAAAAAAGAAAACATTTTTTTTCTTGATGCTCTTTTAACTACAAAGGAAAAAGAGTATATCTGGACTTTTTTCTTCCTAGAAAACTGGACTTTATTGGTAACTTAAATTTGTGGGCTGTATCTTGTTAAAATTACTTTATTGTTCCATTGTACATATATTTATTGAAATCTTACAATGTATTTATTTATTTAATCATCAAATAGGTATTAGGTGCCTAATAAGTGACAAGGAATGTGCAAAACAACTCAATAAAATTGACAGATTTATTTTACTGGACTTAAAATTTTTCATTACAATAAAAATTATATAAAATAACAGAAACTTTTTACCCTTTGACCAGCATCTCCCTATTTCCCCCTCCCCTGAGTCCCTCAAAACCAGCATTTTATTCTTTGCTTCTATGAGTTTGACTATTTTAGATTACATGTTGCTACGGACTGAATGTTTCCATCCCCCAAAATTCATATATAGAAACTCTACCCCGCAATGTGATGGTGTTAGGAAGAGGGACTCTTGGGTTGTAGTTAGGATTAGATGAGGTCTTGGGCAGCACCCTCATGAATAGGATTATTGCCCTTCCAAAAAAGAGTTCCAAAAAAGCCTGCTTCTCTCTGCTCCCTGACATTTGAAGGTGGAATGAGAAGTAGGCCATGTACAAACTGGAAGAGTTTCCTCACCAGAACCCAACCATGCTGGTTCTCCAATCTTGGACTTTCAGCCTCCAAAACTGTGAGAAACAGATTTCTGTTGTTTATGAGCCACTCAGTCTGTGGTAGTTATTATGGCAGCCTGAATGGACTAAGACACACATTTAAGTGAGATCATGCAGCAAAATTTCAGTTATGTGAGATAAGTTCTGGAAGTCTAATTAATGTACAGCAATGTGACTATGGTTAACAATACTGTATTGTATACAGGAAATTTGCTAAGAGGATACGATCTTAAGTGTTCCTACCACAAAAAAAAAGAAAAGGAAAGGAAAAGAGAAGAAAGGAGAGAAGAGAAGAGAAGAAAAAAGAAAATGGTGTCTATGTGTGGTGACAGATATGTTTGGCTGTGGTGATTATTTCACAACGTACACGTATATCAAAACATCAAGTTGTACACCTTAAATATAAATAATGTTACGTGTCAATTAAACCACAACAAAGCTAAAAATTATATAAAATAAAATAATGAACATTTTAGAATTTAAAATCATTGTATTCTACATTTTGTTCATAGGTATTAATCCTGAAAGTGAATAATGGTGCACTGCATGCTACTCTAAGACTGTGCCTCTCGGTATCCACTAGGCATCTCTTCATGTCCCCATGCTAAACTTTTACTGTGAATGGACAATTTACAACAACTACAGCCTGAAAATGGAATAGAAATCAGGAGCTAGATAGCTCAGGAAGCAAAATCTGGGTCACATCAGAAGGCAAGCTCCATAAGTCTGAAGAGAATGAGAGGAATCTTGGATGGGTAGTGAAGGAGATAATAGATATCAGTTATAGCCTTGGAACTAATCAGAGGAGAGGAATGACTAGAGTTCATCCCGTTAATCCTCCAGCCACCATATTGAAGTCGTGGCTGGATGCAGTGGGTTTCATGCAGTACATCTGAGCCACAGAGGCATGCCCCTCAGTGACACTTAGGGCTCCTCCCAGATCTCCTTGAGTTCCTTTCTGTTTCTGTTAGCCCCACCCCAACTTTGGTGCCTGTTTTCTCCCAGTGGTCAGCATTTGACACTGTTCTTTGAAGAACTGCCTTCAGGGGTTCCAGGTTTGCCTATAGGCTTCCCAAGTACTGGGAAGATTTCATCCCTTAGGTGCAGCATTAGCCAATGACTGCCAGGCAAGCGACTAAGAAAGCCCAGCTCCCTGGCCTCCAGCAGAGATAAACTGAGGCTAAGCCACACACCAGACTTCCCCTGCAGAATCAGGGGAATCCTCTGTTCTCCTCCATGATCTACTAGTTTCATCTCTACCTCTGTCTTTCTTCTCCTGCCTTCTAACAGATTTCTCCTAGGAACACTTCCTTAATAAATCATTTACCACTAATACTTGTCTCAAAGTCCACTTTGGGGGAACTCAAACTAAATCACCCTTCTTGGTCTCACTTTCAAGCATACCCCAATAGATCACCTTTTCTTATTCTATAGTAATAGGCAACCCCTTAGTGACACTTAGCCAATGACAATATCGCTTTCCAGAATATAACCCACAGAGCTTCCTCTCTTCCAAAATACTTTTACACTGAGGAAATACACACATGTGTTTGTGCATGTTTTAAATTGCAGGGGGGAAATGAGATAAAACATTTTAAAGCTCTGGAATATTAATTGCTTTTATTGAGAAGTGATCTCCTTTTCATATTTCCTTCTCTATACTTGCATGACTCTGCAGCCTCAGGGCAGCTTTATTTGTCTCACTCTTGTTCTCTGAATGAGCTCATAATGCCATGATATCACTCTCACTGTGGTGTTTAGTTTCAGTAGCTCAGTTGGAGCCTGCACTTGCAAAAAAATGTACTTTGCTTCTTGGTTCAAAGATGGGATGACAGCAATGTTGTCTTCATGGCAGGGCTCAGATTCCACCTGGTTCACTCCAAGATGCGTGTCTGCTCAGAGGATGGAGGTGAGCCCTGCAGGTAGCCTGTCTAAGCCCGTCGATAGAGCAAGTTTCATTCACTCATCTGGTCCAGGCAAGCCGACTGCCACAGGGAGCAGTGCCCTTAGAAGTAAAGGAATCTGTGGCTGGAAGTTCATGTACCATCTAGTCCAAGCCTTCACTTTCCGATGAGGAAACTGAGGCTGCTCAAGGTCACGTGAGGTGTTGGTGCTGGCTCTTAGTTTAGAACCAGTATGTCCATACTCCTTGGCCACCCCACTGCTGGAAAGGACTATGTTTTTGTCCCTTTCCCTTGAAAAAGGCCCCTTCAAGTTCCTGCCTGTGACAGTAGTAATTTTTACCACTCCCTCTATGAGAAAGACAGATGGAGCTCTTCCAGATGAATCACAGCTTTGGCTTTTCATTCAACAAATGTCTACAGTGAGTGAAGTTAGACACGTCTATTTTATACCATGCTGACCAGCGAGTGACCTGGTGTACAATAATGCTCAGCAAGGAGGAGGAGATTGGTAGGCATTTCTACCCAAAGTTATAAAATGGAAAGTCTTTGACTCTACGGCATTACGGTTACATAGCCAATTATACTCCTGTGCCCTGTACTAATGGCAATGTTATAATTTTTCTTTTACTATTGAAAGTGTCATTAAAAAAACTTTCATTAAAAAAACACATTTATAAACAGTAGACCACATTGATGATTTTCCTTATTCCAAGTTCTAGTGCTCTCGACTTTAAGTAGCCATTTTTATTAGTAATAAATAGTTATTATTAATATTTATAAAATAAATAATAAGTATTGATTATTTAAATGGATCAAGTTCAAAGCAAAATATGAGATTTCAATTTCGGCAGGATGTTTAACAGAAGTAGGGCTAAGAAAAGGGAATAAACTGCATTTCTGGTCATTACAATTAATAGAATTTATCATTTATAAAGCACTCTGATGATTAATTTTATGTGTCAACTTGGCTGGGCCAGAGGGTGCTCAGATATTTGGTCAGATATTATTCTAGGTGTTTCTCTGAGGGTGTTTCTGGATGAGATTAACAATTGAATTGGTAGACTAAGTAAATTTTCCTCTCTAATGCATTGGGTCTTACCCAATCAGTTGAAAGCCTGAACAGAACAAAAATGCTGACCTTTCCCCCCAAAAAGGGAACTCCTCTTGCCTGACTGCCTTGAGCTGAGACATCATTTTATCCTGTCTTCAGACTCAGACTGAAACATTGGCTCTTTCAGGGTCTTCAGCTTGCAGATGACAGGTCTTGGGACTTGTCAAATTCCATAATCACATAAGCCAATTCCATATATATAATATATAAATATCTATGTATATAGGATTGGCTCATGTGACATACAGATATAGATAGATATAGATAAATATACTATTGTTCTCTTTCTCTGGAGAGTCCTAATACAGGCACCTACTATGTGCCAGGAATTATTGTTAATTTCACAACAAAACAATAAGATACATATTATTCTCCCTGTTTTGCATACGGGAAAACAGAAGCTATATAACTTTTAATGACTTATCTCAAGACTTCAAAGTAAAGAATATTTCCAGGTTTCAAACCCAGGTTTGTCTGCTGTCAAAGCCTGGACTCTATATACCAGTCCACCTCCCCAAAGCCTCACATCGTTTCCTTTTCAGTTCTGCACAGATCTTTCTGAAATGTCTTTGTCCTCTTTCCTGCTTTGGTGGTACAGTGGTGTGATCAGAGTTGAAGGTTTCTTTGATGTGTTGGGACCACGACATGCCTCAGGATTGTTGTTCCTGAGCATGAATTTGTCTTGTACAGGTCTGTGCATGTAACTGCTTAAAGAGGAGAGGACTGTCCTAAATCTGTCCATACTGACCATAGGATATGTCCTGGAATACATCCTTCCCCTTGATTTTTAGGCATAGATCATACAGGATTGATCCACATGTTGATGCACTTATGTTAACGAAACACCCATAATTTTAAACATACAGACCTTGGTCTGCTCTTACTCATAGCCTCATCATCTCCACAGAGTGAAAGCAGGATTTCCATTTGGGAACCAGGAGCTTCGCAAAGGAGCTTTATTGGCATGTGGTAAAGTGCTGGATGTTTTGTCAGACACAAGACTTCGCTGAGCTCAGTTGTACAGATATTAATGCTGAGTTTCAAAAACAATAGAAGTTGAAGATGGACAGATTGTTTCACTGTGTAGTGGTTTCATGGGAAGGAGGACTCTCTTTGAAGTCAAGGAGATGGATGCCTGCAACAGATATAGAGTGCAAAGTGCAGTCAAGAATGGTGCTCACGTGTCACTCTTACATACTTTCAACTTGGCTATTTTTAAGTCAAGTGTCTTCAAATATGTCAAAGAAACTTGTTCTAATTAAGAATAAAGGCCATGGCGAGATGGGATTTTTTTTTAACTAAGCTAATTTTTAAACACAGTTGAGTCCATCTGGAAGCTTTTTTTCAATTATAAAGACCACATTTTTCCCTCCTCATGAATGGCTAATCCAAATTTCCCCGTGTTTAAATGTCCTAATGCATATATACATATATAAATATGTAATCTGTGTATGTGTATATATGTTAACAGTGTGAGTAAATGTATACATAATGTGTATGCTTATGTATGTATATATGCATATCAAAAACAAGTATGGGAAGTGTTAATCCTAAGGTCAGTTTTACATGAAAAGTTCCAAATACTTCATTAGTAAGTACCATAACTAGAATATTTCTATTTCAATGCCAAAATAGAAAAGCAATAAAATTATAATTATGTTCTATTAAAGGTATTTACAATATTTTGGACAAAGAAAATTGTCATCTTGACTTATTAGTGACTTGTCAAGTATGATGAATTCTCTTTGGCCAACTTGTTAAAGCAAAATCTCCATGAAAACACACACATATGTACACTCAAGTAACTTGTTTCAAGATTAAAAAAAAAAAAGAAATTGCTTATCACCTTAGAAAGCAGTGTTGGAGGTGCCAACTGGAATATCCAAAAATGTACAAATCTAGAAGGTCAACTTGGAGTTGTAAGAGATACACAAGAGATAGTATTGCAAAGTGGTTAGCCATTCAAATCCAAAACATGAGGAATTCATTCTGACCAGGGCTTTTAACTGGGTAAAACTGTGTGTGGATCAAGGACAAAGGTGGTGATGTCTGAAAAGGAGACATAGAGACTGGGGAAAGTATGATATATTCATGGAACAGTGAGAAAACCTTCTTGACTAGAAGCAAGTGTCCTGAGAAATATATGTCAGTGAGTAGGAACCGGCCAGATTATGGAGGCTTTTAAACATATTCAGATTGGACTAGGGATCAAGGTTTAGTCAGTTTTTTAGTGTGAATGATATGGTATAAATGGTGTTTGAGGAAAACTGATGTCATCATTGCAGACCAGAAAGAGATCAACTAGAAGGTTTTCTGACAGTTGAGACTGGGTTCACCAGTGTATGCAAACATAGGACTCTGCTCCTCTTCATCATATTTACCATGCTTCAACCCACTTCTCTGTCTACGTTTACCATTAGACTGTAAACTTCATGGAGGCAGGAACTATTTCTCTCTTATCACTGTAACCACTGAACAACCTGTCATATTGCCTGGCAGAATAGTTGGACAATACATAGCTCTGAATAAGAGAATAAATAAATGAACGGAGCTATTATTGAATACAGGCCCATGAGATAATGAAGATTTGAATGGCAACAATAGTTCAAACAGAAGATCTGATAGAGAAAGATACTGAAACATGGAAAGTTAGACTAGCATGATTTTCTATAGGAAATGCAAACGGGGGCTGAGACAAAAGTATTAATAGTCTGCATTTGGACAGAATTTAAGAATTCACATAAGTGCTTTCACAAACAACAATTTTGAGCTACTCCGCCCCATATTTCCAATCCCAAATAGCCAAAATATGTCAATATCATTGACAAAACCTAAAACTTGAGTTGCAGCACGGGTTTCAAAGATTTGATAAATCAGTTGTGGTCAAGTTGAGTTTGAAAAAAGGCAGAATACTGAAACGTAAATGTCTATTATTCAATCAAACACATGGAACACTCAAGTGAAAGGGTGGGTCTAGAAATATAAACTTACAGTCTTTAAGAATCATGAGGGCTTCCCTGGTTGTGCAGTGGTTGAGGGTCCGCCTGCCGATGCAGGGGACACGAGTTCATGCCCCAGTCTGGGAAGATCCCACATGCCGCGCAGCGGTTGGGCCCGTGAGCCATGGCCGCTGAGCCTGCGCATCCAGAGCCTGTGCTCCATGGCGGGAGATGCCACAACAGTAAGAGGCCCCCGTACCAAAAAAAAAAAAAAAATCATGAGAAGCTTTCAAGTGAAAACTAGGCCAGTTTAAAAACATGTGTTCATTCTCTGATTATTAAAATTCACTTTAAGGTAGGTATCAATTGCATTTGTCAATTTGTATATCCAATAAACTAAAATCTATTAGTTTCAAGGCTAATACTATTTTTAACTAAAAGAAATGGAGTTAGTAATGTAGGCAATGTCCTCAAGTCCATGTTGTAGCGTTCCTATGCTAGCTAAGCTTTCTTACTAGTATTTGCACTTCCATTATAAAGCATCATTATAAAATTGCACTTTCTTCAGAAAGGAAGATATCCCTGACTTTCCTCCTGTGGACAAGTATTGACAATGCAATGCAGTGTTTTCTTCACAGTGAAACATTTTCATGAAAAGCCAGCAAATTAATGCTTATTTTATACACACATTAAGAGGCCCTTTTGACAAAACGTGTATGGATGAAAGTAAAATTTGCAATCTCTCTCTCTCTCTCTCTCTCTCTCTCTCTCTCTCTATATATATATATATATATATATATATATATATATATATATATCTTTCTCCAGGAATTGAATCCAAAATCATGATGCTATGTCCACAATTTTTTAAACAAGTCACATAACTGACTCAGAAAAGAGGAATCATGAACAGTTTATAAAATCAAAACTACTTAAGATGTCAATTCCTATCTGTGAACTATGAACATATATATCCTTTAAACTATATTCAGATTCTCACAATCTTATTTTTTACAATTTCTATTATAGTGCTTTTACTTTTTTTTCAACTATTAGTGAAGGAGCTTATTTTTGGTCAAGATTGTTGCTTATAATTCACTTTTCTGGTTTTCACACACAGGAAAAATATTGAAACCCACTCATCAAACATTTTGCAATTTAACAAAACCTTGAAGTGAAAAGTTTTCCAGAAGTTTTTAGAGTGAAAAATATGATCAAATGACTTAAGACAAAGCCATGATTTCAACTTGAGTTTTCACCATTTTCTTGGATTCTGAGGCTATTAAGAAAAACATGATAGGCAATTTGTTAAACTAAATGACATATTTTTTGGAAGAAAATGCCCTTAGATAAATTAGATTAGAGTAACATTTCACTGAAACATGAGCCACTGGAATATGAAATTTAATAGGTGACATCTGACTTAAATCTCATCCAAGAAGTTGTTATCGGAAGTAGCATAAGCGTCTCCGCAGGGCACATGGCACAGACTTACCTAGCGAGTTAGCTAATACAGAAGCCTCTAAAGACAGCATAAAAGTGATTCTCTTTTTGAGTTTTGAAAACACTTTTGGACAGTGAGTGATATTTTTCAATCTTGTAAGCATTGCTTTTTCAGTGAGGTCTTTCCATCCTCTACAGAATTCCATTTTAGAGCACAAAGTAACCAGCCTTTGCTAACTCCTTCCTAACCTTTGAGTGTTTCTCTAGAATATACAGTTTGGGAAGGCCTCTTTTTGTCTACAGGGACAGATCTTAAATGTGGAGTAGGCATGCCCTAGTATGGGGAGATGTAAGGGTGATAAAAGAGTCTTCTCCCTTTTCTCATTCAAAACTGGCTCTCCTATTGGCCACTTTAAATTCCCACCCAGAGTGACTGCATTCAGGTGACTCTTAGAAAAACCTGTAGGTAATGACTCAGAATGGAGCAGGAAGATGCTGGGATGGAGGAAGAGCTACAAAATATACTCCTCAGGATTTTACTAGAGTCATAGCTCCCTCTCCCTTCTTTTTCTCTCTCCCTCCTCTTCTTCCTTCATCTTTTCCTCTCCTCCTTTCTCTTCTTCCTCTTCATCTCCTTCCCTCTCCTTCTCTTCTTCTCCCTCTCTCTTCCTCCCTCTCACTCCCTCTTCCTCTCTCTCCCTCAAACATTGAGATTAGAATGCAGGACAATTAAAAGGAAATGTGGAGTCATAGTGCTGGAGACCATGGGCACTCCAGCATCAGCACCAAAGAGTCAGCAAAACAGGACTGGACTGAGCTCTAAAACTCTGCTCATTACAGTAAATATTTACCTCAAAAATGACGTAGAACTCAAAACATCCTTCAGGATGGTATCTACCCAGTGTGGCAGGGAGTAAATAATTGTCTTCCTTTCTCATTTATTTCACAAATATTAAATAAGAAACTACTATGTGCCAAGCACTTTTCAAAGCATTGGAGGTACAGTGATAACAAGATAGATAAACTTCTGCTCTCATAGAGGTTAGACTCCAGTCAGATAGCCATAGACAACTGGCTATTAAAATAAATAAATAAACAAGAAAAATATGACATGGACATAAGAGCCAGGGAGAGAAGTACAGCAAGGAGATAACATGCAGAGTGACTTAGTGGCTAATTTTAATTGGGTCCACAATAGCCAGACCAAAACATCAATGAATGCTGAGTGAGAGTCCTCACCATTTGTTTTTAAGTGGAGCTGGGAAGTCTTGTGCAAAGGCCATGAGGTAAGGAGTAGCTTAGCACTGAGGAATTGAAGAAAGGCTTAGAGGAAGAAGGGAGGACAACACAAAATGAGGCTGGAGAAGCAAACAGAAACCAAATAATGAAGGTCCTTGTATGCCATGCTAAGAATATGTAATTTTATGCTGATTTTATACTCAAGATCCTTAAGGGTGTCAAATAATTAACAAATCTCTCACTGCCTCCATTTCACATTCTATAACTATTAACTGCTGGGCTCTCAATCAGCCAATTATTGACCTAAGTTCTAGGAAGTGCCACTTCTAGCTATAATATTTCTCTCTGCACTACAAAGCATTTGATCATTGCCATATGGAGGCAGACAAAAGCCATTCCTCGTGATCCAGAGAATCTGTTGATTCATGTCACCCTCACTGCCTATCAATGCCTGGACAAAATAGTATTTCTAAAGGTCTTCAATTTAAATTGTAGGCTATTCCTGGAAATGGCAAAATAGAAAAGCCTAACCAATGTCTAATATTCTATTATTTGAAATTCTTGAGTATCTTAAATACAAAAAGAATAAGAGGAAGAACAAAACCAAGTGGCATCAAAATCAGAACAGGAATTTAAATTTTATAGTATCAGTGGTACAATAAACATATTAAAATTAGTTTTGCTTGAAACATCACTCAAGACTTTTAATCTCTCATAAGTCTTTGTCTCTGCCACCTCTCTTTTAAAACTAAAATGTTCAGGTTTTCCTGACTTGCAACCCTATATCCACAAAAACAAATATGTTTTTTGTTTGAACTTCTTACAAGAGGAATTTGATGGCCTATTTTCTGATAATGACTGTGCACTCGTCCCTTGATTAATGGCTTATATGTTGATCCATAACTCATAGTTTGTTTTATACTTCTAAATCATTCTCCACTATAAATAAAATATTTGTGCCAAAACACAACCTGGAATCTTATTTTGAATTGACTATTAGAAAAGCTAGGTTCTCTGGTTAAACGCTGGTGACTCACAAGTGAACCTCCTCTAAATGTATGTTTTGGATTGATCTACTTTTTCCCTTAAATTACTGTGTAAAGTGATATGGTTGGAAAGACTAGTTTTAAATCTTTCATTGATCTTATAAACACTGTCCCATAACTCATCTTTGCACTTGCGTGAGAACACTCCCCTTCAAGTGAGTACTTTTACTTTTTAACCATATATCGGCACACATCTCACTCAAGACTAGTGACCATTTTTAACACATGAGTATAACAGTGGAAAATTAGACCTCAGTGCTTAAAATTTCTGGGCTTAGGTTTATATATAATAATCATAAACTAACTTTCTGGTAGGGTATTTCATGTATACTGGTTATATTTCATGTATACTGGTTATTATAAGCTGTGTCTCCTCAAAAATATTTATGTAAAGTCCTAGCCCCCAGCACCTCAGAATATGACTGTATTTAAACATAGTGACTTTACAGAGGGAATTACATTAAAATGAAGCCATTATGGTGGGCTTTAATCCAGTATGACTGATATCTTGATAAGAAGAGGAAATTTGGACATAAACACATACAGAGGAAAGACCATGTGAAGACAGCCATCTCTCAGCCAAGAAAGAGAAGATCTGGAACAGATCTGGAACAGATCTTTTTCTCACAGCCCTCACAAGGAACCAACCTTGATTTCAGACTCTTAGGCTCCAGTCCTGTGAGAAAATACATTTCTGTTTTTTAAGATACCCAGTCAGTTGTACCTTTTTATGGCAGCCCTGGCAACCAATACACTGGTCTCAGATAAGCATTTGTGAAGAAGACTAGAGATAGCTCATAGAATTTTATGTCTTATGATAAGTCATTTTCTAGCTACATATATTTAAAAGCACATAAAGTAAATACCATAGGCAGCATAGAGAAATTGGGATAAATCAAAGCCAAAGTAAATCTACTCCCATTCTGTGAATTGACTTCACTTTCACCAAATCACATGATACTGTAAGAGATGACTTTTGTGAAACATTCATCTTACTACCCATTAGCATTCCTCCCAGCGATACTAACATAAACTAATAAAGGAGCTCTTACTCTTTCCTACCCATTGGCTACCCTTAAAATCTTCATTTTATCCCTACCCTTTTTTATTATATTTTGTCTCGGGGTCCTTTAAAACACTGTGTGGACAGAACATCTTATTACAAAAGGGCTGAAGAGAAGTATTGATTCAGTGCGCTCCTTTCTTCTGCATCACCAACGATAATTAATGTTCCTGAAGATGGCAGAGGAGTAAGACGTGGAGATCACCTTCCTCCCCACATATACATCAGAAATACATCTACATGTGGAACAACTCCTACAGAACAACTACTGAATGCTGGCAGAAGACCTCAGACCCCCCAAAAGGCAAGAAACTCCTCACATACCTGGGTAGGGCAAAAGAAAAAAGAAAAAACAGAGACAAAAGAATAGGGACAGGAGCTGAACCTCTGGGAGGGAGCTCTGAAGGAGGAAAAGTTTCCACACACTAGGAAGCCCCTTCGTGGGCGGAGACTGCGGGCGGCGGAGGGGGGAAGCTTCAGAGCCATGGAGGAGAGCGCAGCCACAGGGGTGCGGAGGGCAAAGCGGAGAGATTCCCACACAGAGGATCAGTGCCGACCAGCACTCACCAGCCCGAGAGGCTTGTCTGCTCACCTGCCGGGATGGGCAGGGGCTGGGAGCTGAGGCTCAGGCTTCGGAGCTTAGATCCCAGGAAGAGGACTGGGGTTGGTGATGTGAACACAGCCTGAAGGGGGATAGTGCACCAGAGCTGGCCGGGAGGGAGTCTGGGAAAAAGTCTGGAGCTGCCAAAGAGACAAGAGACCATTGTTTCAGGGTGCGTGAGGAGAAGGGATTCAGAGCACCACCTAAACAAGCTCCAGAGATGGGCGCGAGCTGCGGCTATCAGCTCCAACACCAGAGACGGACATGAAATGCTAAGGCTGCTGCTGCAGCCACCAAGAAGCCTGTGTGCAAGCACAGGTCACTATCCACACCTCCCCTCCCAAGAGCCTATGCAGCCTGCCACTGCCAGGGTCCCATGATCCAGGGACAACTTCCCTGGGAGAACACAGGGTGTGCCTCAGGCTGTTGCAACGTCACGCCAGCCTCTGCTGCTGCAGGCTCGCCCTGCATCCATACCCCTCCCTCCACCAGGCCTGAATGAGCCAGAGCCCCCGAATCAGCTGCTTCTTTAACCCCATCCTTTCTGGGCGGGAACAGATGCCCTCAGGCGACGGACACGCGGGACGGGCCAATCCGAAGCTGAACCCCGAGAGCTGTGCGAACAAAGAAGAGAAAGGGAAATCTCTCCCAGCAGCCTCAGGAGCAGCAGGTTAAATCTCCAAGATCAACTTGATGTACCCTGCATCTGTGGAATACCTGAATAGACAACAGATCTTCCCAAAATTGAGGCGGTGGACTTAGGGAGCAGCTGTAGACTTGGGGTTTGCTTTCTGTATTTAATTTGTTTCTGGTTTTATGCTTATCTTCGTTTAGTATTTACAGTTTATTATCATTGGCAGGTTTGTTTCTTGATTTGGTTGCTCTCTTCATTTTTTTTTTAATATATAGATTTTTTTTTCCTTTTTCTCTTTTTGTGAGTGTGTATGTGTATACTTCTTCGTGTGATTTTGTCTGTAGAGCTTTGCTTTGCCATTTGTTCTGTCTGTCGGTTTTTTTATTTGTTTTTTTTTTTTAGTATAGCTTTTAGCACTTGTTATCATTGGTGGATTTGTTTTTCAGTTTGTCTACTCTCTTCTACGTTTCTTTTTTTTTCTTATTACTTCTCAGTTTTTAAATTTTTAATATTTTTTTATTTTTATAACTTTATTTTATTTATTTTTCTTTTCTTTCTTTTTTTTCTCCCTTTTTCTCTGAGACGTGTGGCTGACAGGGTCTTGGTGCTCGGGCCGGGTGTCAGGCTTCTGCCTCTGAGGTGAGAGAGCCAACTTCAAGACGCTAGTCCACAAGAGACCTCCCAGCTCCACGTAATATCAAATGGCAAAAATCTCCCAGAGATCTCCATCTCAACACCAACAGCCAGCTTCACTCAACGACCAGCAAGCTACAGTGCTGGATACCCTATGCCAAACAACTAGCAAGACAGGAACACAAACCCACCCATTAGCAGAGAGGCTGCCTAAAATCATAATAAGGCCACAGACACCCCAAAACACACCATCAGACTTGGACTTGCCCACCAGAAAGACAAGATCCAGACTCATCCACCAGAATACAGGCACTAGTCCCCTCCACCAGGAAGCCTACACAACCCACTGAACCAACCTTAGCCACTGCAGACAGACATCAAAAACAGCGGGAACTACGAACCTGCAGCCTGCAAAAAGGAGACCCCAAACACAGTAAGATAAGCAAAATGAGAAGACAGAAAAAAACACAGCAGATAAAGGAGCAAGATAAAAACCCACTAGATCTAACAAATGAAGAGGAAATAGGCAGTCAACCTGAAAAAGAATTAAGAATAATGATAGTAAAGATGATCCAAAATCTTGGAAATAGAATAGGGAAGATGCAAGAAACATTTCACAAGGACCTAGAAGAACTAAGAGGAAACAAGCAACGATGAACAACACAATAAATGAAACTAAAAATACTCTAGAAGGGATTAATAGCAGAATAACTAAGGCAGAAGAACGGATAAGTGACCTGGAAGATAAAATAGAGGAAATAACTACTGCAGAGCAGAAAAAAGAAAAAAGAATGAAAAGAACTGAGGACAGTCTCAGAGACCTCTGGGACAACATTAAATGCACCAACATTCAGATTATAGGGGTCCCAGAAGAAAAGGAGAAAAAGAAAGGGACTGAGAAAATATTTGAAGAGATTATAGTTGAAAACTTCCATAATATGGGAAAGGAAATAGTTAATCAAGTCCAGGAAGCACAGAGAGCGCCATACAGGATAAATCCAAAGAGAAACATGCCAAGACACATATTAATCAAACTATCAAAAATTAAATACAAAGAAAACATATTAAAAGCAGCAAGGGAAAAACAACAAATAACACACAAGGGAATCCCCATAAGGTTAACAGCTGAACTTTCAGCAGAAACTCTGCAAGCCAGAAGGGACTGGCAGGACATATTTAAAGTGATGAAGGAGAAAAACCTACAACCAATATTACTCTACCCAGCAAGGATCTCATTCAGATTTGATGGAAAAATTAAAACTTTTACAGGCAAGCAAAAGCTGAGAGAGTTCAGCACCACCAAACCAGCTTTAAAACAAATGCTAAAGGAACTTCTCTAGGAAAGAAACACAAGAGAAGGAAAAGAACTACAATAACACCCCAAAACAATTAAGAAAATGGGAATAGGAACATACATATCAATAATTACCTTAAATGTAAATGGATTAAATACTCCAACTTAAAGACATAGATTGGCTGAATGGACACAAAAACAAGACCCATATATATGCTGTCTATAGCAGACCCATTTCAGACCTAGGGACACATACAGACTGAAAGTGAGGGAGTGGAGAAAGGTATTCCATGCAAATGGAAATCAAAAGAAATCTGGAGTCGCTATTCTCATATCAAAAAAAGTAGTCTTTAAAGACTATTACAAGATACTAAGGACACTACATAATGATCAAGGGATCAATCCAAGAAGAAGATATAACAGTTGTAAATATTTATGCACCCAACGTAGGAGCACCTCAGTGCATAAGGTAAATGCTAACAGCCATAAAAGGGGAAATCGACAGTAATAAATCATGTAGGGGACTTTAACACCCCACTTTCACCAATGGACAGATCATCCAAAATGAAAATAAATAAGGAAACATAAACTTTAAATGATACATTAAACAAGATGAACTTTATTGATATTTATAGAACCTTCCATCCAAAAACAACAGAATACACTTTCTTCTCAAGTGCTCAAGGAATATTCTCCAGGATAGATCATATTTGGTTCACAAATCAAGCTTTCATAAATTTAAGAAAATTGAAATCGTATCAAGTATCTTTTCTGACCACAACGCTATTAGACGAGATATCAGTTACAGGAAAAAATCTGTAAAAAATACAAACACATGGAGGTTAAACAATGCACTACTTAATAACCAAGAGATCACTGAAGAAATCAAAAACTACCTAGAAACAAATGGCAATGAAAACACGACGACCCAAAACTTATGGGATTCAACAAAAGCAGTTCTAAGAGGGAAGTTTATAACAATACAATCCTACCCCAGGAAAGAAGAAACATCATCTCAAATAAACAACCTAACCTTACAGCCAAAGAAATTATAGAAAGAAGCAAAAAACAACCCCAAAATTAGCAGAAGTAAAGAAATCATAAAGATCAGATTAGAAATAAATAAAAAGGAAATGAAGGGAACAATAGCAAAGATCAATAAAACTAAAAGCTGGTTCTTTGAGAAGATAAACAAAATTGATAAACCATTAGCCAGACTCATCAAGGAAAAAAGGGAGAAACTGAAATCAATAGAATTAGAAATGAAAAAGGAGAAGTAACAACTGACACTGCAGAAATACAAAGGATCATGAGAGATTACTACAAGCAACTATATGTCAATAAAAAGGACAACCTGGAAGAAATGGACAAATTCTTAAAAAAGCACAACCTTTTGAGACTGAACCAAGTAGAAATAGAAAATATAAACAGAACAATCACAAGCACTGAAACTGAAACTGATTAAAAATCTTCTAACAAACAAAAGTCCAGGACCAGATGGCTTCACAGGCAACTTCTATCAAACATTTAGAGAATAGCTAACACCTATCCTTCTCAAACTCTTCCAAAATATAGCAGAGGGAGGAATACTCAAAAAACTCATTCTATGTGGCCACTATCACCCTGAAACCAAAACCAGACAAAGATGCCACAAAGAAAGAAAACTACAGGGCAATCTCACTAATGAACATAGATGCCAAAATCCTCACAAAATACTAGCAAACAGAATCCAACAGCACATTAAAAAAGATCATACACCATGATCAAGTGAGATTTTTCCCAAGAATGCAAGATTTCTTCAATATATACAAATCAATCAATATGATACACCACTTTAAAAAATTGAAGGAGAAAATCTGTATAATCATCTCTATAGATGCAAAAAAAAAACCTTTTGACAAAATTCAACACCGATTTATGGTAAAAACCCTCCAGAAAGTAGGCATGGGGGAACTTACCTCAACATAATAAAGGTCATATATGACAAACTCACAGCCAACATCGTTCTCAATGGTGAAAAACTGAAACCATTTCCTCTAAGACCAGGAACAAGACAAGGTTGTCCACTCTCACCACTCTTATTCAACTTAGTTTTGGAAGTTTTACCCACAACAATCAGAAAAGAAAAAGAAATAAAAGGCATCCAAATCATAAAAGAGAAATAAAGCTGGCACTGTTTACAGATGACATGGTACTTTACATAGAGAAACCTAAAGAGGCTACCAGAAAACTACTAGAGCTAATCAATGAATTGGTAAAGTTGCAGGATACAAAATTAATGCACAGAAATCTCTTGCATTCCTATACACTAATGATGAAAAATCTAAAAGAGAAATTAAGGAAACACTCCCATTTACCATTGCAACAAAAAAAATAATATACCTAGGAATAAACCTACCTAAGGAGACAAAAGACCTGTATGCAGAAAATTATAAGACACTGATGAAAGAAAATAAAGATGATACAAACAGATGGAGAGATATACCATGTTCTTGGATTGGAAGAATCAACCTTGTGAAAATGACTATACTACCCAAAGCAATCTACAGATTCAGTGCAATCCCTATCAAACTACCACTGGCATTTTTCACAGAACTAGAACAAAAAATTTCACAATTTGCATGGAAACAGAAAAAACCCCGGATAGCCAAAGCAATCTTGAGAAAGAAAAATGGAGCTGGAGGAATCAGGCTCCCAGACTTCAGATGCTACACCAAATCTACAGTAATCAAGGCCATATTGTACTGGCACAAAAACAGAAGTATAGATCAATGGAACAGAATAGAAAGCGCAGGGATGAACCCACACCCATGTGGTCACCTTATTTTTGATGAAGTAGGAAAGAATATACAATGGAGAAAAGACAGCCTCTTCAATATGTGGTGCTGAAAAAACTGGACAGCTACATGTAAAAGAATGAAATTAGAACACTCCCTAACACCATACACAAAAATAAACTCAAAATGGATTAAAGATCTAAATGTAAGACCAGACACTGTAAAATTCTTAGAGGAAAACAGTCAGAACACTCTATGACATAAATCACAGCAAGATCCTTTTTGACCCACCCCTTAGAGAAATGGAAATAAAAACAAAAATAAACAAATGGGACCTAATGAAACTTAAAAGCTTTTGCACAACAAAGGAAACCATAAACAAGATGAAAAGACAACCCTCAGAATGGGAGAAAATATTTGCAAATGAAGCAACTGACAAAGGATTAATCTCCAAAATTTACAAGCAGCTCATGTAGCTCAATATCAAAAAACAAACCACTCAGTCCAAAAAGTGGCAGAAGACCTAAATAGACATTTCTCCATAGAGGATATACAGATTGCCAACAAACACATGAAAGGATGCTCAACATCACTAAATCATTAGAGAAATGCAAATCAAAACTACAATGAGATATCATCTCACACTGGTCAGAATGGCTATCATCAAAAATTCTAGAAATAATGAATGCTGGAGAGGGTGTGGAGAAAAGGGAACCCTCTTGCACTGTTGGTGGGAATGTAAATTGATACAGCCACTATGGAGAACAGCATGGAGGTCCCTCAAAAAACAAAAAATATAACTACCATACCACCCAGCAATCCCACTACTGGGCATATACCCTGAGAAAACGATAATTCAAAAAGAGTCATGTACCGGGGCTTCCCTGGTGGTGCAGATGTTGAGAGTCTGCCTCCCGATGCAGGGGACATGGGGTCGTGTTCTGGTCCAGGAAGATCCCACATGCCACAGAGCAGCTGGGCCCATGAGCCATGGCCACTGACCTTGCATGTCTGGAGCCTGTGCTCCGCAACGGGAGAGGCCACAACAGTGAGAGTCCTGCATACCGCAAAAAAAAAAAAAAAAAAAGAGTCATGTGCCACAATGTTCATTGTGCAACTCTATTTACAATAGCCAGGACATGGAAGCAACCTAAGTTTCCATCGACAGATGAATGGATAAAGAAGATGTGGCATCTATATACAATGGAATATTACTGAGCCATAAAAAGAAATGAAATGGAGTTATTTGTAGTGAGGTGGATGGACCTAGAGACTGTTATACATCGTGAAGTAAGTCAGAAAGAGAAAAACAAATACCATATGCTAACACATAGATATGGAATCTAAAAAAAAAAAAAAAGGTTCTGAAGAACTTAGAGGCAGGAGAGGAATAAAGATGCAGACGTAAAAAATGGACTTGAGGACACAGGGAGGGGGAAGGGTAAGCTGGGACGAAGTGAGAGAGTGGCAGAGACTTATATATACTACCTAATGTAAAATAGATAGCTAGTGGGAAGCAGCCACATAACACAGGGAGATCATCTCGGTGCATTGTGACCACCTGGAGGGGTGGGATAGGGAGTGTGGAGGGAGACACAAGAGGGAGAATATATGGTGATATATGTATATGTATAGCTTATTCACTTTGTTATAAAGCAGAAAATAACACACCATTGTAAAGCAGTAATACTCCAATAAAGATGTATAGGAAAATATAAAGAAGAAAATGTCTTTTCTTATTTGAAAAAATAATAATAATAAGATAAATAATTAATGATCCTATTAAAGTAATATGGTTTTAATTCTGGTTTGAGTTGCTAAGAACTAAGGATAACATAAAAATCAATAGAACTTTAAAGAACTATGATCCCACAAACCATAATCTGAAATAAACACTGTATGTCTCAGGAAATCTAAGGAAATGTCCCTTAAAATTCTAATGCCAACTTGCAGTGCCAAGCAAATGCCAGCAGTTTCAGACACATGAGAAGGGAAAAACTAGAAGTCTGTAAAACTCAGAAAAATTTATTGTCTTATCAGCAAACTATTTTAATTTGTGTTTGTTATCTGTATGAACTAAAATGTATGATCCTTCTTCCAAAAGGAAGCAAACAATGACAACAAATTGTTCAGTTTTAGTCTTTGTAAAACCAAAAGTACATAGGAAAAGTTACAGTAGGATTTTATCCAGGATTTTAAAGAAAGTATGTTAAAGTAAACTACAGGAATTCTCAATGCCACAATGAAGTAGCCTCTCCTGTCCATTGAAATGTCCCATCCTCTTACCCACAAATTTTGGTATTTGACACAGTTCTAAATCATTTCTCTCTATAAGACGTAAGAAATCACATTCTTTCATTCCTGTCTAATATAATGGATAAGAAAGCACAGATACAAAACAAAGTTATGGGGTGTGTTTGTTGCTGACATCCAAGGGGACAAATCTAATTAAGGAAAGGTGGCCACAGTGGTTTCTAGGCAGTGACCAAATTCACCATCATGTATCTGGTGACATCACCATTCCAAGACAATGGTCTATTTTATATCAAGCTCCTCACAAGTGACTATGATTATTTGGAATCTAGAGACTCCAAAGAAGAACTCTGGAAAGAGCTGTGGTTACTATCAATTTCCTAACTCAATGGGCTAGAGTCTGGAACAGGGCCCTATAAGGACTAGGAACACTAACCAGGAGCCCAAGGCAGAAAGTCAGGTATACCAACAGAAGCAACAAGAGGGTGTATGGGCTTTCTGCACCTGGGGCACTCACACTGGCCCATGATTCAGTGTGACTACACCAAGTACTGAAGCGACCAGCTATAGACCACACAGTGTGGAAAGTATGGGCTTCTCCTGTACTAAACAGAATAAACCTGCAGATGCCAGGGGTCAGCTGAACTGGAGAGGAAAGGCAGGATCTAGACTTTTTGTCTAATAGGTAAATTGATTTGTATTTATCATATTTTAGTTCATTATTAAAATGGTCCTTAGGCTTTTAGAAAGCCACTTGCTAAGCCATTCACCCAACTTACTAAAATCAAATAAAGAAGAGTGACCTCACCACTGAGTTCTGGCCATACAACCGTTAAAAAATAATAAGAAACATTAGACTGAAAAACAAAAAGGTAAGGTTTTTTTTTTTTTTTGCAAAGCTGTCTTGTTTCCAGAATAAGGTTTATTTCAGGAAAAGGATTATTCCAGAGTCTTCAATGAATAAAAAGTTTGGCTATTCCAAAAGAGAATAGTTCTTAACAGATACTTGTGGAACTCATATTAAAACAAGCCCAGCAATAAAAACTTACTTTTGAAAGTTTTTTTAAAATATTACAACATGTAGGAACCCTAAATATATTCCAGTTCAATCATTCATTTTGCTTATGAGAAAACTGAAGTTCAAAGAGTGTCTTTCTATTATTTTATTTGTCAAATAAATATAATTATACCATGATTATTAAATTTTTTAGAAGACTGAAAATATTACAAAAACTTTAAAGCACTATACAAATATAAGGTATATTATTATTACTATCTATAATTAGAAATAAAAATATAAATAGCTTGAGGGTGGTCAAATTGAAAAAGCACATGAAAAAGTATTTAAGAGATTTCCACTTCCAGCAAAGATAGAAT
This sequence comes from Leucopleurus acutus, assembly GCF_964270905.1. Classification (NCBI taxonomy): domain Eukaryota; kingdom Metazoa; phylum Chordata; class Mammalia; order Artiodactyla; family Delphinidae; genus Leucopleurus; species Leucopleurus acutus. The sequence continues at coordinate 16,181,260 of NC_139147.1, read as the reverse complement.
TGTAGGGGCCAATTTATCTTCCGACCTAAAACAACCAAAAACAGAAAAATATGTGAAACAACAGTTTTTTAAGACCTGGCTATCAGACAATGAGAGATGAGAAATGAAAGACAGCTGTCCCAGCTTACTGCCTTGAAAGATTGTTCTAGATCACATCACAGTGAGCTGGAACATAGCAGAAACCATCAGACTTCCTGAGTTGAGGACACAGAGATGAGAGTCTGAGAAGAGCAAAGCAGCTATTCCACACAGCAAAGTATGGGATGGAACTAACAGCAAATTAGATATTACCGATGCAAAAATTAGTAAAGTTAAAGCCATACCGATAGAAATGACCAACATGAAACACAGAGCAAAGAATCCAACAAAAATTTAAAATGAACAGAGCATCAGTGAGCTGAGGGAAATCTTCAAGGGGCCTCGTACTTGTGAAATTGGAGACCCAGAAGTAAAAGAGCGTGAGAGGAGGATAGAAAAAAATATTTAAAGAGTGAATGGCCAAGTTTTTTCCAAATTTGATAAAATCTATAAGCCAGCAGATCCAAAAAGAAAAAAATAAAACTAAACAAACCTTAAGCACAAGAAAAAATAAATAAATAACTACACCAAGACATATCATAATCACATTGCTCAAAACCAGTGATATTCAAAAAATTTTTGAAAAGCAACCAGAGAAAAAAAAAATACTGCATTTGGAGGAACCAAAATAAAATTAATGTCAGATTTCTCTCCAGAGGGGAGAAAAGTAAGGAGAAACATCTTCACAGTACTGAACAAAAGAAATGTCAACCTACACTTTCATACCTATCAAAAATATCTTTCAAAGATGATGAATAAATAAAGATGTGTTCAGAGATACAAAAGTGAAGTAATTCATCACCAGCAGACCCACACTAAAAGAAATCCTCTTGAGGTAGATCGAAAATGATACCAAATGGACATATGGATTTACACAGAAGAATGAAGAGCACAAGAAGTATAACTACAAGGATAAGTATATCCTTTGAAAATATCTTCTAAAAGCAAAGATCAAAAAAGGCATTTTAAGATAAACAAAAGCTGAAAGAATTTGTTAACACTAAATCTGCACTAAAAGAAATGTCAAAGGCTGTTCTTCAATCTGCAGGGGGGAAATGTGATATAAGACAGATATTTAAATCTGCAAGAATTGAAGACCACTGGGTATGGTAAAAAAAAAAAAGGGAGTAAATATGAAAGACTTTTTCATTGTTGTTCTAATAACTTCCTTAAAAGACCACTGGCTATTTAAAGTAAAAATAATAGCATTCAAAGGGGAACTTTTTACTTTAAAAGTAAAAGGTACCACAAAATAGCACAAAGGATAGCACAATTATACTACTTCAAGATTATTGCTAGGAGAAGTGGTAAGTGTTAACTAGGAACTGTGACATGTGAAGTAGTACAACATTGATTCTAAATAGACTTAGATAAGTTTTAGGCCTAGAGCAACTACTAAAAATAAGCACTGCTAAGAAGCCAAGAGAGCACATAAAATAGATACTTTAAAATATTTGGTTAATTCACTATTAAGAAAATAGTAAGAGAAGCCATGGACTGGAAGCACATGTTTCCAATACATATGTATTTTTTTTAAAAGGGCATAAATATTAATATAAAGAACTCTTACAACTTAGTGATAATCAGACAGACAATTCAAAAAAGAAATGGGTAAAGTATTTGAACAGGCAAAAGAAGCAATACAAATGACCAACAAGCACATGAAAAGGTGCTCAAGATCACTAGTTATCAGGAAAAAAAGAAGGCAGTGGCTAACTATCTAAGATGACGGATAGGTTAAGTAGCTTGAATGTAGTGATTATTTTATAATATACATGTTTATCAAATTGTACACTTTAAACATACATGTCTTAATCGTCAACTATATCTCAATTTTTTTTTTTTTTTTTTTTTTTTTTTTGCGGTACGCAGGCCTCTCACTGTTGTGGCCTCTCCCGTTGCGAAGCACAGGCTCTGGACGCGCAGGCTCAGCGGCCATGGCTCATGGGCCCAGCCGCTCCGCGGCATGTGGGATCCTCCCGGACCGCGGCACGACCCCGTTCCCCTGCATCGGCAGGCGGACTTTCAACCACTACGCCACCAGGGAAGCCCAATATATCTCAGTTTTTTTAAATCACAATGATATACCACTTCAAACCATTCATATACCTAGTATGTGACCCCAAAATTCTGCTCCTAGGTACTTAAAAGAAAAGAAAATATATATCCACAGGAACACTTGCATGTGAATGATGATAACTTTATTCATAATAATTAAAAACTACAAATAACCCACATATACATTAATGAGGGAATGGATAAGCCAATTGTGGTATATTCATTTAATAAAATACTGTTCAGCAATAAAAAAAAGAAAAACTGAAAAGTGCAGCAACAAGAATCAATCTCAGCAACATTATACTGAATAAAAGAAGCACAAAAGAGCACATATTTTGTGATATCATTTATGTGAGATTCTAAAACAGGCAAAATTAATTACAATGATAGACATTTGAGCAGCAGTTGTTTGGAGCTGAGGGTGCTGGTTACTGACTGCAAATAAGCACAAAGGAAATTACTGGGGTTGTGGAAATAGTACACAGCTTGATAAAGACGGCGGTTACACAAATGGTTAGATTTGTCAAACCTCATTGAACTGTACACTTAAAACATATGCATTTTATAGCATGTAAATTATACTTTGATAAAGTTGATGGTAAAGTAAAAATGTGCCCTGAACCAGATATTTATAGTAACAATTCTTATCCATGCTCCAACAATAACTGCATCATTTTAGCCTCCTCAAGTTTCAGTGTCCTGATGTATAAAATGAAGCATCAGTGATTTGTCCCTTCCATTTGGACAGTTTTGAACAGTTTCAAATGCTAAAATCAATTTAAGTATAGTCCATAAACTTCCTGTACCTAGAAGTTATCTGTGTACCTAGACATACATACACACACACGCACGCACATACACACAGAGTATAAGAAGCTGCCTTTTCATCTGACATGCTAACTTAATGGTATTTACATTTTAAAATACAAAAAAAGTTTTTATTTCATAGTTTCGAGGCTGCCATAATGTTAAGTGATCTTCACAACTACTGTGAGTTGAGAATTGCTTATTGTTACTGTGTTATTATTAATAAGACCAATTTGGGGTCCTCTAGTATCCTTATGAGTCCAAATGAGATCATACTTTCTGCAGAAGAGTCTTCTTTTTTTAATTTATTTTATTGAAGTATAGTTGATTTACAATGTTGTGTTAATCTCTGCTGTACAGCAAGGTGATTCAGTTATACATATACATTCTTTTTCATATTCTTTTCCATTATGGTTTATCACAGGATATTGAATATAGTTCCCCTGTGCTCTACAGTAGGACCTTGTTGTTTATCCATTCTCTATATAACAGTTTGCATCTGCCAAACCCAAACTCCCAACACATCCCTCTCCCACTCCCTTCCCCCTTGGCAACCACAAGTCTGTTCTTTATGTCTGTGAGTCTGTTGCTGTTTCATAGATAAGTTCATTTGTGTCATATTTTAGATTCCACAAATAAGTGATATCTTGTGGCATTTGTCTTTCTTTTCCTGACTTACTTCACTAATCTCTAGGTGCATCCATGTTGCTGCAAATGGCATTATTTCATTATTTTTTATGGCTGAGTACGATTCCATTGTATATACGTACCACATCTTCTTTATCCATTCATCTGTCAATGGACATTTAGGTTGTTTCCATGTCTTGGCTAGAACAATCTTCTTGAACAGTCCTGCTGCTTAGAATAAGCAAGCACCACATGCTGCCATTGACTTTTCAGAATCACAAGAAATATTTAGCACATTTCACCCTGATACTTTGGTGTTACACGTGTTCACCACCATCACTAGTCTACTGAGGACACAATTCATAAGACACCAGAATGAAATGAATCCCAGAACATTAAAGCGGTGATGCCCGAACTTGCTTGTTTATAAGAATCACTTGCCCCCTCCCGCAACAGACCTAGTGAATGGAAATCGCTGGAAATAAGGACTGGGATCTATATATTTAAGCAAAACCCTCCGTCACCCAACCCCCCACACAGGAACTGTAAAGATCAGGCAAGCGCAGGAAACAGTGGCTTATCGTGAGAAGCCACAGAATTTACTTGAGTCTCAGCGGTTCACTTCCCAGAATATTTGACAAATTTAGTGGGCTCAGATTTGGATTGTCCATTTCTCTCAAGCCTCACTGGTATTTAGAGAAGAGGAGATGGGCGGTAGATTATAACTAGATAGCCAGATTCTGAGGCCAAGGGTGAAGTTACCATGGTGTTGTTTTGTGTTACACATAAGTGTACCTGGGGCCATTTTTATCAAGCTATCACCTCCACATCGAGCAGATATTCCAACCTGGACCCTGAAAATCAAAATCAATCATGGTGAGACAAGCCTGGGACCTGGAACCCTTTGCTGCAGTGCTGCAATGCTTGTACCTGGACACACCTCTCCTCAAGCAACAAAATACAAAGAAACTATATAGGACTAAAAATAACTGTGTGCATGTGTAGTTGGGGCAAATTCTGGACCAAAAGACAAAAAACTTAAAAAAAAATGGCAACTAAAAAAACCCTGTCACTTCTGAAGAGCCAGGAGCAAAAAAAAATGGTGTTGGGAGCAAAAGCAGTGTACTGAGCATGGCCCCTGCACTCAATGCCACCTAAGGGGTCGGCAAAACATGTAAGCCACCCCTCTGGTCTGACCCCTGGACACACCCCTACCCTCACCCCATATAAGGAACAAGATTGCCCCTCCTCAGCCAGCCAACGAGCAAGGGAACCTGTTACTTGTTTTCACTCCCTCCTGCAGCCAGTGCAGGAGCCCCTGTAAAGCCTTATCTGAATTTCTTGTCTGGCCTCTAGTCAATTTCTATTGATTGGGGAAGGTCAAGAACCCTGGTTGGTATCAATGGCATTTCTCACTCAAAATATCCAGAGTGTGAGTTTCCAAAGCAAGGGTCCTAATGTGCTGGCAGATGTTGGATGTGTATCTGATAGCCAAATGCTAGAGCTCTGCAGAGCAGCTACTGCAGGCTGAGTGACAGGTCCAGAAGATGGCTCATTTAAAACATGCTTAAAGGCTTAAAGACAAGACTCAAATGTAATAACGGTAGCTTATCTCTAATTTAAGAGGCAGGCAGTAACCTCATTTTACAGCCCTCCTGTCATTTGACGGTTGTTTATCTTTTCATAAATCAATGACCTAGCAGCATCCAGGTTTCCTCAGAGGTCTGGAAGGCATATTAGTGAGCAGGTAAACCAAATCAGGGAGGGTCAAACTTAGTCCACTAGTCCAGTGAGAATCAATACAGCTTAGTCTCCTCCAAATCACCTGTAATCAGTTTCCTATGTCAGTTTACCAGTGAATAAGGAAACAGGAAGTCACTAGAAAGTATTAAGTCTCTCCAAAGAAAATATATATGCCATTCTGACCAGTGTCAGTGGGGTTAGAGTGCAGAAGGAAATTTGAATACTCTGAAACTGACATAGGAAAAATTTGACCACAATCCAATCTCTCCCTTTTCCTGGTTTACAGATGGACTGTTTCAGAGGGGCCAGCTGGTCCAGTCCTGGGAAAACTTCAAAAACATCATACCAGGAAATGTAGACAATATCCAGAATATTATCTGTGGAATCAGCTGAGGCATTTTTATTATAAAAGTTCTGGAAATTCTTCAGTAAATGTGTTAGTGACATTTTTTAAAATATCTAAACCTCTTGAATTTTTCCTACTTCTGTAATTGTTGGTTAGTCAGAATTCTCTAATTCAATAATTTCCAAGCCTAACTGATTGCCAGATCTTTTTAAAAATATATATTCCAAGTCCCACCTTAATTCCGTGGTCTGGGATGAGATCCAGGAATATGTGTAATAAAAATCCTCTAACCTGACAAAATTATAACTGGCATTCGATTTGTTCAATGCAAAAGTTGCAGAAATCAAGGAATCAGAAAAGATATGGCAGGTGGACAGCTTTAAGGTACAACAGTTTAAAATGAAACTAAAATATATAAACATATCCATTTGCTACACCTGTGGAGTAAAGAATTTTTTTCTCCTATAGACCTCCTGAATGAAGAGTAAAACCATCTTTCTTGCACATTTCACACCCACAAGACAGGGTGTACACTTTCTGGTTTTAGTTTCTTTAAAATAGAACAAGGACTTAAAGACATTTGGAAAGAAATCTGAACATACGCCTTTAGATAGTTACAATATTTTCCATCACAATTTCCTTGTCCACATACAATAATAAACATTGTGACTCTCTCCTCAGTCATATTTTATCAGTTTACATTATTGACACTGTATCATTAGTAGGATTAGGAACTAACAGCACAGCTCTGGAAAGCACATACATCAAATGGCATGTGCGGAAAAGCTTTGGAATATTCGAGAATGGGCTACAAGCTGAGAGTAGTCAGCTTGCTGTGGTCACTAGCCAGGATGTTTTACTGAAGTAAATGAGAAAGTTTTTTAAACCAGAGCGTGAGGTGAGTAAAAACTCATTAACTGAATCTCTACAGTATTTCTTATGAGCTCTACACACAGGTGATTAGGACAATTATCTGAGATTGGGAAATCTCACCCTGAACCAGAGCTTCTCAAACTTGAATGTGCATCCAAATCCCCTGAGAGTCTTGCTAAAATGCAGATTCTGGTTCTCTATGTCTGGGCTGGAGCCCAAGAATCTGAATTTCTAACAAGCTCCTAGCTTGTTGGCAATCTGAGGGAGATGCTTTAAATGAGATTTTTATTATGTCACATGAAGTTTTTGATGAATAGCAAAAAAAAAAAGAGAGAGAGAGAGTCAGTATGGCAGCAAAATTGTAGTTGAAAGTGGATATTCTTACACTCTAATTTTTTAAATCTTGTTAATACTATTAAATAACTTACCTTAAACAGAAGAGCTTATGAACAAATCATTTTCAATATCATGATTTTTTCCCCAACTATTGTGGGGACTAAAGTTTCTGTTTAACAGAAAGAACTTTTAGGGAGCAGTAGCAAAATGCGTTTTCATTTTCTGTTGATGTCCACATTAACGATTCTCTTCTTTTGTCCTCGCAGTGAAATAGAAATTCAACTCTTTGCTCTTGTAAGTTTTGGCTTACAGGCAAGGAAATTCTATTTATATAAAACTTCACCAGGATACCTTCTTCTAACTGTCTTCCAATACTTGCTGTACAGTTTGGGTTTAGCCAGTGAGAGTAGCTAACACAAAGCCAAAATCAGTGATTTCTTGGCAGTAAATATCTCCTTGATGAATCACCTTAGGAAAGAAAGCAGTGGAATTTAACAGTAGGATAAGGAAAGAAAGTAGAAGCAGGTTTGCTCTTACTGCAAGTGGTTTATTTCAACTGTCAATACCTCACAAAAGAAATTTTTAATCAGAGTCCCATTTCCTCCCTCTGTATGGCTCCTATCATGATTGACACTTGATTGGACATATTTTTGGCAATCCATGGCGTGACTCTAACACCAGCAAGCATGCTCTAATCACGGTATGTTCACACATTGGACAGGATATGGGGACGGGTATCTCTACAGAAGGAGCATTTGCTCCATGTGGCCTGAGGGGAAGCAAGTCTGAACCCACATGCAGGGAGGGAGAGGCTGGTCTCTATAGAGTTTAGGAACGCAGCTCTTCATCATCAGTAAGCCTTCTGGCAGCCTGTGTGGTAACCATGCAGAGCAGGTGAGCATAGCTGGGCTCTCATTACGAGCCAGAACGCTCAATGCCTCATCTGTAAAGGACATCATTTACTACTGACAATTCACATCCAAGACTTTAAACTCCTACTTAGATGAAAAGTGTTACTCTAGTGTACACAGAGCAATTCCCTTCAAAATCATGGCAAGCATTTTAGGGAATAAAAGAGATGTAATAATAAGTCTACAAGGGCTGTTATTGGTTAAGTGCAGCATGACAGTCATGTCCACATTCTCATGCATTCTAAAAATACCCATACATGAGAACTTTGAGGTTTTTTTATGTTGAGAGATGAAGATGCTACTTGCAATGGACCCTGCTACTTCAGCAGTGGTCCAGCTTTTAAAATTCTACTTCACTATAATTTGTAATAAAGGTTTCTCTGTGATCTCTTAACTGTGCAATTATCAAAACACGGTTCTAATCTCTTAGAGGCCAGAGATCCCCTTGAAAATATAATGGCATCTGTGGGCCGTTTTTCCCAGGACACAAAAATAACCTGCATACAACATTCAGGTGTTCATAAGATGCCCTCAAGATTTTTTTCCTGTACATGGCTACCAGGTTACTAATTTCTATTTTAATATAATATATTCTCTGAGCCTTTTCAAAGAAAGCAATGCATATACTAAACCCTGTAAGCTCTGGGTAAGAAGTCCAGCAACTTCTATTTCACTCAAAAAACTGTCGGCTGTCAGCCCCCCACTCCAGGAAAACATTGGGGAGGTAACAGGAATCACCTACTGTGAAGTTCTGATAGCCACCGGCTTCCTGTGCTGGGTCCAATGGCCCAGGCTTCAGTTATCCAAGACAGTTCATTTGGTGCCAACAACAGTACCCGTTTAATTGTTCAATGTCTCCAAGTTCGGGAACTCCTTCTCAATCACTATCTGTGGCGTCATTGCCATTCTGAATCATGCAAATGAGAATGTCATATCCTCTGACTCAGAAGGCTTTATTTCATTGAAAATTATTTTAAGAACTGCAAGCAGAGAATTGGTCTTTGCTTAGATGTGATTTCCAAAAGACATCACTTTGTCTTTTGTCACAGGGATCCACCTGATGTGGAGAGAGACTGGGAAGTGTGCAGGGGGAGATCCTGTGAATCAGAGCTTGGAACCACAAACATTTGCCAGCAGAAGAATGCACCTCTGCTGAAAGGCTGTGATCCACAGTCCTTGCCAAATTTGGTGCAGCAGCTAATAGTATGTTTCCGTGTGTGTGCTTTTCTCCCTATTTTCCCCAAGGAAAGGGCGAGTCAGGATATGCACACATAGCACGCAGGACTGAAATAGTCTTGATTAAAGTAGTTCAGTAGCTATTCAGTGAGGTTACTTGGCTTTGTCCATTTCGAGCACCAAAATCTATTCTGCACTGGACAGGCAGTGTACCCCTAGGCCAACAATCTTTGTACTCTTGTACTGTGTACTGAAACCCTAGGCAGTAAACATAGTGATTATGAAAAAAAAGACATTAAAAATAAGATTTGAGTCCCAATGGGCTAGCTGTGTGAATTTAGGCAATATACTGAGACTCTCTGAACCTCAATTTGCCCAGTGACAAAATGGGGTGGTAACGGCATTTATCACAAAATTGTTGTGAGGATTAAATGAATTAACATAGTACAAGTAAAGTTCCTAGGTCAGTGTGTCGCATGTATTAAGTATTATGTGATGCTTAGCTCTTATTATTACATAAGTTATCTGTGAATCATCTCTTTAACTCAGATTTAAGCCAGAAGAAACATGCGTTGGTTTTAGTTTACAGAACAAAAGACAATATAGCATAGACTTTGGAGTCTGGTAGCTCATCATACTGGAAAATACTGTAGCAGTTCCAAGTCAGTCAAGTTCAAAAATTGTCTCTTAGCTGAGTGACCTTGAGCTCAGTGTCCTCAACTATTAAGTAATACTAACAGGTGCTTCCTACTGGGATTTTATTGGCACTTAAGTCAAGCAAAGCAGATAAAGCACTTAGCCCACAAGAAGTAAGTGTGCATTTAATGTTGACCATCATTATTACTAAAAAGTAACATAAGCATAAATGTATACAAACTATAGAATATAGGCAGTAGACACCCATGCATTTTAAAACTATTGATATTACACTTACTCTGTGCCAGGTATGGTTCTTCACAGTTTATTTTAAAAGAAATCTCTTGTTTAGTCCTCCTAACAACTCCAGGAAGCAAGTACTGTTATTTCACCTTATTTTAAATATGAGGAAACAGAAGCCATGCCATTGCCAAGTTGCAGACTCAAAATTCAATACTAGGTTCCCAAGACAATGCTCTTCAAGAGCCATCCAGTAGAACTCTCCACAATAAAGGAGCTGGTCTGTCTGTGCTGTCCAGTACTGGTATCACTGAGCCCATGTGGCAATTGAGGCCTTGATGTGGTGACTGTGCCTGAGGAAAAGAAGTTTTATTTTATGTAATTTAAATTAATGTTAAATAGCCACCTGTGACTAGTGGCTACCATACTGGAGAGCACAGCATAGACCACCATATTGCATTACTTTACTAAAGGGTTAATTCCACTAAAGAAGCTAGTGGAGACCCTTATCCACACTGTTTTTTTTTCTACACTTGTGTACACTGGTTTCAGTTCCTTGACTCAGAAGCTTTATTAAATATCTTCTTTTTAAAAAACTGGACTTTTCTGATAACACTAATTATCCTCAGTAAATGGAGACACTGCCTCCAAAACACCCACTAATAATGGCTCATTGTTTACCTTTTTACCACTTGCTCTGAGAATGACTTCTTGTTGTGCTTGCTCAATGCCAGACACTAATCTTCAGCTACTCTGAGGACAGTTTTCTGCATGTGCCCATCACCTGTTCTCTAGGTAAGGTAGGAGTTCTATTTTGCTCTCTTTTGCAGAACTAGCAACTTCCTGATTGGTGTCTGAACTGAAAATGGAGAGCTGATGGACAGAAACAGACATCATGACTTTCTATGTAACACCACGAAATGTGGCTTTCCTTTGATCCTCCAAATTATGCTCTTGCTTTTGCTTCTATATCATAAAATCAGCTTCCCGGAACATACTTGTCTGATTGCAAATGACCAGTCCTCACCTCCTCAACCTACACCTCTTTATCCCCACTGCTGTGATTTAGCCAAGTGTGACCTGTCCAAGTTCAGAGAGACTCAGAAAAAAATCAAAAAGAGGAGCACATTTTTCCCCTGAGTTAAATTTATATTGCAATGGAGAAAAAAATTCATTTGAATGACTATCTATGCATCTTGCTGCCCAATCTTATTTTGGCTTCATTGTTTTATTCAATTATCTGTGCTTTATCCAAACAAGCACTGTTCCATTTATAAGTTGGACTAAGAGTATGAATCTGTCACTTTTACCGAAATCCCTAGTATAGCACCACTCATAATTAGCATTTTCAAAACTGCATTTCCAAAAATCACTACTGGGATCACACATGACACAAACTTGAAATCCTAAACAAACTTTTAAAATATGGTATTAATGGTTATCCGGTGATTTCTCAAACAGAAGTCAGTGGCATCTCCAGGTAGTTCAGCCTGCGTTGTGGTGCTCAGAATCAACAGAGAAGCTCATGAGCAAATCTCCTGCTAAGTCATTTCCTCTCTTTGTTTTCAGATTGGATATCCAAGCAGAATATTCATATCTTGTTCTTAACACACTGACTCACCCTTGCCACAGTTCTGTGGGCAAAGTGGGTATATGTATTGTGGGCTTATCTTACTTAATTTTTAATGATATCAGGGTGGTGATTTTGAGAGCTTTTCATTACTCTTGTTTTCTCTGGATTCTCTCTTCTCTCCCACCTTCATTCCTATTGATGTGTTCATAGGTTATCATTTGCGTGATTTTTGAGACACAGTGAATCAGAGGGATTAACAGATCATTGTGATACACAAATTGTTTTCATAGATATAATAGAGGGCACTTGGGCTAGCACTTACCAGAAAGAAAAATAAATAAAATTAAATGAAAGTTTTTAAAAAACAAAAAATGAAGCTCACTGTGGAGCTCTCAAGATACCCGAGAACCCCATCATCAGTGTAATACTTGTCATCTGGCTGCCACCAAGCTCCTTTCATGCACACAAATGCCTCTGTCCTCTGCTTGAGGTTAGCAAAGACTTTCAGTCAAAACTTGCATTTGTAACTCATAAATGTCAAAAGCTGATGAACGTTCCTCCTCGGTGGGTTTGTATGGGTAGGTAGAGGTGAACTTTAAAACACTGTAGAATTTGTCTGGGAAGCTAAACTAGGTGAACTCATCTAATGTGAGTTCAAAATTATGAAAAAGAAAGATATCAGTGTTACCCTCAAGTGTTTTAGTTTGAAGCATTTTAATGTAAGCATTATTGTTTATAATTACTGTTAGTGGAAAAAACATCCTCTGTGCTCTTGATCTAATTTGGTTTGTATCAGTACCCTCCATATCAATCAGAAAGCAACTCCTTGGTAGGAGAGAAATAGAATTCAGAGACAGAAATTAATTGATTAAAAAACATAGATTTTTGTTATTGATCTCTAAGAAACAGTAAAAAGTAGCAACAAGTTTTGAGTGCTATTTTCTGCCATGTTTTATTTGTTTTGATATTCCTGAAATCTAGAACATGTGTTCATTCAACAGGCAGGCAACCTGATAGGTAGTGGGAATACAAGAATAAAATAGCTATAAACCTTGCCCTCAAGAAGCTCACAGTTTACTTATGAGGTGTAAACATACTTTTTTAAAGTCTTAAGTGCAATAATAGGGATAGAATCAGAGAACACAGAGAGACATCTGACCCATCAGGCTTCTTGGAGGAAGTGGAATCTGATCTGTGATTGGAAGGCTACATAGAAAGTAACAATGTGGAAAAGAGGTGGAGGGAGAGCACAGGGAAGTGAAGGAGGAGCATGGTGCACAAGGAGAATGAAAGCATTTCCACATTGCTGTAGAGGAAACTATAAAGTAGAAATACGCCTGAGAGGTCAGAAGAGGGGGCCAGATATTGAGGGCCCTGTTTACAGTAGGTGATAGAAAACATTTTAGGATTCTAAGGAAAGGAAAAGAAATGTCAAATTTGTTTAATTTTATTTTTTGTCAAATTCTTTTTCTGCATCTATTAAGGTGATCAGGTGGCTATTAGCCTTTATCCTGTTAATGTGGTGCATTGCATTTATTAATTTGCATATGTTGAGCCATCCTTGCATCCCAGGGATAAATCCCACTTGTTCATGGTGTAAGATCTTCTACAGGCAATTCTGGCTTCATAAAATGAGTGTAGGAAGTGTTTCCTTCTCTTCAATTTTTTGGAAGCGTCTGATAAGAATTGGTGTTAAGTCTTTTAAAATATTTGTTAGAATTTACCAGTGAAGCCACACAGTCCTGAGCTTTTCTTTGTTGGGATGTAATTGATTACTGATTCAACCTCCTTACTATTTATAGATCTGTACAGAGTTTCAATTTCTTCATGATTTTAATAATGTATCAGTTAGCTTGTGATGCACAACAAACAACCCCAAAACCTAGTTATTTAAAAGAATGACTATTTGGTTCATGATCCTGAGTGCAGTTCTTCTGGCCAAGCCAGCTCATCTGATTCTACTTGGCTCTCCCATGTCTGTGAGTTAGCTGGCAAGTTGACTAAAAGCTAGATGATCTAGGATGGTATCACTCACATGATGGACAGAAGCTATCTGCACATTCCTTGGTTTTCCTCCATGTGGATTCACATCCACCAGCCTACTAGCTTGGGCTCATTCACAAAGTGGTCTTAGGTTTCCCAGGTCAGCGAGAACAAAAGCTACCAGGTCATTTGAGTCTGAAGCACACAGTGTGGAAAATGACATGACTATTTCTAAGTCTTTCAGGTATCTAGGAAAGGAATTGTTCATGAAATGATTCATAGATTTGAGAAAGGGTTGAATCAGCATGTAGACCCTGGAAACCATCGGAATCAAGCTAAAGTGGAATCAAGGTCTGTCACCATCCAATGGAAACATATTCACTCTAAATTTAATTCATGTATCTCAGGATCCATGATTTTGTAGAAATCTAGCTGCCTGGAATGTCTTCTCCCATCACCACAACTACCAAGCACTTCTGGGAGTCCCTAGCAGGTGTCTCATGAGGGCTCAAAAACAAATCCAATCAGCTAGAACTCACTTGGTATTCATTGGATATTTCTATTTTACCTGCCCCAGCTGCCTCTGGTTTGAGTAACATGCTAGCCTCTAACATCCCTGCCTTTTATTCTGGGTACATCCATTTATGATTAACATTTCAGCTTCTACCTGATATCTCCACTGAAGATTATAGCTTCTACCAAGGCCAATCACAATGCCAAATATATATGGTGTTCTGACATAGAGTTGGGGAGGATATATCTCCATTTCTTTGATATGCTCAGGCGGATACTAAAGGATTTATACTCTACCTCCAAATATTGTACATTTTATTGAAAATATTTGTAACAGAATGTACTATTAAGAAAAACTGACTTGTTTGCACTATAAAGAAGAAAAACTGGGGGTGGAGTCAAGATGGCAAACTAGGAGGATGGGAAATTCACGTCTCCGCACAACTAGGGCACCTACCAGCACTGGTGGGGGACCACAGACACCTAAGGGGACAGGAGGAACCCCCAGCACCTGGGTAGTATGTGGGGCATGGGGAGAGTGAAAGGGGAGCAGAAGGGATCCCACACCCGAAGGGGGAAATTAGGGGACCGTTGGGAGGGAAGAGGATCAAAAGGGAGCATGGCCAGGTTTCCCCTGCCCACTTGAGCCCGCAGGAGCCTGCTGAGATCCTGGGCTTGATCCTCTGCCCACCGAGGCCCCCTCCAACCAAGTACGTCCTGAGGGAGGGGGAGGGAGGGAAGGGGGATCAAAAGTAAAGGCCAGATCTCTGGGACCGGCAACCCTGAGGGATGGCTGGGGGAGGGGAGGGGTTCCTACACCCAGCGGGACCCACCCACGGTTAGGGGTCCAGTGGGGGGATAGGGAAGACACTGGGGGAGACCCTGGAGGGGGGCCCAGAGGAATGGAAAGGAATGTGGCCAGCACTTTCCCTGTCTAATTAGGCACCAGGGAGCCTGTTGGGCTCCTGGGTCTAATCCTCTGCACTCAGAGCCACCCTTCTGCCATGCAGAGCCCAAGCACCGACCCTACACCCACACCCAGGGCACTACCTCTACACTCGGAGACCCCCTCCAAAGTTCTGGGCCTAAATCCCACCCACACATCCTCACCCAGGGCCTTACCTCCAAACTCTGGAACTCCACACTCCAGAGGCTGCCCTTTGAATGTGCTGCCTCTCTCTTTCTGTGCAGGTCCTAAGCAGAGGCCCAGACCTATGAATGTCACACCACCTAGGCCTCACCCGCAAGGCATTGTCTTGTTGTGTGGGTTCTGAGCCTAGGCCCCGCCCCACCCTAAACCCTGCCCCTGCCTAAGTTCCACCCCCGCCTAAATTCTGCCCCACATAGCCAAGGCTTTTTTTTTTTTTTCCTCTTTTAGATTGTGGTTCTGTTTTACTTTGTTGTTGATTCATTGTTGTTGATTCATTTATATTTTTATTTTTTCTATTAAATCATTTATTTTCCTAATTTTATTTTATTTTTCATACTTTGTTATTGTTCTGCTCCTTTTCTCTTGTTGCCTTATTTTTTTTTCTGTTGTAGTTTTTTTTTACCTTCTTGCAGTTGTTTCAATTATATTTTTATTTTTCCTAATATATTTTTCATCTTTCTAATTTTATATTGTTTTTTATTCTTTGTTATTATACTGCTTCTTTTTTTTTTCTTTTTTCCTTTTTACCAAACAATGCACTTTGCGGGATCGTGGTTCCCAAGCCAGAGGTCAGGCCCAAGCTTCTGTGGTGGGAGCTCCCAGTTCAAACCAGTGGATTAACAGAGAACCTCAGAACCCAGGGAATATTAATCAGAGTGAGGGCACCCAGAGGTCCTCATCTTGGCACCAAGACCCAGCTCTATACAAATGCCTGCAAACTCCAGGGCTGGATACCTCAAGCCAAAGAACCAGTAAGACAGGAATACAGCCCCACACATCAAAAAAAAAAAAAAAAAGAAAGAAAGAAAGAAATGATAAAAAAAATATGTTACAGATGAAGGAGGAAGGTAAAAACCCAAAAGAGAAAATAAATGAAGATGAAGTAGGCAAACTTCCTGAAAAAGAATTCAGAGTAATGAGAGTAAAGATGATCCAAAATCTCAGGAACGGAATGGAGGAAATACAAGAAACATTTAACAAGGATCTAGAAGAATTAAAGAGCAAACAAACAGTAATGAACAACACAATAACTGATATTAAAGATATTCTAGAAGAAATCAATAACAGAATAACTGAGGCAGAATAATGGATAAATGAGCTGGAAGATAAAATACTGGAAATAACTGCCAGGGAGCAGAATAAAGAAAAAATAATGAAAAGAATTGAGGACAGTCTCAGAGATGTCTGGGACAACATTAAACGCACCAACATTCGAATTATAGGGGTCTCAGAAGAAGAAGAGAAAAAAAGGTCTGAGAAAATATTTGAAGAGATTATAGTCGAAAACTTCCCTGACATGGGAAAGGAAATAGTCAATCAAGTCCAGGAAACAAAGAGAATACCATTCAGGATAAATCCAAAGAAAAACATGCCAAGACACATATTAATCAAAATATCAAAAATTAAAGTACAAAGAAAAAATATTAAAAGCAACAAGGGAAAAGCAACAAATAACATAAAAGGGAATCCTCATAACGTTAACAGCTGATCTTTCAGGAGAAACTCTGAAAGCCAGAAGGGAGTGGCAGGACATATTTAAAGTGATGAAATGGAAAAACCTACAACCAAGATTACTCTAGCCCGCAAGGATCTCATTCAGATTCAACAGAGAAATTAAAACCTTTACAGACCAGCAAAAGCTATGAGAATTCAGCATTACCAAACCAGCTTTACAACAAATGCTAAAGGAACTTCTCTAAGCAGGAAACACAAGAGAATAAAAAAACCCACAAAAACAAACCCAAATCAATTAAGAAAATGGTAATAGGCAAATACATATTGATAATCACCAAGAATGTAAATGGATTAAATGCTCCAACCAAAAGACATAGACTGGTTGAAGGGATACAAAAACAAGACCCTTATATATGCTGTCTACAAGAAACCCACGTCAGACCTAGGGACACATGCAGACCAAAAGTGAGGGGATCAAAAAAGGTATTCCATGGAAATGGAAATCACAAGTAAGCTGGAGTAGCAATTCTCATCTCAGGTAAAATAGACTTTATAAGAAAGACTGTTACAAGAGATAAGGAATAACACTACATAGTGATCAAAGGATCAATCCAAGAAGACATAACAATTATAAACATTTATGCACCCCACATAGGACCACCTCAACACATAGGCAAATGCTAATAGCCATAAAAGGAGAAATCGACAGTAACACAATAATAGTGGGGGAATTTAACACCCCACCTACACCAACAGACAGATCATCCAGACAGGAAATAAATAAGGAAACACAAGCTTTAAATGACACAATACACCAGATAGACTTAATTGATATTTTTAGGACACTCCACCCAAAAGCAGAAGAATACACTTACTTCTCTAGTGCACACAGAACGTTCTCCAGAAGAGATCACATCTTGGGTCACAAATCAAACCTTGGAAAATTTAAGAAAATTGAAATCTTACCAAGTATCTTTTCCAACCACAATGCTATGAGATTAGAAATCAATACACAAAAAACACAGTAAAAAACAGAAATACATGGAGGCTAAACAGTGCACTGTTAAATAACCAAGACATCACTGAAGAAATCAAAGGGAAAATTAAAAAAATACCTAGAAACAAATGACAATGAAAACATGATGATCCAAAACCTATGGACACAACAAAAGCAGTTCTAAGAGGGAAAGTCATAGCAATTCAAGCTCACCTCAAGAAACAAGAAAATCTCAAATAAACTATCTAAGTTTACACCTAAATCAACTAGACAAAGAAGAACAAAGGAAATCCAAAGTTAGGAGAAGGAAAGAAATCATAAAGATCAGAGTAGAAATAAATGAAATAGAAACAAAGAAAACAATAGCAAAAATCAATAAAACTAAAAGCTGGTTCTTTGAGAAGATAAACAAAATTGATAAACCTTTAACCAGATTCATCAAGAAAAAAGGGAGAGATCTCAAATCAATATAATTAGAAATGAAAAAGGAGAGACTACAGCTGACACTGCAGAAATCCAAAAGATCATAAAAGACTACTACAAGCAACTATATGCGAATAAAATGGACAAACTGGAAGAAATGGACAAATTCTTAGAAAAGTGTTAAACAAGGATTGAACCACGAAGAATTAGAAAATATAAACAGACCAATCACAGGTAATGAAATTGAAACTGTAATTAAAAATCTTTCAGCAAACAAAAGTCCAGGACCAGAAGTCTTCACAGGAGAATTCTATCAAACATTTAGAGAAGAGTTAATACTTATCCTTCTCAAACTCTTCCAAAAAATTGCAGAGGGAGGCATGCTCCCAAACTCATTCTATAAGGCCACCATAACCCTGATAACAAAACCAGACAAAGATATCACAAAAAAAGAAAATTAGAGACCAATATCACTGATGAAGAGAGATGCAAAAATCCTCAACAAAATACTAGCAAACAGAATCCAACAACACATTAAAAAGATCATACACCATGATCAAGTGGGATTTATCCGAGGGATGCAAGGATTCTTCAATATACACAAAATGATCAACGTGATACACCATATCAACAAATTAAAAAATAAAAACCATATGATCATCTCAATAGATGCAGGAAAGGCCTTTGACAAAATTCAACACCAATTTATGATAAAAAAAAACTCTCCAGAAGGTCGGCATAGAGGGAACCTACCTCAACATAATGACAGCCATGTATGAAAAACCCTCAGCAAACATCATTCTCAATGATTCAAAACTGAAAGCATTTCCTCTAAGATCAGGATCAAGACAAGGATGTCCACTCTCACCACTATTATTCAATATAGTATTGGAAGTCCTAGCCACAGCAATCAGAGAAGAAAAAGAAATAAAATAATACAAATTGAAAAGAAGAATCAAAACTGTCACTGTTTGCCAATGACATGATATTATACATAGAAAATCCTAAAGATGCCACCAGAAAACTACTAGAGGTAATCAGTGAATATGGTAAGGTTGCAGGATACAAAATTAATGCACAGAAATCCCTTGCATCCCTATACACTAACAATGAAAGATAAGAAAGAGAAATTAAGGAAACAATCCCATTTACCATTGCAACAAAAAGAATAAAATACCTAGGAATAAACCTACCTAAAGAAGAAAAAGACCTGTACTCAGAAAATTATAAAATACTGATAAAAGAAATCAAAGATAACATAAACAGATGGAAAGATATACCACAATTCTGGACTGGAAGAATCAATATTGTGAAAATGACTATACTAACCAAAGCAATCTACAGAGTCAATGCAATACCTATCAAATGGCATGTTTCACAGAACTAGAATAAGAAATTTTACAATTAGTGTGGAAACACAAAAGACCCCGAATAGCCAAAGCAATCTTAAGAAAGAAAAATTGAGCTAGAGGAATCAGGTTCCCTGACTTCAGACTATACTACAAAGCTACAGTAATCAAGACAGTATGGTACTGGCACAAAAACAGAAATATAGATCAATGGAACAGGATAGAAAGCTCAAAGATAAACCCATGCACATATGGTCACCTTATCTTTGACAAAGGAGGCAAAAATATACAGTGGAGAAAAGACAGCCTCTTCAATAAGTGGTGCTGGGAAAACTGGACAGCTACATGTAAAAGAATGAAATTAGAACACTCCCTAACACCATACACAAAAATAAACTCAAAATGGATTAAAGACCTAAATGTAAGTTCAGACACTACCAAACTCTTAGAGGAAAACATAGACAGAACATTCTATGACATATATCACAGCAAGATCCTTTTTGACCCACCTCCTAGAGAAATGGAAATAAAAACAAAAATAAACAAATTGAACCTAATGAAACTTAAAAGCTTTTGCACATCAAATGAAACCATAAACAAGATGAAAAGACAACACTCAGAATGGGAGAAATTATTTGCAAATGAAGCAACTGACAAAGGATTAACCTCCAAAATATACAAGCAGCTCAATATCAAAAAAACAAAAACCCAGTCCATAAATGGGCAGAAGACCTAAATAGACATTTCTCCAAAGAAAACATACAGATAGCCAACAAATACATGAAAAGATGTTCAACATCACTATTTATTAGAGAAATACAAATCAAAACTACAATGAGGTATCACCTCACACAGGTCAGAATGGCCATCCTCAAAAAAATCTACAAACAGTAAATACTGGAGAGGGTGTGGAGAAAAGGGAACCCTCCTGCACTGTTGTTGGAAATGTAAATTGATACAGCCACTATGGAGAACAGTATGGAAGTTCCTTAAAAATCTAAAAATAGAACTACCATATGACCCAGGAATCCCACTACTGGGCATATACCCTGAGGAAACCATAATTCAAAAATATACATGTACTACAATGTTCATTGAAGCACTATTTACAATAGCCAGGACATGGACCCAACCTAAATGTCCATTAACAGATAAATGGATAAAGAAGATGTGGCACATATATAATATGGAATATTTCTAAGCCATAAAAAGGAATGAAATTGAGTTATTTTTAATTTAACTCACTATTTTTAATGAGGTGGATGGACCTAGAATCTGTCATACAGAGTGAAGTAAGTCAGAAAGAGAAAAATAAATACCATATGCTAATGCATATATATGGAATTTTAAAAAGTGTTGCTGATGAACCAAGTAGCAGGGCAGGAATAAAGACGCAGATGTAGAGATGGAATTGAGGGCATGTGAGGGAAGGGGAAGCTGGGATGAAGTGAGAGAGTAGCATTGATGTATATGCACCACCAAATGTAAAGGGGATGGCTAGTGGGAAGCTGCTGCATAGCACAGGGAAATCACCTCTGTTCTTTGTGATGACCTAAAGGAATGGGAATGGAAGGGTGGGAGGGAGGCTCAAGAAGGAGAGGATATGGGGATATATGTATACATATACCTGATTCACTTTGGTACAGCAGAAACTAACACAACATTGTAAAACATTTATACTCCAATAAAGATGTGAAAAAAGAAAAACTTGTTCTTATTTATTTATTTTTATTTATTGCTTTTTTTTTGCTTTCTTTTTGTTTGTTCTTGCTTTTAGCTTTCTTGTTTATTTTGTTTTTGCTGATGTAAACTTACAAATGAATAAAAACCTCCACCTTCACCAACACAGAGGAAGATGCCACAAATTGTGTTTTTAAAAGTATAACCTCTCCTTCTCCCACAACTTGGGGAAGAGTACACAGCTTTTATATTTCAGGTCCACAAAGATAGAATAAGTCAGAAAGAGGGATAAAAGGGATGTTTGAACTAAAGAGAAAGAATTACCCAATCTCTAGTGGCTTCCCTGAGTTAGAAGGAATTCAGTGATTACTTTCCTTGAGGAATGTAATTGTGCCCCCCCCCACCTTCAACCCATACTCGAGGGAAGCAGGACCTCTGGGAAAAGGTTGGATAAAGGCTTGACGACTGATCATTTAGAAGTCTTCCTAACCAGATCACAGAGCCACCCACTTTTTAATGGAACAGGGAGCCTTAAACATGAGCATCTCAGAAAAGACAGTGATGGATTGAAGGGTTTCCATCCTTTCTAAGATGGGAAAGTATCTTGGTTGCTGTAAAGAGCCTAGCACAGGGTGAACAATCACCAAACCATGACCGAGTTTGAAAATCCTACAAACCTGGATAGATAGAAACTGAGATTGATTTACTTCACTCAGCAAAACAAATGTAGTGGTTTTCACACACAAGTGAAGCAAATACAGGTTACACAACTTCTTCAGTTTTTATCACCAAATTTCTCTTTCTCTCCCTAGGATCCAGGCAGCTGGCACTGGACCAGGGAAGAATTCAAAACCAAATATTAAGCCATATTCACAGCAACCATTTCCCTCACACAACCACCTCTTTGTTATCACACCAAGCCATCTTCCTGGATCTCTGTGCCTGAGGATAAATTCTCTCCCAGAACATTGAACAATGTCTAGTGCAAATAGATCTCTAATGTATCTGCCATATTTTACCCAAATGTGGCCAGTGAGTTCTGAATTCCAGAGGTGGGTACACATGGGACTCAAACCCTCATGCTGGTGCTCAAAGGAAATATGAAGCTGAAAAAGTCAGGTCCCCCAACATATTAGTAAACAGGTCATATTTATAACCTGGACTAGAATTTGCCAAATGTTAAAATGAAGCCCATAATCAGAGTGAATAAACACATTAAGAGTTTATTACTTGCTCACATCACAATCAGATGGAATCAGCAAGGGTTTCTGCTCCATACAGTCATTCGGGGATGCAGTCTTCTGACACATTGTAGTAGCACCATCCTCCCAGGCTTCATCCTTCTCTGCATGAAGCCAGTGATAGGGTGAAAGCCAATGATGTGACAAGAGCATGTGAGAATGTTCCATGGACCAAGGCTTGAAGTTGTATGTAGCACTTATCTCCAAATTCCACTATGACAAATTCAAGCTCATGGTCCCCACACATTTTTGTTCACTGCAAAGAAAGCTGGGAAATGCATGTCCAGGAATCACTGGAAATTAATTTAGTAAACATCTAGCCAGTCTCATGTCTAAGCCACAGGAATCATAGCTCTTTTTCCCGCCTTATGTTTCTCCATTTTCCTGGGTTGGATGTGCTACTGACTGAGGAAATCACAGAAGAAAGTTTTAAATTATGACTATTTTCCAATGGCCTCAACAATTTACAAAAATCTTAATTTTTTGTGTGAGAGTTAAATTCTAGAAATATGTAAATGGATCAACTCCTTATTTTAATAATTATTTCATGGTGATTCTCTAATTTATTCTGGTGGATATGGTGACCAGGCAATGTAAAATACAGGAAATCTAATTTTTAGTTCCTCAGAAAGGTACAAACATTGCCTTGTTCCATAATTTTACTAATGCGATGGGAGATTGGCATTTGCACTCAAAAGCCTCTCCAGGCTGAGGTCACGGCTATGGCCCTGGAGACTTGGCTTCAGGAGTCCAAACCGCAGATCTGAATGTTCCCTAGTGAGTTATGGGAATGGAATTGAATATGCATATGCTTGGGGTGGGAGTGTCCTCATCAAGGAGGCTACTGAGTCCCTGCCTTCTGTGGAAGACTGAGAAGTAAGTCTATGAGGCTAGACAGGTAATCTACTTGTTCTCCCCTTGGAAGTGCTGGAGACAGGGCACACTTCCCTGCCAGACTCCCTTTCCAATATTCCACACTGCATTGCCCTTTCACTGACTACATTCACCCACAAGGCTACACCAGGAAATTAGTTTAGGGAGGGTCTCACATAAAACTTCTCTTTCTTAATATTCTATGAATTCAGTCTATCTTCAGTCAGCCTCCAATTTCTAATGAATTCCTTCTTCTCTAAATATATTTCAATTCTTTCCATTTATCTCACTGTCAATTTTTGTCCAAGATCCTGTTCTGTTAAAGGCTGTCTTACATGAGGTAAAAATAACTTTAAAAGTTTCAGAGACATTTTAAAAGGTTTAGGGATTCAGAAAAGTTGACACAAATTTCAAAGGAGAAAGGATCAAAAAGAATTTTTCATGATGTGGTCCCCTGAATGTCTACAAAAAATCACCTGGGCTACTTTTATTTTACAATGCAGATCTCTGGGCCCCACTAGAGACCTACAAATTAAGACCTTCCAAGGGATAGAGTCAGGATTCAGAATTTTTAAGCCAATTTCCTAGGTGATTCTAATTCACATTAAAACTAAGATTTACTAAACTAAAGGATAATTAGGTTCCTTGATAAAGTACATTTATCTTATCTCAAGAAAAAAGTTCAGTATATATTTATGGAGATTTGCAACCTGTCTATATCATTATTATATGAGTAGCATAATGATGACTATGAAGGAAAATTAAGTGCTCCCCATCTCACACTTACCCTTTACCCCAGCAAAAGCCTGATGTCCAAATAGATACACCATAATCATTGAGCTGGGTGATTCATTCAAGAATATCCTGAAGGCACCATGACATCTCCACCTCACTTTCTTCGTAGAAGACCAGAGAGGGAGAGGAAGACAGGAGGAAACTATTGCCTCTTTCTTAATCCCTTCCTGGATTGTGGGGGTGGGGGAGGAAAAGGAACATTGAACTTGTCCTTCCTCCTTCAAAGGTTTGACCCAATAGACTCTCTCATAAGGTGTTTTAGTTATCTACAACTGCATAACAAACTAGCTCAAAACTTAGTGGCTTAACAATATGTTATCTCCGTGGTTCTATCGGTTGAGTAATTTCAGCTGGAGAGTCTTGCTTGGTATTTCTCATGCAGTATCCATCAGGTAGCAACTGGATCTGGAGATTTCTGAAGGTTCACAGGACAGGTGTGCAAAATCACTCATATTGCTAGAAATTGATGCTGGTTGTCAGCTTGGGGCTCAGTGTGGCCTCTCTCTGTGACTTGTGGCTTCTCACAGCATTGAGATGGTGTGGGAGGTCTGAGAAGGACTGGTCATCCCAGAGCAAGCATTCCAGGCAGAAGCTGCAAGACTTCTCATGTACTAGCCTCAGAAGTTCCAGAACATCCCTTCTAATTCATTCTATTGTTTGAGCAAGTCACTTATGGAAATAGTCTTCTTGTTATGATGTGGGTGGTGATAAGGTCTCATTAAAGAAGAACATGAGGTGTGGGAGATAACCTTTGGAAAATACAATCTTTGGAAAATACAATCTTCCATAGAGGGTGGCTTGGAAATATGGTACAGAGCTTGCTTCTATTTTCTACCAAGGGAACTTGGAAGGGAATGAAGAAGGTATCCAGGAATCTGGGGATGGGATAAGATAGGCCCAGTAGGTGATACAGAAGGTAGCATTGGGAAAATTCTGAGAGGCCAGCCAAGCCCAGATCCCTGTGGTTCAGCGTGCCTTGGTGTTACAGAAGAGGGAACAAAGGAAGGGAGTATTCATTACCTATAAAAATATGTCAGGGGTGAGGATTGGGGGGGGTGCAGAAGCCCACACTGCACCACTTCCACATGGAGTGAATAGACAGCACAACTATATGTACACATACCCCATGCTGATGACAAAAAACAACACAAATGTTCTCAAACAATCCTTCCTCCTCAGTCATGGGATGGGATGCACTGGGAAGTGCCCAGAATGCACACAGGCATGAGGGACAAGAATAAGAGGGAGTTACTGAAAGAGAAAGATGGCCTTTCCTTCTTCTCTACTAAGTTCCTTGAAGTTGGACAGAAGATAGTTACAGAAGACAGTGATTCTTGAATATGAATGAATATGTGCTTCCATGAGACTGAGAACTTAATAATGAGATTAGAATGCAAAGCACTATTCAAGGCTGAATTTATCAGCATGGATACCTTAATGGCATTTTATACTTTTCTTCTATGTACCTCCTCCCCACCTACCCCCTAAAGGCAGGAACAAGGGGTTGTGAACTTGAAAAATTATAATAACAGCTTAAAAAATCCACTCCATGTTTGAGTACTATAAAAATGCTCAAGCAAACTTTCTATATGCAAATACTTCTTTGAAATAAAAAATTTGACTTACCCTCCAATAAGAAGATCTTGAAAATTAGACATAATTGTTATGTCAGAGCAGGTTCTCTGGCAAAAAGGATGTGAAATGTGGGGTGTTTTTGGTTCCATAGAGATACCTGTTTCAATCCAGGAATAGTGCCATGTGGTCATTTACAAATGTCTGCCCCTGCCATTAGTCTGTAAGCTCCCTGAGGGCAGGAGACCATCGACTGTATTTCTATCATCCAACATGGTACCTTGCACAGGAAGGTATTCAGTATTTGTTGAGTGAATGATTGAGTTGAATTGAAGAGTCAAAGAGGCACAGAACTCTAAAGGTAAAAGAGACTTTTGAGACCATTTAATGCAACCTTCATCTCCCAAATTATGATTCTGATTCCATAGAGCTTGAAGAACCTACTCACCATAATGATGAATGTTGGTGTCAGAGCAAGGACAGGATTACATGTCTCTTGTCTCTGCATCCTGGGGTTTCCCAACGAAGTACATTTCCTTCTCCACACTGTGGTGACCCAGGAGAACTGGGTATTAATCACATGGGTTCAGTCTGGTTGTGTCTCCAAGTTAATATCAACAACATTTCCTTGCTTTTCCCCTCTCACTTCAAAGGCATATAATTTAATTAAAAGAAAAGGTTCATAAGTAGAAAAAAATGTCCACGAAAACTAAACCCATCTAGAAGGAAGAAATAAGGGCAGAAAAGGGGCTCTTGTCTGACCTGATTTAGCAATAAGTACATGGTATATCAAAGAAACAAATCATATCACCTCACTGAAAAATATCTAAATTCATTTATTCATTCAACAATATCTATTGACCACCTACTATGTGCCAAACACTGTTTTAGGAGTTGAGGAGCAGCAGCAAATAAGACAAAGTCCTTTCTTCAAGTACATTACACTCTAGTTGGGGAGGCAGAAGTAAATACACAAACAGGAGAATTTCTGAGAGTTATGTGTAATCTGAAGTATAGCAATATCATGCTGGGTTATGGGACAACTGCTGGATGAGAGTTTCCTTTGGTGTGGATGGCCAGGAACGACCTATGAAGAGGTGATATTTCATCTGGGATTTAAACAATAAGAAGGAACTTGCCATGCTAAGTGCTGAGGAAATATTGTTTCGAGCCAAAGGAACAGCAAGTACAAAGAAGTAGAGGCAGTATGATTTTGAGGAAAGTGAAGAGGGAAATGGAGGCAGGGGAAAGAGCTTGAGAAAAAGCAATATAATAACAATAATAAAATTTTTAGTATGAAAATACACGACATGTTTGGAAACAAGCAATTCTGATGTGGCTGAAATAGGATATGGATGGGAATGAGACTGAAAACAAGGCTGAGAAGCAGTGAAGGGCATTTGAGAGTCTAGACTTTATTCTTCAAATAATAGGAAATAAAGGGATTTGTTGGAATGGATGAAAACAGACACTGGGTGGAAGCATGAAGAGACTAGAGGCAAGAAGTACAGATAAAAGATATTGATTAACATGGTCCAGTTAATACTGGGAAGCAGAAGTAGTAGAGTGGCACTGGTCTAGGAAAGGAGGAGAGAGAATTAAGGGACATTTCAGGGATGGGATTATAATATGTGTAGGTACCAATTAGATGTAAGGGTTGAGGGAGGGGAGGGATCAGAAAACTTTATGGTTTCTGGGTAGTGGTGGAGGGGGAACCAGTAGTTAACATACATAGGAGCAATTATTTGAGATGAGTTCAGTGCAGGTCATATCTAGAGGGTCAGACATCTGTGGAATAGCCAAAGAGAGCTGTCTGGCCAGCTATTGAGAGATGAGGTCTGGTTTTGAGAAGGAAGGGGTAAAGATGCAGTTGTGGATGTCATAGGCATATAAATGAGAGTTAAATCCATGGGAATGGATGAGGTTACTTAGAAGAGGAAGGGGGTTGAAGAAAGAGAACGTTGAGGAGAAGAGGGCAGGAAAGACGAGTAGAAGAGAACCTTAGGAGACAATTTCATTTAAGGTGTAACCGAGCAAAAAAGAGCCAGTGAAGTGTACTAAAAAGGGATGTAGAGTGGTAGGAGGGAAATCAGAAGAAAGTATTGTGTCAGAAGTAATTGGATGAAAAAAGAAGGGAATCAAAAGTGTCAAAAATACTGTCAAGAAGAGAGTAGACCATAGCTGGAGTTTTATAATTATTATTTCTGTAGATTGACCAAATTCTATCCAGAAGGATAGTTAAGGATATATTGCTATTCTGAAAATAAATATAAATTGTGCCAAAGTGCATAGTTTTCTGCTCCAATGAAAGCTTTCAAATATGAGCACTTTTAAATTAAAATAAGGACCAAGTTCACAGTTAGAAGTATTCCTTCCTCCCTCCCTTCCCCAATTGCATGTAAATGATGAATAAATAATGTAGCAATTTAATAAGTAACTGTACTTTTGAACTTACCTTTAATAGGAATCCACCAGAAGAGTGATTTTAAAGAAACACTATAAAAATATTCTGCTTATGTTTAGTCAAATTAAGGCTTTTAGGGAAATAAATGAAGGAGATAAATAAGAGGAGTTTACTAGTTTACTAAAAATAGGGTACTTTGAACAAAATAGAAAGCGGCATGCATGTCTTATGTATACAATTGATACAAAGTAGTGTTATTTAGCTTCTAACCATTGTTACCTGAATGGATGATCATCTATGAATTTTTAATTGCAAGTTGCAATCTGAGCTCAATCAAAATTAGTACCTATCAAAACAATAGATTTCATTTTTGTCTGCACAGTATAATTACCACATTGACTTAGTACCTTGCATGGCATGTTATCATGAAGGTCAGACCATGGTCTTTCAAACACATCATTTTCCTTGGACTCTATCTTAACATCAATCACTTCAGAGGACCTCTGCTAATGTCATTACAGAGACATAGAAAATAAGGTCTGCCACGTTATTAATGTGCCATTATTTTGCAAAAGAGAAAAATCTAACAGGAATTTAAAGAAAAGAGGTAGGTGGGAATGGGAAGAAAAACATATCAAAATGTGAAAATCAAGGAAGACAACTTGTTCAGATTCCAACAGTCCACAACACAGTACATTATACCTGTCTCATAAATTTTCCTTTAGCTTGGGATAGAAAATTAAGTTACCACATTTCTGTGATTTAAGATCTTTGAATTTGATTTGAATAACTGTGTCTCTGAGGTTGTTTCACTACATTTTTTCCTAATAAGGTAAAGCTTTTTTATTATTTCAAGAATTATTCACACCACATTTTTGATCCTCTAAGATCTTAAAATGCAAATAGTGTTTACTGATTTTATTAAAGCATTAAAATGAATGCTAGGTAATTGTCATAGATACTGTTGATTACCTACCCAACAAGTCTTCCTTCTTTCCTATAAGAACCATGATTTTATTCAGCCATTCACCCTCCCCTCTTCCCTGGAGAAATCCTAATTAGCCTAGCCTAATGGTGAGCCTATCATTGCCCAGGAAAATGATATTGGTCCCAGGATGAGCCTATGACCTAAGATGGCCCAATCAAACTGGAGAGAAGGCTTATACTCTCCATCTTTCCCCTAATAGACACCAGCTAGGAAAATAATCTCCCAAATGTCACAGAGAGCCATCTTGGTTCCCCTGAGAACCATTCTTCAGATCAAGAATGGCAGAGCAGAGTTACAGAAAAAAAACCTGAATTTTCAATGACTCCATTGAACTACGGTTTATTATACCTGGACCCCACTTAACCCTTTTCATTACCAAAAATGGAAGAAAATAAATGTCCTTTCTGTTTAAATATATTTGGCTTGATATTTTCTGCTATATACAGCCAAAAGCATCTCAAGTAATTTTGTAATTTACCTAAACTCTTAAATTAAAACAACACTGTGTATTCACTTTATTCTTTCCTCACATATTTAGGTGACGTATTTTTAATGTATTTGAGGATATAGAGGCATGCTAAAGCCAAATTATGTACCAAATATAATCTAACTAAGTTATGATTAAAATTCCCAGGGCCTAACATGCCAACAACACATATTCCTTTAAGATATGTCATTTCCTTATGGCACCAGTCACAATTTTAGTCTCACAATCAATAAGATTTAACATTCACAAGCATCCCAAATTCCTCTAATTTGCAATATTCCTCTAGTATCACCTTAATCCAAGTTACCATAATAATCCCTCACCTGAATCCCTATAATTATCTTCTAGCTGCTTCTAGTGCTGCTGTCTCTAAAATTTGTATTATACTTCCCACAGCAGCCAGAGTAACCTTCCTAAAACATAAACAAGATCATATCACTTATTCAATACCTTCTAATGTCTTCCATCACACTCAGAATAAAACCCAATCCCCTTACCCTGGTTTACAAACCCCTAAGTGGTCTGTTCCCTTCCTACCCCTTGGACCATGTCCGAACACTCTTTCCACACTCACTAGACCCCAGCTACACTAGACTTCTTTTCTGTGCCTCAAATGTTCTCCCTTGTATCCAAGTTAAGGACCTTTGCCATAGATATTCATCGCTCCTGGAAATTTCAACACATAATCTTTTCATAGCTAATGTCTTCTTTTAATTCTGATTTTTTTTAATTTTTTAAAAAATTATTTTTTTATATGGCAAGTTCTTATTAGGCATCCATTTTATACACATCAGTGTATACATGTCAGTCCCAATCTCCCAATTCACCACACAATCACCCCCACCCCCACCACTTTCCCTCCCTTGGTGTCCATAGGTTTGTTCTCTACATCTGTGTCTCAACTACTGCCCTGCAAACCAGTTCATCTGTACCACTTTTCTAGGTTCCACATACATGTGTTACTATACGATATTTGTTTATCTCTTTCTGACTTACTTCACTCTGTATGATAATCCCTAGATCCAACCACGTGGCTACAAATGACCCAATTTCATTCCTTTTTATGGCAGAATAATATTTCACTGTATATATGTATCACATCTCCTTTATCCATTTTTCTCTTGATGGGCATTTAGGTTGCTTCCACAATCTATTGTAAATAGTGCTGCAATGAATATTGGGGTGTTCTTGTCCTTTTGAATTATGGTCTTCTCTGGGTATATGCCCAGTAGTGGGATTGCTGGATCATATGGTAATTCTATTTTTAATTTTTTAAGTAACGTCCATACTATTCTCCATAGTGGCTGTATTAATTTATATACATACCAACAGTGCAAGAGGGTTCCATTTACTCCACACCCTCTCCAGAATTTGTTGTTAGTAGATTTTCTGATGATGCCCATTCTAACTGGTATGAGGTGATAACTCATTGTAGTTTTGATTTGCATTTCTCTAATAATTAGTGATGTTGAGCAGCTTTTCATGTGCTTCTTGGCCATCTGTATGTCTTCTTTGGAGAAATGTCCCTTTAGGTCTTCTGCTCACTTTTGGATGGGGTTGTTTGTTTTTTTTAATATTGAGCTGCATGAGCTATTTATATATTTTGGATATTTATCCTTTGTCCGTTGATTTGTCAACAAATATTTTCTCGCATTCTGAAGGTTGTCTTTTCATCTTGTTTATGGTTTCCTTTGCTGTGCAAAACTTTTAAGTTTCATTAGGTCCCATTTGTTTATTTTTGTTTTTATTTCCATTACTCTAGGAGATGGATAAAAAAGATCTTGCTGTGATTTGTCAAAGAGTGTTCTTCCTATGTTTTCCTCTAAGAGTGTTATAGTGTCTGATCTTACATAAGTTCTCTAATCCATTTTGAGTTTATTTTCATGTATGGTGTTAGGGAGTGTTCTAATTTCTTCTTTTACATGTACCTGTCCAGTTTTCCCAGCACCACTTATTGAAGAGGCTGTCTTTTCTTCATTGTATATACTTGTCTCCTTTGTCATAGATCAGTTGACCACAGGTGCATGGGTTTATCTCTGGGCTTTCTATCTTGTTCCATTGATCTATATTTCTGTTTTTGTGCCAGTACCATATTGTCTTGATTACTGTAGCTTTGTAGTATAGTCTGAAGTCAGGAAGCCTGATTCCTCCAGCTCTGTTTTCTTCCCTCAAGACTGCTTTGGCTATTCGGGGTCTTTTGTGTCTCCATACAAATAATAAGAATTTTTGTTCTAGTTCTGTAAAAAATACCATTGGTAATATGATAGGGATTGCATTGAATTTGTAGATTGCTTCAGGTAGTATAGTCATTTTCACAATATTGATTCTTCCAATCCAGGAGCATGGTTTATCTCTTCAACTGTTGGTATCATCTTTAATTTCTTTCATCAGTGTCTTAGAGTTTTCTGCATACATTTCTTTTTTCTCCCAAGGTAGGTTTATTCCTAGGTATTTTATTCTTTTTGTTGCAATGGTAAATGGGAGGGTTTCATTAATTTCTCTTTCAGATTTTTCATGATTGGTGTACGGGAATGCAAGATATTTCTGTGCATTAATTTTGTATCCTGAAATTTTACCAAATTCACTGATTAGATCTAATAGTTTTCTGGTGGCATCTTTAGGATTCTGTATGTATAGTATCATGTCATCTGCAAACAGTGACAATTTTACTTCTTCTCTTCCAAATTGTATTCCTTATATTTCTTTTTCTTCTCTGATTACCATGGTTAGGACTGCCAAAACTATGTTGAATAATAGTGGTGAGAGTGGACATCCTTGTCTTGTTCCTGATCTTAGAGGAAAGGCTTTCAGTTATTCACCATTGAGAATGATGTTTGCTGTGGGTTTGTCATGTATAGCCTTTATTATGTTCAGGTAGGTTCCCTCTATGCCCACTTTCTGGAGAGTTTTTAATAATAAATCGGTGATGAATTTTGTCAAAGCCTTCTCTGCATCTATTGGGATGATCATATGGTTTTTATTCTTCAATTGGTTAATATGAACCAATTGAAGAATTGATTGATCACATTGATTGATTTGCTTATATTGAAGAATCCTTGCATCCCTGTGATAAATCCCACTTGATCATGGTGTATGATCCTTTTAATGTGTGGTTGGATTCTGTTTGCTAGTATTTTCTTGAGGATTTTTGCATCTATATTCATCAGTGATATTAGTCTGTAATTTTCTTTTTTTGTAGTGTCTTTGTCTGCTTTTGGTGTCTGGGTGATGGTGGCCTCATAGATTGAGTTTGGAAGTGTTCCTTCCTCTGCAATTTTTTGGAAGAGTTTGAGAAGGATAGGTGTTAGCTCTTCTCTAAATGTTTAATAGAATTCACCTGTGAAGCCATCTGGTCCTGGGCTTTTGTTTGTTGGAAGATTTTTAATCACAGTTTCAATTTCATTACTTGTGATTGGTCTGTTCATATTTTCTATTTCTTCCTG
This sequence comes from Leucopleurus acutus, assembly GCF_964270905.1. Lineage (NCBI taxonomy): Eukaryota > Metazoa > Chordata > Mammalia > Artiodactyla > Delphinidae > Leucopleurus > Leucopleurus acutus. Next base: position 16,148,503 of record NC_139147.1, on the reverse strand, counting down.
GTTCAGTCTTGGAAGGTTATACCTTTCTCAGAATTTGTCCATTTCTTCCAGGTTTTCCATTTTATTGGCATAGAGTTGCTTGTAGTAGACTCTTAGGATGTTTTGTATTTCTGCAGTGTCTGTTGTAACTTCTCCTTTTTCATTTCTAATTTTATTGATCTGAGTCCTCTCTCTCGTTTTCTTGATGGGTCTGGCTAATGGTTTATCAATTTTGTTTATCTTCTCAAAGAACCAGATTTTAGTTTTATTGATCTTTGTTTTTGTTTTATTTGCTTCTATTTCATTTATTTCTGCTCTGGTCTTTATGATTTCTTTCCTTCTGCTGACTTTTGGTTTTGTTTGTTCTTCTTTCTCTAGTTCCTTTAAGTGTAAGGTTAGATTGTTTATTTGAGATGTTTCTTGTTTCTTGAGGTAGGCTTGTATAGCTATAAACTTCCCCCTTAGAAATGCTTTTGCTGTATCCTATAGGTTTTGGATCATCGTGTTTTCATTGTCATTTGTCTCTAGGTATTTTTTGAGTTCCTCTTTGATTTCTTCAGTGATCTCTTGGTTACTTAGTTACGTATTGTTTAGCCCCCATATGTTTTGATTTTTACGTTTTTTTCCCTCTAATTGATTTCTAATCTCATTGCCTCGTGGTCAAAAAAATGCTTGATATGTTTTCAGTTTTCTTAAATTTACTGAGGCTTGCTATGTGTCCCAAGCTGTGATCTATCCTGAAGAATGTTACGTGTGCACATGAGAAGAAAGTGTAATCTGCTGATTTGGGATGGAATGTCCTATAAATATCAATTAAATCTAACTGGTCTATTGTGTCATTTAAAGCTTGTGTTCCCTTATTAATTTTCTCTTTGGCTGATCTGTCCATTGTTGTAAGTGAGGTGTTAAAGTCCCCACTATTACTGTATTACTGTCAATTTCCTCTTTTATAGTTGTTAGCAGTTGCCTTATGTATTGTGGTGCTCCTATGTTGGGTGCATATATATTTATAATTGTTATATCTTCTTCTTGGATTGATCTCTTGATCATTATGTAGTGTCCTTCCTTGTCTCTTGTAACACTCTTTATTTTAAAGTCTATTTTATCTGATATGAGTATAGCTACTCCAGCTTTCTTTTGATTTCCATTTGCATGGAATATCTTTTGCCATCCACTCACTTTCAGTCTGTATGTGTCCCTAGGTCTGAAGTGGGTCTCTTGTAGACAACATATATATGGGTCTTGTTTTTGTATCCATTTAACAAGCTTGTGTCTTTTGGTTGGAGCATTAACCCACTCACGTTTAAGGAAACTATCTATATGTATGTACATATTACCATTTTCTTAATTGTTTTGCATTTGTTTTTGTAGGTCCTTTTCTTTCTTGTGTTTCCCACTTAGAGAAGTTCCTTTAGCATTTGTTGTAGAGCTGGTTTGGTGGTGCTGAATTCTCTTAGCATTTGCTTGTCTGTAAAGTTTTTGATTTCTCCATCAAATCTGAATTAAGTCCTTGACAAGTGGAGTAATCTTGATTGTAGTTCCTTCCCTTTCATCACTTTAAGTATATCATGCCACTGCCTTCTGGCTTGTAGAGTTTCTGCTGAGAAATCAGCTGTTAACCTTATGGGAGTTCCCTTGTATGTTGTCATTTTTCCCTTGCTACTTTCAATAATTTTTCTTTGTCCTTAATTTTTGCCAATTTGATTACTATGTGTCTTGGCATGTTTCTCCTTGTATTTATCCTGGATGGGACTCTCTGTGCTTCTTGGACTTGGGTGGCTATTTCCTTTCCCATGTTAGGGAAGTTTTCAACTATAATCTCTCAAATATTTTCTCAGGTCCTTTCTCTCTCTCTTCTCCTTCTGGGACCCCTATAATGCAAATGTTGTTGTGTGTAATGTTGTCCCAGAGGTCTCTTAGGCTCTCTTCATTTCTTTTCATTCCTTTTTCTTTATTATGTTCCACAGCAGTGAATTCCACCATTCTGCCTTCCAGGTCACTTATCCGTTCTTCTGCCTCAGTTATTCTGCTATTCATTCCTTCTAGTGTATTTTTCATTTCAGTTATTGCGTTGTTCATCTCTGTTTGCTTGTTCTTTAATTCTTCTAGGTCTTTGTTAAACATTTCTTGCATATTCTCGATCTTTGCCTCCATTCTTTTTCCGAGGTCTTGGATCGTCTTCACTATCATTATTCTGAATTCTTTTTCTGGAAGGTTGCCTATCTCCACTTCATTTAGTTGTTTTTCTGGGGTTTTATCTTGTTCCTTCGTCTGGTACATAGCCCTCTCCCTTTTCATCTTGTCTATCTTTCTGTGAATGTGGTGTTTGTTCCAGAGGATGCAGGATTGTAGTTCTTCTTGCTTCTGCTGTCTTCTTGCTTCTGTAGTTCTTCTTGCTTCTGTTCTTCTTGCTTCTGCTGTCTTCCCTCTGGTGGATGAAGGTTATCTAAGATGCTTGTGCAAGTCTCCTGTTGGGAGGGACTGGTGGTCCCAATCATTTTTTTTTAATAAAACGTCCTCACAGGGGCCTCCATCAATCACCCAAGCCAAAATAATTTCTCAGCCAACTGTTTATCACTTTTGCATAAACCTTCATACCACTTGACAATTTTCTTGTTTGTTTAGTATTTTATTTGACTAAATTAATAAATAAATGAAAGCATCCCTGCTTCAGTATATATCTTAGGCCCAGGTAAATGTACTCTTTTGTGCTTAGTTCAGGCATATGATAATGAGTTTGGAAATCCCAAATGTCATTGGACTTAGTCTAATGTATGTACCAGCAATAGAATCAGATATCATGGGAAAAAATGCCTAAGCCCAAATGATCATTAGAAAATATGTTACCATGATTAACAAAAAAAGAAAAATTAAAAGAAAAAACAAATGTTCAAACTAGCTTATCCCTTGGAGTCATTAGCTTTAAGTCAGAAAGACCAATGAGATAGTATAGCCCCAGACATTGACTTGCATTGGAACTGTGTTCACCAGTTGGAGTTATTGTTGACCAGTGAACGGTATTTGAAAGCCATTAACAAAAATCATGTCATAATTATGGAGTGAGCAGAACGTAGAGCAACCATGAAGAGGAAGATCAGATGAAACTCTGTGAAAATATGTGGGTTTACTTCATAGAAGATTGCAGTGATCTCACTGTCTTACTCTAAGGCAATCAAAACAGGTCCGTATAGTGAAAGAGGATCGAGTTATCTATCTATCATGATCATTATCTTTATAAGCCATCAATTTAGTAATTTTAAAAAGAGCCAGACATTTTGTGCAAGTAGGAATCATCTCTGCCTGTACACACTCTGAAAAGCAGATATGTCCAGTAACTGTTTCCATGGTTATCTGCAGCGATTTCTTTCTCTGCTTCACTACTCACTTTGGAAGGGAAGGAGACTGAATGTTAGCCTCAGACAAATGAGGATCTTTTTAATAATGGAATATGCATAAAAAATAGAGATCCCTGAAACTATTTTTTTCACCCTCACATCAAGGAAATCCTGAAAATTTTTCCTGAACAGATGTTCTCTCAAGTAGAACTTGTCAGGACCACCTTCCATCCATTTAGAAGAAATAGCTGATTCACTTTGTTATACAACAGCAACTAACACACACAACAATGTAAATCAATTATACTCCAATAAAGATATTTTTTTAAAAAGGAAAAATATAATATACACTTTTTAACCTACTCCTCTTAACCTTCCATTTTTCTAGAAACCCAGGTTTGCCCAAACCAAAACCTTACCACAGGTTCAGACATATTAGAACAAGTAAATAAAATCTGCTTGCAATTCATAGTTTTAGTATAAAGTGCCCAATTTTAGAAAAGCGTTTCTGCATGTTAGGTTGACATTCTAGTTTATATGTTCTTTGCAACAGAATTACTGTAGGTTTCTGAGAACACAAGTTTGGCAGCCTAAAATTCCTTATACCAAGGATATGAAATGCTTAATGTATATAAGCCAATTTCCAACTGCTTACTTCATTATCTACTTGGCCCATATGTAAAAGATATGTACTTGATGAAAACATTGTCTTTTCCTCTCATCACTCACCTCATGCTGTATAAATATCTATCTTTAGAGTTTACTGAACTCACCTGGAAGCTAATTCATTTTGAATTCAAACATTTGCCAAAGAACTTCAATCAGTAGACAGATACTACAGAAAAATTACAGGTGTTCCTAAAGCACATTTTGGACCTAATATGCCTTAGAAATATCTTTTTTTCTCTTTGGAAATATTGAGTCAAAATGTTCTATGTTGGGAAATACACAGGTTCTTTGCCTTCCTGTACTTGTCTTCTCTATTTTTCACCCATTTCAGTGAGTACAAAAGTTCTTCACTTGAAATTTGTTTTTGACAAACAAACACAGGGAGGAAAATGAATGAATAAAAACTATTTGGCTAGATGCAATTGCTTGGAAGCAAGATAGTGCCTAAATGAATAAAAATTTGCTATAAATAAGGAAAAAAGTGAATCTGACCCTAAGTTGTTTTTAAAATAATCCATTTGAATTCATCAAGGAGGGTAGGGGATATGTTTTCTTTTCCAAATCCATTGAATTAAAAATTCTTTGTGGACAGGAAGCAGCTTAGACCAGTGGATAGAACAGATTTGAAAATAGATAAGAATAGTAGCCCAGGTTTTAAACCACCTTGTTAGCTCTGTTAGGCAACTTATTCTCTCTGGGCATGAAGTTCCCATCTGTAAGATAAGGATAATACTATCTATCTGATGAGAGTTGTGGTGTGAATTGAAAATCTAAGCATCTGATTCATGGTAAATTCTCAAGAAGTATTTGCTCTCTATGGATTTCCCAGCTCAGGGTTTTACATAGTTCTTACTCAATGGATGTTTCCTGAACAAAATAAAATTGAAACTATATCCACGCTGTGAAATATGTACTATTATATAAGGAATTATGACAATTACTGGGACTTTTTTCAACTTTAGATTCTTCTAAATTTTAGATTGCTTCCAGTTTCTCATTTGTACTTATTCTATCTTCCCACTCACTCCTACATCAAAATGGAAAATTAGTGTATCATTACAATCTTTTTAAATGTATGAAAAGTCACACTTTATATACCAATCTGGGTTTAGTCAGAAAAACAAGGTCAACAGTAGCATTACAAGGAAATAAATGAAATATAGAAATTAAGAGTACACAAATATAAAATGATGCAGCATTGAAGACTTTAGAAGATGGTGGGGAAAGCCATCAATCCCTAGGAAATTTGAGAAGCTACCACAACTATGAAGTGGGACCTTGTAGAGAGATCTGGAAACCACTTCCTCTGCCACAACCTAGAGAAATCACAATCTGGAGAAGTCAAAAAAAGTTCCAGAACGACCAAGTGGAAGCTTGTAGAAAGGTCTAGACACCAGCTGCAACTAACCATCAAGACCTTCCCAAGATAAAAGTTTTACTTCACTTACACCTTCCAAATATCACTCAAGTTCCTCTTATTGGTAAATTCTAACCCAGCACCAGGTAAAGGGATTCAGGTAAATGTGTTTCACTGCCTCAGAAGGGGCTGTTAGTGATGGTGCCAAGTTGAAACAACCACAACAAACCCAGCACAGTCCATACATTATCCTTGTTAACTGATTAACTCAGCATCCATCCTATCACTATAACTATCTTAAACTTCCAAATGAAGAAAATGACATCATGCTTCCACCTAAATTAATGCAACTAATCTTCATACAACCAATGACATTCTATCATCCAATGGAAGAGGAGATAGACAAAAGGTCCACATCACTGCTGATACTTTTTTTAAATTAATTTTTATTAGAGTATAGTTACTTTACAATGTTGTGTTCATTTCTAATGTACAGCAAAATGAATCAACTATACATATACATATGTCCCCTCTTTTTTGGATTTCCTTCCCATTTAGGTCACCACCATGCATTACATGGAGTTCCCTGTGCTATACAGTATGTTCTCATTTGTTATCTATTTTATACATAATATAAATAGTGTATATGTGTCAATCCAAATCTCTCAATTCCTCCCACCCTCCCCTTTCCCCCTTGGTATCCATATGTTTGTTCTCTACATCTGTGTCTCTATTTCTGTTTTGCAAATAATATCATCTATATCACTTTTATAGATTCCACATATATGCATTAATATACAATATTTGTTTTTCTCTGACTTACTTCACTCTGTATGACAGTCTCTAGGTCCTTCCATGTCTCTACAAATAATCCAATTTCATCCCTTTTTATAGCTGAGTAATATTCCATTGCATATATGTACCACATCTTCTTTATCCATTCATCCATTGATGGACATTTAGGCTGCTTCCATGTCCTTGCTATTGTAAATAGTGCTGCAATGAACATTGGGGGGCATGTGTCTTTTTGAATTATGATTTTCTCAGGGTATGCACCCAGTAGTGGAATTGCTGGGTCATATGATAGTTCTATTTTTAGTTTTTTAAGGAACATCCATACTGTTCTCCATACTGGCTGTATCAATTTACATTCCCACCAACAGTGCAGGAAGGTTCCCTTTTCTCCACAACCTCTCCAGCACTTATTGTTTGTAGATTTTTTGATGATTGCCATTCTGACCAGAGTGAGGTGATACCTCACTGTAGTTTTGATTTGCATTTCTCTAATAATTAGTAAAGTTGAGCATCTTTTTGTGTGTTTGTTGGCCATCTGTATGTCTTTTTTGAAGAGATGTCTATTTAGATCTTCTGTCCATTTTTTGATTAGGTTGCTTGTTTTTTTGATATTGAGCTACATGAGCTGCTTGTATATTTTGGAGGTAAATCCTTTGTCAGTTGCTTCATTTGCAAATATTTTCTCCCATTCTGAGGGTTGTCTTTTGGTTTTGTTTATGGTTTCCTTTGCTGTGCAAAAGCTTTTAAGTTTCATTAGGTACCATGTGTTTATCTTTGTTTTTATTTCCATTTCTCTAGGAGGTGGGTCAAAAAAGATCTCTCTGCAATTTATGTCAAAGAGTGTTCTGCTTATGTTTTCATTTAAGAATTTTATAGTGTCTGGCTTTACATTTAGGTCTTTAATCCATTTTCAGTTTATTTTTGTGTGTGGTGCTAGGGAGTGTTCTAATTTCATTCTTTTGAAATACAAAGTAGAGGCAATGTAAAGCAAGGACTTCTGTGTAAGAAAGACTTTTTAATTTCAAATCCTGGCACTCCTTTTTGACCATTGTGTGACCTCTGATAAATTTTTTACCTCTGGGAGCCTTAACTTCTCCAGCTGAAAACTTAGAAAACCTATTTTCTAAGACTGCTGTATTATCAAACATGAAATGTCTAGCTCATAATAAGTGCTCAGCAAGTATTAGTTCTTATCAATATTTAAGTGGCATGGATAAGTAAACGTTTCTCACTGATAACATTTCCTGATGCTCAACAGTATATTAAATTGTTTTCATACCCAACTATGTATATGTTTGCATATTGCATAAACTTTCTAAAAGAAACATTTGATGAAATTTCCAAAATTAAATGATCAATTTCTTGTTCCTGGTTAGGTAGTCTAAATATAAAGATACAGAAGAGTGTGATTAAACAGTCAAGAGTTGGCAGCAAAATCTAAGAAAAGGAAAGGCTAAAGATCCGAATCATATACAAATTGCAAGATCAGCTCCTGAATAATAAGAAATTAACTGTTTACCCAAAACATCAGCAGTCCTGTTGTATCTAAATTATGGCAGGGGTGACTTCAGGGAGGAATCAGCTTTCCCTACTACAAAGATCTAACCCATAGGTTTGTAACTTAATGCTCTGACTTCATGTCAGAGGAGAAAAATCTCAACTCAATTATCCTACCAGAAAACACAAATTTGTTTACACTGGCAGGCTACAACATCATGAAAAATTATAACTGGAGAAAAAGACCAAAAAAAAAATCTGAGGCAATCAGAATATTTGAGATGTATCTCTTCATAGCTTGGATGGTTATTCTTTTATTTGGACAAAGCATACTGAAGGTTTTTCAATGTTTGTACTGCAACTCATCCATACTTATGATATAATATCCAAAAAAGCAGCCAGCAATCCCAACTTTTAAGGCTGCCAACCACAAAAAAATTACTTAGCACAACAAAGATCTTTCTTAACCATAAATGACATTATCTTAGGCCAAACTTCCTAGACAGACTTGGATTGAAACAGGTCTTTACCCTAGGGCTATTGACTGTGTAACAGGCATACTGAGGGGGGAAAGGCAAACACAAAATGTAAGTGAATTAGATTAACTCTTCAAATACCTCAAATTTTGAATAAATGAGGACATGGACTTTTTGAACAGCAGTTCTTTGAGTTAAGCCATTTCTTGCTATGTGTGCTCTGTGTGCAAAAATCCTGGAAAGTGTAGAATGCTTAAAATCATGTTTATTATTCAAAAAAAATCAAGGTTCCAAAAATATAAACTGTATAAATAAATATCACCTAACCTCAATATGGCATTTGGCTCTAACACTAAAATAACAGGACTTATGAGAAAAATAATATTAACCCAAACACTTTGAAACCAGAGTTTCTCCTATGGTAACCAAAACCCTTTCATTTTAGGACATTTCTAATGGCTGCAAACTTTTCCATCCATAGCGAAGACATACATATCTACCTCCCACTGTTTCTAATTTTACTTCCTGGAAAACTGAATAAAAGTACTTTTCTATTTGATAAGAACTCCCGAAATGACACCATGTCTACTTTCATCTAAGCTAAATGCATGCAATTTTTCTTAATATTATTTAGGTTTCAAATCCCTTCTTTATTCTGCATGCCTTTCCTTGAAAAACTTTCAGTTTATCAGTATCACCTTCCCAGTGTGGCAACCAAATAGTGTGACAAACGATGTGAGATATGGTTAGTGGGTTATTATTACTCTACCTGTCACCTCCTTGTCACTGTGGCTACCTAACTACCTATGAAATCTAAGGTTGAATTAGGTTTTAGGCAGACCCATTACATTATTGACTTATGAGTTCATGGCTGACAAAAAAACCCTCAGTCCTTTTCATAGAAATTAATGTTAAGGTACATTTTGGCTAGTCTATATTTGTTCAGTTGATTCTGAAATCATTGTAACATCTTTCTTTAATCCTATTACATTTCATCTTGTTAAACCTGGTCCTTTATTTCAACCTGATCCGGGATCCCGATTCTGTCATCCAATATATTAGCTAAACCTCCAAAGTCCATGTTAACTTCGTGTTTCCTAAGCACATCCACAATATTGAGTAGGCAGAGTCTTAAACACCTGTGGCATGTAACCAGAGACTCTCTGACATTCAAAGATACTGATTACTTTTCATAGGTCAACCTAGTATTCAAAGATCTTGACCACATTTTTCTTTTTTGTCCACAAAGGTATTATCTCTAAACCATAACAAGCTGGTATATCTGTAATATTTATTTATTTATTTTTGGCTGCGTTGGGTTTTCGTTGCTGGGCACGGGCTTTCCCTAGTTGCGGCGAGCAGGGGCTACTCTTTGTTGTAGTGCACGGGTTTCTCATTGTGGTGGCATCTCTTGCTGTGGAGCACTGGCTCTAGGTTCGTGGGCTTCAGTAGTTGTGGCACACAGGCTTCAGTAGTTGTGGTTCACGGACTCTAGAGTGCAGGCTCAGTAGTTTTGGTGCATGGGCTTAGTTGCTCAGTGGCATGTGGGATCTTCCCAGACCAGGGCTCAAACCCGTGTCCCCTGCATTGGCAGGAGGATTTTTAACTACTGTGCCACCAGGGATATCCTTACCTGTAACATTTTCTTCCTCATCAATCAACCTATAAGCTTTATTAAAAAAAGGACTTTTGGATATTTGAAAGGCTTATTCTAAGTGAATTCATAATCACTTGTAGCAAGTACTTCCGGTTTTCCACAGGGCTCAAAAGAAATCTTTGAGTTAATCTGTTGGAATATTTTGTCCCAAATTGATAATCAAGCTCATCAATCCATAGTGTTCAAAATCTATTTGTTTTCATTTCAGGATGTTAGTATCTATTTTGTCAGCATTCACTCATTTCTAGTTTTTTAGCACCTCTATCATTGTCCAAGACATTTCACAAAATGCCAGAAGTTGGAATATAAAAAACTTAGTCATGGTATAATATATTGCTAGATTTGGTTAGTGATTATATTTTCTAGGATTTTTGGTCATTTGTTAGTGTAAAATTGTACTGTACATTTTCATCCTTTGACTGGTTTGGTAACAAGGTTTGGAAAACTTCCATAAAATGAGATAGTTTCCCCATTACTATTTTTTGGAAGGATTTGTGAATGACTGCAACTAAGTCTTTTTTAAATATTTGACAGAAATAGGGAAGCCATGTGAGCCTGGAGTTGTCTTTGAAGGAAAAAAGTATAATTCTCAGTCAAGTGTTTAATAGTTAAAAGACCATTCATATTTTCTACTTTTTTAGGATTAGTTTTAGTAAATTGTTTTTTCTAGGAATAGGCTGATTTCATCTAAATTCTCAAGATTATTGGTCTTGAAATACTCAAAATATTTTTATTACCTTTCTAATGTCTGATGGATCTATAGTAATATTTTCTTGTTCTTATATGACATTTATTATTTGTGTCTTCTCTAATTTTTCCTGATAAATCTTCTGAGGGATTTATCAACTTTATTAACCTTGTCACAAAAAGTAACTCATGACTTTCTTAGTTTTCTCTATTATATTTCTATGTGATTAATTTCTGTTCTTATCTGGTTTTTTTTTTTTTGGAATTTCTACCATCTTTGCATTTTACTTGCTGTTCTCTTTCTAGCTTCTTGAGATGATGCTTAATTTATTAATTTTCATATTTTCTTCTTTTCTAAAATATTTAGTTGTCTCTACATATGCCACTAATAACCTTCAATTTAGATATGAAATGTTTCATTATAATTTCATTATCATATCATTCACTTTCAAATATATGATGGTTTTCTATTTTTTTATTGGTTTTTAAGTTAATTGCATTGTGATCAGAGAATCTCTATTTTTCAGTCTTTCTTGAGAAGAGCTCATCCTCAGTATCTTCCAGTTATTTCCTGGTTCTAAAGAAGATCTTCCATTCATGTTTCCCCTCTACTTTGAGGACCCCTCATTTCTCTAGCCCAGCACTACCCAAGAGAACTTCCTGTGATGACAGAAATGTTCTATATCTGCACTGTACAATGCAGCAACCAGTAGCCTCATGTGGCTATTGAACACTTGAAATGTGCCTAATAAAACTGAGAAACTGTGTTTTTAATTATATTTATTTTTAAATTAATTAAATTTACATTTAAGTAATTAAGGTGACTAGTGGCTACCATATTGGGTTGCACACTCAATCAACTTTTCTTCTGTCTGTTAGTCAGGATCCAGTCAGGAAGGGGTTATCTGAACAGAGAGAAAGTAGCATAAATAATTAACTATAAATTTGTTAAGTAGAGAAAGAAAGAGAACTCTAAGGCAACAAAAAAGTAGCAACTGCAGGAAGCAGCTTCCATTCCTTACAACTGAGGGAGCAACAAAAACAACAAAAAGACTCCAGAATATGTAAACTTAGAAGTTTGGAGGAGAGGCCCCCATGAACTAAGACTTAGACTTCTGAAGAGGGAATAGGGGTGGGCATAAGGAGACCACATGATGAAGCTGGTTTGGCAAGTGTGGGAAAAACTTCAAATCATATTCCGCTGTCATGTCATGAAGGAAGTGCTGCTGTCAGGGTGAAGGAGTGTTGCTTAGGCCATGCTCACAAGAACTTCAAGCAAACAGGAAACTGGTGGGAACCAACAAGAAGAAAACCCCTTCAGCCTCCTCCAGCCTTGTGGTCCCTCTTGTGTCCCTCTTTGTGCTATCTGCTGGCAAAGCCTAACAGCACAAGCAAAAGGTGGCTTGCAGAGTCCAGGTCCCAGCATCACCAAGCCTACTATAGAGGAGGGTAGTTTCCAAGCTGAGAGCCAAAACTGGCACACTCTCTTATTTGCTTCTCCCTTCTCCTTGTCTCTCTTACTTTCCCCAGGCCCAATCTTATATAGCCTTTGAGAGAAAAAGCAAACCAGCAAATATGCCTCTGAGAAACTTTCAGTACTAAAACTAATCAACAGTTTCTTAAATCTTTGTTTCAATTCCAGTGAGAGATAGGGGAGAGAAATTAGCCCTCAATGGAGGTGAGAGAAAAGGAGAAGAGAATCCACAAAGAACAACCTGACTTAAATACTGCCATATTTTTACATACGTTTAAAAAAATTTTATTGGGTATAGTTGATTTACAATGTTGTGTTAGTTTCAGTTGTACCATACTTTTTATACAGATACCAGTAGAGAGAAATGTTTTCTACTGAAAAAGAAACAGAGTGAGTGCAGTAAGTGGGGACTGACACCTGACACCTAAAGTGTTAGGAAGCAGCAGGAATTGGCGGGGACCATGGAAAGTACATGCCCATCTAAAGGGGGCAGTAGCTGCCCAACCAGCCAGAGACTGCAATGTGGTAATATGAGTCCATTTCCCAGATATCCTAATTTTCTGAGAGATGCCAGAAATCTGGATTTTTACGTGAAAGCTTCCAATTTCAAAATGTTGGCTCACAGAAGTTTTAAACACTGTATAAGCCAAATGAAACACTGAGATGGGCCAAATCTAGCCTGTGGCTGTGGTTTGGGACTTCTGCAGTGCAGCATGCAGACGAAAGGGGATCTGCGGGAATATAGGGACCTCAAGTATCACATCACATGGCCCACAGGAAAGAACAGCCTAGTTCAACATTATGTGATAACCCAAATTTTAATGCAATGTTGGCTTCTCATGTAAGGTTTTTTCTGTTCTTTCTTTTGTTTCCTTTCCTTTCTTTTTTTGGTTATGGTCATTGATGACGTTAAGACCAAGTCAACCTAACCTATCACTGTCGACCACTAAGATGATCACTCCCTTCAAAGTGGAGTTAATTTAAAATGAACACTCTGGGAGAAATAAACTGTATAAATCAAATATTTAATCATTATTCTGAAGTTTGGGAATTTACTTCAAGAGAGTTGGCACCTCTTTAGTTTCACCATGAGAGAAATGGTCAATCATTGGGATATCTAGTAGGCTATGTAAACTGGAGACTAATTGAAATAAACATCAATATATATACACATCTACATGTATGTGTTGTACATATAGTATAATAATCCATTAAATCCCATGGTCTTTGGCAGAAACTTCTGTACAGCTCTATTACAAAATGACAAAGTATATTGCAAAATAAAATATGTAGACATTAAAACTAGAATTCAGAGTGCTGTGATATTTGTCAAATGTTTCAGTAGGTTCTTTGATGGTTGATTCTTTTTGTTTGAGTGTCAGAAAATCTTTTTTACCCATATGGAAGCTGTACACATTTTCCTAAGCCACATGGAATAGACGCTTTGACTTGTATGCAAAAGATCTGTGGTCTTTGGAAAGCCATTGTATTTTCTTGTGTGGTGCAGATGAAGCCATAAATAAATATATGTACACACATTGTATAAATTGTCATATGTTTTTGAATATCTTACTTGCTCTTACTCATCAGGAATAAATCATTACATAGACCCACATTTTGAAGGAACTGTAAACAGTGGATTTCATCAAATACAATATTTCTCTTCTGGTTTTACTTCCAACCAATTCAAGTAAGTACGTTACCTACATTAACTATCATCAACTTTACCTGCACAGCAGTTTGTACTTGTAAAAGAGGAACATTAGAGAGTATTGAAAACATGATTTTTTCCTCCTAAAATTTGTCTTTTTTTAATTTATTTATGTAAGCTAAAGAGAAGAGATTATCACTCTGCTAGAAACCTAGAAGACTGCATCTTCAGGTTTTCCTCTATTATGCTCTACATTTTAGTAGATCCTTCATGTTTAAGTCTCTAATAATAATCATTTCAAAGGCTTAAATGCTCAGAAAGGAAAAAAAAGTAGACCTTTAAATTATAGTAAGATTTACATATTGAACGGGAGATTTTGATACCCCAAAAAGATAAACTTTTTTTCAAAAGTATACTTAAGTTTTAAATATTAATATTTACTTATTAGAGTAAAATAAATTCAAAAACCTAATTCCTTCTTACACCTTTAAATTCAACATAAAAGGCTTATTACTCCATTCATAACTCCAAAAAAATTAAGTCACTTTTAAAGAGACTGAGATTAATTTATAATCACATTTTTAAATTTACTTAGATTTCTTTAAATATTTCTTAGTTGCATTTGTATATTTAGGTACCTAATTTTCCAATTTATAGAAAAAATACTTTCTAAACGTTTAAGTAATTCTTCTGTATGTAACAAATTAAACTTATACATATTATGGATATCAAGTTCTTTTAAATTTTCCAATATTATCAATAAACTTTAAACTTTGACCTGAAAATCACAAGTCTAAATTGATTATGCTGATTGCACATTTTAAATTAGAATTACTTAAAGAAACTGTGGTTTCTTTAAAAAGAAATGCAATTTATTTATTTTTTCTCTCTTTTTTCTTGTTTTCTCCCATTTCTTCTGAGCAGTGTGGCTGACAGGGTCTTTGTGCTCTGGCAAGGTGTCAGGCTTATGTTTCTAAGAGTTCAGGACACTGGTCCACCAGAGACCTCCCAGCTCCATGTAACATCAAGTGGCAAAAGCTCTCCCAGAGATCTCTATCTCACGGCTAAGACCGAGCTCCACTCAACAACGATCAAGCTACAATGCTGGACAACTTATGCCAAACAACGAGCAAGAGAGGAACACAAACCCACCCATCAGCAGAGAGGCTACCTAAAATCAAACTAAGGTCACATGCACCCCAGAATAAAACCACCAGATGTGGTCCTGCCCACTGAAAAAACAAGATCGAGACTCATCCACCAGAACACAGGCACGAGTCCCCTACACCAGGAAGCCTACACAATCCACTGAACCAGACTTACCCACTGGGGGCAGACACCAAAACCAATGGAAACTAAGAACATGTAGCCTGTGAAAAGGAGATGCCAAACACAGTAAGTTAAGAAAATGAGAAGGCAGAGAAACACACAGCAGATGAAGGAGCAAGGTAAAAACCCATCAGACCAAGCTAATGAAGAGGAAATAGGCAGTCTACCTGAAAAAGAATTCAGAATAATGACAGAAAAGAAGTTCCCAAATCTTGGAAATAGAATGGAGAAAATAAAAGAAACATTTAACAAGGACCTAGAAGAACTAAAGAGCAAAGAAACAATGATGAACAATACAATAAATGAAATTAAAAATTCTCTAGAGGGAATCAATTGTAGAATAACCAAGGCAGAAGAAAGGATAAGTGACCTGGAAGATAAAATAGTGGAAATAAAGACCACAGAGCAGAATGAACAGAAAAGAAGGAAAAGAATTGAAGACAGTCTCAGAGACTTCTGGGAAAACATTAAAAGCACCAATATTCGAATTACAAGGGTCCCAGAAGAAGAAGAGAAAAAGAAAGAGACTGAGAAAATATTTCAAGAGATTATAGTTTAAAATTTCCCTAATACAGGAAAGGAAATAGTCAATCAAGTCCAGGAAACACAGAGAGTCCCATACAGGATAAATCCAATGAGAAACACACCAAGACACATCTTAATCAAACCATCAAAAATTAAATACAAAGAAAAAATATTAAAAGCAGCAAGGGAAAAGCAACAAATAACATGCAAGGGAATCCCCATAAGATTAACAGCTGATCTTTCAGCAGAAACTCTGCAAGCCAGAAGCGAGTGGTAGGACATATTTAAAGTGATGAAAGGGAAAAACCTACAACCAAGATTATTCTACCCAGCAAGGATCTGATTCAGATTTGATGGAGTAATTAAAACCTTTACAGAAAAGCAAAAGCTAAGAGAATTCAGCACCACCAAAACAGCTTTACAACAAATGCTAAAGGAAATTCTCTAGGCAGAAAACACAAGAGAAAGAAAAGACCTATGATAACAAACCAAAAACAATTGAGAAAATGGGAATAGGAACATACATATTGATGACTAACTTAAAGGCAAATGGATTAAATGCTTGAACCAAAAGACATAGACAGGCTGAATGGATACAAAAACAAGACCTCTATATATGCTGTCTACAAGACACCCATTTCAGACCTAGGAACACACACAGACTGAGGGGATGGAAAAAGGTATTCCATGCAAATGGAAATCAAAAGAAAGATAGAGTAGTAATTCTCATATCAGACAAAACAGACTTTAAAATTAAAACTATTACAAGAGACAAAAAGGACAATAATAATGATCAAGGGATCAATCCAAGAATAAGATATAACAATTAAAAATTTATGCATCCAACATAGGACCACCTTAATAAATAAGGCAAATGCTAACAGCCATAAAAGGGGAAATTGACAGTAACATAGTCATAGTAGTGGACTTTAACACCCCACTTTCACCAATGGACAGATCATCCAAAATGAAAATAAATAAGGAAACACAAGCTTTAAATGATACATTAACAAGATGGACTTAATTGATATTTATAGGACATTCCATGCAAAAACAACAGAATACACTTTCTTCTCAAGTGCTCATGGAACATGCTCCAAGATAGATATCATTGATCATAAGTCAAGCCTTGGTAAATTTAAGAAAATTGAAATCGTATCAAGCATCTTTTCTGACCACAGTTCTGTGAGACTAGATATCAATTACAGGGATAAAACAGTAAAAAATACATGGAGGTTAAATGATACACTACTAACTAACCAAGAAATCACTGAATAAATCAAAAAATACCTAGAAACATATGACAACGAAAATATGATGATCCAAAACCTATGGGATGCAGCAAATGCAGGTCTAAATGGGAAGTTTCTAGCAATATAATCCGAACCCAAGAAACAAGAAACACCTCAAATAAACAACCTAACCTTACACCTAAAGCAATTAACAAAGAACAACAACAACAAAAAAAACCAAAGTTAGCAGAAGGAAAGAAATCATAAAGATCAGATCAGAAATAGTGAAAAAGAAATGAAGTAAACAATCACAAAGATCAATAAAACTAAAAGCTGGTTCTTTGAGAAGATAAACAAAATTGATAAACCATTAGCCAGACTCATCAAGAAAAAAGGGAGAAGACTCAAATCAATAGAATTACAAATGAAAAAGAAGTAACAACTGACACTCACAAATAGAAACAGTCATGAGAGATGACTACAAGCAACTATATGCCAATAAAATGGACAACCTGGAAGAAATGGTCTAATTCTTAGGAAACCACAATATTCCAAGACTGAACCAGTAATAAATAGAAAATATAAACAGACCAATCACAGGCACTGAAATTGAAACTGTGACTAAAATCATCCAGCAAAAAAAGCCCAGGACCAGATGGCTTCACAGACGAATTCTACCTAACATTTAGAGAAAAGCTAACACCTATCCTTCTCAAACACTTCCAAAATATAGCAGAGGGAGGAACACTCCGAAACTCATTCTACAAGGCCACCATCACCCTGATACCAAATCCAAAGATGTCAAAATGAAAGAAAACTACAGGCCAATATCACTGATGAATATAGATGCAAAAATGCTCAACAAAATATTAGCAAACAGAATCCAACAGCACATTAAAATGATCATACACCATGATCAAGTGGGGTTTATCCCAGGAATGAAACGATTCTTTGATATATGCAAATCAATCAATGTGATAAACCATATTAACAAATTGAAGGATAAAAACCATGTGATCATCTCAATAGATGCAGAGAAAGCTTTTGACAAAATTCAACACCCATTTATGATAAAAACCCTCCACAAACTAAGCATAGAGGGAACTTACCTCAATATGATAAAGACCATATATGACACACCTACAGCCAACAATGTTCTCAGTGGTGAAAAACTGAAACATTTCCACTAAGATCAGGAACAAGACAAGGTTGCCATCTCTCACCATTATTATTCAACATAGTTTTGGAAGTTTTAGCCACAGCAATCAGAGAAGAAAAAGAAATAAAAAGAATCCAAATTGGAAAAAAGAACTAAAGCTGTCATGGTTTGCAGAGGACATGATACTATACATAGAGAATCCTAAAGATGCCACCAGAAAACTACTAGAGCTAATCAATGAATTTGGTAAAGTAGCAGGATACAAAAATAATGCACAGAAATCTCCTGCATTTCTATACACTAATGATCAAAACTCTGAAAGAGAAATTAAGAAAACACTCCCAGTTACCATGGCAACTGAAAGATTAAATACTTGGGGAAAAAACCTACCTAAGGAGACAAAAAACCTGCTTGCAGAAAACTATAAGACAGTGATGAAAGCAATTAAAGATAATACAAACAGATGGAGAGATATACCATGTTCTTGGATTGGAAGAATCAACATTTTGAAAATGACTCTACTACCCAAAGCAATCTACAGATTCAATGCAAGGCCTATCAAACTACCAATGACATTTTTCACAGAACTAGAACAAAAATTTTCACAATTTGTATGGAAACAGAAAAGACCCCGAATAGCCAAAGAAATCTTAAGAAGGAAAAATGGAGCTAGAGGAACCAGGCTCCTGGATTTCAGACTATACTACAAAGCTACAGTAATCAAGACAGTATGGCACTGGCACAAAAACAGAAATATAGATCAATTGAACAGTATAGAAAGCCCAGAGATAAACCCACACACATATGGTCACCTTATTTTTGATAAAGGAGGCAAGAATATCCAATGGAGAAAAGACAGCCTCTTCAATATGTGGTGCTGGAAAAACTGGACAGCTACATGTAAAAGAATGAAATTAGAACACTCCCTAACACCATACACAAAAATAAACTCAGAATGGATTAAAGACCTAAATGTAAGGCCAGACACTATCAAACTCTTAGAGGAAAACATAGGCAGAACACTCTATGACATAAATCACAGCAAGATCCTTTTTGACCCACCTTTGAGAGAAATGGATATAAAAGCAAAAATAAACAAATGGGACCTAATGAAACTTAAAAGCTTTTGCACAGCAAAGGAAACCATAAACAAGACGAAAAGACAACGCTCAGAATGGGAGAAAATATCTGCAAATGAAGCAACTGACAAAGGATTAATCTCCAAAATATACAAGCCACTCATGCAGCTCAATATCAAATAAAAACAGACAACACAACCCAAAAGTGGCAGAAGACCTAAAAAGACATTTCTCCAAAGAAGATATACAGATTGCCAACAAACACATGAAAAGATGCTCAACATCACTAATCATTAGATAAATGCAAGTCAAAACTACAATGCGGCATCACGTCACAGCAGCCAGAATGGCCATCATCAAAAAATCTACAAACAATAAATGCTGGAGAGGGTGTGGTGAAAAGGAAATCCTCTTGCACTGTTGGTGGGAATGTAAATTGATACAGCCACTATGGAGAACAGTATGGAAGTTCCTTTAAAAAATAAAAATAGAACTACCGTATGACACAGCAATCCCACTACTGGGCATATACCCTGAGAACACCATAATTCAAAAAGAGTCATGTACCAAAATGTTCATTGCAGCTCTATTTACAATAGCCAGGTCATGGAAGCAACCAAAGTGTCCATTGACAGATGAATGGATAAAGAAGATGTGGCACATATATACAATGGATTATTACTCAGCCGTAAAAATAAATGAAATTGAGTTATTTGTAGTGATGTGGATGTGGATGGACCCAGCATCTGTCATACAGAGTGAAGTGAGTCAGGAAGAGAGAAACAAATACCGTATCCTAACACATATATATGGAATCTACAAAAACAAAAACTGTTTCTGAAGAACATAGGGGCAGGCCAGGAATAAAAATGCAGACATAGAGAATGGACTTGAGGACATGGGGAGGGGGAAGAGTAAGCTCAAACGAAGTGATAGAGTGGCACGGGCATATGTACACTACCAAATGTAAAATAGATAGCTAGTGGGAAGCAACCGCATAGCACAGGCAAATGAGCTCGGTGCTTTGTGATCACCTACAGGGGTGGGATAGGAAGTGTGGGAGGGAGACATAAGAGGGAGGAGGTATGGGGATATATGTATACATATAGCTGATTCACTTTGTTGTAAAGCAGAAACTAACACACCATTATAAAGCAATTATACTCTAATAAAGATGTTTAAAAAAAAAAAGGCCAAGCTCATAGAATTAGAAAGTAGAATGGTAGTTGTGAAGGGCCAGGAAGGTGGGAGAAATGGGACATGTTGGCCAAAGTGTACAAACTTCCAGCTATAAGGTGAATAATTTATGGGATCTAATATACGGCATGGTGGCTATAGTTAAGAATACTGAATTATATACTTGAAAGTTACTAAGAAAGTTAATCTTAAGTATTCTCACCACAAAAGTGCTAATTTTGTGAGGTGATGAAGGCGTAAACTAATCTTTTTGTTGTAATCATTTTACAATATATATGTGTATCAAATCATCACACTGTCCACTTTAAACTTACACAATGTTATATGTAAACTGTATTTCAGTGAAACTGGAATAAATTAAACTTTATAAAAGTGTATTTTCCTACATATCGTTGAGGATTTGAGAGTTATTTGTTATCATATCATAACCACACCTATCCTGAGTAATATATAGACCAAATTCTCTTAACTATTATAAATACTTATAATACCAATGTAACAGTCTTCTCAAGTGCAATACTTACTGTAGACTTGGCCCTATTAAACATTTCTATACTTAATTCTAAATTTTTCTTAGCCTGAAATGTGTTTGCCCACTGAATAACTAATCATCTCAAAATTTTTTGAAGTTATCTCCTGCAGTAATATTTCAGCATATCTTCTCAGCTTACTGTGATTTCTTAACCTGAGAAAGAAAGAAGGACTGGATCCTCTTTATGTCCACTGAGATGGTAAATTTAATGTGACTGCTTGGCTGAACCACAGGGTGACCAGATATTTGGCTGAACATTATTCTAGATGTTTCTATGAGGATGTTTTAGATGAGATTAAGTCAGCGGACTCTGAGTAAAGCAGATTGCTCTCCTTAGTGTGGGTGGACCTCATCCAATCAGTTGAAAGCCTGAATAAAACAAAAGACTGGTTCTGCCCCACTCCACTCCTCAAGAAAGAATTTCTCCATCAGACCGCCTTTGAAATTTGTCTACAACTTCAGCTCTTCCTGATTCTACAGCACACTGCCTTTGAACTCAGAATGGAACTCTACTGGGTCACCAGCCTGTTGGCCCAGCCTGCAGATTTTAGACTTGCCAGCCTCCATAATAACATGATCCAATTCCATATCATAAGTCTCTTTCTTTATATATACTCATCCTGATCGCCCTGGTTTTCTGAAGAACTGATACACCCATGTTTTTCCCCCTATGGCCCTGGATCTTTGAGGTTGTTTCCATTTGTCTGAGCTTTGAATAGAAACAGATTGGAAATCAATTTCTTCTTACTCTGCCTCCCATCTATCTTTTTTTTTTTTTAATATGTAGGAAAATGTGTGATTTTTGTGAGAAAATTATAGAATACACTTTCTGCATTTAACTGTTCTATTCCCTTCAGAGTATAATATGAAGAATCTTTAAAGAAACTTTTTTCAAGCAATTTTTATTGTGCTCTTTATACCAGAAAAAGAGTTGAGGTTGCTAATATATGTCTTTGAATAATCTGGCATGCAAACATAAAAGGATTCTCTTCTAGGGATATTGTCTTCTTACAATGTTAGTGTGATAGGTAAACAGATTTAGGAACAATTTTGTAGATCAAACAACTGTTCTACACTATGTTAAATAGAGACATGAAATGATAAAATCAGCTAGAGGAGATAGCTAAGAATCTGTCCTCCACTTAACCATTAAGGGAAGCAGAGAACAGATTGCCCCACAGATGTAGAATAGATTTGCCCAGGATGTAACAAAAATTAAATGGGCAGTAAAAAGCAGAGCAGGATTTTTTTTGTTTTTTGATTTTGTTTTTAGGAATGGGAGCTCTTGCTGTATTTAAATCCTGTTTACCACTCATCTAATAATAATGTGTACTCAGGAGAGATTATATTTATTAGTACTCATTCAATCAATTGAGCTTGCTATGTAGAAAAGAGATTGAGATCTAAATCCATTTCAGAGATTTAAATAGTATGAGAATAAATAGGAAAAATTAGTTTTTATGCTGTAATTTAAGGGTTTTAAAAATAGTATTTCTTCAAAGTAAGAGAAGTGATGAGGTGTGGAGACCAGACAACACAATTTGTAATCATAAAAATCTGTCTCCACTGTTCTTCCATTACATAGCTCTGTGATTTTATTAAGATTCAACCTCCTTGCCCACAAAAGAAGATAATCATAATTTATCTGCAGGTTTGTTATTAGAAGTAAAGCTAATATCTGGAGAATGTCTCTGAGTAAGTCCTAAATAAACAGATGCTATTATTTTACACAATTTTTAAATTGTAACTTTACCCTGTGCAAGTTGCATCTCATTGACATGAACTCATGGAATATGTAAAAATGTGTTGTTTTGTTTAATTTTTATTCTAATGAAGTGCTTTGCTGGAAATTGTATAATCTGCCTTCAGGTTTCTTGATTAAAATGAAATGAAAAGCCATAATTTCTGTTTCCCTGATGAGGGAATTAGAAAGTGGAAAAAGAAATATTCTAGACCAAAACGGGGGTGGCAGTGGAATAAAGAACAAATATTGCAACAGATAGTCTTCTCTCAAGGAAATGTTGTACCCACATTTTACTGCTGACATCTGAAATCTTTCTGTTCTAGATGGAGATTAGGCAACTTGCTTTTCTAGGAGGAGCATTAATGTGGTTTTAAATAAAAAATGGTAGCATGTGTTGAAAACTTATAGGGGCAACAACAAAGTGGTCAAGAGAATAGTTTCTGAAGTTAGACTTCTCAGAGCTATGTCGTCTGGCTGTGTGGTCAATGTGAGCCCAGCTCTTCATCCATGAAATGAGGATAATAATAGTCTCTACTTCAAGAGTTGTTGGAGAATTAAATGAATTAATACATGGAAAGTAATTAGGATGGCACTTGGCATATACTAACATTTATTATTAGTTGTTATTATTGTTGATCAAACAAACAGAAAAAGTGCAAAACCTCCTACTCTGTCTGGGGAAAACACATAGAGACCCTAAGGAAGAAAATTCAGAATCAAGACCAATTCTGAGAGTGTTCTAGATCCTGACTAAATCTCTTTATAAGCCAATTTTCTCCTTCTCTAGCATTTTCATGTAAGTTAAGTCAAAATAAAACAAACACTAAAGATAGCCTCGAATAAGTCTTCAAAAGGCATTTAAAAATCTGAAAGTAGTATGTTTTTGCCCCAGTTTAATATATGCCTCATTTACCTTGTTTGGTTGATTTGTATTTGTCAGTTTTTGCTGCAATAATATTGTATAAGATACAGTCCCAAAATCTCACTGCCTTATAACAACTAACAGTTATTTTTCACATATGAGTCTATGAGGCAGCTGCAGTGACTATGTTCCAGAATATACATCTGGTTCCCTCATTCTAGATGTACAACATCCTTCACAGGCTGATGCACCAATAACTGCCTGGGATAAGTTCTTCTCATGGCAGAGGGCAGGAACACAAGAGATAAAGTCTAACAATATAAACAAAGTTAAAACCTTACTTGAACAGGAAGTATGTCATCCCATTGGCCAAAATCAATATTATAACTACATCCAACAACTTTGGAACAAGGAAGTAATCACCTCCTGTGCAGAGGATGTAGTATTTGCTGAACAATAATGAAGTTTATCACATTTGCCGAACTGCTAGGGTTCCATCAAGTTCAAGGCCCAGACTGACCACTTCAATTAACCTTATTATACCGATGTGAGTCTCAAAAGTCAAAATGCATCAAAATCACAGAGGAACTCATTAAAAATATAAATGACTTGGCCCTGCCACCACCTGTTATGATTTAATAAATTTGAAAACGGGACTCAGGATCTGCATTGTTACCAACCTCACCAGTAATCACATCATACACCAAAGTTTGAGAATCCCAGGGAAAGCTGTACATGGAGATCAGAGCAAGTCATGACTGACTGAAGTTGCCTCCCTCTTATGTCTTGCTGCCCCAGTGAAGAAGGAAGGATAACACAATGGCAACATTCCCACCTGCAGAGAAAAGAGACTGAATTGGAGTTTCTGATGGATTGAATTATTGGCTCCCAATTCTTCTCCTCTCTGTGTTTCCCCCACCCTGCCACTTGACTTTGCAGTTCCTCCTACTAAATTTTCCCACCTTGTTGATGTAGGACTTAGCCATGTGACCTATTTGGGCAGTGATATATGGGTAACAGAGTGCCAGTTTGGGCGGTGATATTTATTGAATCCAGGGATTGCATTTTGATTTTGAAACATTCATACATTTGAATCATTATAATTATTTTTTTCCCTGAAGTGCTCGATGTAAAAAATATAATAAAAAAATATTTTAAAATTTTTAAAAAATAACAAAGTGTCAGTTCCAAATTTAAGTCATGTCCCTCCTTGCCCATCTGAATTTCATGCTGGAGAAGAGCATCCCCCAGTAGCTGTTATCTCTCCAGACTGAACCCCAGAATTAGCACTCATTGACAGACTAAGGCCAAGCAAGAACCCAAGCCCATCTGAACCCAAAATGAATCAGAGCTGCCTAGACAAGTCAGATCCACCAACCTCCACCTGAAAATCATAGGTGTGCAAGAAAAAAATGATTGCTATTTTGAGCCAGTGCATGTTGGAGTGGTTTGTTACTCAGAAAAATTTAATTCACACAGAGTTTAAGAGTCACTTTCTGACACTACGTCTCTCTTCCCAATTCCAAAGTCATTTGGGTAGCAGTAGTGGGAATCATGCCTCTCTATATTGAAATGAAGCTCAGACTATAAGCTAAATATTTTTTCTCTGAAACATTAAAGATGTATAGAACCAGGAAACATTTTCTTCTGAATTCATATTATGACATTTATTTATTTGAATATACCTGAAGAAGAAAGCACGTGAATGTAGAACAGTGAAATAAGAGGGGGGGAAAGGAATATTTAGGTCATACAACAGCACCACATATTTTTTCAAAATAGAAACAGATTGTTGTACAGAATCCAGCAATTCTGGTGGAAATACTCTGCAATGGAAGCATGTTTTCCATTAACTTAAATACTGTGTTAACCTCAATCAAAAATACACTTTCTTAAACTGAATACAGAATTTATAGTCTTGAGAAACCGTGCCTGCCATCTAAATGTGCAAAAGTCTGATGTAAATGACTTGGTCCCACATGATTTTTAAAAATTATTTTGTTAAAAAGAAATAAAAACCTAAAGCAGCATTTATTCCCCCACCCAACCTAGCACTTTTGCCAAAAGTGGGATACACAACCTGGCACTTTTGCCAAAATTGGGATACCTTTTAAAACTCCCAAGTGTATTTTCCTTTCTTGCTGTTGTCTAATAGCTTCAGGTCTTAAGATTTCTCTCTATTCAATAAAACTACTCATGAAAAACTTCTCAAATATAGACAGGTTTTTATCACCCCAAAATTCATGGAAGCTGACATTATATTGTGATGATCTTTCTACTAAGCTAGTGAGTCCAGTAAGTGTAATGGAAAATCTCTCTTGTTAGAAAGTGATGTAACCAGTTGCCGTTTGTGTCTGAGCTTCTCTCTGGACTTTTGGGGTTTGTGGGAGCACCTCGCTATGGAGGAGGGAGAAGCATCATCATATGGACCAAGGTGGAACCTTCATGAAGAGACTGAGGCCTCAGGGGTTGCAGCCAGCTTGGGTCTTGCCAGTGATTCATGTATTTCTCCTGTGCTTCACCTTTGCCCTTTGAGGGGCCCACCAGAATGTGGGAATTATTAAGCACATCTTGGAAAGAAATGAAAACAGGCAGTGGAGGGAAATAAAGGACTGGAGTAAGGAAAAGAGGGAGGGAAATAGAGGGCTGGAGTAAAGAAGAATAAAGGTCTAAACAGATCCTGTCTCAAAACTCAAGGCAAAATGTGAGCCCTAATTATGAGTGGAAGGCAGCAGGTTAATTATAGCACTTTTCCTCCCTTTGCAGGCAAACTCTTCCTCTAGTAACTGGAAAAGGAAGAATCTCCTGTAGGTGCCCAGCCCTGGAGGTAACAAAGACCAACTCTGTATTCATTCTACATGAAATCAACAATTTATGGGATTAGATGAAGATATTTCCCAATCTGAAATGCTGTGGAGATAAATACCACCTAAATCAGCCGTCCCCAACATTTTTGGCACCAGGGACCGGTTTCATGGAAGACAATTTTTCCTTGGACGTTGGGGGTGGGGGTTCAGGCGGTAATGTGAGCAATGGGGAGCAGTGGGGAGCAATGGGGAGCGGCAGATGAAGCTTCACTTGCTCACCCGCTGCTCACCTCCTGCTGTGCAGCCCAATTCCTAACAGGACACAGACCACTACTGGTCCGTGCCGCTGCCCCGATGTTAGGGACCCCTGACCTAGAAGACTGGCAGTGGGGGGAAGAAGGTGACTTACCTACTGTTTACAATGTCCTTAGAAGACTCAGAGTGCTTAATGCTATTTCCCAAAAGGCTAAGTTTGGTACAGCAGTGCCAGGGACATCATCATTTCATAAATCTCATTTATGCCCTTAGTCACTAGGACCCTTGGCTTCTTTAATTACATATGACAGCTGCTTCCACAATCATAAACATGATCCTCTGAATCATTTCCACTCTCTGAAGATGTTGGTTTTAATGTCACACAAATTTGGTCTTAGTACTAATATTTATAATTTAATTTGCAAAATCTTTAAGCCAATAGATGGTTTTTCTATCATTTCACTGGAAATCAGAAAATTGCTCAAGTCTGTGACTTATTCATTCTACAGTGGACCATAAAATCTCTAGGTCCATCAATCATATGAGCAGTCATATCCATTTTTCATTTTTGTAATTGAAGTATAGTTGATTTACAATGTTGTGTTAGTTCCAGGTACACAGCAAAGTGATTCAGTTATATATATATTTATATTTTTATATATAGTTTTATATATATATATATATTCCTTTTCAGATTTTTTCCCTTATAGGTTGTTACAAAATATTGAGTATAGTTCCCTGTGCTATACAGCAGGTGCTTGTTCGTTATCTATTTTACATACAGTAGTGTGTGTATGTTAATTCCGAACTCCCAGTCTATCCCCCGCTCCTTTCCTCTTTGGTAACAATAAATTTGTTTTCTATGTCTTTGGGTCTATTTCTGTTTTGTGTATATAAGTTCATCTATATCATATGATATTGCTTATATGTTGAATCTTTAAAAAAATGATTCATATCCATTTTTCAAGGTGCACATTGTTTTTCAAAGAGCAGAGCACAGACATTAGAGTAGTCCCTCTTGCAAAGCAAACTCCCAAGATGGAAGCAGAAGCTCAAATTATTACCATTCTTATTACTATTACATTTTAAACATTTTCTAGTTCTCTTTCACTCTTTAAAACAAATTTTAAATCATTTGGAACTTCCTTTCCTCGAGTCCTGTCCTCCACGAAGTCTCTTCCTCTGGTTTTCTCCCACCTTCAGCCTCACTCAGATTGACAAGTGCCCCATGTAGCAATCTATAGGAGATGCTATAAATCACTGAGACACTAAATCTCCACTAGAAATTTCAGAAGATGGAAAAAACAGCATTTTCCAAGGAGAGGACTGCATATGTTTAGATGAACTGTATTATTTGTGGCCAAGAAGGCTCTAGGTGAGTCCTAGAATTAGACATAGGTGCTGTCAACTGAAAAAAAAATGCACAGCCTAAAAGTTGAGAGTTATGTTTTATTTGGCAGACATTCTTAGGACTTCAAACCCAGGAGACAGAGTCTCAAATAACTTTGAGAAGCTGCTCCAAAGAGGAAGGGATCAGGATACATAGGAGTTTTTGCAACAAAACCAGGTAGTCAAAAGATTACTATTAATAAAAGGATATCATAGGGCTTCCCTGGTGGCTCAGTGATTGAGAATCTGTCTGCTAATGCAGGGGACACGGGTTCGAGCCCTGGTTTGGAAGGATCCCACATGCTGCAGAGCAACTAGGCCCGTGAGCCACAATTATTGAGCCTGCGTGTCTGGAGCCTGTGCTCCACAGCAAGAGAGGCCGCGATAGTGGGAGGTCCGCGCACCGCGAAGAAGAGTGGCCCCCGCTTGCCACAACTAGAGAAAGCCCTCGCACAGAAACGAAGACGCAACACAGCAAAAATAAATAAATTAATTAATAAACTCCTACCCCCAACATCTTCTTTAAAAAAAAAAAAAAGAATATCGTATATCTCTCAAGTTAAGGAATTTAGCACTTTTCTGTGTTTGGGAAGATGCAAGAGTCTGGGCTCACTGAAATCATTCTTTTGATATGCACCTCAGCTATCTGAGGCCAGTATCCTGTGTTTTCTCATCCTGAGTCCCCTTCGGGGGCACCGTTGGGGATGGCTGCAGTGGCTGACTGCCAAATGGGCTTGGCAGTGGACAGCCCATTTATCTCTATCCTGAGCTCTCTCAGGGCTCACCATCCAGGTGGCTGTAATATGATGGCTTGATGACTGCAACATCCTTTGTTTATTGACATGGCAGGCAATATTTCAGTTCTCAGTGCTTATTCAACTGTGCCCCAGGCGGTGCAGGGCTCTCATTTGGTAGAGGAGGACAAGGAAGTTTGGGGCCAGAGTTAAATCCCCTACCAATACAGAAGAGAGTGAGCTCTGCCACGAGGTAGCCCTCCTCCTCTGTCGTCCCCCAAGCAGTATTCAGCCCCTCCTCTAAAATAAATATAGGACAAATATTTAAAGATGAGTGGTGCAAGGTGCCACATTACCAGCCTGTCCAGGGCACCCAGGTGGTTCAAGGCACCAGGATGTCCTGTTTTATTTTTTCTCTCCTTGGCTCCTGCTCTCTCTTTCCATTTCTCCCTGTTTTTTTTAATTAAAGAAATTAAAACCCCAAAGCTTCTCTCACAGATGTGTACTAAATCTCAGCTGTTCCCTTAATCTCACATTTCCTGATTCAACTGAGCAAACAAAGCTATCTCCTTTATAACTAGTTGACCCTGGCTCTTTTATTGCTCCTTCCACACACTAAAGGCAAAGAAGAAGGAGTAGGAGGAGGAGGGGAAAACAAGAAGAAAGAAAAAGAAAAAGGAAGAAAAGAAAAAATAAAGATCATCTAAGTGTTTTACCATTTAAGTCAGATCCCTCATTACTATTTTCTCCAATCAGAAATTTGTCTGACACTATTTCTCTATTGTTGTTGTAAGTGGATTTAAATCCACTTTCTCACTCCAAAAATGAACTTAAGATACACTGCTACCCTCAGCACCAGTCCTAACTCAAACGCTTAGCTCAGATACAAACCATTTATATCACTTAAAGAAACTAGATAAGCGGAAAAAACATATGAAAATGCAAGGTGTCTCTTGCATCATGATTGCTAATGTCTTTCAAGACTTGAAGAGAAAACATTCATTAGCCTTCCCCACTCAGATAACTTGAAGGATACCTCTGACCAGTGACCTCAAATATGTAGGAGTCACAGGAGCCTAACTCATTCAGGTAGGAGAACAGAATGATTCTCTGAGTAAGATTGTCAGGCCCCTCTAGAGATAAACAAGAGGCTCATCTACCATGTAGCTCCTTGTTTACCCACTTACATTTTTGGAGTCTTTTTTATCACCAGATTTCAGCACTTGAGAATTCTTTACGATACCCAGTAACTCTGAATGAGTCACTAACAACATAGGGCCCTGGGAGCTAGACTGCATTGATAAATTATAGGAAGCTTACACTCTATGTGTGATTTTAGCCTGTTTATCGAGTGCTTCAAAACAATTGGCTGCTCCTCCATGTCTTCCACGTGTAAGAGGATAGAACAGGTGGTTACTCTAGTTTTATAGGTAAGGTTCACAGAAGTTAAATAGTAAACTTTTACTGCCATAACCAATATATTTCTCTAAATGTGATGTTCCAGACAGAAAATTGATAGGTCCCAAATTGGCAGATGTACAAATTATGTCAGGAAGACCATAGTCTGATTCATCCCACCCCAGGGTCCATCTTTCAGAAAACCTATGTTTTATTTAGCTGTTTTTAAGTGTCTTGAATAACCAAAGTGACTGCCAACAAAATTGTCAGTGGTGGGGGCAAGGTATCCATCACTGACAAAGAACAGAGAGCAAGCTGAACAGAAATACTACAAAACAGAAACAGACGTAATACATTCCCAATCTCGCTCTGGACGTGACTTTACAATTATAAGGATGGCCCAGTGGTTAAGACTGGTGGTCCAGTGGTTAAGACTCCATGCTTCCACTGCAGGGGTTCGGGTGCGATCCCTGGTCAGGGTACTAAGATCCCGCATGCTGAGCTGCGCAGGCAAAAAGGAAAAAGAAAAAAAGGATTAAAACGATTGATGATGCATTTTAAAGGAAGTAGGTATATATAACTTTCTCCTCCCAATCTCAGTATCAATTTGGGGTTTATTTATGGCTTGCTTTCCAACTAATAGGGTTGATTTTCAGGGATGGATAATCTAGTTCGGAGCCAGAAAAGGCACAAACCTTGGACATGAGTCCATCCTTGGGGACTGACAACAGAAAGTTGAAAACTCATCTTATTTCTGTGGTACTGGAACATGTGTTTTTAACTTGGAGCCAGAGAGAGTTTTCCTCACCTGCAGAGAGGAGAATAAAAATAATACAGAATGTTACATCTCTATTAGCAGTTCTTTGCAGGGCCTGGAGCTGCAGCGGGAAGTTTCTCATTTACGAGTCTGAGGTGCCTTTTTTTCCAAAGCCAGCTCCTCCTGCAGGGTCGGCTGGACACTACACTGCCTTCTGGAACTCACTCTAACACAAAATGGAATGTTACAAAGCTTAACCCCAATTCCAGTGTGTGAGCTTTCAGAGTCAGGTCCGAAGCAGCAGCAACAGATCAAGGAGAGGAGTCAGGCGGGTAGAATCGGGAACAAACTTACCTGTTGCATTCGTTTTCTAGGGTTGCCTTAACAAAGTACCACAGACTCCATGGCTTCATCCAAATAAATTTATTGTCTCACCATTCTGGAGGCTGGAAGTCCAAGATCAAGATGTCAGCAGGGTTGGTTTCTTCTGAGGCCTCTCTCCTTGGCTTGCAATGTTTGCCTTCTCCTGGTGTCTTTCTACGGTCTTCTCTCTATAACTGTCTGTGTCCTAATCTCTTCTTGTAAGAATATCAGTCATATTGGACCATGGCCCACCCTACTGACCTCATTTTAACTAAGTTATCCCTTTAAAGACTCTATCTCAAAAACAGTCACATTCTGAGGTACTGTTAGGACTTCAAGATACGAATTTTGCAAGAACACAATTCAGCCCATAGCACTTGGAATCTCCAGTGGACCACTAACTCACCAGAGCTCTAAGTCCCCAGGTCAACTTCCCTCCCCACCCCGATGACAAACTACCTGTGGATCTGACTCAATTCTACAAGGAATGGTGCTGGGAACTTGACTGGTCATGGCCTTTGTGTCCCAAAAGCAATTGTACCAGCAAGGGAAGGAAGTTGAAAGACAACAAAATCAATCACTTCCCAGGAAGTCACAAAGAGCCAGAGAGGAAACTCCCACTTTCTTGTAAATTTAGCAAAACGCTGTGGTAAAGGGAAGAAGGAAAAAATATACTAAGGGAGCAGAAGACTTAAGAACCCACTGACTCTCAAAATTAGGCATCACCTGTAGTTGCAAACTTACTTAAGCTAGTTAGGTCCTGCACTCTTAGATTCTTGGATACAAAAGAAGGCTGAGACAGCAAGAGTATACTATTCTCCCACACCTGGCTATGGGATTTTTAATTTTTTTTGTCGGGGGGGTACACTACTCAGCATGCGGGATCTTAATTCCCCGACCAGGGATCAAACCCTTGCCCCCTGCAGTGGAAGTGCAGAGTGTTAACCACTGGGCCGCCAGGGAAGTCCCATGGCTATGTGATTTTAATGAAAACAAATCTCAGTCCAAATTCCGTCATACAGACAGACATCTATTAATAAATACTTACCAACAGAAAGTGTAAAAGAGTTTATACAACTTGTTCTACACACTGGATAAAGCCCTTTTAGTGGTCATACTATGAAAAGTTCACCTGAAGCAGACTCAGCAAGATTTGGAGGCAGGATTTTATGTCCAGAGGGCACCATATAGTCAGAAGTCCTCCTAAACCAGTGTCTGGACTGAGAACCCATTAAGGAATCAGACATGATTGTCATCCCAAAAAGACTAGTGCAGACATCTATGGAGGCTTATACCCTGTTCAAAAGAGTGGAAGCCAATCCATATGTTCAAAATATGTTTGATTTCATCCGTGAGAGCTAAAGTCTATTTCTGACAAACATCATGCTAATGAACAAACACAGGACTCAGCAATGGAAACCCAAATTTGGAATCAATGTGCTAATTCATAAAGCATCCACAGTTAATCAAAAGGATATAGAACAAACCGGAGGGTAAGACAGGGGTGGGATAAATTGGGAGATTGTGATTGACATATACACACTACTATATATAAAATAGATAACTAATAAGGACCTACTGTATAGCTCTACTACTCAATACTCTATAACGGCCTATATGGGAAAAGAATCTAAAAAATAGTGGATATATGTATATGCTTAACTGATTCACTTTGCTGTCCACCAGAATCCAACACAACATTGTAAATCAGCTGTACTCCAATAAAATTTTTTTTAAATCATTCACAGATTATTTTTTTAAAAAGGATATAGAACAACAGGGTGTATAGAAGCTGCTTCCAGAGTGGATCCACTCTCACATAACACCACCTGTCACTATGGATATCCTTCTAGCAGTGTACCTGACCACAGGGCTAAAGTTAAAAGCTAACTAACTGGCACATACCAAATTCAAGAATGGTAAATACTTTAAAGTAAATTACAGAGATTGTAATGTCTATTAATGCAAATTCATGCCATAGCAATAGAGAATGCACTGCACCAGGGCGTAGGCCCCCTGGGTCTGATTTCAGAGCTGCCACATTGGATGCACCATCTCTTTGGGCTTCTATTTCTTATGCAGAAAAATAAAGGAATTGATAGATTGAACGTCTCAGATTTGTCCTACAGGACCTTAGGGTTTTATGGAGGAGCTCCAGGAATTCTACAAACTTGTGATTCATATTTTCATGTAGTTTAGCTATTTGTAATATATTTTTTAAGAAAGAAAGAAAAGAAAATACTATGTGTCCACAAGCATGTACACATCCACCAAAACTAAACAGAGTAGAAACTAGTGCTACCAGAATAACTTGTTTTTATCCAGATCTTAGAATAAAGTTTCTCTAACCATATCTGTAAATGATATATAAATATATTGTAAACGTGATTGAGGAGATAAGTCATAGCTCAACATTTTTTTTAATTTAGAACTATGCATGTTAACTCATGTAAGAGTATGTTAGGAAGGACATGACTGCAGAACACATGTAATTCACTCAGATGCCAGGAAAGGCTTAAGGATAGAGAGGGTCTCACCATAGCATAACTGTCAGTTATGCAAGAGAAAGTGAATGCCCAACACTTTGGCACTTGCTGTAAGTTCTAGCTAAAGTTTGACTTTTTATTTTCATTATAGAGTTATTAAAAGTCTTGGGGTCTTCCTAGTGAACTTTTTCTTTTCCCCAGGTAAGAAGAATAAATTCCTCTAAAACCAAAAATGGATATACATCACCAGCTAAAAATAAAAGTTATTGATGGCTATGATAAATTGATGACTCTCAAGTTAAACTGTCCACATGTCCAATTATCACCAGCTGATTCTTCAACTAGGGTTGGTTTCAATCACAGCAGTATGTCCAATGAAAGAAGCATCTCTCAAATTTATACAATACATCTTGAAGACAACAAAGTGTGATGGTACATTGCCCAGGACTTCAGTGGGTGTTACACAGTAAAATTTTGCAAAATAATTTTGAATCCTAACGTGCTCCAGAATAAATCTGAAACAAAGTACAGTGAACATATAAAATAGAGTCTCAGATTTTTTTCTTCTTTTTCTTTTTTTAATTGAAGTATCATTGATCTACAATGTTGTTAGTTTCAGATGTACAGCAGTGATTCAGTTATATATAACTGAATATATATTTTCTTTTTCAGATTATTTTCCCTTATAGGTTATTACAAAATATTGAGTATAATTCCCTGTGCTATACAGTACATCCCTGTTGGCTATCTAGCTTATATATATAGTAGTGTGTTTATGTTAATCCCAAGCTCCTAATTTATCCCTTCCCCCCTTTCCCTTTGGGTAACCATAAATTTATTTTCTATGTCTGTGGGTCTATTTCTGCTTTGTATATAAGTTCATTCATACCATTTTTTTTTTAGATTCCACATATCAGCAATATCATGAGATATTTTTCTTTCTCTGTTTGGCTTACTTCATTTAGCATAAAATCTCTAGGTCCATTCATGTTGCTGCAAATGGTATTATTTCATTCTTTTTTATGGCTAAGTAATATTCCAGTGTGTGTGTGTGTGTGTGTGTGTGTGTGTGTGTGTGTGTGCGCGCGCGTGTGTGTGCGTGTGTGTGTGTGTTTGTGTGTATCTCTCATCTTCTTTATCCATTCATCTGTTGATGGACATTTAGGTTGCTTCCATGTCTTGACTATTGTAAATAGTGCTGCAATGAACACTGGGGTGCACAGATATTTTTCAACATTAATTGAATAGTCAATTTATATAAGAGCATAGGCAAACAATATTTTTTTTAATTTTTTATAAATTTATTTATTTATCTATTTATTTTTTATTTTTGGCTGTGTTGGCTCTTTGTTGCTGTGCACTGGCTTTCTCTAGTTGCAGAGAGTGGGGGCTACTCTTCATTTCAGTGTGCAGGCTTCGCATTGTGGTGGCTTCTCTTATTGCGGAGCAAGGGCTCTAGGCACGTGGGCTTCAGTAGTTGTGGCACATGGGCTCAGTAGTTGTGGCACGTGGGCTTAGTTGCTCTGTGGCACGTGGGATCTTCACAGACCAGGGCTCAAACCCGTGTCCCTTGCATTGGCAGGCAGATTCTTAACCACTGCATCACCAGAGAAGTCCTACAAACGATATTTAAATACAACAATAAAAGTGCGTTAACATTTGTATTCACATACAGCTCTATTGCAAGTTGGGGAGAAACTATTAAAAACTGTTAGCTTATTATATCCTGGACTCTTGACATTATCAACATCAGGTCAACTAGAATGCTGATGGTAGGGACTTTGGTTAACTGCTTATCTCCAGCAGCTAGAATAGTGCCTGGCACATAGCATGTGCTCAATAAATATTTGTTAAATGGATTAATGAATAAGAAGGTTGATACAAATATACTTAGCTTTATTATCAAATCTCAGAGAAGAATTCAGACATGTGCATTACACATACTCGTAAAACTTGTTCTAAGACTGAAATCTTTATGCTACAATTAAAGGAAAATATAGGTTTTTGTGGCTGCCTCTATTTTGTTTATTTTTGTCTGATATACAAATGAATACAGTGAAAATAATCTCACTAGCAAAATACTGAACACACACACACACACCATGGCTCTGCCAACTATGGCTCATGGGCTAAATCCAGCTATGCCCATTAATTTAGGTATCATCTATGTTCTTTTGGGCTACAGTGACAGAATTGAATATGGAGGTGATATGGCCTACAAAAATGAAAGTAGTTACTATCTGTCCTTTAAAAAAAACAAAGTTTACCCACCTCTAGTGTAGATCAACTTTGATATACCAATTAAGTTAGCAAAAAATGTAATGGTAACTATACCAAAAGGTAATTATAAAATGGCAGGAAAACCAGAGTATCAGCTGTTATAAAAGCTCTTGCCAAAGTGGATTCAAGCAGTCATATCCTAAGAATCCATAACGCACTATAAAGAATGCACCTTTAAAACCACTCTTAATTACTCCAAATCATGTTTTATTAAGACATGATCTTCTATTGCAGATGTTTTAGAGTCACTTACATTAATAAAAGCAGCAAATTCCAGAATTTACTTTTTCATATCTACATGTTTTACTATTCTTAGACAAAGTGAAAGTTCAAATTATTTCTGCTAAGAAAAAAAAATATTTTTTTATTTTTTCTCTAAAGAAAGGTAAACATTTTTGGTATCTTTCTAATATCACAAGAAGGCTCCAGTTTGCCTGTCTCAATGACTCATTAGCCGTTATATTTGTAAAATAAAAGACAAATACAAAAAAACTACACAGAACAAATGTATAAGGTAAAAACACCTGTGCAGGCAGAATTATAAAGATATCCTTCCAGGATTCTGGTCCCCTAGTTATTCAGTCAAATACAAATCTAGGTGCTGCTGTGACTTTGGAAATGGAATTAAGTTTCCTCATCAGCTGACCTTAAAATAGGGAGCTTATCCTGGATTATCAAGGTGAGACCAATATAATCATATGAGCCCTTAAAAACAGAAGAGGAAAGTGGAAGAGTTGCAGGGGAAGGAGAAATCAGAGTGATTCAAAGTGTAAAAAGAATGCAACCCACTCTTGCTGTTTGAAGATGGAGGGGACAATGGAATAAGGAAAGGGGGTAGCCTTGAGAAGTTGAGAGGGTCCCATGGTTGATGGCCAGAAAAGAAACAGGATCCTCAGTCCTGTAGCCACAAGGAACTGAATTCTGCCAAAAGTGTGAATCAGCTTGGAGACCTCAGATAAGAGCACAGCTGGCCAAGAACTTGATTTCAGCCTTGTGACCCATAGCAGAGAATCCAGTCAAGTTCACCTGGACTTCTGACCTACAGAACTGTTAGATAATAAGTTTTGTTGTTTTAAGCTACTATTTTTTTTTTTGGTAATTTGCTATGGCAACAATCGGAAACTAATACAATTCTTGAAACCCTCACTTGAGTCAAGAAATAGAGCTTTGCCAGCCATCTAAAAGCCCCTCCGTGTGGCCCAACCTGAACACAGCCACCTCTCTCTTGCCTTTACAGTAATTGCTTCCTTGCATTTTAGAGTCTTATCATGAACGTGATAAGTTCTAAATATTTTCTATAGTTTAGTCTTGGCAAATTTTTTTAAAAACCAACATATCTGCTAAGTGACTTCCAATCTGTAGTGTCCCTCTTCATCCTCTTCTTCTCCTTTCAGTTTATCTGTGAAGAACACAGGTACCTTAACCTGCAGAGTTTCCCTCAGTCTGAATTATGTTGATTGCGTATTTACAGTGCAGTTCACCAAGCTTCTCTGCCCTCTACTTCCTGCAAATTAGCAGCGGGGTCCAGAGCCCTGATCAAACTCAGATTCGAGCCATTTGGCAAGACTATAGGTGGTGATGAATTCTTTCATCAGAAGGTCTGTCATGTCTGGCTTTCTCTCTTGTGACAGCAACTCAATGCTTAAATCTGTATTTCATGCGTGTTGCTAACTGGTGATAATTCTATCAGTTCTTTTTGTTTTTTCACTGAATACACTTTATAAAGAGATGCTTCTCATCTACTATTTGTTATCGAGTGGAACACTTCATGTGGTAAAAACAATAAATGCTTGATCCTTCCCTTTTTTAAACGAGTTTTCAAGACAACGAATTGATTCTCTATTATCTTCCAAAAATGACCAATTTTTTTTAATTATGAATTTAAGGATTGAAATATTTTGATGAGGTTCACTCTATGGCAATTTAAACCTTTATTAAAGCTCAGATTGTCTCATCCTTTACTAGTGAGGTGGCCTCTTCAAGTTGGCTCCTGGTGGTCTCTGGCCCTGGTGGTCCCTGATGGCTTCCTTGAATTTGGCACAAGTTGGCTAATTTTGTGCATATCCTGCCTCAGAACCTGGAATCAGCTATTCCTCCAAGAAGCCCTAGATTCCTAAAGTGAGAAGTAGGATTTCAATACCACAATCTAGGTGCTGGGATTAATGATATTTTTTAAAAATTATAACAAGTTCAACTTGGCAATATACAGTTAGTGATGTTACTGTGATTCAACAATAGATAAAGTGTCAACAGTGATGTTAGAATATGAAGTTTGAACCCAACATACAAAACAAATACATTTTGCTTTTATGAAACAACCTGTGAATATCTGACAAGACAACATTGGAGGTGGCTGAGATTTTTTAATAACTTTGTTGAACATTTCATACTTTTAAAAAATAATATTTATTTTTACCAATGTAGTTTTAAATTTGCAAAAAAAAAATCATTCATCAACTCTCTCCAAGTTTCAAATTTTATCATACAGGAATCCAGGATGTTGCTAAACATTACTCATGATCTGACTTAGGAGCAAATTTCCTATTACTCTTCTTTCAGTCTTCCCAAATGGTTTAATCAAAGAACATAGTATAGAGGTTAAATATGCAAATTAAAAAGTCAAAATTATAGTCACTAGTTAAATCCACTTTTAACTCAAAAAGCATATCATCCATATTATTCATAGTACCAGATGACCCCTAAGACTCTTTTCAAACCTAAAATTCTATAACTCCATATATATTTTAAATTCATTTCAGCAAACATTTGAGAGACTACTACTTTAGATGATACTTGCTAGGTACTAGTGGAAGGAGAAAAAGGGATGAAGAATAAAGCAAAGTAACTGCCCTCAAGAATTGCAGTTATAGGGGCTTCCCTGGTGGAGCAGTGGTTGAGAATCTGCCTGCCAATACAGGGTTCACGGGTTTGAGCCCTGGTCTGGGAAGATCCCACATGCCGCGGAGCAACCGGGCCCGTGAGCCACAACTACTGAGCCTGCGTTTCTGGAGTCTGTGCTCCACATCAAGAAAAGCCACAACAGCGAGAGGCCTGCGCACAGCAATGAAGAATGGCCCCCGCTCGCTGCAACTAGAGAAAGCCCTCGCACAGAAACGAAGACCCAACACAGCCAAAAATAAAAACATTAATGAATTAATTTTAAAAAAAGAATTGCAGTTATAATGTACAGAAAGATACCCTAATATTTAAAATAAAATATAGAGATATATAAAATTATTAAAAATTCTATCCTAGAAATATATATACCATACATACTTTACTATAGGGAAAGTAAAGTAAAGATAGTAGAATATCAAACAGTATGCATATTTTGTTACTAAATTGGCTTTTTTAAACAAAGCCATCATAAAAGTAACCAGAGAAGTCTAAAAGATAAACCAAAATGTTAATAGTATGTTTTTATGTACTTTAAATATTTTAATGTTGAATTAATTCTT
Organism: Leucopleurus acutus; assembly: GCF_964270905.1. NCBI lineage: Eukaryota > Metazoa > Chordata > Mammalia > Artiodactyla > Delphinidae > Leucopleurus > Leucopleurus acutus. Next base: position 16,109,340 of record NC_139147.1, on the reverse strand, counting down.
TAATAAATTTTTAAATGTGAATAATGTTTTAATTTTAATAAAATATACTTAAATGTATAAAAATAAATATTAAAAGTAAATATTTCATTCTAATACAATATATTTAAATATATCACATGTTCCACACAAGAACTTGTACATGAATGTTTATAGCATTCATATTATGCAGCATAATGCATAATAGTCAAAAGGTGCAAACTACCTAAATATCCATCGACTGATGAATGAATAAATAAAATGGGTATATCCATACCATGGAATGTTATTCTACAATAAAAAACAATGAAATACTGATACACGTTACAACCTAATGAACTTTGAAAACATTATGCTAAGTGAAAGAAGGTAGTCACAAAGGCCACATTTTACATGCCTCTATGTATGTGAAACGTCCAGAATAGGCAAATCCATAGAGGTAGAAAGTAGACTGGTGATTGCCAGGGGCTGGGGAGAAAGAGGGTTGGGGAGTGAGTGCTCATGGGTACTGGGTTTCTTTGTGAGGTGATGAAAATATGCTGGAATTATATAGTGGTGATGATTGCACAACTTTGTGCAAACACTAAAAACCATTGAAATGTACACTGATTTTATGGTAGTGAATTATATCTCTCCATTAAAAATGAAAAGATATGCATATCATATTTACTGTGAGCAGTAAATAAGTCATTCAACAAATGTGTAGTTTTTATAGAGATCTATACAAATGAGAAGTTGGAAGGAATCTACAAAGTATACAGAGAAGGTGGCATTTATGAGGGCTCTTCAATATGAAAGCATGGCAACAGCTCCCCAAATTTTAGTAAGCATGGCAAATTACTAAAGCTAATGTCATAATAGCAATAAGGACTTGGCTAATATGATTTGTAACATTTTTAACCTAAGAAGGATTCACTTTTAAGCCAACCCAACTCGAGGCTAAAACTTTCTGCCAAATATCAGGTATTGATAAGCCCCCCCAAGAAATGAGGAATTTTGTACATTTTATGTCTCTTTCTTAACCCAAATCTCTGGTTCTCCTTCTAAATTTCCATTGCACAGAAGTAATGTCAAAATGATACCCAGGCATGCCAAAGCCTGCCGAGTGTAATGCATTTTTATCTTTTGGAAATCACATCATTTTGTCTTAGCAGAACGTGCAGAAAAGCATGCCTTCTTTATCATGTAAAGCACAGTGAGCCTTCAGCAGTCCACTTGGTTTACATAATGGAATTTGCCTTGAGCATGGCTGCCACATGTTTGCAATCTTATCCATCTCGGATGCACATGTATCAATCACTTTTCATACGCTGTTAGAAAGAATGAAGAAAAGCTCTAATTTTGTCTCTTTTAATCAGTGTTTATCTCAAGTAAAATTCAACATGGACTTTTCACTTCTTCATCCACACAATCAAAAGTGAAATGTTTTTCAAAATATTTTCAGAAGGTGTGCCCATTTAAAAATTGACTTACAAACCTAGAGGTAGTAGATGGTATGAACAAAACATTGAATTGTTACCAAAAATACAACTTCTCAGCTATTACGATGCAGTTACAAATGTATTTCCAAAGGTAGATTTTTCAACAAAGATGCACTTTTTCAGCCATCGGCCTGGTCAACAATTTCTTGAGTAATTCCATTCCTCAAGCCTGTTGAACATTTATACCAGGTACATGCTGTGGTTCATTTTCTGTTTTCTTTCCATTCTTTTGATGGTTAATGTACATCTTTGCCTTGAATTGTAGACTGTCCAACCTCCAAAATTTGCTTTGACCTAGCTTGCAGGGATGTCTTAGGTCTCTGTGCCACCATATTGTTTAACTAGCATACACTTCATCCTTGAATACTCTAAGTACTATCAGAAAACAACAATGAAAGGTACAGGAGATCTTTTAAGATGGCACTAAGAAGTCATCCGGGCTTCCCTGGTGGTGCAGTGGTTGAGAATCTGCCTGCTAATGCAGGGGACACGGGTTCGAGCCCTGGTCTGGGAAGATCCCACATGCTGCAAAGCAACTAGGCCCGTGAGCCACAACTACTGAGCCTGAGCATCTGGAGCCTGTGCTCCACAACAAGAGAGGCCACGACAATGAGAGGCCCGTGCACCGCGATGAAGAGTGGCCCCCGCTTGCCACAACTAGAGAAAGCCCTGGCACAGAAACGAAGACCCAACACAGCCAAAATAAATAAACAAATGTGGGGTTTAAAAAAGAAAGAAGTCATCCACATTATAAGCTCTTCTTAAAATTCTCCAGAGCCTCCCTCCCACTGCTAGTTAAAGTCTTAAATCCTTAGCATGGTTCAAACCAGCCATCCTCTGGCCTCTGCTTAGCTTTCTTGTCCTCGTGTCACTTTACTTGACACACTCTAGAATGTAGTTGTACTCACATTTCTCAAATGTTTAATCTCCCTTCTCTAATTTTTTAATATTTTCTTCTCTCTGCTGGGACATCTATCTCTTCCCGGTTCTCTGAGTAATTCTTTCTTGCTCAAGATGCAACATTGGAAAACTTCATTCATCTTTCTTTCCTAATTAGCTGGTCTGAGTCAGATATGAAGGCCAATACCACAATCTTTTCTCTTATCTTTCCTTTGCTCAAGATACTGCTTGTGCTTAATATTTTTTCTAATTGAATGAATAATGAACTAACAAACATATATTCAGTAGCATATGTAGTTTTAGTGGCAGCATGGGCTCTGGAACCAACTGAACTTAAATGCTTACTAGCTGTGCTGTTAGAACAGGTTTCTTCACCTCTCTTTGACTCAGTTTTCTCATTTATAAACTGGAGATAATATAAATTGACTGTCTCATGGCTTTAAATAAGTTTAAATGAGAAATTGCTCAAAGTTATGCTGAGCACATTATAAATAATTCATAAATGTTAGTCTTATTGGTATTGTAATTATAATTACTAGTATTGTAAGGTGTGTGCCAGGAATATGAAGACTTGGTTTCATCTCCTCAAGGAACTTAAAATTCTTGTAAAAAAAAGAAAAAGGAAGACAAAAACAAATGAGGAATGATTATAAAATGTTGTAACTAATACAGGAAATGAACCAAAAGCTGTAAGTAGGATCCAAAAATTGCAAGCTCACAAAAGTTAAGATTGAATTATTGCAAAGTTAATGAAAACCAATTTTTTCCACTTTATCTTCTAGTAACTATTTGAACAAAAATATTTTTATTTTATTAGATGTGTCATAAACAGACCAATTATTTTTTAAGGCACTGAATCTTATATACTTACACCAACCAAACCCCACCCCATGGGTGGAGAATGAGAGGCCCTAGCCAAAACTTACTGTCTCGTGGTTTTGCTGTATTCTTTATAAAGTCAACCAAAGTGTAAGTATCCAAGTGAGTTTTTTTTACCTCTGAAGTGTTCACCACCTAATATTAGGCACATATTTTAATCCATACAACCATTGCTCAGAATATTGTTGGAATTCATTTTTTGAAATGGCCTTCAGTATAACTTTATAAACAACAGAAGAAAATCTAAAATTTTAGTTAAAATGAACTATTTAATAAAATAGCATATGATACATCCTATACTCTTGAGAAGTTAAAGCTTGAAAAAAAAATTTTAAGCTTGACTAACAGACACATACCAAATGTCACAAAGGCAGTAAGTACCTTAAAGTAAATTACACAGATTGACTAGAAATGAGTGCTAGACATTTCAAACCACCCTCAAAGGACTGAGACTACAAATAATGTTCACAGACCTTTGAATAATGTTGGAGAAGTTGAAAAAATTGTCAAAAAGACATCTGTTACTCAGAGACTAAAAATATAGATAAAATTGTTTTAAGGAAAATCGTGCTCATTACTTTACACCCACACTGTTTGTAAATGTTATCCGTGTATATATATATAAGGAGATATTAACAAGCATTAGAGAGTGCATTGAACTACTTTTTCAAAATACTTGCTGCTCTTCATCCAGTTCCTTCCTAGTGGCTCCCTCCCTATTGGTCTTCTCCTTGGGGGAGGATTGCACTACTCATTCCATGGACATCAGGCTTAGCCATGTGACTTGCAATGGCCAATGAAATGTGAGTGTAAGTAACATGGTTCACTTCTGAACAAATCCTTTCAATGCCATTGTGTGGTTCTGCCATTGGTGTATGCTTTTTGCTCCTTCAGAATGAAGACATGGGACAGAGATATAACCAAGCCACATCCAATATGTTAAACAACTGAGGAATACCTCTTCGTTATTGTAAGCCTCTGAGATTTTAGGTTTGTTTGTTACTGCTTTATAACATGGTCTAAACTGACCAAAATGCTACTTTTTGAGCAGGGGGAAAAAAGAACTAAAGTGAATGGATAATTTGAAAGTGAAACCAATTCATTATAACTTCAATATTTAGGATTCATGCCACTCCTCTCTCTTTGACTCCAGGGAACAATTCTTATTATTATTTATACAGAACATTTTATCTCTATGTGGTAGAATATACACTAGTCCTCTCAATGGATAAGCAGGTAACTAAAGGCAGATGATATATCATCACCATAATAACCTGAGTTATGGGGAGTGGAAAGTAAAAACAAACACCCAGCTCTATCAGGATCAGTGATGTAATTGTGCTATGAAGTATTTTCAGTCTAAATGGAAGAGTGAATCAACAGATCTCAGATAAATTGAATTCAAGAAAGTACACACACTCACAAGGAGTACGCTTACTCTAGTGCTGGAAATGTTCTTTTAAAATTCATTTCTCAAAGCTGAAAGAAACTTAGGAAGTCAAAGTCAATGGATGTTTACCACAGAGAATCCTGAAACACAGTGAAATAAAAAAAGATTATGATGGCTGTGGCTGACCCTACAACCACCTTTAGGAAAAATATGAAATACAAAAAATTTCTCCAAGGAAGATTCTGAAGGTAATAAATTGGCCAGAACTTACAGCTAAGTGGATAAGCCTGCTGAGTTTGAATATTTTTTAGAAGGATTTATATGTACCAAACAAAAATAAGAAAAGAATGAATGTTTAAGTACCATTAACATTTTGAGGTTTGAGAAAGGTAAAAATAAAATTGCATACACTGAACTTTAGTCCTGTTTCAGGTCTTATCAAATTTCAGAGAAATTTGTCTGCCAAAAAGATATCATCAGTAAAAGGATGGAGAGCCAAAGGCAGGCATGTAAGTTTTTCGTTAAATGTATTGAAGGAAAAGTTTGCAAGCACAAACACATCTGTCCTCTTTTCAAGTCTGAGGTTGCTCACACTGTGCAGGAACAGATAGGTCAGATAGGGTTTGTCATACCCAGTGAAACAGGAACTGTAAACACTTGGTTCATGTGCCAGGGATCCTCACTCAAATTAATTTCATAGAATCTTCCTGCTACATCCCTCAAATACTAAGCAGGTTCTCCATGTTATTTAACTGTATTTAATAAGTTAATACCAATTTCTTTCCCCCAAAACATCTAAATGCTAAATTAACCAGTCATTGATCCTTAAAGTGAGAAAGAAGTAGTGCCACCAGCTCCTGGCCACTAAACTGTTCAAGCCTAAGAAAAACATCATGGAGAAGGTTGTCCCTAGGGTGTCTGTAGCCCTTTTCCATCTCCTCCCACCGGAGGACCAGCGTCACCTCCAGGGTGTAGCTTTTCCTGACCTATTCCTCCTTTGCCCCTGACTTTGTTCTCTCAACTCTTCCACTGTTAAGACAACTGTCCTCATTATGATCAATCGTATTTGAAGTGTTGATTATATTTAGCTTTCTCAAAAAAAAAAAAAAAGAAAGAAAGAAAAAAAGAAATAAAAAAAGGTGGGCATGGGGGGAATTACCCTGAAGAATCTCTGGCTGAACAGAGGGAGTGCCTAGGGTAAGGTATAAAATATGCATTATTATCCTTGTTTTCTAGATTAAGGCTAAAGGAAGAGGAAAGCCCACCTCATTAAGCACCAGTGTGTCAGGTATCATATTGGATGTCTTGCTTTCTGTTTCTAATATAGTCTTTACAATAATCCTAAGTGTCGGTGTTACTGACACCACATTACAAAGGAAGAAGCCCAGTGAGGAATTAAGTACCTTACTCATCTTTCAGCTAAGAATGAAGAAAAGCTGACATCCAAACCTCCTGACTTCTGTTTTATTGCTCTATCCATGGGTCCAAGCTAAAGACAGCTCTTTCCTGTGGCAATTTCCGCTACCCTGCACTTCTTAACTTCCCCACCCCCTGAATTTTAGTCAGCATCCTCCTGCACAGAACAAACATGTTTTTTATAGAAGTACATTCACCCTGTGTAAAATTTATTGGATACTCTGATTCAGAGCTAGTTACATTAAAAAAAAATCACAGTGTAATAACATTATATTTAATGAGGTGTTACATCTTTTTCATCCTTCTCTTGGTATTTCAGGCATTATTCTCCTAGGTCAGGACACCGGTATTTTACCCCATGTTCATGGGTCAGTGGATTATTTGGTCATGGTTAATGGTAATTGACATCATGAATCTATGAAACAGTGTCTGCCAATGTCACCTTACAGTAAAAATACTCTCCAAAGTATTATTTGGGACTTTAAGAGACAGAAGAAAAAGAACCCTCCACATACAAACGTCACCTGGAGGACTGAACTCATGGAAGCTTCTCATGTCTTGGAAATTAACTAAGTTAACGGAATCTTCCTAGAACAGTAGAAGGAAGACAGGACTAGGTTAAAATGCTGACTTTCTATAAGCTAAACCTAGTTGGGGAGTATAATTCAGACCACATAGAAATTCTTTTCCTTCCCGTTCTGGTTCTTTGTCAGTCCTCCAAATTGATCCCTCTTGCAATTAAACCTCCTTATACACATGAGGCAATTTCTAAGTGCCCTGAGACTTCAAATACAATATGCAGCTTCTTAAAGTTTTTGCTTTCCTTGCAAAATTTATATTGGAAATTTATATTGCATCTGGGACACCATCTGGATAACACAATTGATTAGGGATGTAGCTCTAAACTCCTTGCTTAGCAATTTTACTACATGTTATATTCCTTTTACCATGATGTTCAGCATGTTCTAGGAGGTTTTGGCAAATAATTATTCCCTTTCCACTACAGTTATGAAATTCAAGTAGGCTTTGAATGGACACAGTGGGGAAAAGTTGTCTAAAAAATCAAATTCTTTCAGGTAAGCCTTATTTTCCCCCCACTTCCAGCTGTCATCTCCTAGGAAAACTCTTGGCCCTAAGAGGCACTAAAAATTACTCTTAAGTAATGAATGCCAATCATTTAAAATAAATGGCTTTAAATAAAAGTCAGTGACAAAGTATACAAAGTTTCAAAATAAAAATGCTAAATGTAAACATTATCCTGGTCCCCATACCAGGTGGAACATGTAAAGGCAGTAAGCACTGATGTTTTCAAATCTTGGCAAACTTCATGGCTGGCTTCAAACTGCTTTGGTACTTCTAATTTTACACCCAGAGTCATTGCCTTATTCCCTGTTCACTGTTGCTACCATTTGTATGTTCTGGTCTTCTCTTAGGCATCTTTGGCCCTAAGGGTAAAGAAAAAGAAACAGCTCTTCTCTCTCCAAGCAGCTTAGAAATTGCTGTTTCTTTTCTTTTTTCGTGTCCCACCTTGACCTTTCCTCTACCACTGTCCTACTATGGGGCCAAAGCTTTAAAATTAGCAAATAATTTTTATTATTTCTTCGGATCCATTCTCCTCTGTAAACTAAATTTTTTAAATTGAAGGATAGTTGATTTACAATGTTGTGTTAGTTTAAGGTGTACCCAAAGTGATTCAGATATATATATATATATATACACACACACACACACACACATATATATATAAGAATATATATTGTTTCTCAGATTCTTTTCCATTATAGGTTATTACAAGATATTGAATATAGTTCCATGTGCTATACAGTAGGACCTTGTTGTTTATCTATTTTATATATAGTAGTGTGTATATGTTAATCCCAAACTCCTAATTTATCCCTTCCCCTCCCTTCCCCATTGGTAACCATAAGCTTGGTTTTTATGTCTGTTTTGTAAATAAGTTCATTTACATCTTTTTTTTAGGTTCCACATAGAAGTGATATCATATAATATTGTCTTTCTTTGTCTGACTTCACTTACTATGATAATATCCAGGTCCTTCCATGTCACTGCAGTCCTTCCATGTCACTGCAGATGGTATTTTTTCATGGTATTTATTTCATTCTTTTTTATGGCTAAGTAATATTCCATTGTATATATGCCACATCTTCTTTATCCATTCATCTGCTGATGGACATTTAGGTTGCTTCCATGTCTTGGCTATTGTGAATAGTGCTGCAAAGAATATTGGGGTGCATGTATCTTTTACAGTTAGAGTTTTTGTCTTTTCTATATATACGCCCAAGAGTGGGATTGCTGGATCATATGGTAACTTTATTTTTTGTAAACTAATATTTATTATATCTTGATCTTAAATAACCACAATAAATTATTTAGTTGATATAAGTAATTTTTAAGACTCCTCATTACTTCTCTTCCCTTTTTCCACCAAAAGAAAGGCACAAATTTAGAATGATTTTCCCATAAGACTGATTTTCTTCTTCACTCACTCTGATATAGACTTAAAAATTGGTTCCAAAGAGGACTTCATGAAAGAAATAGAAAGGCAACATGTGTCTCTCTGACTTCCTATTTTATTATTTGGACAGCTGATTTAGATGGAATATTATTAGCCCACACAATAGTGTACCGAAAGAGAAAATAAAGAGCTGGCAGTTAGGTTATCAATTTCAATCTTGCTATGTTCATTTTCCACTGTAAAAAATTACTATAAAGTTAGGTCTAAGGCAACACAAAGTATTATCTAGCATTTCTTACATTAGAAGTCCAATCAGCGACAAAATCAAGGTGTCTGCAGGCCTGCATTTCTTTCTGGAGGCTCTAGAGATAAATCCATTCCTCACCTTTTCCAGCTCCTAGAGGCCACCTGTATTCCATCACTCATGGTCCTTTCCTCCATCTTCAAAGCCAGCAATATTGCATCTCTAACCATTCTGCTGCAGCCATATCTCCCTTGCTTTGACCAGAGCCAGGAAAGATTTTCTGCTTTTAAAAACCTGTGTGAATGCAGCCACTATGGAAAACAGTATGGAAATTCCTCAAAAATCTAAACATAAAACTACCATATGATCCAGCTCCTGGGTATATATCTGAAGAAAATAAAAGCACTACTTTGAAAAGATACATGCAAAACAATGTTCATAGCAGCATTATTTACAATTGCCAAGATATGGAAGCAACCAAGTGTCCATCAACAGAAAAATGGATAAATAAGATGTGGCATATATATATATATATATATATATATATATATATATATATACCATATCTATCTATCTATCTAGACCTGGAGGGTACTATGCTTAGTGGAATAAGTCAGATAGAGAAAGACAAATACTGTATGTTATCACTTATATGTGGAATCAAGAAAATAAAACAAATGAATGAATATAACAAAACTGAAACAGACTTGCAGATATAGAGAACAAACTAGTGGTTACCAGTGGGTACTGGGAAGGGGGAAGGGGCCCGATAGGAGGAAGGGATTAAGAGGTACAAACTACTATGTATAAATACTATGTATAAATAAGCTACAAGGATATATTGTACAACACAGGGAATATAGCCAATATTTTATAATAACTTTAAATTGAGTATTATCCATAAAAATTTTGAATAACTATGTTGTATCTGAAACTAATATTGTAAGTCAACTACACTTCAATAACAAAAAATATATTCTTTAATATATGCAAATCAATGTGATACACCATATTAACAAACTGAAGAATAAAAACCATATGATCATCTCAATAGATGCAAAAAAAGCTTTTCACAAAATTCAACACTAATTTATGATAAAAAAAAAAACTCTCCAGAAAGTGGGCATAGAGAGAAGCTACCTCATCATTATAAAGGCCATATATGACAAACCCACAGCAAACATCATTCACAACGGTGAAAAACTGAAAGAATCTCCTCTAAAATCAGGAATGAGACAAGGATGTTCACTCTCGCCACTCTTATTCAACATAGTTTTGGAAGTCCTAGCCACAACAATCAGAGAAGAAAAAGAAATAAGAGGAATAGAAATTGGAAAAGAAGAAGTAAAACTGTCACTGCTTGCAGATGACATGATACTATACACAGAGAATCCTGAAGATGCCACCAGACAACTACTAGAGCTAATCAATGAATCTGGAAAAGTTGCAGGATACAAAATTAATGCACAGAAATCTCTTGCATTCCTATACACTAACAACAAAAGATAAGAAAGAGAAATCAAGGAAACAATCCCATTCATCATTTCAACAAAAAAAATAAAATACCTAGGAATAAACCTACCTAAGGAAGTAAAAGACCTGTACTCAGAAAATTATAAGACACTGATGAAAGAATCAAAGATGACACAAACAGATGGAGAGATATACCATGTTCTTGGTTAGGAAGAGTCATTATTGTGAAAATGACTATACTACCCAAATCAGTCTACAGATTCAATGCAATCCCTATCAAACTACCATTGGCATTTTTCACAGAACTAGAACAAAAAATTTCACAATTTGTATGGAAACACAAAAGACCCCGAATAGCCAAAGGAATCTTGAGAAGGAAAAATGGAGCTAGAGGAACCAGGCTCCTGGATTTCAGACTATACTACAAAGCTACAGTAATCAAGACAATATGGTACTGGCACAAAAACAGAAATATAGATCAATGGAACAGGATAGAAAGCCCAGAGATAAGCCCATGCACCTATGGTCAACTAAGCTATGACAAAGAAGGCAAGTATATACAATGGAGAAAAGACAGTCTCTTCAATAAGTGGTGCAGAGAAAACTGGACAGCTACATGTAAAAGAATGAAATGAGAGCACTCCCTAACACGATACACGAAAATAGACTCAAAATGGATTAGACACCTAAATGTAAGACTGAACACTATAAAACTCTTAGAGGAAAACATAGGAAGAACACTCTTTGACATAAATCACAGTGAGATCTTTTTTGACCCACCTCCTAGAGTAATGGAAATAAAAATTTTAAAATGGGACCTAATTAAACTTAAAAGCTTTTGCACAGCAAAGGAAGCCATAAGCAAGACAACCATCAGAATGGGAGAAAATATTTGCAGAAAAATCAACAGACAAAGGATTAATCTCCAAAATATATAAACAGATCATGCAGCTCAATACCAAAAACACAAACAACCCAATCACATATGGGCCGAATGCCTAAATAGACATTTCTCCAAAGAAGACATACAGATGGCCAACAAGTACATGAAAAGATGCTCAACATCACTAATTATTAGAGAAATGCAAATCAAAACTACAATGAGATATCATCTCACACCAGTCAGAATGGCCATCCTCAAAAAATCTACAAACAATAAATGTTGGAGAGGGTGTGGAGAAAAGGGAACCTTCTTCCACTGTTGGCTGGAATGTAAATGAATACAGCCACTATGGAGAACAGTAGGGAGGTTCCTTAAAAAACTAAAAATAGAATTACCATATGACCCAGCAATTCCACTACTGGGCATATACCCAGAGAAAACCATAATTCAAAAAGACATGTGCATCCTAATGTTCATTGCAGCACTTTTTACAATAGCTTGGTCATGGAAGCAACCTAAATGTCCATCATCAGGCGAATGGATAAAGAAGATGTGGTATATATATACAATGGAATATTACTCAGCCATAAAAAGGAACAAAATTGGGTCATTTGTAGAGATGTGGATGGACCTAGAGACTATCATACTGAGTGAAGTAAGTCAGAAAGAGAAAAACAAATATTGTATATTTACCCATATATGTGGAATCTAGAAAAATGGTACAGATGAACCAGTTTGCAAGGCAGAAATAGAGACACAGATCCAGAGAATAAACTTATGGACACCAAGGGGGGCAGGGAAGGGAGTTGGGATGAATTGGGAGATTGAGACTGATATACACTAATATAGATAACTAATGAGAACCCGCCATATAGCACAGGGAACTCCACTTTGCTGTACAGTAGAAACTAACACAACATTGTAAAACAACTATACCCCAATAAAAAAATAATAATAAATAAAAAATAGTAAAAGTGTAAATAAAAATATAAAACAAAAAAGAGCCCTAATTAATTATAATTTTAAACCTATTAATTAAAATTAATTAATTTTTTAAAAACATTAGCTTAGGCCCACTTGGATAATCCAAGGTAAATTCCCCTTCTGAAAATCCTTAATATCACATCCGCAAAGCTTTTTTGGTTTCTTGTTGTTGTTGTTATTTTATGTCGTGTAAGGTAACATATTCACAGGTTCTTTCTGGATATTAGGATATAGATATGTTTGGGAGGCTGTTATTCTGCTTATCACACCAGCTATCAGTGCTTCATTCCCTACAGGCAAAGTCATAGGTTAATTGTTTTACTTTCCAGTAAATCTAACTTTTCATAGGAAATCTCAAATCTGTCTCTAAATGCCATCTATTTTCACATAGAAGAGTTCCTTGGGGTATACCTTTGAGCATTCAAAAGCAGGCAGTTGCAACCACAATAACATGTAACCTGTTATGCAATGTTTGGTTTCCACTTGAAAAATATCTAAAGACTGCAGGAACTGGTTGTATTTCTGAGAAATTGCTGGTGCTTGCTAGTTCTCAATCACGTGCTGCTCGTGTCTTACCTCACGCATAGACTGAAGAGAGGTACATATTGTTGGGGAAGCTAGTAAAGTAGTCTTGTTCAGGCTTGAGAGGTGGCACCAAGCCTCTCTCTGACCAGACAATGACGCTAAAGCTGGCTGCATGCCAAACTGCTGAGCTACACCCAGGCCAGCAAGGGATGGTGCCAGCACACATATATACAATAGAATATTAGCCATAAAAAGGAATGAAATTGGGTCATTTGTAGAGATGTGGATGGACCTAGAGACTGTCATACAGAGTGAAGTACGTCAGAAAGAGAAAAACAAATATTGTATGTTAACCCATGTATGTGGAATCTAGCAAAATGGTACAGATGAAGCAGTTTACAAGGCAGAAATAGAGACACAGATGTAGAGAACAAACGTGTGGACACCACTAGATAAAATGCTAGATAAGATAGAGAGTTAGTCATGGGACTTCTTGCACCTTGAGGGTCTGGCCAGACCCCAGAGATCAAGAACATTCCAAAACTTACGAGTTAAAACCAAGGCATTTATGACAACAACCAGAGCTGCAAACTTGCAAGTAGGCTGATTGTTATCAGCCTGCAGCCTGGTGCTAAAACCCGGGCTCCTTCGAATGTCAAACTGAAGTCTCACCCATGGGATGGACGCACAGCCCAGGACCTTCCCCACTGGGGCTCCAGGTTGCCGTTCAAGGGAATTCCCAGCACTGCTTGGATCTGGATGTAGGTGATTCCCCAATTCAGTGATGTATAAACCTCTGTCTTTACTATTCTTTCTCAGTTAGTTATACTATTTTCTTAATTATTAGAGTATTCTGTAATCTTTGTTAATTCAATAAACTCTCTCTAAATTCTTGTTTGAGTGTAGAGTGGTTATTTTGCCAGCGAATCTTACGAACCTTGAAATGGAAAGCAAGGCTTTCAGCAAAATACATGTACAATTTGGCCATCAGATGTCTCCACGGGTGTCAATTTTACTCATCCTGGAAGCAGGAAAATTTAGCTACTTTCATAAATTTTCTTTCTTACACTGTTAAATTTTCTCTAAAATTTTGAGGTCTTATTCATCTTTGAAAGTTCAGAATTTTCTAAACTTTTTAAGAACTAGATGACTTTCCCAGACTTCACACTATTTTTTTCTCTTTATGGCCATTACCACCACACGAAAAGAAAGGTTTGTATTTTAAGGATAATTAGCCCAGCTTAAAAAATTATTATTTGGAGGCTAAATACTGAATTTTTAGATACTTATCCTGAACCACAAATGTTAAAATTGACATTACTCTTTGTACCATACTATTACTACTGTATTTTCTTGCTGTTATATGTACCCTATTCTACCTTGGAACTCTAAGCCTGTAGGAAATTACTCTATGCTCTAAAATAAATATAAATACCCCAGTGAGTGAAGGAAATATAACACAACCCTTGGAAGAAGTAATTAATCATGTGCACAAAGAATGTAGAATGATATCTGGATTCTCCAAAGTCCAACACTTCTCAAATTTTTTGGCCTCAGCATCCCTTTACACTCTCAAAAATCACTGAAGATCTCAAGGGGTTTTTGTTTATATGGGTTATGTTAATTGATACTCCTTGTATTAGAAATTTAAGTTGAGAATTTTTAATATATATTTATTCATTTAAAAATAATAATAAACCCATTAAATGTTAACACACATGATATTTTATGAAAATAACTAGAGTTTTCAAAAACATATATTGAGAAGAGTAACATAGTTTTACATTTTTGCAAATCTCTTTAATGCATGGCTTAACAGAAAGCAACTATATTCATATCTGCTGCTGCATTCAATTTGCTGCAATCTGTTGTTTTGGTTAAAATATGCAAAGAAAATTCAGCCTCATGCAGAGATGTAATTGGAAATGGGAGGAATATTTTAGTACCTTTTCAGATAACCGTGGATATTCTTCTTTGATACTACACCAAAACTCAGCAAGTGTATTTTTCAAAGGTTAGTTGCAATGAACTTTGCATACTCTGTGCACTCATGAGAGAATGTAAACCAAAACAAGGTAAATAATGTCTTAGTATTATTATGAAAATAGTTTTGACCTCCCAGACCCTCTGAATTTCTCTCAAGATCCCCTGGAGTTCCCAGACCACCCTTTAAATCCCACTTCTATAGTCTGCTAGCTGCAGTGGTTTGATAAGCAAACTCAAGCTTTCATTTTGTGACTCTTCTTTAAGTCAAAATAAGTCAGGACAGGGTGAAGGAGAATCACTCCATGTAAATAAAGATTTTTTCCTATATTACCCCCCCCAAAAAAAGCATATGGACACAAAGAAACGTTTGCAGTTGATGGGTATGCTTGTTACCTTAAGTTTGGTGATGATCTCATGGGTACATGCATATGTCCAACTCATCAAATTGCATACATTAAAGATGTGCAGTTTTTGTATATCAATTATATCTCAATAAATCTGTAAAGGAAAATTTACAAAACAAAGAAGAGTTACAGAATAAACTTGATATATCCCATAATAAAATAAAGATATTAGTCCTTTGAGAATCTATAACAACAAAAATAATTCTGGAATTATCAAAAAAGGATGCTGGGACTTCCCTGGTGGTCCAGTGGTTAAGAATCCGTGCTTCCAGTGCAGGGGGGCGCGGGTTTGATCCCTGGTCGGGGAACTAAGATTCCGCGTGCCGCACTGCACAGTGGGAAAAAAATGGCCAAAATATTTTTAAAAGGGGGAGTGGAATGCTAAAAGTAAGTCATAGAAATCTGTCGTTCCTCATACAAAACTGGCTCATACACCTGGAATATTGTGAGCAATTCTGAAAACTGCCCTATAAAAAGGGTTCTAGCTTTACCTCGTCTGTTTTCCTCTTTTCAGCCCTCTAAGGAGCTCTCACTTTTGCTAAACTGATTCTTTAGGGCTTTCTTTAGACAGAATCAGGTGAGTGGCATGGGAGAAGAGCATGGGAAATTGGAGTGTCTGGGGCTAGGGGAGGAGTTTTCCCAGGTGAAGGACATTTGAAAAATAAAGGCCGATGCATCATGGATGGGAGAAGGGTGGGAAAAGGAATTTTAAAAAGCATTGGTTTCCAGAGATGTAAGGGATTTAAGTTACTTTGGAGCTAATTTTGGTTTTGGTACTGTGTTCTTTTGACCACAATATGCCTCAGACATAACCAACCACATTTTACATTCTCCCTGTGGGCTCATCCAGTAATGCCCCTTGGGATTCCTTGTTAAAACACCTAGAATTCTTGGTTAATATTCCTGCTCTACCACATGACACTTTTCAGTATAAAGTGGTTAAATTAAACTCTTTGGAGAGCCTCATAAGTTAGGTAACTGGAGCACAAGGAAGAATCTGTCATCAGATGCCTTTCACTAAGTTAATTATAGATAAAACAAACATGAAGTGGTTAGAAACAGAGGTTAAAATTTCACTCACTTGGACTTTGCATAATAATGAATTAAACTGCTGGTCTGGATTGGCATTCTGCTGGGAATATGATTTGGAAACAGGAAAACCAGCCAATGAGTGGTCTGATTTTGTTCTTGAAAGTAATATAAAGTAACACAAGTCAACCAAGACTTTCACCTCCCTTTGCTTTTAAAATGTTATTTGTGATAGGAACCGTGCAAACAAATAAGAGAATCTATATATGTTTTCTCCATATGTGTATGGATGACAAATTAATGATTAATGATGACAAATAAATACTTTATACTGGTTTGGCTGAAAATTTCATTCAGGTTTTTCCACAACATCTTATGAAAAACCTGAAGGAATTTTTTGACCACCCCAATAATTTGGACACTGTGCAATTCCATACTGATTCGTTTCCTGAAAAATTAATATACTTTGCAAATCCAGAAATCACATCACCTTAAAAAGCAGTCAGTACCAGGGAGGAGGAATAAGAGTAGGAGTGAAGAGGGGCTTCCCTGGTGGCGCAGTGGTTGAGAGTCCACCTGCCGATGCAGGGGACACGGGTTCATGCCCCGGTCCGGGAAGATCCCACATGCCGCGGAGCGGCTGGGCCCGTGAGCCATGGCCGCTGAGCCTGCGCGTCCGGAGCCTGTGCTTCGTAGCGGGAGAGACCGCGGCAGTGAGAGGCGCACATGCCGCAAAAAAAAAAAAAAAAAAAAGAGTAGGAGTGAAGAGAGAACACAATGGAAAAGAATCAGAGGATAGTGAGTGCTACACACATATGGAAAATGGAATGAAAAGAACCAGTTTTCTCTTTTTTTCTGCTGGGAAAAAATCAAATAAGCTTGCTTCCATGTGTATGCTTCACACAAAATACATTTGCTATTTTTTAAGGCTTTCAGATAACACATTCCTAAACCAAAGCCATATCCAAATTCCAAGTTCTTCATTAAACAGGCTTTATGTTATATTGTTCATGAGAAAATTCCCCTTTTTTAACCTTTTTTAAACTATGTGGTTAATGCTTCCCATACTTCATGATAAGATTTTATAACCCCTTCCTTGTGCTGGTGGCACTTTCACACTAAAAACACTCAGACTCCAGAGCCTTGTTATTTTTCACTTTTCTTCTGCAGCCACTATAAACTCTAGACCCTAATGTTTAATACATTCATATTCAAATATATTAGCTAAAAACTCTAGGTACATTTAATTTAAAAAAAGAAAGAAAAAACAGGTGCTTACTACTCTTCCCTCTGTAGTAGCCTCTTTTCCTTCTCAGATACATGTCCTCTTAATTGTTTCAGAGAAGGGAGAAGCTTTCACTGTTGCATATGACTTAGAAGTAAGAAAATATTCCATGTATATACAGAGGGCATTGCAGATATCATCAGTGCCTTCAACACTCACTTTTCCCTATTCACCAACTGCAAATATCTGCAACTTCTGTATGAGGGGTCCTCTGGCTGCTGGAGTGTATTTGGCCCAGAAGCAGAGCAGGCCAGAGCAGAAGCACTGGGGAGTCAAGGTCCCTTGGAGCTGTCTTCAACCAACCACTGACTAACTGACATTAGGGGAAAATCTCTCCAACATCCTTGCCTTCAGGTGCAATAGCCCTGAGAACTGTTCTGCACCAGCGGTCCCCAAATTTTTGACACCAGGGACCAGTTTCGTGGAAGGCAATTTTTCTACTAACCGGTGGGGGGGAGGGGGAAGGGGGGATGGTTCAGGTGGTAATGTGGGTGATGGGGAGAGGCTCACCTCCTGCTGTGCAGCCCGGTTCCTAACAGGCCACGGACAGGTCCATGGCCCGGGGGTTGGGGACCCCTTCTCTACACAGCTTCTCGGAGGTCCCAGAGAGAAGGAGCCCTGGGTGCCTGCAGGGGTTACCTGTTCAGTAACATACCTCATACCAGCTTTCTTCCCTTCCCTGTCTCCATTCCCCACTCCATTCCCTCCCGAAATAGATCACTTGCACTCAGATCCTCATCTCAGGATCTGCTTCTGGGAGAGCCCAACTTAAATCAGAAAGTATCATCCAAATAATGTTAGAAACTATTGACCTAAAGGAGAAGACTGATAGGAACGACTTCACTTTAATGCAAGTCTGTCTATGAGATAAACTCACACCAGAACGAGGCAGGTTAGAAACAATATGACAGGGATCCAGAAAAGCTTCAGAGGGAAGGTAATGTTTCAAAGAGGGCTTGAAGGATGAAGATGAGTTCAGCTGGGGCAGAAGTGTTTAGAGGACATTTGAGGCAGAAGGACCAACAGAATAAAAACAAACAAATAAAAAAATACAATACACCCAGGGTGAGAAGGAAAATAATGAACATGAGGCAGGAAAGTGGTTCAGAATCTTGAATATGATGCTAAATCCTCAAAACATAAATTTCACTGTCTGGGGAGAAAAATAACTGTTTGACCAGGGGATTAATACATTGCAGTTCTTTAGAAACCTAAGAGCAAAACATACAAGACAGATTTTCAGAAGTAATATAGTGTAAAATTTTCACCTTTCTTAAATTTATAATACAGCTAAATGAAGGTTTGGGCTAGTATAGACCAGTTGTGGCAAAGCTAATATTTTTGTGTATGTGTTTGCATAGACACATGTATACTGTTGTTCAAGAATCAACAGTATTTGTTAATACTTACTTTAACAAAAGTAAGTTGTTAGGCAAAATGTACATTATGTTTTCAGATTTGTGAACTATGTCTGCTTGTAAATAAGCAGGTTACTCTATAAAGCTGGTACTTTTCTGGTATTGCCCACTGAAATGAATGGCACCACCACATATGCAGTTTCCAGTCGGAAGACCAGAACTTGTCCTTAACATCTCCCTCTTCCTCAGTGGCCACACCAAGCCCATCAAAGTCCTGTCAGTTTCACCTCCCAGACCTCTCCATTTTTCTCAATTGTACATGTCACCATTCGGTTCAGCCACCATCAATCAGCTTTCACTGTAAGGACAGAAGGAGCAAACATTCACCCTTGCCCCTCTTTCACTCTATTCTCACAGCCCATCATGTCTCCCTTCCCAGCTTACAGTCCTTCATTGGCTCCCCACTGCTCTGAGGATAAAGGTCCAACTTGATGTGGCTTCTGCCCACCTATTCAGGCTCATCTCTTTCAATGCCATCTAGCCACACTGGTCAACTTTCAATTCCCCAGAAAAACCCTTGATCCCCCAGTACCTTGAGGGCTTTGCCTGTACAGCTGGCCCAGTTGAGGATCATATGTGTCATTGTCAAGCCACTATGGGACCTAATCATGGCCCATATCAAGGTGGTGTATTCTTGTTGACAGTTCATTTCCTGCAGACTACCCCTTCAAACCACCTAAGGTTGCATTTACAGTAAGAATGTATCATCCAAATATTAAAAATAATGGCAGCAGTTGTCTTGCTAGTCTAAAATCACAGTGATCTCCTGCTTTAACTATTTGTAAAGTTCTTTTTTTAAAAAACATCTTTATTAGAGTATAATTGTTTACATTGTTGTGTTAGTTTCTGCTGCATAACAAAGAGAATTAGCTATGTATATACATATATCCCCATATCCCCTCCCTCCTGAGTCTCCCTCCCACTCTCCCTATCCCACCCTTCTAGGTGGTCACAAAGCACCGAGCTGATCTCCCTGTGCTATGCGGCTGCTTCCCACTAGCTATCTATTTTACATTTGGTAGTGTATATATGTCAATGCCACTCTCTCACTTCGTCCCAACTTATGCTTCCCCCTCCCCATGTCTTCAAGTCCATTCTCTACATCTGCATCTTTATTCTTGTCCTGCCCCTAGGTTCATCAGACCCATTTGTTTTTCTTTTTAGATTCCATATATATGTGTGTTAGCATATAGTATTTGTTTTTCTCTTTCTGACTTACTTCACTCTGTATGACACACTCTAGGTCCATCCACCTCACTACAAATAACTCAATTTCGTTCCTTTTTATGGCTGAGTAATATTCCGTTGTATATATGTGCCACATCTTCTGTATCCATTCATCTGTTGATGCACATCTTGGTTGCGTCCATGTCCTGGCTATTGTAAATAGAGCTGCAATGAACATTTTGGTACATGACTCTTTTTGAATTATGGTTTTCTCAGGGTATATGCCCAGTAGTGGGATTGCTGGGTCATATGGTAGTTCTATTTTTAGTTTTTTAAGGAACCTCCATACTGTTCTCCATAGTGGTTGTATCAATTTACATTCCTACCAACAGTGCAAGAGGGTTCCCTTTTCAGCACACCCTCTCCAGCATTTATTGTTTGTAGATTTTTTGATGATGGCCATTCTGACTGTTGTGAAGTGATACCTCATTGTAGTTTTAATTTACATTTCTCAAATGATTAGTGATGTTGAGCATCCTTTCATGTGTTTGTTGGCAATCTGTGTATCTTCTTTGGAGAAATGTCTATTTAGGTCTTCTGCCCATTTTTGGATTGGGTTGTTTGTTTTTTTGATATTGAGCTGCATGAGCTGCTTGTATATTTTGGAGATTAATCCTTTGTCAGTTGCTTCTTTTGCAAATATTTTCTCCCATTTTGAGGGTTGTCTTTTCGTCTTGTTTATGGTTTCCTATGTTGTGCAGAAACATTTAAGTTTCATTAGTTCTCATTTGTGTATTTTTGTTATTATTTCCATTTCTTTAGCAGGTAAGTCAAAAAGGATCTATATATTCATTTCTTCACTGCTTTGTGATGCAAACCCAGATTACCCCCTAGGGCCAGAGATTACACAGATCTTTAAAACAGAGATAAGTACAACAGTAATCTCAAGAATGAACTCAGAAAGTTGCCATGTGATGCTATATTAAAATCAGATTAACCTGAATTAGATCTGGAATAAACTTTAAATTATTGTTGATATATACATCCCACATGCCCCTCCTTCTTTCCTTATTTAACCCCCAATTGTTCTCTACTTCTCAGCCCAACATCACTTTCTCAGGAAACCTTCTCTGGCCCCCCAGATCAGTCCAGATCCCTCTGTCAGTTGCTCTCCTAACATTCTGTATTTTTCCTTTTCCATCTGCCATTACCTATGTGTGTGTATTTGATTGTCTGCCTCCCTCTCTTGACCATAAGTTCTATGAAGATGGTACATAGCAGAGGCTTAAGAAATATGTGTTTAAAAAATTATTTTAATAAGTTAATTTGCCCCAGGTATCTTGTTAATCATTTTAGATGCTTTATTTATGCCCATATACAGCTAAGAAAACTAAAGCTGAGAGACTCTTAAATAATTTTTTCAGTCAGTAATAATGGACCTGAAATTTATTCTCAAGTCTGTCTGACTGGAGCTGACACTCCTAGCCACCACCCTATACTGCAAGGCAGAATAGTAGGTAACTATAATATGATATAACTTCTATGTGGAATCTAAAAAAAATGATATAAATGAAATTATATACAAAACAGAAATAGGCCCACAGACATAGAAAACAAACTTATCATTACCAAAGGGGAAAGAGGGTGGGAGGGATAAATTAGAAGTTTGGGATTAACAGATACTACTACCAACTACTACTACTACCAATAGATAACCAACAAGGATCTACTATATAGCACATGGAACTATACTCATTATTTTATAATAACCTATAAGGGAAAAGAATCTGAAAAAGAATAACTGAATCACTTTGCTGTATACCTGAAACTAACACAACATTGTAAATCAACTATACTTCAATTTTTTAAAAAAAGTATAATAGGTAACATTTATGGAGTTGTGTTAGTATTGAGTTATTGGATCGTTTTCCTATTTCTCGAAATTTTCCATTATATCATTGTCCTGACACCGCTTCAACAAAAATGTTTCTACTTGATGGATAAGTTTCCTAAGCTTTATCTTATCCAGATTTTAGTTTATTGATTAATTTCCTAGCATCCTTTTCCCACTTGGTTATTTGGCTTCCCACTGTACCATATTATGTCATTCCAGATACATTTTTCCTATTCTTTGCTTATGTGATCTCCTAATTTTTACAAAGCTGCAATAAAGTAGGAAAATAAAAAAACAACCCCCTAAGCCTTGTCAGTTTTGTTCAAAATATATTTTCCTGGACAGGTAGGGTGTGGAGAGTGTTTTGGAATAAGGGCAGGAAGAGGTGATGTGATGAGGCTGAACTTTATGTAGAATAAAGACTAGGAAAAATCAGTTCCAGTTTGGAAACAATGAAACCAGATAATATTCCTAGTTGAAAGAACAAACATGGTTAAAGAATGTCTACTATGACATGGGACTGAGTAATACACAAGAGGCTAAACACAATCTTTATTTTAGAAAAGAAAATAAATTACTTGAGAAGACTTACCCAAAAGAGAGTTCCATATAATGGATAAACTTGTATAATAACAGAATCACTATATATTTTAAATGTGCTGCTGTTTTCTTGATGAAATTAGAATCACTTACAATATGTACATATACTTTGTTTGTTTCAAACAAAAGGTGGTTTGAAGCTACAAAAAGTGAGGGCCCAGTAAATTAAGAAAATCAGGTCAACTTGATTAATGATGAGACAAAAGAGTAGATGGAAATACCAACACTTCTTGCATAATCTGTCACTGACTATGTACAGTAAGCTTAGGTGTGAGACAGGGTACTGTGCTCACTCAAAGCCCTGTGTCTTTATCCCAGAGAAATTTACTTATGCCTCACATAGCTGGTTCCCCAAAAAAGGCAACTCTAGACATCCCATCCCTACTTGCCCAAGAGTCCTGACATTTTCATCTCACTTTCTCTTATGGCCTCCTCATCAGTTGACTTTATCTCCCACCCCTGCCCTTGCTTTGCTCTTGAAGATCACTAGACTTGGGGCTCCTGTGTTTTTACCTTTTCCCAAGGTGAAGCTCTGCTCATTCTCTGGCTCTATTTGCTTGTAGCTGACTCTGCCCAATCAAGCCCCAGGGTACTCTCACTTAGCAGCTGCTCCACTCCCTGGGAGTGGGCAGTTCACCATGTAAGAGCCCTCATCCATGTAATGAAGTTTGAAGGAACACCATAGCTTCCCAACTGCCCACCCACATCCACTAGAAGCATCTCTGAAAATGCAGGTGCTGTCAAAAAAGGAATACAGCCAATCTCAATTATTCCCAAATTTGCCCATGCACTAAAATTTATTTGTAACGTCAAAATCAATATTCGTGGAACTTTTGTGGCCATTCATGGATATGCACAGAGCAGCAAAAAATTTGAGTTTCCCCACATATACATTCCCAACTGAGGTCAATCAAGACAATACTCTGCCTTCTTGTTTAAGCTCTCATACTATAAAACAAGTGTCCTTTCACAGTCTAGTTACTACCATACTATAAAACAAGTGTCCTTTCGCAGTCTAGTTACTGCCATGTTTTTTGTATTTTTGTGCTTTTGGTTGGTGATTTCACCATTTAAAATGAAATGTACAGCATAGGGAATATAGTCAATAATAATGTAATCTTTGTATGGTAACTAGGCTTACCATGGTGATCATTTTGAAATGTATAGAAACTTCAAATCACTATGTTGTGCACGAGGAACTAACATAATGTTGTAAGTCAATTATACTTCAAATAACAAACAAACAACTCATAGAAAAAGAGAATAGATTTATAGTTACCGGAGGTGGGTAAGGGGGTGTGGGGGATTAGGAATATTGGATGAAGTTGGTCAAAAGGTACATAATTCCAGTTATAAGGAAAATAAGTACTAGGAATATAATTTACTACATGATAAATATAATTAACACTGCCATATGTTATATATGAAAGTCAAGAGAATAAATCCTAAGAACTCTCATCACAAGGAAAATTTTTTTTTCTATTTCTTTAATTTGTATCTATATGAGATGGCGGATGTTCACTAAATTTACTGTGGTCATCATTTCATGATATATATAAGTCAAATGATTATGCTGTATACCTTAAATTTTATACAGTGCTGTAGGTCAATTATATATCAATAAAACTGAAATCAGTCAATCAATAAATATATAGAATGGATCCCCAAGCTTAGTACTGATGTACTGTGTAGTATGTGTATTGAATAAATTTCATTTAAGCATGAGTTATAGTGCTGTTGGCCATGAGTTCAATGTTCAAGAATCAACAATATATGGTAAATAAGGTATACTTAAACAGAAATAATTTTAAAAAGTTATATGTTGGATGGTTGATGAAAATATGGTGACCAGAGGTCCAAGAACTTAACCCTGTTCGTCCCCAGGAGCAACACTTTAGTATTTGCTAATCCAGTGTTCTCAGAGACTTTATAAAACATAACTACCATAAATAACAAGAATCAACTATAACTTCATCACATTCAAGTCCTTGGGGATTAGGACACAGAACGGACAGTAATGTCAAAACCTAAAGCCCTGGAGTGTAGGTTTGGGTGAGCTTCCCCATGAGATCCTGCCTGGGGTGGGGAGTGTTGTGCCAGATGGGAGGAAGGCCCTGAACTTGGGAGTTGGAACCTGGATACAAACTTTGAGTTCTTCTCAACACTTCTTGAGCCCAATCTTATTCCTAGATTAATAGTATTACTAGTCTGGCCACTATGCTACATAAAATATCCATGGCAAATGAGGCATTGTATCAGAATTTTCATCTTAGTGTTTGACAATATAGACTTGCACTGTCCAGTGCAGGATCCACCAGCCAAATGTGGTCAATGAGCACAAGGCTGTCTGGTCCAAATGAAGAGGTACTGGCAATGTAACATATGCCCTGATTTCAAAGGCACAGTTGATTTTTTGTAAAAAGTAAAATATCTTGTGATAATTTTTATATTGATTACATATTGGAACATTTTTATATGGTGGGTTAAATAAAATGTACTATTAAAATGAATTTCACCAGTTTATGTTTTACCTTTTTTAAATGTGGTTACTAGAACCTTTTTACATTTTATGATACTGTAGTTAACAATACATCCATTGATTTTCAATATATTTTTCTCTGTGTTCCCACATTATCTATTTCCTTTTCACAAGATCTCAATTTAGAGTCTGCAAAATGGATAAACCAGTTCATTACTAGAGAAAGAATTATGTCACTTAATATCTAATATCATGGTTGTGCAAAATGGAAAAAAAGACTAAAATGTAGCAGTAAAGTTATACACTATAAATACCAAAAATTTGGGTGTCTTAATAATGTATGCATGAAGATATTCAATTATCCCTTTTAACATAGTTCCTTAGACTGCCTGATGGTTAAAAAATTATCAATCTTATCCAAGACTCCTATTGAAGATCCCTCTGCCAAAAATAATAGCTCACTTACCAAAAGGTAGAAGATGCAGAGATTCAGTTATGCAAATAAAGCCTAAATTATGGGCCTGTGACCCTGCCCAGCAATCAGTCAATCAATCAATCAATCAATTGCCTATATGACCCACATTATGCTTGCATCACACAGTGCTGATCTAGAACCAATAGCCATGTTGTGAGAATTTACACTACTACATAGTAGTTAACACTTGTCTCCTACTTATTCTGAGCCAAACACTGTCCCAAGTACAACTTAATTAATCTTCACCGGAACTCCCTGAAATATATACTACTGTCTTTCCTCCTTTTTCAGGTTAGAAGATTGTGGCAAAGAAAGATTGGGTGACTTGCCCTAGGTAGCACCAGATTTGAGCCAGATTTGACTCAGGTAATCAACAATCACATTCTTAACTATTGCATTCACACACACACACACACACACACACACACACACACACACACATAAATGTCTATTTGATACGATCATCAAACCCTTGAAATAAAAATTACTTATTGGTAGAAAGAAAAAATGGTTTATGCCTTCAGTGGCATTCTCTGAAGATATAAACAGATGAAAAGAAAGTCATTAACTTCCAAAAGTTAAGATTTTGCAAGGGGAAAATGCTGAGTCATCATGAGTTTTAGGGTATCGGTTCATCTTCAGCCTAGAACTAGTGTAGAAGCAGAGGTCAAAAAGTAAGAAGAAACACTTAAAAGCTTTTGCACAGCATAGGAAATGATAAACAAAACAAAAAGACTACCCTCAGAATAGGAGAAAATATTTACAGATGAAGCAACCAACAAGGGATTCATCTCCAAAATACACAAACAGCTCATGCAGCTCAATATCAAAAAAACAAACAACCCAATCCAAAAATGGGCAGAAGACCTAAACAGACATTTCTGCAAAGAAGACATAAAGATGGCCAAAAAACACATGAAAAGCTGCTCAACATCATTAATAATTAGAGAAATGCAAATCAAAACTACAATGTGGTATCACCTCACACTTGTCAGAATGGTCATCAAAAAAACCTACAAACAAATAATGCTGGAGAGGGTGTGGAGGAAAGGGAACCCTCCTACACTGTTGGTAGGAATGTAAATTGGTACAGTCAGTATGGAGAACAGTACGGAGGTTCCTTAAAAAACTCAAAATAGGGCTTCCCTGGTGGCACAGTGGTTGAGAGTCCACCTGTCGATGCAAGGGACACAGATTCGTGCCCTGGTCCGGGAAGATCCCACATGCTGCAGAGCGGCTAGGCCTGTGAGCCATGGCCACCGAGCCTGTGCGTCCGGAGCCTGTGCTCTGCAATGGGAGAGGCCACAACAGTGAGAGGCCCGTGTACCACAAAAAAAAAACAACTAAAAATAGAACTACCATATGGCCCAGCAATCCCACTCCTGGGCATATACCCAGAGAAAAACATCGTTCAAAAATATATATGCACCCCAATGTTCATTGCAGCACTATTTGCAATAGCCAGGATATGGAAGCAACATAAATGTCCATCAACAGAGGAATGGATAAAGATGTGGTACATATATACAATGGAATAATACTCAGCCATAAGAAAGAATGAAATAATGCCATTTGCAGCAACATGGATGGACCTAGAGATTGTCATACTGAGTGAAGTAAGTCAGACAAAGACAAATATCATATGATATCACTTATATGCGGAATCTAAAAAAAAGAGGTACAAATGAACTTATTTACAAAACAGAAATAGAGTCACAGATGTAGAAAACAAACTTATGGTTACCAGGGGGTGAGGGGTGGAGGGATAAATTGGTAGATGTGGATTGACATATACATAGTACTATTTATAAAATAGATAACTAATAAGGACCTACTGTATAGCAGAGGGAACTCTACTCAGTACTCTGTAATGGCCTATATGGAAAAAGAATCTAAAAAAGAGTGGATATATGTGTATGTATAACTGACTCACTTTGCTGTACACCTGAAACTAACACAACATTGTAAATCAACTATACTCCAATAAAAAATTTTAAACAATAATAATAAAGTAAAACTGGACTCAAGAAAAAGTAAGAAGAAACAGCAAAAAAAGAAGAGCAAATAATAATAATAGTAAAAGAGAATACTAAATAAAACTTTTAAAGAAGTGAAGTTTAAGGATAATATTTAACAAAAACTTTTAAAAACTAGTGTACTGTGAAGTCCCACAATTTTAGATGAATTAAGCTTTTCTAGGTAAATGAAAAGCTAAGTCAACAGGAATAGGAGTCTGATGGAAAAAGCAGAAAATTGCTAAATGAATGAAATGGGCATTTGTAAAACAAAACTACCAAGGCTACCTGTATAAAATTTCTTGTTTGTTTTTTTGAAAGTCATCTGAAAAGTCTTTGGGTGAGTTTCCATTTATCAGCCAAAGGACATTAAAATCATTCCTGTCCTGGTTATTTATGGGAAGGAAGGCGTCCATGAGAGGTAGTGAAGAAGGCTCGACTCCCTTTTATACTCCAGACATCTGCATCTCCAAAACCTGCTACAAGTCTTGGAGATTTTATTTTTAAATGCTGGCAACAATTGGTCTACATGTCACTACACACTTGCATCTCAGCTATCTCCTCTGTCATACAGGGAAGCCTGGGGTGGTTGTAGGTGGTACAGCACCAAGCCATTTGCCTGGGAGTCAAAGACTACATTCTAAGTCCTTCTCTGTCACTTGTAACCCTGGGGATCTTGGAACATCACAGAGTTTCCAAAGGCTTCATATCAAAAAAGAGAGCATAGAAGAAAAAGAAGACATATATATATAGTGGTTAAAAATCAGACAACAATAACTCAATAGTTTTTTCTTTAAAAAAAGGCTAATAACCTGGATAAAAAAAGGGGTCAAGGACTTGAATAGACATTTCTCCAAAGAAGACATACAAATGGCCAAGTATATGAAAAATGCTCAATATGATTATCATCAGAGAAATGCAAATCAAAACCACAATAAGATGTCACCTCCCACCAGTGAGGATGGCTATTAGCAAAAAAACAAAAGACAACAAGTGTTGGCAAGGATGTGGAGAAATTGAAACACTTGAGCACTGTTGGTGGGAACGCAAAAAAAATGGTGCAGTCACTATGGAAAACAGTATGAAGATTCCTCAAAAATGAAAAATAAAACCACCATACAATTCAACAATCCCAGTTGTGGGTATTTATCCAAAAGAATTGAAACCAGGATCTCAAAAAATATATTGCCACTCCTATGTTCTTTGCAGCACTATTCACAACAGCCAAGATGTGGAAACAACCCAAGTGTCCATCAAAGATGAATGGATAAAGAAAATGTGGTATATATCAATACATGCTATAGTAATTCAGCCTTAGAAAAGCACATTCTGCAATAATGCAAAAACATGAATGAACCTTGAGGACATTAAGTGACAGAAGCCAGTCACAGAAAAACAAAGGCTGCATGATTCCATCTATATGAGATACCTAAAATAGTCAAATTCATAGCATCAAAGAGTGGAAGGAATAGCTGTTGTTAGAGGCAAGGAGGAGAGGGAAATGGGAAGTTCCTAATCAATGGGCATAAAGTTTCAGATAAGCAAGAGGAATCAGAGATCTGCTGCACAACATTATACCTATAGTGATATACAACAATGTATTATACACTTAAAAACTTAAGAAGCTGGGTCTCATGTTGTGTTCTTACTACCATGAAATGAAATAAAAATTCACCCTACAGTTATATATCAATTAATAAAATTATCTAACAAAAATTAAGCAAAAGCTACTAAAAAACAATAAATCTTTGATTTCTTGTTTAAGACCTTGGCCACATTACCTCTGGCAGTCTATAAGATGGAGATAATCAAAGGATTAGTCTCCAAAATTCATAAACAGCTCATGTGGCTCAATATCTTAAAAACAAACAACCCAATCCAAAAATGGCCAGAAGACCTAAATAGACATTTCTCCAAAGAACACATACAGATGGCCAAGATGCACATGAAAAGATGTTCAACATCGCTAATTATTAGAGAAATGCAAATCAAAACTACAATGAGATATCACCTCACACCAATCAGAATGGCCATCATCAAAAAATCTACAAACAATAAATACTGGAGAGGGTGTGGAGAAAAGGGAGCTCTCCTGCACTGCTGGCGGGAATGTAAATTGATACAGCCACTATGGAGAACAGTATAGAGGTTCCTTAAAAAACTAAAAATAGAGCTACCATGTGATCCAGCAATCCCACTCCTGGGCATATATCCAGAGAAAAACATGGCTCAAAAGGATACATGCACCCCACTGTTCATTGCAGCACTGTTTACAGTAGCCAAGACATGGAAGCTACCTACATGTCCATCAACAGATGAATGAATAAAGAAGATGTGGTACATATATGCAATGGAATATTACTCAGTCATTAAAAAGAATGAAATAATGCCATTTACAGCAACTTGGATGGACCTGGGGATTATCATACTAAGGGGAATAAGTCAGAGAAAGACAAATATCATATAATACAGCTTATATGTGGAATCAAAAAAAAAGAATGATATAAATGAACTTATTTACAAAATGGAAACAGACTCACAGACTTAGAGAAGGATCAATGGTTACTAGGGGGGAAGGTTAGGGGGAGGGATAGATTGGACGTTTGGGATTGACATGTACACACTGTTATATTTAAAATAGATAATCAACAAGGATCTACCATATGGCACAGGGAACTCTGCTCAATATTCTGTAATAACCTAAATGGGAAAAGAATTTGAAAAAGAATATATACATGTATATGCATAACTGAATCACTTTGCTGTACACCTGAAACTAACACTACATTGTTAATCAACTATACCGCAATATAAAATAAAACTTTCTTAAAATGATGGAGATAATCATGCTCACTTCATAGGACAGATAAAACAATAGAATGAGGTCATCTTTGTAACTGTCTAGTACTGTGCCTAGTAAGAGCCAAAAAGTGATTTTTTTAAACAGTAGATGATACTAAAGCTTCTTTCCAGCTTAGACAGTCTATGGATATATAAGCAGCCAGCACTGTCTTCCATGCTGTGTCTTTTTGTTTTCCTGACCCACGTCTGTTCCTTATTAAAACACTGCAGTGTTTTAGTGAAGGAAGAACTTAGTAATTTCGAGCATCAAAAAGCAAACCAACTGACACTAATGCCTCAGTGATGATTCTAAGTGTCACAAGAGGCTGCCATGTTTTCTGCTCAAGATCACACATGTAGAAAAACTATCCAAGAGAGTTTCGAAACTGAGGTCCCCCTCCAAGCCCTCTGGCTCTACTCATTAATAACTTATAAAGTTATTAACATGCTTATTATTTCTCTCTAATTTTGGTTTTCTCCAACTGGAGTTATAAACATATCTCCCTGCTCAAAGCTCAAGGCCAAATGCAGGGTAAGACTATATATTCTCACTGCCAGAGGCCTCTGTTTTAAAAAACTTCTCTGAAAAATAAAGCCTTGTTTATAGGCTTTAGACCACGGTTGCAAAAAAAAAAGTAATATGTAAATTAGACATTTTATAACTTTACAGCTAAATAATAAAGGCAGCACTCCAAACCTCAGCCAGACATTTACATAATTGCATTACTAGCATTCGTATGAGCCATAATGGAAATTAAGAGGGAAATCTTGCTTATTTCCTATTAACTCCATAATAGAACATGACTCTCATTTGCCCTTACAAATAAAGCTTAACCATTGTTTTAAAACCAGACACTACACTTGGGTTCTTTATGGTTCCTCATTGCCATGACGGAACAGCAGCAAATTTCATAAGGAAAAAATATTTAATGAAAAATTGTGGTTATTCCAAAAGAAGTGCACTAAATATTCAAACTTTTATTATGTCTCTGCATTTGGTTTCTGGCTTTTGACAGAGCAGCTTCTCACTACACATTTCATCTCTTTTTAAGATTAATTTCTTCAAGGTCAGTTTTTCCCAAATCTCTTTATGTACACACAGTACAGAGAATCAATCGGCTGATACTCCTGACAGTTCCATTCTGATTAATTAATTAATAGTTCTAGGGTATCCCTAGAGACAACCTAGCATGCACCCAATAAATGCATGCTAAGTTGAGTTGAAATTAATTTTATTCTATTTAAGAAAGTAACTTATGGCACATATCTTGGTTTGGGCGCAGATCCTGTAACAGAGCTTGGGGGCAGGTAGTGTATTTGGGGGGTGGTCTCAGGAAGCACAAGTCAGGCAGTGTGGAAAGTGAGCCAGGGAAGGGAGGTGAGTTAAACAGGGTGCATCAATGAGATGGGTAAGTGCTGTGGGGCAACTGGGCTCCAGACCCAGAGGGACACTAGGAAGAACCATATGAATGGAACTTTATAAATCCTAGGTGTTTCTCCCACACAGCCATCTCTACTCTCCTGCTCTTATCCACCCATCACTGGCTACCCAGGAATTGCAGACTAGAGTGAGGACTTAGATTCTGCCAATTCTCAGGTTGGACACTGCAAACTCTATCATCTCCTGACCCCAGTTCCCACCTACTGTCAGAGGCAAGTTCAGGCACTGTCACTCTTCAAATCAGCATTCTCTGTTACCCACAACCTATAGGTTGTTAATCTCATGTGAGATCTTGCTTTTAAATCATTATGAATGACTCTTATGATCTGGTCTTCAATCCTTTTTGCTCATCTAGTCCCTAAAATAATTTCAAGACATTATACCCACTAGTTACAACTCATTTTTAAGTTATTTATATGGTTTTTATCAAAAGTTTAAGTGGTTGCTAGATGTGACTTTCAGTGAAATGTAAATATTGAAAGTCCAAAATAAAACTGTTACTCCACTCTTTTAAATGTTTCCAATGGAATCTAAATTCCAAAGGAATTTTTTACTTACCATTTTCCATTTAAAAATATAAATGTATATGTATCTTGTTTTATAATGTTCCTTGAAGTCTTATTTCCATTCCATTATCCCCATAGAACTTTATCCTACTACAATAACATTATAATTGAAAGAATTTTGCTAAATACACTTATAATAATTCCCTCAAAAGAAGGATATAAATTGACATTTTTAAAAATTTCCTGTGACCATACAGTTCAAACGTTTTTTTTAATTTTTCTTCTGAAGAGTTCTCTAACACTTCTCATTTAGTACACAATTAAGCAAAACATACAAATATATTTTAATGTTGATAAATAAACAGAATAATTCAAATGCTAGCAGAAATTCATGTCTTAATAAAATGGACAGGATTGGTTTGTTTTTCCTAATTAGTTCATCTCTTCATACAGGAATATTATTTTAGTACTAGAATGAGACAAAGGTCATCTTTAGTGTTATTCCTCATCTTAATAAATAGCACTGAAAGAACTTTTCAAAAAATAATAAGTAGCTGGGAATGGAATAGCTTTTGCTATAGCAACAGCCTTCAGTTCTTTGAACTTTTCCGGAGTCACATTCTAAACATAACATAGTAGTCTATCATCAAAGATTATTTGGAATAATCTTGAGTAAGTCTCATGATAATTTTAGAGCAATTTTGTTTAGGGTAAAGAATTAGAAGCCATCTGAGTTGAAAAGGATGTGTTTGCCAGTCATCAGAGCACTTTGCTTTCTCAACATCAGTATTTCACAGGGTCCCTTGCTTTGGCTCTCGGGAGTTTTTCCATCATAGCAAGAATAGGCGTGAATAAGAGGGGAAATGGGAAAAGAACAAGTGTGAAAAGTAAACAAGAAACCCTGCAGATGGTAAGTGTGTCTATAGACAGATCAGTTTGAGAAGAGGACCTAGGGAATTAAAAGATCTGGAAGTCTGTGAACCCCCAGGGTACAGACACACACACACACACACACACACACACACACACACACACACACCAGTTTACAGTTCACTGGCTTTGGAATAGACTTTCTGACCCCCAAGTCCTTCTGAACCTTGCCGTGTGAAATTCAAAGGCCAAGCTTTTGAAACCCCAAAACTGAGAACTAACTCTTTGGTTTGGCTGTTGCACCCTTTGGACAAGTTAATAAAACTTTAATGCCCTGGCAGCTGTCTCAAAAGGAGGGGGCAAATAGTTACCAGAAAAGGAAAAAAATACATTAGTTAACATTTCAGAGTTGCACCTTGGGCTTCCCTGGTGGTGCAGTGGCTGAGAGTCTGCCTGCCGATGCAGGGAACACGGGTTCATGACCTGGTCCGGGAAGATCCCACATGCCGCGGAGCAGCTGGGCCTGTGAGCCATGGCCGCTGAGCCTGCACGTCCGGAGCCTGTGCTCTGCAACGGGAGAGGCCACAACAGTGAGAGGCCCGTGTACTGCAAATAAATAAATAAGTAAAGTTGTGCCTTGCCACAAATAAAAAGAGCTTGCTCAAAATTACAAGTGAATAAGGTGCATCCTGGGTGCTATAGGAATCACCAAGTCAGAATAATCTGATTTGTGGGTAGATTTGTTGGTGATTTAAGATTAATGGAGAAGAAAAGGGGAGCGTCTTCTAGCAGAGGGCAATATAAGATAACAAAAGACAGTGATACTGGAAATCACTAAGGATGTCGGGGAAAAGTGGAAAGAACAGCTTTGGTGATGTTCATATAACAGACAAGGTGGAGACAATACAGGAAAAGTTAAAGGGGGCAGCGAGGAATCGATGGAGATTTCTGGGTCAGGGGATCGCATGAAATGGCCATCTTTAATGACCTGTATCATTCATTATGGCTGATGAAACTTGGACCAGTGGTCTGGATTTTATTCCACTTGCCCTCTGTCAGGGAATCAAATAAAATCCACAGGTAGATAAATTCAAAAAAACAGCCTGGCAGGACTAACCTTTGTGTAAACTTTCCAGTGATTGGTTTAGATTTGTGTGAATGTTAAAAGTGCCTTTATTTTATGTGTAATGTGTATGCATACATATAATAATCTAAAACAATATGCAGCAATTTAATTATAACAATACATGTGTAGTTTCACGCAGTCTGAGCCAATTGGTTCCTAAACTAATGATTTCTTTACTGAATGGTTTATTTATTGAATTCAGGGTGATTCCTTCCATAGTAGGGCAAGAGGTCTGTTAGTGTTGAATTACCATAGTTTTACCAGGGAATTCAAAAAAGAACAGCAATACAATTTGTATCTTTTCTAAACAATAGCAATAATAATGATAAAGACTGTAGTCTTTTGTCTCATCCTGGTCTTGATACAAACAGATAGAGACAGTACGGGACCCTTTTCTATCATGGCACAGAAATAAGTATTCTGAAAATTCCTACGGTAAAGAGAATATTGGCCCTTTTTCACAGAAAGATGTCCTATGAATACATTAACTTTACAGGACAAAAGAGACTTCGCAGATGTGATCAAGTCAAGGACCTTGAGATGGGGATATTTTCTTGGATTATCTGAGTGGACCCAATGTAATCACTAAAGGCCCTTAAAAGTGAAAGAAGGAGGCAAAGAGTGAAAGGGTCAGAGTCAAAGGAGGTGTGATGAAGGAAGCAGAGACTGGAGTGAGGCGGAACCACGATCCAGGGAATGCACGCAGCCTCTAGAAACTGGGAAAGGTAAGAAAACAGATTCCCCCTAGAGTCTTTAGAAGAAGCCAGCCCTGCTGACACCTTAGTTTTAGCCCAGTGAAACCCGTTTCAGACTTCTGACCTCCAGAACTGTAAGATGTAAAATGTATATTGTTGGGCTTCCATGGTGGCGCAGTGGTTAAGAATCCACCTGCCAATGCAGGGGACACGGGTTCTAGCCCTGGTCCAGGAGGATCCCACATGCCGTGCAGAGTGACTAAGCCCGTGCGTCACAGCTACTAAGCCTGCACTCTAGAGCCCGTGAGCCACAATTACTGAGTCCGTGTGCCACAGCTACTGAACCTGCACTCTAGAGCCCGTGCTCTGCAACAAGAGAAGCCATCACAATGAGAAGCCCGCACACCACAGTAAAGAGTAGCCCCCGCTCTCCGCAACTAGAGAAAGCTCGTGCACAGCAACAAAGACCCAATGCAGCCAAAAATGAATTAATTTTTTTAAATGTATATTGTTTTAAAGACTAACTTTGTGGTAATTTGCTCCAGTAGCAATAGGAAACGAATACAGTCTCCTAGTGAAATGACAGGTATTTTACAAATTAACTATGTAGGCATATCGCATATTAACTGTACACTAAAATCATATAATGACTTCTAAAATAAAATCCTTTTGGGGAACCCCTGTACACTGTTGATGGGAATGTAAATTGGTGCAGCAACTGTGGAAAGGAGTATGGAGGTTTCTCAAAAAAAAAAAAAAAGAACTACCGTATGACCCAGCAATTCTACTCCTGGGTATATATCTGAAAAAAACAAAAACACTAACTCAAAAAGATACACACACCCCAATGTTCACAGCAGGTTATTTACAATTGCCAAGGTATGGAAGCAACCTAAGTATCCATCAACATATTAATGGATAAAGAAGCTGTGGTAGATAGATAGATAGATAGATAGATAGATAGATAGATAGATAGATAGATAGATAGATAGATAGATGATAGATGATAGATAGATAGATAGATGATAGATAGATAGATAGATGATAGATAGATAGATAGATAGATAGATAGATAGATAGATAGATAGATAGATGATAGATAGATGATAGATAAAATGGAATACTACTCAAACATAAAAAAGAATGAAATTTTCCGATTTGCAGCCACATGGATGGACTTGGAGGGCATTATGCGAAGTGAAATAAATCTGACAGAGACATGTACTGTATGATATCACTTATATGTAGAATCTAAAAAATACAACAAACTAGTGAATATAACCAAAAAAAGAATCACATATATAGAGAACAAATTAGTGGTTACCAGTTGGCGGGGTGGGGGGCGAGCAATATAAGGGTGGAGAAGTAGGAGGTACAAACTGTTGGGTGTAAGATAGGCCTAAGGATGTATTGTACAACATGGGGAATATAGCAGTATTTTGTAATAACTGTAAATGGAAAGTAACCTTTAAAAATTGTATTAATTTTTTTAATTTTTAAATAAATAAAATCCTTCTTAAATAATTATCACTTATGACTTTTGATAACCCTAGGTAATCTAATGCAGATATGAAAGTAAGTTTATCACCAGAGTAGGTACAAAGGAAATTGAGAGAGGTGGGGAGCAGAAATTGGGGGTTATTAAAAATCATGGAGCCTCCCTAAAGGGCAGAGAATTTATCAGCTATGCTTCTCTTTCCTACTCAGGCAGTCCTGTTTGCCCAGAAATCAATGAACATGAAAGAACTCATATATTTTCAGTAGGAAAATACTTGTTTTTTCCTAAATTCATGATGTAAAGAGCAGGATGAAAGGCCAGAGACCACTGGGGGTAGAAAAGTATTAGATTTAAAAAAATGGATCCAATCCAAATGTCATGGGCATGAATTCTAGAGAGCCTAATGATTTTTGAAAAATATCTGTTAAGACTGCTCTTCATGCCAGGCTCCAGGGAAAAACCACAAGTAGGAATTGATCTGTTGTATTTTATAAAATCCAAATGCTGTTTTTCTGTTTTTAAATACTTTTAAAAAAATAATAGAATCTGAAATAGGACACAAGGGAAGAAATTGAAACAGCACATTTTAACCCTCTCAAGCTGCCAGGTCACGTATGTCTCCCTCTTCTCCTCCAGAGAGGGCCAAAAGGTGCCCACTCCCTGCCTTCCAGGGAGCTGGGACTCTTAGGGAGAGGCTATTCACACAGTGTCCAGTCCTAGACCATGTTTAAAAAATGTCCAGGAGTGGTCAAAGCCTTGGAATTAAGTGTGCACTCATTTAAATTCACTGAACTGAAAAAGAACAAGTGAGAAAAAGCCAAGGGAGCCAAATGCCAAATGTTTGTGTCATTGTTAACACTTTCTGGAAAGTCTTTATTCGATGATAATTTCAGTTTCTCCCTCTGCTTCTCCCCAAGGTAACATGGGCCACAATGACCAGGTGGGGAAAAGCCAGTCCTTCTCCTGAAGTGACCTCAAAGTTAAGCAGCTGCTTAAGCCTCCACATCCCACCTACGTGGGCTTCCCATGAACTTGAGATTTCTACTCCTAAGATTTAGGCTTCAAGTGGGGATGTTTTTGATGGGAGCAAATGACAAGGCCAAGACAGAGGCCATGCAAAGTTTGTGAATTGGGTTTGGAAATGAAGAGACTCAAAGTACATAAGCCTCTGTCAAGTCTAGGAGTAGTTCCTAGAAAGAGTACATGCATTTTTATTGATAGCATTGGGAATATGCTGTCTCAGGTAAAGCTGGACCCCTCCTACTTCACTTGCAGCAAACCCTACAGCAGTTCTTAAAGGCAAGTGACATCTCTGGAGAGCCTTCATGTTGAGGTTTTTACAGGAGGGTGTGGCAGGTAATAAGTAACCCACCTCTCCTTTGTCCAGGTTTCTAATTAATAAACACGTGGGAAATAAGGCAAAAAGAAAAATGCAGATGGGGAGCAAACTGTCATGTTTATGACCAATATAGGCTAAGCTGGAGAATACACTTACATGTGAGGGACAAAGGGCTTCCTAAAACTGAACACAAGAATTAGACAGACCTGCCCAGCTGTATCAGTTACTGATTGCTGTGTAACAAATAACCCCAAAATTTAGCTGCTTTAAACATCAAATGTTTATTATCTCACAGTTTGTGTGGATCAAGGAATCTGGGTGCGGCACAGCTGGGTCATCAGACTCAGTGTCTCTCACAAGGCTACAATCAAGGTGTTGACCAGGGCTGTGGTCATCTAAAGGCTCACCTGGGAAAAGATTGGCTTCCAGGCTCCCTGGCTTCTGGCAGGAGTTAGCTCCTCACAGCCTGTTCGACTGAGGGTCTCAGTTCCTTACTGGCTACTGGCCAGAGACATTAGTCCCTTGCTCTATGATCCTCTCCACAGGGCTACTTATAACATAGCAGCTTGCTTCCCTCCAGAGCAAGGGCTCCACCAGAGAAAGAGAGGGCCAGCAAGACAGAAGTCACAACCTTTTTGTAACCTCATCTCAGAAGTGATATCCCATCATTTTTGCCATATTTTGTTTGTTAGAAGCACGTCACTGGGTTCAGCACACACTCAAGGGGGAGAGATTAAAAAAGAGCATGAGTACCATGAGACAGAGATCGTAGGGAACCTTCTCAGAAACAGCCCACATTGACAGACACATCAGACAGCACTGTGGGTGGGCGGTAGGGCTCTCTCCACCATCCCAGCAGAAAAAACATCCACTCCCTATAAGCAGCTTGCCCCCAGGAGAAATGATAGAGGAAGGGGTATACTACACATGTTCTTTCACACCTACCCATTGGGTCAATAAATTCTGAATGAGTAAGGAGTAGTGGAAAGAGGCTATAAGCCTTGGGCTAATCATGGAGAGGGAAGGAAGGGGAAGGAGGTCACTCCAAATGGCAAGAAACATCAGGAGCAAGGAATAAGCAGTTCCCAACACTCACAATACCCTGTTTATATATGATGTCCATTTTACATACAAAGAAACTGAATCTTAGAGAGACTGAGTAACCCAAGGTCATGTAGATAGGACATGATGGAGCCAGAATCTATAAATACCCAATACCTGAAAAAGTGCCTTACTCCGACCTATAATTATACCTCCTCATATTCAGAATCTGATTGGAACCAACTATTTGATGAAGATATACTTGTCAGTGAAAAGTTTTCAGGAATGAAACTTGATTGTTCTTTCCGTGTCCTGAAATGTCCCCTAAATCTGAAGCTTTATGACAGTGATGAAACAATATCTCTGCCAGAAAATAAAATACGTACCTGGCTTAGAAGAAAGCAGTCACTGGTGTCAACAGCTCCTGCCAGGGAAGGCTGTAGAACACCTCAGGACCATACAGCTGGTGCTTCCAGCCCGAGACTCACCAATAGCTTGCAGCCCAGACAAAGATGGTGACATCCAAAGGTTTGTCCAGAGTGCATGGGTGGGATGTGTCACTCCTGATAACATGTCACAAAAGCTCTGCTTTGAACTTGAAACAAGATAATTGCTTTCATCAGCTACCCAGTCTCCCCTGCCCTTTTGTTCTTTGATATAGGCTGTAGATCAAAGATGGCGACACTTCACTTCCTGCTGCCTTTGAAGTACCAGGTCTGTACAACAGCTATTTCTAGCCTTACATGCTGCACAGAAATATAATCCCTGTAGACCTTTGTGTCTTCAAGATTTCACGTCCTAAGGAAATGGACAAAAAGAAAAGTTTTAACCAAATTATGGTCATATGTGTAATTCCATATTTAGTCTGATTTTTTCAATGGATATTTGAGTGTTCGTTGTGTGCCAGGCACTGTGATGTGTGATGAGGGTAGGAGATACATAAAACAGAGAATTCGTGTGCCAGGAACACAGTCCAGTGTGGGGGAAAAACAAGTGGATTACCAAAAACAATGCAATGAGTGCTATCGTAAAGGGATGTCTCAGGTCACCTGGGGTCTCCGAGGAGGGGCTCTACGTGTGAAGGGGATTCAAGAGGCAGAAGACTCTGAGTCATGGACATACCTGTGCATCTCTCTGAGACCCAGTTCAATAAGCTGCTCTTCCCTTGCCCAGAACGAAAGAAGGTTGTAGGTATGAGCTTTGGGGTGCGGAAAGGGACTAGACGGGGGTCCACAGGTCAAGATAAAGGAGCTTGTGTGAATAATGGTTCCTAGAGAGACCAGTGGAATGGATGACCGTCAACAACCTTCCTATACACCCAAATCCTCTGAGATTCTCCACACTCCAGAGAGAAAGAGTCCATCTGCACAAGCAAAACCTAGACTTTAGCTAAGCCCTAGTCATTATCCCCCTCTTCCAGGTGTCCCCCAGAAACGTATCTCTCCCTCAAGAACAAATGCTGCTCCTTGGCAATACCCAGATTCTTCTAGAATAGGGTCTATGCAAGATGGAGGCTTTCCTAGGGGTTGGTTTGCCCCCCTGTTCATTACTTCCCCCTTGGCTGACACAAACGGTACAAATGGGCAGCAACAGTGTTTATACAAAT
This sequence comes from Leucopleurus acutus, assembly GCF_964270905.1. NCBI lineage: Eukaryota > Metazoa > Chordata > Mammalia > Artiodactyla > Delphinidae > Leucopleurus > Leucopleurus acutus. The sequence continues at coordinate 16,068,998 of NC_139147.1, read as the reverse complement.
TCCACAGTCTTCATTTACCTGGATGTAGCAGAATTCCTCTTAGGTAACATTGACTCTGTTTCTCATCTAAGCCTCCACAACAGCCTCCATTTGAATATCCCATCAAGCACATGAAGCATCCAGTAGATAGCCTTCCCTGGGGCACCCCGCAAGTCCCCGTACGAGTGAAATCAGTGATGCAATCACAGCTTCTCTGCTGTTGAACTTGAACTTGAACACATATCCTCTATTGTCACCTTACATTTTGTTCTCCTTTCTCTATGAGTCACTAATGCTTTGAATTAAGTTCCCTACCCACTTCCCCACCCCCAGTTTTCTCACACACATTTTTCCCTGTTCAACCTTTTAATAGCCTGCTTGTTGTTGTTCATAAGCCACTGTTTATTCTTCCCATGTCACAGCACTCTCCCCACCCAATCCCCCGGCAATGGCAGCCCTATTGCTGATCTATTTCCTCCTTCACACTAGTCTTACAGCAACCTCCATCCACAGATGCCTGTTCTCTCATTTCTTAGTTAATTTGGGGGTTGAGGTGAGCCGTGATCATATCTCCTTGATGGAGATAGTTGCATTAGATGCTGTAGCAGTCTTCCTATTACTGAAATACTACAGAAATGGCAATTTCTGAAACCAAGATATCCATATCAGGAGCTCAAAATGAAATTGAGCAACCTACATCTTTATTTCACAGACCTACCTGTTCATCTAGGGAACACAAAGTGGCTTGTGTCCTTTGGAAGAAGACTCCCAAGTTTGCAAAACAGCGTGCATGAGTTTATTGAGGACAATTCTGACTCACACACAGAGACGCTGCACTTATTTTTAAATGTCCATAAACTTTAAACTCCAATATTAGTGCACCATTGAAATCTTTTCATCTTCATCTTTTACATTTCTTTTACATTTTTGCAGTAGCCTGTCTGTTTTAGACAATAATCAGAAATTCAGCAAGACAATTTGCTCTTTTTTCACATATTTACAATTTGCAATCATACTTACAATTGAAAAAAAGTTGAGTTGTTAAAATAATGTACCCTGAGCTCCTGATCATAATGAATGTTTATAAATTGATCATGTATCTACCATGAATTAGAGAGACAATGAGGAATTTTGGCATAGCCTGTGCAGTAATCCTGATCAAACCATACCACCGTTTTCATCTGCTCTAAGGTAGAATGCCACTTGAATGGCTCATTGAAATGAGGTCTCATCGCCAGGCAGAGAAAAGCTGCATATCTTCAGCACAGCAGCTTCCATCCTTTCTAATGTAATAATATACATGTTAGCTTTAAGTGCAGACATCAAAAATATAGTGCCTGCTCATGAGGGTAGCCAATGTATCAATTAGACACAGCTATGTAACACACCATCCCAAAACAGAATGGCCCAACAGCAATCCTTTATATAGTTCATTGTCTTAATCCATTCAGGCTGCTCTGACAAAATTCCACAGACTGGATGGCTTAGAAACAGCAAAAACTTATTTCTCATAGTTTGGGATGCTGGGAAGCCCAAGACCACAGTGCTGGCAGATTTGGTATCTTGTGAGGACCTGCTTCCTGGTTCATAAATTGCATCATATGACAGAAGGACCAAGGGATCTCTCTGGATCCCCTTTTATAAGAGCACTAATCCATTCCTGGGGGTTCCTCCCTCATGCCCTAATCACCTCCCAAAAACCCCACCTCCTAATGCCATCAGACTGGGTGTTAGGACTTAACATGTGAATCTGGGTGGGGACATAGATGTTCAGACCACAGCACACATGAGTCTGCAGGACAGAGACCTAGACTAGGATAAGCTGAATGTTTTTACAATGGGCTGAGCTGCCTCAGACACCTGGGGTCAAATATGGGTTTGTTACATGGCTCTGCTTCTAGAAGTCGGCCAGCTGTCAGCAGGGGTTCTTCAGCTCTGCTCCAGGGGGGGCCTCTCAGCCTCTGGTAGGCTAGTCCAGGCATGGTCTCATGACCTTGGCAATTTTCCAGGAGAGACTAGAAGTGCACAGGTCTTTAGAGACTGTCTTATCTTTCTATTGCTACGTAAAAATTACCATGAACTTAGCACCTTAACACAATTGTTTATCAGCTCATGGTTCTGTAAATCAGAAGTTCAGCACAACATGACTGTTTGCTCTGGGCATCGCAAGGCTGAAAACTAACCAGGCTGAGTTCTTGTCTGGAAACTCTGGGGGTGGGGGCGGGGAGGGTTGTGGAAATGTCTGCTTCCAATCTCATTGTTGGTGTCAGCAAAACTCAGTTCCTTGCAGTTGTAGGTCTGGGGTCTCCGTGTCCTTGCTAGCCATCAGCCAGAATTCACTCCCAGCAAGTAGAGGCTACCCACACTCCTTACCACAAGGCTCACTCCAGCCAGCCAGGACACTTCAAATCCTCCTCATGCCTCAGATCTCTGACTTCCTCTGTCTCTGATCTCTAGACCCAGATTTTAAGGGCTACTTGATTAGATCAAGACCACCTGGATAATCTCCCTCTTCAGGATAACTGATTTAGGAAGTTAATTATATCTGCAAAATCCCTCTTATAATCAATCACAAGAGCGATGGCTCATCATTTTCACAGGTGCTGAAAGCAGTCAAGGCAAGAGGATTACACAAGGGTGAGGGCCGCTGCAGGTCACATTGGAATTCTGCCTATGGTACAGGCCTAGGCTCCACTGGTTCATCAGCACATCTACCAGATTCTAAAGACCAAAGCAGGTCAGCCCAAATGCAGACAGTGGGGAAATAGATGCTATCTTTTGATGGAAAGAACTGCAAAGTCATATTGCAAGGAGGCATAGACACAAGGAGAGGTGAAGGGTTGAGACCATCTCTTGCAATCTGTCCCAGACAGCATGCATGAGTCTTGCTTAGAGTCTAGCAGCAATACCTCAATTGCTCTCGTTGCAACGACGTGACCTAGAGAGCAAGCCTATTTCTAATTCCAAGCATGAGAATATGGATGGGCAGGCAGTAAATGTCAGACCCACACTGCCCCTAGAAGTAGATCAGCCACCTTTATTTTCTGGCTACTCCATTCCACAAAGCCTAGTCTATCTTTGCCTCCTGATCTCTCATCAGTGCAATAAAACACCAGGATGCTTTCACACCTCACTTCAAGGGGCACCAAGAGGGGGAACTTGCTGTTCCCAAACCGGAAACCTGAGTACACTAATATCCTTTCTAGAAATCCTGCTGATTGCGTTTGTTCCCAAAGAAAAAACTGAGAGAGGCAGATGCAAAGGAAATAAAAGCCACAACCAGTCCAGATGAGAAAGTCAAAACTGGCAGATAGATTTCCTTTCCCTTACTGATATTTCAAGATTCACGGAGGTTTAAATCTTATCTTTATAATAAGTCCTCAGAATGCTCATCTCCCTTCCATGTGCAAAACTGAGGAGTTAAGGATGTTTTGAACAGGCTACCCATAAACTCAGAAGTAGAAAGAGACAAGAGTCCCTACTAATACAAGGCTAATACAAAAAGTTTTTTAGGAGGGAAAAAAGATTTTCTGTCCTCGGTCCTCTATTTATTACTAAATGTTTTTGAGGCTTTGGGGGCAGGGCCAGGGAAAACAAGATTTCAAATATCAGCCTCTTTTTTATTTTTTTAATTTTTGGAAGTGTTGAAATCCTGGCCTACTTGTGTTTAAATGGTTTTTCAGAGCTTAATTAGTTCAGAGAATGTTAAGAAAGAAAAAGATGAGCTGCTGTGTGATTCCTGGGCCACCTTGGAAATGTGCACCAACTTTAGAATAAAAGCTTGTAGGGAACATATATTTGTTTTAAGGACTTTCAACAGCTGTTGAGAATTGTGTCTTTCTCTGTATATACCACTTTACAGCTCTCACAACTCAGCTCAATGGCTAAATTTACCAAGCTATGCATAATTCCTCAATCCAGGTCTGCCAAAGTGCTCAGAAGTTTCCATTGCTGATTGGACTCTAGCCAGTAATGTACACCCAGCATCCAAGAAGACTAAGAAGGGTGCTCAAAGTAAAGAGTCCTTTGCAGGGAGAAATGCAGTCAAGAGCAGCTGGAGAGACATGGAGAAATGAATTGCACTGTGTTTTTATTTACTTGGAGATAGCATTATTAGAGGGTTTACAGATTGTTTTTTAGCTTCTTCAGACCATTGTTGAGGGTGGAGAGTTCAGAATAGCAATGACTTGCCAGCAGATCTGGGCCCCTTTTTATGCATTAATCTATTTTGTCACCTTCCCTTTATGTGTGTGTTCAACTTTCATTCTCAAAAATCTATTAGCTTAGCTGGTGGTCTGTATTATTTCCACATTTAAGCAATAAAGCAGAATTTCTTTTTTAAAATCTGACTTTTTTTTTTAGTTAGGTTTATTGCCAGGTCGCCCAAAAAGACAGCTGAAGTCTATTAAGTATGTTGATAACTATTACGTGGAAAAGGTGTTGGCAATCTTTTAGTAGGGTGCAATATTGCTGATGTATTTTTCTGACAATGCAAGGATGAGACAGTATAGGAAAGGAATGGGAAACTGTTTGTTGATATGGGCCTAGGGAGGACTCCCCTCTCTCTGTCTTCCTATTTCACATCAGTCAGAAAGATGAGTACCTTGTGCCCACCTAGAGGGGTGGGATAGGCAGGGTGGGAGGGAGACGCAAGAGGGAGGGGATATGGAGATATATGTATATGTATAACTGATTCACTTTGTTGCACAGCAGAAACTAGCACACCATTGTAAAGCAATTATACTCCAATAAAGATGTTAAAAATAAAAGTTGAAATTATGAAAAAAAAAAGAAAGATGTGTACGGTTCCATGTCATATATGAAAGTTCTTAAGAGAGTAAATCCTAAGAGTTTTCACCACAAGGAAAAAAAATTGCTCTATTTCTTTAATTTTGTACCTGTATGAGTTGATGGATGTTCATTAAACTGCTTGTGGTCATCACTTTATGATATATGTAAGTCAAATCATTACCCTGTACATCTGAAACTGATACAGTGTTGTATGTTAATAACAGCTCAGTAAATCTGGGAGGAAAAAAAGACAGTAAGTTAAGTATTTCTTTAAAGTGTAAATACCAGTTGGGACAGTTAAATCTGTCCATCTCTAACACTTGGGTCTGTGTTAGAGAGACACCTTTCTGTGACACAGGAAACAGTTACATGGAGAGGCCAGGAGCCTGGGCCCTTACCCTTGGGGCTACTTATCCCAAGTTTCTGCCTGATCCCCAAAACAGGAGGGCCTAGGACCTAAGAAAATCATTCCAAGATGACCCTGTTCCCCAACATTCTGCAGTAATAACATTTCTTATCCCGTAATAATATACAAACTGACTCACATTTAAACGGCTCAAGAGGGAGGGGGTATAGGTATACATATAGCTGATTCACTTTGTTGTACAGCAGAAACTAATACAACATTGTAAAGTAATTATAATTCAATAAAGATGTAAAAAAAAAATTATTAAAAATAATAAATGGCAGGGCTTCCCTGGTGGCGCAGTGGTTGAGAGTCCGCCTGCCGATGCAGGGGACACGGGTTTGTGCCCTGGTCCGGGAAGATCCCACATGCCGCGGAGCGGCTGGGCATGTGAGCCATGGCCGCTGAGCCTGCGCTTCCGGAGCCTGTGCTCCGCAACGGGAGAGGCCACAACAGTGAGAGACCCGCGTACCGCAAAAAAAAAAAAAAAAGAAAGAAACAGAAAAAGAAATGGCATAGAAGCTCCATATAGCACAAGCACTTGGGGGCACCTGGGTTTACCATGGGGACAAAACAGACAGGATTGGTGCCCTCAAGGATCTTGGGCTCTAGTAATTTTAACGCATCTTGCTTTCCATTAGTTTTTCTTGATAGCATTATCAGAAAATGACCATTTTGATGGTATACGACCTTATTGAGAACATCAGCCACATCCTGAAATATACCCACACTAGGTTATAAACCATGATTAAAAAATAAGTAAAGGTCTTTTTTTCCTGAAGCTAATGTGTCTTAAAGTGAGAACCCAAAAAAAGCTAAATTAGGTATTCACAGATGCTCTCTTGAGAAATTAGGAAGAAGAGCAAAATAAGTTGACAGACATGTTTTGTTACTCCATTTTGAAGATCTAAAAAGCTTCCTCTCTCTTAATTTTCTATTGCCAAACCACAGCATTTTCCTGTTTGGCATGAATGAAGAAAACAGGTCTTTCTCTTTTTTGTTTTTCCCACTGAGAATATGGAATGGGTCACTCAGTTATTGCAGGAAGGATTCGTGAGGACATTTCAAGCACAACTAATTAAAGAAGTGTTTCCTGATATTTGTATATTTGTATTTAACTACATTAGAATGAACTAAATATAAAATGCTACAGACAAGAACAAACAGAATTACTCAGAATAGTGGGGGGGAAAGCAGTTTGAGCAAACGTTAAGAAGGTTTGGATAAAATGGGAGTTAAGTTGTCTTTTCCACAGTACTCTCTTTTAAACTTTGTCAGTTGGTAGAAAACAAAGTCTTCAATATTAAAAACAACTCTATGAGCAAAATATTGACCTGTCACACTCTAGAACTGGGCACAGTCTAAATAGAACTTTCTGCAATGATGGAAATGTTCTATACCTGTGATGTCCCAATAAGGTGGCCAACAGCCACATGTGAAATTCCATAAAAGTAACTAGAATTCAATAGAATTAACAATTCAGTTCCTTAGTTGCAGTGGTCACATTTTAAGTGCCTAAGAGTAACCTGGCTAGTGGCTACCATTATTGGACAGCACAGTTCCAGAATCTAGGAAAGACATTTAGTTATGCACTGAATATACATATTCAAAGCTTGCCAAATAAGGGTGGAAATGGAAAATGTTTCCAAAAAACTTCTGTGGAGCATGAGGGAAAAAGGTCCACTTTGTATCATTTGGAGGATTTTTTTCCCCCTTTCCATCAAGTTTCAGCCAATAATTAAAACAAATTAGCAGAATTTTTGATACCAACGCCTTGAACAAATTCTTGAGTCTTCCCCTGGAGAATTCCCTTGATATGATTTTACACAACCTATCTATAGAAAGTACACTTTCCAAGCACCCAATGTATGTTTTTCATGTGAATTCATTTCTCTGGTCCTTTGAGTATATTTATAATGGAAATTCCCCTTACATAAAGCCTATCTATATCTTAGTAACCACACTTTCCAAGGCTGTTCCATGAAGCAGGTTTCTCTACGTAGTTTTGTCTATTTCTGCAACTCAGCTCACGCAATAATATTTCCAAACTGGCAAGAAAGATAAAAACAGACAAAGTCCTTTATTGTACAGGTAAGCCTCTGGAATGTCTTTACTTTCCTATGAGAGCTGACACAAAGCAGGAATTCAGGTGACTCCAGGTCAAGATTTGAAGACCAACCACAGATTTCTGGCCACTTTTCAGCCCATGGGTACCATAGTCCACATATGTATGATGGAGTTTATTCAAAAATTAATCCATACAATGTATATCAAGTGTAGTATGTGTGGATTTTATGTGACAGAAGAGATATCCTTAACTAGCTTCAGTTTCATGCTCAAGGTCATCACTTCTATAACGTTCTTATAACCTTAGAATTAAAGTGACGCCAGAAGCTATCAAAAGCATCCTTCCGGGCTTCCCTGGTGGCGCAGTGGTTGAGAGTCCGCCTGCCGATGCAGGGGACACGGATTCGTGACCCGGTCCGGGAAGATCCCACATGCCGCGGAACGGCTGTGCCCGTGAGCCATGGCCGCTGAGCCTGCGCGTCCGGAGCCTGTGCTCCGCAACGGGAGAGGCCACAACAGTGAGAGGCCCGCGTACCGCAAAAAAAAAAAAAAAAAGCATCCTTCCATATATACCTTCCACAGAAGAAGTTCCTGGAAATGATTTGCTTTACTCTTCTGGGGTCTGCTCCAGTGTGGGCAGGTGGGAAACAGCCTAACAGCTCAATTCCCTTCAAGGGAATCCCTTCAAGAAGGAAGACAGTCTGGGGCCAACCAGGGTTCAGGTCTGCCTTAAGGTAGACTTGAGGAGATCATGTTTGCTGACTTACACAAACTCATCATCATTATCAACACCTGGACCATCTTCGGCCAGAGATTAGACATTGGCCTTGAGTGAACTGTAATTGGATTTAGCCTCTTATGGAACCTGACTGTTGATAAGCATATTAGTAAACACATCACCTTTTTGAAAATTGCTTAATGCATGTTATTACGTACAGGGCACTGTTCATAAATGCATGTTTATGTGACCTCTAATATAATTACCAATGTAAATAACTCCCTAAGCTGGTTGTTTGCTTACTAGACACATGCTTTACCTCCAACGTACCTGAAGAGCATTTGCTCCATTACCTTCATACTTACTGGGCCAGTTTCAAAACAAGCGCAGACACAAATCCAAACCCTTATTCCTAAGGTTGAACCCAAGCCAGATGGGCCCCATGGGAAGAAATAAGAAAAAATGTAATAAGCCCAGGCCAACACTATGATTAAATGTGTCTCAAGCTCAACATTTTAGCCCAAAAAAAATGACACAAGGTCATGCTTGAAATATATATGAATTGTAGCAGCATGTAAGTGTGGGAAACAAAAAAAAAAGATGAGGGAGGGCAAAATGTCCACAGAAGAGTTCAAACTTAATACAGGGAGTCTTCCACAGAGAGTTAGCAAGCCCAGGTTTAGAGCAGACATTGGCAAACTATGTACAGCCAAATCTGTCCACCTGCTTTTATAAATAAAGTTTTATTAGAACACGGCCACACCAGTTGGTGTACGTATTGTCCATGGCTGCTTTCGGGTATAAGGCAGAGTTATGATAGAGGTCATGTGGCCCAAAACCTGAAAATATTTACTGCCTGAACCTGAAGAGAAAAAATTTGCTGACCTGGTGTTTAGAGATTTTTCTGAAAACAGTCATTATTGGAGTTCCCAAAGCAATGATTTTTTCTGGTTAAAAATGAATGGCGGGGGGAGCTTCTCTGGTGGCACAGTGGTTGAGAGTCCGCCTGCTGATGCAGGGGACACGGGTTCATGCCCTGGTCCGGGAGGATCCCACATGTCGCAGAGTGTCTAGGCCCGTGAGCAATGGCCACTGGGCCTGCGCGTCCGGAGCCCGTACTCCACAGCGGGAGGGGCCACAACAGTGGGAGGCCCGCGTACGGAAAAAAAAAAAAATTGAATGGGGGAACATTGAACTGTGTCTGTATGTCCCTTACAGAGTAGAATGTGTGCATCAGTCTAAAAGGCAGCTCTCAGTCTCATCACTTTGTTGCCATAAGTTCTGAGAACAATTATTTCTTTGTTAACATTTGGTAAACTTATCTTTAGGAACTTCAAAGAAGGTTGGGCACATCTCTGAAGTTGAATTTCAAAATAGGTTGAAATCTAAACTTGGGATTCTCCTGGTGGGTAGCTAGAATAACAATGCATTTGCCTAGAGTCTTTTCAAGGGGATGTTGCTGATTGGTACTTTGTCATACAGGCCATGGAAGTGAACTTGAAAAACAGGCATAATTGCCTATCCAAGTTTTCACCATAAATAATCATTTTTTAAAAGGTTCCAGTAACTTACCCACTAGGAAAAAAAAAAAAAAAGGAAAGTGGGACAATGATGCAGTGGCTTTGCTCCAAAATCATCATGTGTAATGTCATGCTGCCATCTGCAGTATTTTATTTCAGTATTTTCACCCAAACAGGGGAATTTTAATGAGCTCTATAGACATGTGGTCATTCTATTGAGGGAGAAACATTTTGCCAGCACAACAGTAAGAGAAAGTTTTTGACCAATATTTTCCCTTTAGTCACGGTCCCGATTCCTTCCCACCCACATGCACATTTTTAAGTTTGTTCCGTTTCTTGATGATGCTTTTGCACATGTGGTGATGTTAAATTTGAAAGTGAATCAACATGCTGTACCTAGTAGAGGGGCCCTGAAACTGCTCAGAAATACTGTGATTCGGTATCGGCTCGCACTCATGCAACTGCTAAGTGGGCAGCAACGGGTGGGATGTGGCCACAGCAGGGGTGAGACCCTAACTCCAGCAAAGCCCAGTTTTAAAAAAAAAAAACTTTGGTAAATTTGGGGGTTAAGGAATCTACAAGGAGTGCTATCTTCAGGAGCACATATACTAAAATTAGACTGATATGGAGAAGATCAGCATGGCTCCTGAGCAAGGATGAGGCACAAATTCCTGAAGTGTTCCATTATTTATGTATATCCTAAGGGGATGTATTCATTTGCTAGGGCGGCTGTAACAAAGTACCACAGACTGGGCCACTTAAACCACAGAAGATTATTGTTCCACAGTTCTGGAGGCTGGAAGTCCAAGATCAAGATGTCAGCAAGTTTGTTTTTTTTTTTTCTGAGGCCTCTCTCCTTGGCTTATAGATGGCCGTCTTCTCCGTGTCTTCACAGGGTCTCCCCTCTGTGTGTCTGTTTCCTAATGTCTTTTTATAAGGACATCAGTCATTAGATTAGGGCCACCTTGATGACCTCATTTAACCTTAAATACCTCTTTAAAGACCTGTCCAAATAGAGTTACATTCTGAGCTACTGGGGTTGTGGACTTCAACATATATATGGAAAGAGGGGATACAATTCATTCCATAACAGGAAATAGGTTAAATAAAGTATTTGCTTCTAATGTTTGGATCTAAAATGAAGAGAATATAATAAGAAACAAGGCATTAGGATGCCCAGAAAGAAAAAAGGAAGGGAGAGAGGGAGGTGAAGGAAGGAAGGAAAGAAGAGAGGGAGGGAGGGAGGAAAAAGCTTGAAGAATGGCTAGAGTCTAAATCGGTCCAAACAAGAGACCTTACTTAAGGAATTTGCCCCATCTATACCTACTAGGAGGAGGAAGAAGTCTAAAACAAGAGAAGACGGTGAAAATTGGATGATCCCAGCCATTAAGGCCACTCATCTTTGCCTGTTATGCTCTATACAGTCCAATAGTGTCTTGAAGCTGCAATGTCACTATGGCTACCAAATATTCTATTGCTCTGAAGCTGTCCAAGAAACCAGACACTCAGCAGATGCCAGCAAAAACTGCCCCCAGAAGTGTTCTTTTAAGTTTTCCCTGGAAATTTAATCCAAATCGAGCAAAATAGAAAAATATGGATTTGCTATTCTCAAGAGGTGTTAACGGTTCATTGCTGAACACTGTGGTCTGGAGTGTCTCTTGAAGATAGAATGTTTTGTTGTTTTTCCTGCCCTGATATAGTGGTTTCCACTAAAGCATCGGCCTGATATTTCACTGTTTGGCTGATCCTGTTGTACCTATTAAAGGACTGTTGTACCTATTCCCTAATCTATTATTTCTCTTAATAAATGGAGCAGCAGCCTCCATTTTTTATGATCCCTGCTATGTGTACAACTTGAGCTAGATAGTTTACATACATTATCTTATTTGATAATCACCTTGGCAAACTCTTCAACCCCTAAATGCACTTACAGAGGGCTGTTTTATACACAAATGGTCATAAAATGTGTAAACCATATGAACGATATTTTGTAACAATTTTGTTTTATGCTATTAGGAAAAGCCATAGACTGCAAATCAAAAAGAGTAAATTATGAACCGAACAGTTTTATGTTATTTTGTCTTGCAATTTTGCAGCAGTTGATATATTCTGGCCGTGAGGGTTTTAGACATCAGTTCACATGTTGCTTAGTTGTTGTTTTTTTCACTGATAATTTTGAATCATAAAATGCATAGAGTCGCAGACAATACAACATTTAGGCCCCCATCTAATAATCCCAGACAACAACTGAAGTATACCTAAAGCAGCCACTATTAGCAAAAACAACCCAAAAAAAGGTTTATTTTTCATTTATGGAAAAAAGCGCAAATAAAGAATAATTGCTCCTTATAGGCATAATTCCAATCACTGCTACAAACGGGAAACACGCGTGGTAGTAGGCGGTCCACTTAGCTTACAAGATGGAACCTTTTAGTGTAAACATTTTGTGGGGTAATACCGCTCTCTAGTGGTGCATACTAAGTACTTCACATTTAATTGCAAAGAGTCACTATCTGAACCCTTGACAATATTCCTGGTCTCCTTTCATCCATTTTATTACTCCTCTGATCTCTAATAAATACAGAGAACCTGATATGTACACATAAACACTGTGGAATCTACATGTTATTTAAACTTTATAAATGACGTTTTTCTAGGTGTTCAAACCTTAGACTCGGCCAAGAGGGAACTGCTTGGCCCCGTGATTTAGAGAGGGTTCAGCTCTGGCTTTTCCTGGCTGTGCCCCTCCCTGCAGATCAAGGCGTTCTGGGACGCGCCCAAACCCAAGTCTTTTTCTTCCTGCTACTCGCCGCTATCTCACGTCCACCCCCAGTTCCACTTCCTTGCATCCTATTAATGCACCAGTGCTCTCATTTTGCTTGAGGTTTTGATGAATAACAGAAAGCTCCCGCCTCCCAGATATATTTGCATTAGGGAAGTTTCCCGAAATGCCATGACACACCCCTTCCCAGCAATAATAATAAAAGGGAATTTTAAGATACGAAAGCAGACCCATGGGATAACTTTTCTCACCCCTTCAAATAATACAGGGTGTCTGCAAGGACCCTGGAGCTTTTTCCAAACCTTAGACCTCTGCTGTCACCTTTAGGAAGTTTGTCTAACTGCACGTTCTACCGGAGGTGTTAACTTCATCAAAACCGTTACACAGAGTTTTAAGTTCTAGACATCTGCTGTACAACATCGTGCCTATAGTTAACAGTGCTGTGTTGTGCACTTCAATAAATGTTAAGAGGGTAAACCTCACGTTGAGTGTTCTTACAATAAATAAATAAAAGCTATTTGAAATAGAGAGACAAAGGGAGGGTGAGGAGGGAGGGAGGAAGGAAAGAAGGAAGGAAGGAAGGAAGGAAGGCTGGCTACCAGGCGGCACCTATCTGAATATTGTAACAGAGCCAGCTAAGAAAAGAGTGGCTGGCTGGCATCTATTTTATGGTATTTCACAAATCTTGTAACACTTTCTATTTGCTACTCTATCAAATAATAGAATAAGAAAAATAGCTAACATTACATCTATAATGTAGATATATATAAGTAATAAAAGAATATAAATGTCCTGTTTTTTATATATAACAAAACTATATGACCTAGATTATATATACACATCCTACAGTAAGAACAGCTGACACATAAGGGTTTACTATGTGGCTGGCAGGGTTCTCTGTACTTTATCATTGTTGCCATGTTTACACATTTGTCTCAACAACTCCATGAGGTGGATACTATTATTAGCTCTCTCTATTTTACAGAGGAGGACACTGCGATTCTGAGAAACTCACTTGTCTAAAGTTCCCCTGCTAGTGACTAATCGAGCTTGGATTTGAGCCGTGTATATCTGCCTTCAGAGTCCTCATTCCTCGCCACGGGGTGAACGCCTGTCATTTCAGTAAGCTGGATTATAATGAGAAAGCATGATGCATTAAACAGGAAAAATTAGACCTAGCATCACCCCTGTGTTCATTCATAAATATTGCTAGGCACTGAGAAAGCAGAGGTGAATAAGATAAGAAAAGCCTTGCTCACTACCATACAGGCTGATATGAAGAAGATCAACAGAAAATAGACGTTTAAAATAAAGGAATGTATGTGTGATAAGGATAGCTTATAAAATAGCTATGTTGAGAATCACAGTAGAGTGATGTGATAGAAAGTGTCTGAGAAGCTGTTTTATACTGGGCTGTCAGAAAGAGGTAATATTAAGCTAGAGCCAATCTAAAAATTTAATCTCACTATATGAAATTCTATGGAATTAGAGAGAGCATTCCAGAAAGATGTAAGAGCCGGTACAAAAACCCTGAGGGAGGGAAGCATCCCAACTTGCTTGAAGAGCACAAAGAAGCCCCACTGCTAGAAGTGAAGAAGGGGAGGGAGAGGGTGGAGGACAGAGGTCTGAGAGCCAGGCAGGCTAACCCATGGAGGATCTGCAATATTCCACACATGGGGATTTTATAGTAGGTGAGAAGACAAGCTTTTGGAAGGCTTCAAGACTATTATAAAAATCACCTGGCTGCCTGTGGAGAAAGGTGTGAAGGAGAAGAGAATACTCAGCCTGCCTGTGGAGAAAGGTTTAAAGGAGCAGAGAATAGAAGGAAGCAGGATACCCAGTCAAAAATCACTTGCAAGAGTGCATCAGGATGTGAAGATGCCTTCAACTAGTAATGAGGACGGACACTTCAAGAGGGATCTGTCACATATGTTGTGGCCATGGAGTCTACAGGTGTAGCTGATGCTTTCAATATGGAGGTGAAGGGGGAAGAGACAAATTGAAAATATGCTTGGATATAGGGAATTGCTTTGGCCTGGGGAGGAAAACTTTATGAGGAAGGGCAGTAAACCCAGTGCTATGTTGCAAGACCCAGGTGGGGAAGCCCATTCCGTCTTTCTGATCATGTGACTGTGGTCAAGCTACTAAACCACGCTGAGCCCCACTGTGCTCACCTGTAAAAGTGCTGACCAGACCCCTGTGCACAGCTTCTCTGAGTCTATGTGGGATGTATTGCAGTTTGTACAGAATGGGTTTAAAACCTTACAAGCCCAGGAGTAATGATAAAACTACACATTAGCTTACTTTGGGTGATCCTGTGTAAACACACACACACACACACACACACACACACACGCACCACACACAACTGTATTTAACCTTCAAAGGAAATGTCCATAATGAAGTTACATTCTACAGTCACAATACTGTTACCACATTACTGGTTTAAAACGAATTTTTAAGTTATGTAATTCTGAAAACGTTAGAAAATCCCTCTAGACAACAGAAGTGTCATCCACTTGTGGACGGATAGACACATTTTTTTAACATCTTTACTGGAGTATAATTGCTTTACAATATTGTGTTAGTTTCTGCTGTATAACAAAGTGAATCAGCTATATGTATGCATATATCCCCATATCTCTTACCTCTTGCGTCTCCCTCCCACCCTCCCTATCTACCCTTCTAGGTGGTCACAAAGCACCAAGCTGCTCTCCCTGTGCTATGCGGCTGCTTCCCACTAGCTATCTATTTTATATTTGATAGTGTATGTATGTCCATGCCACTCTCTCACTTCATCCCAGCTTACACTTTCCCCTCCCTGTGTCCTCAAGTCCATACTCTACCTCTGTCTTTAACCTGTCCTGCCCCTAAGGTTGTTCAGAACCTTTTTTTTCGGGGGGGGGATTTCATATATATGTGTTAGCATATGGTATTTGTTTTTCTCTTTCTGACATACTTCACTCTGTATGACAGTCTCTAGGTCCATCCACCTCACTACAAATAACCCAATTTCATTTCTTTTTATAGCTGAGTAATATTCCATTGTATATATATGCCATATCTTCTTTATCCATTCATCTGTCGATGGACACTTAGGTTGTTTCCATGTCCTGGCTATTGTAAATAGAGCTGCAATGAACATTGTGGTACATGACTCTTTTTGAATTACGGTTTTCTCAGGGTATATGCCCAGGAGTGGGATTGCTGGGGCACAAGGTAATTCTATCTTTAGTTTTTTAAGGAACCTCCATACTGTTCTCCATAGTGGCTGTACCAATTTACATTCCCACCAACAGTGCAGGAGGGTTCCCTTTTCTCCACACCCTCTGAGGCATTTATTGTTTGTAGATTCTTTGATGATGGCCATTCTGACCCATGTGAGGTGATACCTCATTGTAATTTTGATTTGCATTTTCCAAATGATTAGTGATGTTGAGGATCCTTCCATGTGTTTGTTGGCAATCAGTATATCTTCTTTGTAGAAATGTCTGTTTTGGTCTTCTGCCCATTCTTGGATTGGGTTGTTTGTGTTTTTGATATTGCCCTTCATAACCTCTTGTAAATGCTGGAGATTAATCCTTTGTCAATTGCTTCGTTTTCAAATATTTCCTCCCATTCTGAGGGCTGCCTTTCCATGTTTTTATGGTTTCCTTAGCTTTTAAGTTTCATTAGGTCCCATTTGTTTATTTTTAGTTTTATTTCCATTTCTCTAAGAGGTGAGTCTAAAAGGATCTTGCCGTGATTTATGTCATAGAGTGTTCTGCCTATGTTTTCCTCTAAGAGTTTGATAGTTTCTGGCCTTACATTTAGGTCTTTAATCCATTTTGAGTTTATTTTTGTGTATGGTGTTAGGGAGTGTTCTAATTTCATTCTTTTACATGTAGCTGTCCAGTTTTTCCAGCACCACTTATTGAAGAGGCTGTTTTTTCTCCATTGTATATTCTTGCCTCCTTTATCAAAAATAAGGTGACCATATGTGTGTGGGTTTATCTCTGGGCTTTCTATACTGTTCCACTGATCTATATTTCTGTTTTTGTGCCAGTACCATACTGTCTTGATTACTGTAGCTTTGTAGTATAGTCTGAAGTCAGGGAGCCTGTTTCTTCAAGCCCCATTTTTCTTTCTCAAGATTGCTTTGGCTATTCGGGGTCTTTTGTGTTTCTATACAAATTGTGAAATTTTTTGCTCTAGTTCTGTGAAAAATGCCAGTGGTAGTTTGATAGAGATTGCATTGACTCTGTAGATTGCTTTGGGTAGTATAGTCATTTTCACAATGTTGATTCTTCCCATCTAAGAACATGGTATATCTCTCCATCTGTTGGTATCATCCTTAATTTCTTTCATCAGAGTCTTATAGTTTTCTGCATAAAGGTCTTTAGTCTCCAAAGGTAGGTTTATTCCTAGGTATTTTATTCTTTTTGTTTCAATTGTAAATGGGAGTGTTTCCTTAATTTCTCTTTCAGATTTTTGTCATTAGTGTATAGGAATGCAAGAGATTTCTGTGCATTAATTTTGTATCCTGCTACTTTACCAGATTAATTGATTAGCTCTAGTGGTGTTCTGGTAGCATCTTTAGGATACTCTATGTATAGGATCATGTCATTTACAAACAGTGACACTTTTACTTCTTCTTTTCTTGGATTGCTTTTATTTATTTTTCTTCACTGATCACTGTGGCTAAACTTCCAAAGCTATGTTGAATAATAGTGGTGAGAGTGGGCAACCTTGTCTTGCTCCTGATCTTAGAAGAAAAGTTTTCAGTTTTTCACCATTGATAACGAAGTTTGCTGTGGGTTTGTCATATATAGCCTTTATTATGTTGAAGTAAGTTCCCTCTAAGCCTACTATCTGGATGGTTTTTATCATAAATGAGTGTTGAATTTTGTTGAAAGCTTTTTCTGCATCTATTGAGATGATCATATGGTTTTTCTCCTTCAATTTCTTTTCATGGTATATCACATTGATTGATTTGCGTATAGTGAAGAATCCTTGCAATCCTGGGATAAACCCCACTTGATAATGGTGTATTCCCCTTTTAATTTGTTGTTGGATTCTGTTTGCTAGTATTTTGTTGAGGATTTCTGCATCTATATTCATCAGTGATATTGGTCTGTAGTTTTCTTCTTTAAGGACATCTTTCTCTAGTTTTAGTATCAGGGTGATGGTGACCTCTTAGAATGAGTTCGGAAGTGTTCCTCCTTCTGCTATATTTTGGAAGAGTTTGAGAAGGATAAGTGTTAGCTCTTCTCTAAATATTTGATAGAATTCACCTGTGAAGCCATCTGGTCCTGGGCTTTTGTTTGTTGGAAGATTTTTAATCACAGTTTCAATTTCAGTGCTTGTGATTGGTCTGTTTACATTTTCTGTTTCTTCCTGGTTCAGTCTCAGAAGGTTGTGCTTTTCTAAGAATTTGTCCATTTCTTCCAGGTTGTCCATTTTATTGGCATATAGTTGCTTGTAGTAATTTCTCATGATCCTTTGTATTTCTGCAGTGTCAGTTGTTACTTCTTTTTCTTTTCTAATTCTATTGATTTGAGTATTCTCCTTTTTCTTCTTGATGAGTCTGGGTAATGGTTTATCAATTTTGTTTATCTTCTCAAAGAACCAGCTTTTAATTTTATTGATCTTTGCTATCATTTCCTTTATTTCTTTTTCATTTATTTCTGATCTGATCTTTAGGATTTCTTTCCTTCTGCTAACTTTGGGGTTTTTTTGTTCTTCTTTCTCTAATTGCTTTAAGTGTAAGGTTAGGTTGTTTATTTGAGATGTTTCTTGTTTCTTAAGGTAAGATTGTATTGCTATAAACTTCCCTCTTAGAACTGCTTTTGTTGCATCCCTTAGGTTTTGGGTTGTCATGTTTTCGTTGTCATTTGTTTCTAGGAATTTTTTGATTTCCTCTTTGATTTCTTCAGTGACCTCTCGGTTATTAAGTAGTGTGTTGTTTAGCCTCCATGTGTTTGTATTTCTTACAGATATTTTCTTGTAACTGATATCTAGTCTCATAGCATTATGGTCGGAAAAGATACTTGATACGATATCAATTTTCTTAAACTTACCAGTGCTTGATTTGTGACCCAAGATATGATCCATCCTGGAGAATGTTCCCTGAGCACTTGAGAAGAATGTGTATTCTGTTGTTTTTTGATGGAATGTCCTATAAATATCAATTAAGTCCATCTTGTTTAATGTATCATTTAAAGCTTGTGTTTCCTTATTTATTTTCATTTTGCATGATCTGTCCATTTTTGAAAGTGCAGTGTTAACCATAAGGTAAACTATGGACTTTGGATAATTATGACCTCCCAACATAGACTCATCAGTGATAACAAACATACCACTCTGGTAGAGAATGTTGATAACAGATGAGGCTATGGATGTGTAGGGGCAGAGGGTATATGGGAAACCTCTCTCTTTTTTTCCTATCAATTTTGTCATGAACCTAAAACTGCTCTAAACAAATTAGTATTTTTTTAAGTTTAAGATTCCAGTCAAGAGGTGTGAATACCAATATTGTTAAGCACTTGGCAACCTTGAACTTTACCTTCAGAGTGTGACCCTCTAAGAGGCAATCTTACTGTTATAACAGGGTCTCTGTTCATAGTACCAAGAGGATGGTATTTTCAGAAGCGAGATGATTAAAACAGAGAATGGCTAAGAGGATACGGCTCTCAGCCAATTTAACTGCTCTGTCTACCAAGAAATTAGAAAGAGTATATCGAGAGAGAGATTGTGCATCTTTTACAAGAGCATCAAAGGTGTTTTTATGGCTTCATAACATTGATGTTTTCTTCCAAAAATTGGCATAATTTCTAACAAAATAGCAAACTGTATGTTTACACACAAAAATAACTAGTTGAGAAATAGAAATAATCAATAAGTCATTTTATCACTGCTATTTTAACTAACTCGGTTGAATGAACTGTTGCTTTGCTAAGAAGTAGATAATCTACTCTCACCTTGAAGGACTCTCACCTAGAAGGACTAATGTCTAAGTAAATATTTCTGAAACAGTGTATGAACTTATAGTATTTAAAACCCAGTGAAGAAATACATTAATATATGAAGGGATTCAGGCATATATTATGTGAAATTAAGAAAAAGAAAAGCATGTGGAAATCTTATCATAGAATGGGCTTTGGAAAAAAAATAAAAATTTTCTAAGTAAGTATGATTTTAGGTTCCCTTAATATTTTTTTCATTTCTAGCTGTAAGGTTCTCACTTTGTGTACCACTGTTGTATAGAACATCACAGTACAGTATATGACAATTTAATAGATTAATTTAATAACTGTGGAAATAACCATTGATGTCTACTAGGCCAAACCCATTCTACAGATTAGAAAACAAAGTCTCAGAGAAGTTACATAACTTTCAGGTCATTACTGCTCACTGGTATCAGGGCTAAGACTAGAATCTGGTTCAGTTTCTCTTATAAAAAAACAAAAGACTTCTTGACAACTGAAATGTAGCCGACCCTTAGTTCTTAGTTACACCACTTTTCAGCCAGCTCTTCCAAACTCGCCATGTTTGGAGACTTCAAAGAGTCTTAAAGGGGTTTCCCTGGTGGTGCAGTGGTTGAGAGTCCACCTGTCGATGCAGGGAACACGGGTTCGTGCCCCGGTCTGGGAAGATCCCCCATGCCGTGGAGCGCCTGGGCCCGTGAACGATGGCCGCTGAGCCTGCGCGTCCGGAGCCTGTGCTCCGCAACGGGAGAGACCACAACAGTGAGAGGCCCGTGTACCGCAAAAAAAAAAAAAAAATAGAGTCTTAAGATACATTAATTCACTATCTTGACACAGGGAAATCCTGAGACATTCTTCACCTAATATTTCTAAGGGCTGTTGGCTTCCTAGCAGACCTACGAATGCTTAAATGTTATTGAAAAGAACGAGCCCTTATTTTGGATGACGCTTGTAAAAATATCTGCTGTTCAAAGGGACTTGGTTGAGCTTAGAGTGATTGAAAGAGGAAGACTATTATAGGTACCATGCACTAATTAAAAACTCCACCAGAGATTATTCTAGAAGGAGTAGACTAAAAATATGTTTCTTTTCCTTTTCCTGTCGAAATCATGTGACTAAAACCAGCCATCAGTTAAGGGCGGAGAGATGTTACACTCAAGACTTAAACAGAAAAAATTAAAAAGCCAATTTTTAACACCTCTGTTCTGTTTATGACCACCATGAGCATAAGTTTTGTTTAAAAAACTTTAGTTCATAGAAAGGATATAGGAAAGTAATAAATAGAACAGAACATAAAATTCTTTAAGTCTAAGAACAGTTTCTGATATCTTATTTGGAAAATGACTGGTTCCCGCTCAAATTTTTTAATCTCTAAAATTAAATTGTTGCATTTAACTCCTGAAACCAGTTTCTAATCTACATTTTCTCAGCTCCCATTTGCCAGTAAATAGGCTAAGCAAAAAAGTTCACTCTTACAGAGCTGAAACAAATAGAATTTGAAATAACTGAAAGTAGCATCACCAGTGTAGTTACCTGGGTCATCTCAACAACCAGGAATGAATCCTCTGAACCTCATGACAGTTAAAAGGACCAAATAAACAGCTGCTTTTTCAGTAAATAACCCCTCCCCAGGCTGTGCCTTGTCTCTGATGTCATAAAGTCCTTAGAAGACATTTTTAAGTTAGTTGTGAGATTGGGTTCCAATCATAACTTGGACATAGAAATGCCCTATAATAATCTTGAAGCTTCAGAAAAAAAGAGAGAGAGAGAATCTATATAAAGGAAATAATAGGAAATGTAGACTAAGATTTACATATAAAGATGCTCTTAATAGCATTATTATAATAATAAAAAAACAGAAATAATCTAAGTGGTCAATAAAAATCATCATCATTATCATCATCATGATCTTGAAGATTCTTCCAGAAACAAGTCTAGAAAATTATTATTCTTGCAATATAGATACATGTTTTCTTCTATTGTAAAAAAAGGAAGTGTTTCAATTAGAGACACCTGCTTCCATGATCCTGAGTGCATCTACCCCATCTAAAGACAGAGCCTCGGACTTCCCTGGAGGTACAGTGGTTAAGACACAGTGCTTCCACTTGCAGGAGGTGCAGTTCAATCCCTGGTCGGGGAGCTATGATCCTGCCTGGTGGGATCCATCTAAAAAAGGCAGTGGAATTACACTTTACTAAATATATTCTGATATTCTTATGGAGCACGAAAGTAAAGTAGCGCTTTCTTTTTATCTTTATAGGATAGTATTTTTTCTGAAAGGAGAAAGTAGGCCTCTTGGATTTTTATCTGGCATTTTCTAAGATCATCCAGGACGTGTTTGGAGTGCAGTCCTGTTCACTTTCATTTCTATGAATCCCACATCAGAGGTTCTAAAACAGCTCAAGCCCTACGTGCAGCTTCTCTTAGTGCCAATGCCAGAGCAGCCCAAGGTCCCCTTCACACAGTTAGACGTGTAACCTCATGAATCCAAAACTTCACAGAGTACCTGACCCTCATATGCAAATATTATTTCCTGGAGTGAAGAAATGAATGGAAATTCACTTGATACCAGCAGCCTGTCAGTTCCTCTAGTAGCAAAGACTAAATGTATCTGAGGAAGTTCTGGTGAACCAATCAAAAGCGGGGGTGTTGTGTTTCTGAACTTGGCTGAGCCCATCTCATGCCTTGTAAATGTCAGTGTGTGTACTTGTGAGCGTCTGACATTACTCAGCAGCACATACTGAAGGCCAAAAATTTGGCCAGAGCCAGGCTGATTAGCATGGATAAAAATATTCCATTTTATCAATATCCATTCTGATTGCCTTTTAGCCTGTGGGTAAAATGCTAAAGCCACAGGATCTTTAGGAAGCATAAATTCGAGAGGTTTTCCAAAAATCCAAAATGACACAACCTCATTGTGTAACATGTAACCCTTCAACTTAAGTTCTTATTTGTCTATTTTTATCCCAACAGATTCTTTTTGTAAGCCATGTAAGGCAATGCTCTCTCATTTACAAACATTTATAAAATGTAATCTAATTTAATTCAACAGTTATTGAGAACCTATTACATGCAAGGCACTCTGTCGGGCTCCATGGGGAATATAAGGTCAAACGTAATTATCCTCACTTTGAGTTTGCCTGCAATGCAGAAAAAGTTGAGACCTTTCCTGGGAATGAGCTGCTCTTGGGCTATGAAACCATGATCCATGCTTTAGAAGAGGCATAAACTAAGAGCTAGAAGAGTCAAGGAAGAGATTAATTTTTTTGGCGAGGGTTGGCAAAGGCTGCCTGAGGACAGAGGCATTTTGATCTGGTCCTTTAAGAGTAGGGAGAGTTACTCAGGCAGAGCTGAGGAAGGCACAGCATGAATATGCAAATATAGAAAGCACAGGGCATTAGAAAAATTCACGTGAAATCTTCAAGTTTCTTCCTTATCACAGGGGATAAGTTTTCCTGAAATGAGAAGGTTAATGGCACCAGAATCATAGCTCCCACAATCTCTGCAATCAAGGGAAGGTACTACAGTGGAGCTGTCTCTAAACAAGAGGGAAAATATAATTTCTGCAAAATGGCCAAAACCATAAGAGTGATGATTTATACTGGAGGTAAACAAGGCTTACCCCTAACGTGGGGACAAGTTAAAGAGCTGTCCTCTGGGTATCATTTACAGGTATACAGAAATGAAAATGTATGTACATCTTACTCTAGGTACTTTGCCTCACAGTCATTCTTTCTTTTTCAGCAGCCCAAATCCACTTGGTCCTGAATTTTAGTTTAGGTATCTCACACCCCTAAGAGGTTTACCAAAAAGCTGCGACTCATGGTTTCAACCATGTTTCTACCATGGAGTTCAGGGGAGTAAACCCAAGAGGTAAAATATCTTGGGTGGTCAGAGATTTACCTAGGAATTACCTTTATTTTTACCTGTAAAATGATAGAGAACCACCTAGGGTTTATGAAGAGAGTGGATTGCCAAGTTTTGACAACACCAGATAGATGTCACTATGAAGGACAATTACATAGTCAATCCACAATCAGTGACTCAGTACCCTGTGTCTATACACATGAGATGATGAAAATCATGGCTGGAAATTAGCTAGTAAGACTGAAATAAGAGCAATGTTCTTCCCAGAGCAATGACCTTTCTTTGTGAAGAAATGGCACTGCTTAAATTTCTTTATGAAGAAAGGATTGGTCCATCTATTAATGGATTAAGATGACTAAGAAAGAAAGTGATAGAAAGAAAACAAATGATATGTTCTAGCAAAAAAATATCATTGAACCAAATATTAAAATAAATGTGTAAGCCCAACTCTTACATTTCTAAGGCCTGAATTGTAGCAACTGAAATTAAGTAGGCCATAACAGGTCAAGATCTTCAAGATGGTGGAGGAGTAAGAAGTGGAGATCACCTTCCCCCCAACAAATACATCAGAAATACATCTACATGTGGAACAACTCCTACAGAACAACTACTGAACACTGGCAGACGACCTCAGACCTCCCAAAAGGCAAGAAACTCCCCACGTACCTGGGTAGGTCAAAAGAAAAAAGAATAAACGGGGACAAAAGAATAGGGATGGGGCCAGCACCTCAGGGAGGGAGCTGTGAAGGAGGAAAGATTTCCACACACTAGGAAGCCCTTCACTGGCTGAGACGGGGGATGGGTGGAGGGTGGGGGGAAGCTTTGGAGTCACGGAGGAGAATGCAGCAACAGGGGTGCAGAGGGCAAAGCAGAGAGATTCCCTCAGAGAGGATCGGTGCCAACCAGCACTCACCAGCCCGAGTGGCTTGTCTGCTCACCTGCTGGTGCAGGCGGGGACTGGTTGAGGACTGGGGTTGGCTGCGTGAACACAGCCTGAAGGGGGCTAGTGCACCACAGCTAGCTGGGAGGGAGTCCAGGAAAAAGTCTGGAACTGCCTAAGAAGCAAGAGACCACTGTTTGGGGGCACACGAGAAGAGGAATTCAGAGCACCACCTAAACGAGCTCCAGAGATGGGCACGAGGCGTGGCTATCAGTGCGGACACCAGAGATGGGCATGAGACACTAAGGCTGCTGCTGTAGCCACCAAGAAGCCTGTGTGCAAGCATAGGTCACTATCCACACTGCCCCTCCTGGGAGCCTATGCAGCCCACAACTGCCAGGGTCCTATGATCCAGGAACAATTTCCCCAGAAGAACACACGGCGCACCTCCAGCTATTGCAACGTCATGCTGGCTTCTACTACATCAGGCTCGCACGGCATTCCGTACCCCTCCCTCCCCGCTAATCAGCTGCGATGCTAACCCCATCCTGTCTGAGCGAAGAACAGAGCCCTCAGGTGACCTACAAGCAGAGGCAGGGCCAAATCCAAAGCTGAACCCCAGGAGCTATGCAAACAAAGAAAAGAAAGGGAAATTTCTCCCAGTAGCCTCAGGAGCAGTGGATTAAAGCTCCACAATCAACTTGAGGTACCCTGCATCTCTAGAATACTGGAATAGAAAACAAAACATCTCAAATTTGAGGTGGTGGACTTTGTGTGATTTTTTCTGTATAGCTTCGTTTTCACCATTTGCCTTAGGGTTCTGTTTGTCCATTTTGGCAGGGGGTGTTGGTGGTTAGTATACTTTTTTAACACTTGTTGCTAAAAAAACATCCATCATTGGTGGATATGTTTTTTGGTTTGGTTGCTCTCTACTTTCTTTTGTATTATTTTTTTTAATTTTTTAATTTTTACTATTTTTTTATTTTAATTATTTTATTTTATTTTATTCTTTCTTTTATTCTCCCATTTCTTCTGAGTCATGTGGCTGACAGGGTTTTGGTACTCTGGCCAGGTGCCAGGCCTGTACCTCTGAGGTGGGAGTGCCGAGTTCAGGATATTAGTCCACCAGAGACCTCCTGGCTCCATGTAATATCAAATGGTGAAAGCTCTCCCAGAGGTCTCCAACTCAACGCTAAGACCAAGATCCACTCAACGACCGCAAGCTACAGTGCTGGACACGCTATGCCAAACAAATAGCAAGACAGGAATACAACCCCACCCGTTAGCAGAGAGGCTGCCTAGAATCATAATAAGGTCACAGATACCCTAAAACACACCACCAGATGCAGTTCTGCCCATCAGAAAGACAAGATCCAGCCTCATCCACCAGAACAGAGGCACCAACCCCCTCCACCAGGAAGCCTAACACAACCAACTGAACCAACATTAGCCACTGGGGGCAGACACCAAAAACAATGGGAACTACAAAACTGCAGCCTACAAAAAGGAGACCACAGACACAGTAAGTTAAACAAAATGTGAAGACAGAGAAATACACAGTAGATGAAGGAGCAAGGTAAAGACCCAGCAGACCAAACAAACGAACAGGAAATAGGCAGCATACCTAAAAAAGAATTCAGAGAAATGATATTAAAGATGATCCAAAATCTTGGAAATAGAATGGAGAAAATACAAGAAAAGTTTAAAAAGGACATAGAAGAACTAAAGAACAAACAAACAATGATGAACAACACAATAAATGAAATTAAAAATTCTCTAGGAGGAATCAATAGCAGAATAACTGAGGCAGAACAATGGATAAGTGACATGGAAGATAAAATAGTGGAAATAAATACTGCAGAGCAGAATAAAGAAAAAAAAAAGAATTGAGGACAGTCTCAGAGACATCTGGGACAACGTTAAATGCACCAACATTTGAATTCTAGGAGTCGCAGAAGAAGAAGAGAAAAAGAAAGGGACTGAGAAAATATTTGAAGAGATTACAGTTGAAAAATTCCCTAATACGAGAAAGGAAATTGTCAATCAAGTCGAGGAAGTACAAAAAGCCCCATACAGGATAAATCCAAGGAGAAACACGCCAAGACACATATTAATCAAACTATCAAAAATTAAATACAAAGAAAAAAATTAAAAGCAGCAAGGGAAAAACAACAAATAACATAAAAGGGAATCCCCATAAGGTTAACAGCTGATCTTTCAGCAGAAACTCTGCAAGCCAGAAGGGAGTGGCAGGACATATTGAAGTGATGAAAGGAAAAAATCTACAACCAAGATTACTCTACCCAGCAAGGATCTCTTTCAGATTTGATGGAGAAATCAAAAGCTTTACACACAAGCAAAAACTAAGAGAATTCAGCACCACCAAACTAGCTTTACAACAAATGCTAAAGGAACTTCTCTAGGCAGGAACCACAAGAGAAAGAAAAGACCTACAGTAACAAACCCAAAACAGTTAAGAAAATGATAATAGGAACTTACATATCAACAACTACCTTAAATGTAAATGGATTAAATGCTCCAAACAAAAGGCATAGACTGGCTGAATGGATACAAAAACAATACCCGTATATATATTGTCTACAAGAGACCCACTTCAGACCCAGGGACACATACACACTAAAAGTGAGGGGTTGGAAAAAGATATTCCATGCAAATGGAAATCAAAAGAAAGCTGGAGTAGCAATTCTCATATCAGACAAAATAGACTTTAAAATAAAGACTATTACAAGAGACAAAGAAGGACACTACATAATGATCAAGGGATCAATCTAACAAGAAGATATAACAATTGTATATTTATGCACCCAATATAGGAGCACCTCAATATATAAATCAAATACTAACAGCCATAAAAGGAGAAATAGACAATCATAGTAGGAGATTTTAACACCCCAAATTCACCATTGGAGAGATCATCCAAAATGAAAATAAATAAGGAAACACATGCTTTAAATGATACATTAAATAAGATGGACTTAATTGATATATATAGGGCATTCCATCCAAAAAAAATACAGGATACACATTCTTCTCAAGTATTCATGGAATATTCTCCAGGATAGATCATATCTTGGGTCACAAATCAAGCCTTGGTAAATTTAAGAAAATTGAAATCATATCAAATATCTTTTCCAACAACAACACTGTGACTGGATAACAATTACAGGAAAAAAACTATTTAAAAAAATGCAAACGGGGCTTCCCTGGTGGCGCAGTGGTTGGGAGTCCGCCTGCCGATGCAGGGGACGTGGGTATGTGCCCTGGTCCGGGAGGATCCCACATGCCACGGAGCGGCTGGGCCCGTGAGCCATGGCCGCTGAGCCTGCACGTCCGGAGGCTGTGCTCCTCAATGGGAGAGGCCACGGTAGTGAGAGGCCCGTGTACCACAAAAAAAAAATACAAACGTAGGGAGGCGAAACAACACACTACTAAATAACTGAGAGGTCACTGAAGAAATCAAAGAGGAAATTCAAAAATACCTAGAAATAAATGACAATGAAAACAAGATGACCCAAAACCTATGGGATGCAGCAAAGGCAGTTCTAAGAGGGAAGTTTATAGCAATACAATCTTACCTCAAGAAACAAGAAACATCTCAAATAAACAATGTAACCTTACAACTAAAGCAATTAGAGCAGGAAGAAAAAAAAAAACCGAGGTTAGCAGAAGGAAAGACGTCATAAAGTTCAGATCAGAAATAAATGTAAAAGAGATGAAGGAAACAATAGCTAAGATCAATAAAAACTAAAAGCTGGTTCTTTTAGAAGATAAACAAAATTGATTAACCAATACCTAGACTCATCAAGAAAAAAGAGAAGACAAATCGATAGAATTAGAAATGAAAAAGGAGAAGTAACAACTGACCCTGCAGAAATTCATGATGAGAAATAACTACAAGTAACTATATGCCAATAAAACATTCAAATTGGAAGAAATGGACAAACTCTTAGAAAAGCACAACCTTCCGAGACTGAACCAGGAAGAAATAGAAAATATGGACAGACCAATCACAAGCACTGAAATTGAGACTGTGATTTAAAATCTTCCAACAAACAAAAGTCCAGGACCAGATGGCTTCACAGGCAAATTCTATCAAACATTTAGAGACGAGCTAACACCTATCCTTCTCAAACCCTTCCAAAATATAACAAAGGGAGGAACACTACCAAACTCATTCTATGAGGCCACCATCACTCTGATACCAAAACCAGACAACGATGTCACAAAGAAAGAAAACTACAGGCCAATATCACTGATGAACATAGATGCAAAAATTCTCAACAAAATACTAGCAAACAGAATCCAAAAGCACATTAAAAGAATCATAGGGCTTCCCTGGTGGCGCAGTGGTTGAGAGTCCGCCTGCCAATGCAGGGGACACGGGCTCATGCCCTGGTCCGGGAAGATCCCACATGCCACAGAGCAGTTAGGCCTGTGAGCCATGGCCGCTGAGCCTGCACGTCCGGAGTCTGTGCTCCGCAATGAGAGAGGCCACAATGGTGAGAGGCCCGCATACCACAAAACAATAAAATAAAATAAAGGTTCATACACCATGATCAACTGGGGAATATCCCAGGAATGCAAGGATTCTGCAATATACACAAATCAATCAATGTGATACACCATAATAACAAACTGAAGGAGAAAATCCATACGATCCTCTCAATAGATGCAGAAAAAGCTTTTGACAAAATTCAACACCCATTTATGATAAAAACCCTGCAGAAAGTAGGTGCAGAGGGAACGTACTTCAAAATAATAAAGGCCATATATGACAAACCCACAGCCAACATCGTCCTCAATGGTGAAAAACTGAAACCATTTCCTCTAAGATAAAGAACAAGACAAGGATGTCCACTCTTATGTCCACTATTATTCAACATAGTTTTGGAAGTTTTAGCCACAACAATCAGAGAAGAAAAAGAAATAAAATCAATCCAAATCGGAAAAGAAGAAGTAAAACTGTCACTGTTTGCAGATGACATAATCCTATACATAGAGAATCCTAAAGAGGCGAATAGAAAACTACTAGAGCTAATCAATGAATTTGGTAAAGTACCAAGATACAAAATTAATGCACAGAAATCTCTTACACACGTATACAATAATGCTTAAAAACCTGAAAGAGAAATTAAGAAAACACTCCCGTTTACCACCTCAACAAAAAGAATAAAATAAGTAGGACTAAACTTACCTAAGGAGAAAAAAGACCTGTATCCATAAAACTATAAGACACTGATGAAAGAAATTAAAGATGATACCAACAGATGGACAGATATACCATATTCTTGGACGAGAAGAATCAACATTGTGAAAATGACTATACTACCCAAAGCAATCTACAGATTCACTGCAATCCCTATCAAACTGTCAGTGGCATTTTTCACAGAACTAGAACAAAAAATTTCACAGTTTCTATGGAAACACAAAAGACCCCAAATAGCCAAAGCAATCTTGAGAAAGAAAAATGGGGCTTGAGGAAGCAGGCTCCCTGGCTTCAGACTATACTACAAAGCTACAGTAATCAAGACAGCGTGGTACTGGCACAAAAACAGATATATAGATCAGTGGAACAGTATAGAAAACCCAGAGATAAACCCACACACATATGGTCACCTTATTTTTGATAAAGGAGGCAGGAATATACAATGGAGAAAAGACAACCCCTTTAATAAGTGTGCTAGGAAAACTGTACAGCTAAAAGAATGAAATTAGAACACTCCCTAACACCATACACAAAAATAAACTCAAAATGGATTAAAGACCTAAATGTAAGGCCAGGCACTATAAAACTCTTAGAGAAAAACATAGGCAGAACACTCTGTGACATAAATCACAGCAAGATCCTTTTTAACTCACCTCCTAGAAAAATGGTAATAAAAACAAAAATAAACAAATGGGACCTAATGAAACTTAAAAGCTTTTGCACAGCCAAGGAAAACATAAACAAGATGAAAAGACAACCCTCAGAATGGGGAGGAAATATTTGCAAATGAAGCAACTGACAAAGGATTAAACTCCAAAATTTACAAGCAGCTCATGCAGTTCAACATCAGAAACACAAACAACACAATCCAAAAATGGGCAGAAAACCTAAATAGACATTTCTCCAAAGAAGATACACAGATTGCCAACAAACACATGAAAGGATGCTCAACATCACTAATCATTTGAGAAATGCAAATCAAAACTACAATGAGGTATCACCTCACACCAGTCAGAATGGCCATCATCAAAAATCTAGAAACAATAAATGCTGGAGAAGATGTAGAGAAAAGAGAACCCTTTGCACTGTTGGTTGGAATGTAAATTGATACAGCCACTATGGAGGACAGTATGGAGGTTCCTTAAAAACTAAAAATAGAGATACACCAGAAATACATCTACGCGTGGAACAACTCCTACGGAGCACCTACTGAACGCTGGCAGAAGACCTCAGACCTCCCAAAAGGCAAGGAACCCCCCACGTACCTGGTTAGGGCAAAAGAAAAAACTAAACAGAGACAAAAGAATAGGGACGGGTCCTGCACCAGCGGGAGAGAGCTGTGAAGGAGGAAAAGTGTCCACACACTAGGAGCCCCTTCGCGGGTGGAGACTTCGGGAGGCGGAGTGGGGGAGCTTGGGAGCCGCGGAGGAGAGCACAGCAACAGGGGTGCGGAGGGCAAAGCGGAGAGATTCCAGCGCAGAGGATCGGGCCGACCGGCACTCACCAGCCGAGAGGCTTGTCTGCTCGCCCGCCGGGGCGGGCGGGACTGGGAGCTGAGGCTCCGGCTTTTGTCGGAGCGCCGGGAGAGGACTGAGGCTGGCGGCGTGAACACAGCCTGCAGGGCGTTGGTGCCCCGCGGCTGGCCGGGAGAGAGTCTGGGGAGGGGTCTGGACCTGCCGAAGAGGCAAGAGACTTTTACGTCCCTCTTTGTTTCCTCGTGCACGAGGAGGGGGGATTGGGAACGCTGCTTGGGAGAGCTCCGGAGACGGGCGCGAGCCGCGGCTAAGAGTGCGGAGCCCAGAGACGGACATGGGACGCTGAGGCCGCTGCTGCCGCCGCCAGGAGGCCTGTGTGCGAGCGCAGGTCACTAGCCACACGCCCTTCCGGGGAGCCTGTGCAGCCCGCCGCTGCCGGGGTCCCGGGATCCGGGGACGGCTCCCCCGGGAGAGCGCACGGCGCGCCTCAGGCTGCAGCGTCACGCTGGCCTCTGCCGCTGCAGGCCCGCCCTGCACTCCGTGACCCTCCCTACCCCCCGGCCTGGGTGAGCCAGAGCCTCCGAATCAGCGGCTCCTTTAACCCCGTCCTGTCTGAGCAAAGAACAGACGCCCTCCGGCGACCTACACGCACAGGCGGGGCCAAATCCAAAGCTGAGCCCCTGGGAGCTGTGAGAACAAAGAAGAGAAAGGGAAATCTCTTCCAGCAGCCTCAGAAGCAGCGGATTAAAGCTCCACAATCAACTTGATATACCCTGCATCTGTGGAATACCTGAATAGACAACGAATCATCCCAAATTAAGGAGCCCTGTGGATGAAAGGCTCTTGGTGCTGCAGCCAGGACTCAGTGCTGTGCCTCTGAGGTGGGAGAGCCAACTTCAGGACACTGGTCCACAAGAGGCCTCCCAGCTGCACATAATATCAAACAGCAAAAATCTCCGAGAGATCTCCATCTCAACGCCAGCACCCAGCTTCACTCAACGACCAGCAAGCTACAGTGCTGGACATCCTATGCCAAACAACTAGCAAGACAGGAACACAACCCCACCCATTAGCAGAGAGGCTGCCCAAAATCATAATAAGTCTACAGACACCTCAAAACACACCACCAGACGTGGACCTGCCCACCAGAAAGACAAGATCCAGCCTCATACACCAGAACACAGGCACTAGTACCCTCCACCAGGAAGCCTACACAACCCACTGAACCAACCTTAGCCACTGGGGACAGACTCAAAAAACAACAGGAACTACGAACCTTCAGCCTGCAAAAAAAAAAAAGGAGACCCCAAACACAGTAAGATAAGCAAAATGAGAAGACAGAAAAACACACAGCAGATGAAGGAGCAAGATAAAAACCCACCAGACCTAACAAATGAAGAGGAAATAGGCAGTCTACCTGAAAAAGAATTCAGAATAATGATAGTAAGGTTGATCCGAAATCTTGGAGATAGAATGGACAATAGAATGGACAAATTGCAAGAATCAGTTAACAAGGACCTAGAAGAACTAAAGATGAAACAAGCAACGATGAACAACACAATAAATGAAATTAAAAGTACTCTAGATGGGATCAATAGCAGAATAACTGAGGCAGAAGAACGGATAAGTGACCTGGAAGATAAAATAGTGGAAATAACTACTGCAGAGCAGAATAAAGAAAAAAGAATGAAAAGAACTGAGGACAGTCTCAGAGACCTCTGGGACAACATTAAACGCACCAACATTCGAATTATAGGGGTTCCAGAAGAAGAAGAGAAAAACAAAGGGACTGAGAAAATATTTGAAGAGATTATAGTTGAAAACTTCCCTAATATGGGAAAGGAAATAGTTAATCAAGTCCAGGAAGCACAGAGAGTCCCATACAGGATAAATCCAAGGAGAAATACGCCAAGACACATATTAATCAAACTGTCAAAAATTAAATACAAAGAAAGCATATTAAAAGCAGCAAGGGAAAAACAACAAATAACACACAAGGGAATCCCCATAAGGTTAACAGCTGATCTTTCAGCAGAAACTCTGCAAGCCAGAAGGGAGTGGCAGGACATATTGAAAGTGTTGAAGGAGAAAAACCTGCAACCAAGATTACTCTACCCAGCAAGGATCTCATTCAGATTTGATGGAGAAATTAAAACCTTTACAGACAAGCAAAAGCTGAGAGAGTTCAGCACCACCAAACCAGCTCTACAACAACTGCTAAAGGAACTTCTCTAGGCAAGAAACACAAAAGAAGGAAAGGACCTACAATAACAAACCCAAAACAATGAAGAAAATGGGAATAGGAACACACATATCGATAATTACCTTAAATGTAAATGGACTAAATGCTCCCACCAAAAGACACAGATTGGCTGAATGGATACAAAAACAAGACCCATATATTTGCTGTCTACAAGAGACCCACTTCAGACCTAGAGACACATACAGACTGAAAGTAAGGGGATGGAAAAAGGTATTTCATGCAAGTGGAAACCAAAAGAAAGCTGGAGTAGCAATTCTCATATCAGACAAAATAGACTTTAAAACAAAGACTATTAGAAGAGACAAAGAAGGACACTACATAATGATCAAGGGATCAATCCAAGAGGAAGATATAACAATTGTAAATATTTATGCACCCAACATAGGTGCACCTCAATACATAAGGCAAATACTGACAACCATAAAAGGGGAAATCGACAGTAACACATTCATAGTAGGGGACTTTAACACCCCACTTTCACCAATGGACAGATCATCCAAAATGAAAATAAATAAGGAAACACAAGCTTTAAATGATACATTAAACGAGATGGAGTTAATTGATATTTATAGGACATTCCATCCAAAAACAACAGAATACACATTTTTCTCAAGTGCTCATGGAACATTCTCCAGGATAGATCATATCTTGGGTCACAAATCAAGCCTTGGTAAATTTAAGAAAATTGAAATTGTATCAAGTATCTTTTCTGACCACAACGCCATGAGACTAGATATCAATTACAGGAAAAGATCTGTAAAAAATACAAACACATGGAGGCTAAACAATACACTACTTAATAATGAAGATATCACTGAAGAAATCAAAGAGGAAATCAAAAAATACCTAGAAACAAATGACAATGGAGACACAACGACCCAAAACATGTGGGATGCAGCAAAAGCAGTTCTAAGAGGGAAGTTTATAGCAATACAAGCCCACCTTAAGAAGCAGGAAGCATCTCGAATAAACAACCTAACCTTGCACCTCAAGCAATTAGAGAAAGAAGAACAAAAAAACCCCAAAGCTAGCAGAAGGAAAGAAATCATAAAAATCAGATCAGAAATAAATGAAAAAGAAATGAAGGAAACAATAGCAAAGATCAATAAAACTAAAAGCTGGTTCTTTGAGAAGATAAACAAAATAGATAAACCACTAGCCAGACTCATCAAGAAAAAAAGGGAGAAGACCCAAATCAATAGAATTAGAAATGAAAAAGGAGAGGTAACAACTGACACTGCAGAAATAAAAGAGATCATGAGAGATTACTACAAGCAACTCTATGCCAATAAAATGGACAATCTGGAAGAAATGGACAAATTCTTAGAGAGGCACAACCTGCCAAGACTGAATCAGGAAGAAATAGAAAATATGAACAGACCAATCACAAGCACTGAAATTGAAACTGTGATTAAAAATCTTCCAACAAAGAAAAGCCCAGGACCAGATGGCTTCACAGGCGAATTCTATCAAACATTTAGAGAAGAGCTAACACCTATCCTTCTCAAACTCTTCCAAAATATAGCAGAGGGAGGAACACTCCCAAACTCCTTCTACGAGGCCACCATCACCTTGATACCAAAACCAGACAAGGATGTCACAAAGAAAGAAAACTACAGGCCAATATCACTAATGAACATAGATGCAAAAATCCTCAACAAAATACTAGCAAACAGAATCCAACAGCACATTAAAAAGATCATACACCATGATCAAGTGGGGTTTATTCCAGGAATGCAAGGATTCTTCAATATACGCAAATCTATCAATGTGATAAACCATATTAACAAACTGAAGGAGAAAAACCATATGATCATCTCAATAGATGCAGAGAAAGCTTTTGACAAAATTCAACACCCATTTATGATAAAAACCCTGCAGAAAGTAGGCATAGAGGGAACTTTCCTCAACATAATAAAGGCCATATATGACAAGCCCACAGCAAACATCATCCTCAATGGTGAAAAACTGAAAGCATTTCCACTAAGATCAGGAACAAGACAAGGTTGCCCACTCTCACCACTCTTATTCAACATAGTTTTGGAAGTTTTAGCCACAGCAATCAGAGAAGAAAAGGAAATAAAAGGAATCCAAATCGGAAAAGAAGAAGTAAAGCTGTCACTGTTTGCAGATGACATGATCCTATACATAGAGAACCCTAAAGATGCTACCAGAAAACTACTAGAGCTAATCAATGAATTTGGTAAAGTGGCAGGATACAAAATTAATGCACAGAAATCTCTGGCATTCCTATATACTAATGATGAAAAATCTGAAAGTGAAATCAAGAAAACACTCCCATTTACCATTGCAACAAAAAGAATAAAATATCTAGGAATAAACCTACCTAAGGAGACAAAAGATCTGTATGCAGAAAATTATAAGACACTGATGAAAGAAATTAAAGATGATACAAATAGATGGAGAGATATACCATGTTCTTGGATTGGAAGAATCAACATTGTGAAAATGACTCTACTACCGAAAGCAATCTATAGATTCAATGCAATCCCTATCAAACTACCACTGGCATTTTTCACAGAACTAGAACAAAAAATTTTGCAATTTGTATGGAAACACAAAAGACCCCGAATAGCCAAAGCAATCTTGAGAACGAAAGAAGGAACTGGAGGAATCAGGCTCCCAGACTTCAGACTATACTACAAAGCTACAGTTATCAAGACGGTATGGTACTGGCACAAAAACAGAAAGATAGATCAATGGAACAGGATAGAAAGCCCAGAGATAAACCCACGCACATATGGTCACCTTATCTTTGACAAAGGAGGCAGAAATGTACAGTGGAGAAAGGACAGCCTATTCAATAAGTGGTGCTGGGAAAACTGGACAGCTACATGTAAAAGTATGAAATTAGATCACTCCCTAACACCGTACACAAAAATAAGCTCAAAATGGATTAAAGACCTAAATATAAGGCCAGAAACTATTAAACTCTTAGAGGAAAACATAGGCAGAACACTCTATGACATAAATCACAGCAAGGTCCTTTTTGACCCACCTCCTAGAGAAATGGAAATAAAAAGAAGAGTAAACAAATGGGACCTAATGAAACTTAAAAGCTTTTGCGCAGCAAAGGAAACCATAAAGAAGACCAAAAGACAACCCTCAGAATGGGAGAAAATATTTGCAAATGAAGCAACTGACAAAGGATTGATCTCCAAAATTTACAAGCAGCTCATGCAGCTTAATAACAAAAAAACAAACAACCCAATCCAAAAATGGGCAGAAGACCTAAATAGACATTTCTCCAAAGAAGATATACAGAGTGCCAACAAACACATGAAAGAATGCTCAACATCACTAATCATTAGAGAAATGCAAATCAAAACTACAATGAGATATCATCTCACACCAGTCAGAATGGCCATCATCAAAAAATCTAGAAACAATAAATGCTGGAGAGGGTGTGGAGAAAAGGGAACCCTCTTACACTGTTGGTGGGAATGTAAATTGATACAGCCACTGTGGAGAACAGTATGGAGGTTCCTTAAAAAGCTACAAATAGAACTACCATATGACCCAGCAATCCCACTACTGGGCATATACCCTGAGAAAACCATAATTCAAAAAGA
The DNA here is from genome assembly GCF_964270905.1 of Leucopleurus acutus. Taxonomy (NCBI): domain Eukaryota; kingdom Metazoa; phylum Chordata; class Mammalia; order Artiodactyla; family Delphinidae; genus Leucopleurus; species Leucopleurus acutus. The sequence goes on along the minus strand of NC_139147.1, from coordinate 16,032,465 downwards.
GTCATGTACCAAAATGTTCATTGCAGCTCTATTTACAATAGCCCAGAGATGGAAACAACCTAAGTGTCCATCATCGGATGAATGGATAAAGAAGATGTGGCACATATATACAATGGAATATTACTCAGCCATAAAAAGAGACGAAATTGAGCTATTTGTAATGAGGTGGATAGACCTAGAGTCTGTCATACAGAGTGAAGTAAGTCAGAAAGAGAGAGACAAATACCGTATGCTAACACATATATATGGAATTTAAAAAAAAAATGTTATGAAAATCCTAGGGGTGAAACAGGAATAAAGACACAGACTTACTAGAGAATGGACTTGAGGCTATGGGGAGGGGGAAGGGTAAACGGTGACAAAGCGATAAAGAGGCATGGACATATATACACTACCAAACGTAAGGTAGATAGCTAGTGGGAAGCAGCCGCATAGCACAGGGAGATCAGCTCGGTGCTTTGTGACCGCCTGGAGGGGTGGGATAGGGAGGGTGAGAGGGAGGGAGACGCAAGCGGGAAGAGATATGGGAATATATGTATATATATAACTGATTCATTTTGTTGTGAAGCTGAAACTAACATATCATTGTAAAGCAATTATACTCCAATAAAGATGTTAAAAAAAAAAAAAAAACTAAAAATAGAACTACCATATGACCCAGCAATCCCACTCCTGAGCATATACCCTGAGAAAGCCATAATCCAAAAAGAGTCATGTACCAAAATGTTCATTGCAGCTCTATTTACAATAGCCAAGACATGGAAGCAACCTAAGTGCCCATTGACAGATGAATGGATAAAAAAGATGTGGTACATATATACAATGGAATATTACTCAGCTATAAAAAGAAACAAAATTGAGTTATTTGTAGTGAGGTTGATGGACCTAGAGTCTGCCATACAGAATGAAGTAATTCAGAAAGAGAAAAACAAATACCGTATGCTAACACATATGTATGGAATCTAAAAAGAAAAGAAATGGTTATGAAGAACCTAGGGGCAGGACAAGAATAAAGACACAGATGTAGAGAGTGGACTTGAAGACACGGGGATGGGGAAGGGTAAGCTGGGATTAAGTGAGAGAGTGGCATGGACATATATACACTACCAAATGTAAAATCGATAACTAGTGGGAAGCAGCCACATAGCACAGTGAGATCAGCTAGGTGCTTTGTGACCACCTAGAGGGGTCGGATAGAGAGGATGGGAGGGAGACACAAGAGAGAGGAGATATGGGGATATATCTATATGTATAGCTGATTCTCTTTGTTATAAAGTAGAAACTAACACACCATTGTAAAGCAATTATACTCCAATTAAGATATTAAAAGAGAAAAAGAAATCAAGTAAATTCTGATCATTGGCACAGTTTACAGGAATATTGTCCATAACTCAAGAGGACACAAGGCAAATTTGGCATTTGATTCATTACCAATGCCCACAGTGTTTTACCTAATTATTCCGAGCAACAAATGTATTGTTCAATCATGCATTTCCTATGAGCTGGTCACCTGCCCACCCTGGGACCACCTAACACCATAACGAAGCTGACCTTTGCCATTAGAACCACCTGGTGATTAAACCACTATGTGTTTTTTGTTTGTTTGTTTTCTTTGTTTTTCTGTTTTTTGTGGTACGCGGGCCTCTCACTGCTGTGGCCTCTCCCGTTGCTGAGCACAGGCTCTGGACGCGCAGGCTCAGTGACCATGGTTCATGGGCCCAGGCACTCCACGGCATGTGGGATCTTCCCAGACCAGGGCTCGAACCCGTGTCCCCTGCATCAGCAGGCAGACTCTCAACCACTGCGCCACCAGGGAAGCCCAAACCACTATGTGTTTTAACTTCCAATCTCTTCCTCATTGCACCTTCCAATGCAGGTAAATCTTGCATATACCATGTGCTCAGTGTTTTTTAACTTAAGGCAGGAGAGTCTAGTGGATGCTTTTGCTCTGAACAGTATGGGAGTGTTGGACATATAGACTAAGTAAGTTTCTAAGAAGTTGGGAGGGTAAGTACAACAAAGACAAAAGGTGAATAAACTAGGGCATTCAGACTGGCCAGTCACTTATTTTTTGATACTTTAGCCATCCAGTGAAAGTGGAAGATTGAAGAGAAGGTCTAGAAAATGAAGGAAATGACAGGGACAGGGAAGGCAGGAGCGATGATTAAATATGAGTTGCATTGTGTTATCAGCTCAGAGGGACAAATGGAGAAAGTCAGTACTTAGATTCCAGGTCTAAAATTTCAGAGGAGAATCTGATCAGAGCAAAGAAGAAAAGAGTTTGGAAAATACTGAAAGGAAGTTGGCAACAACAAGAATTCATTCATCATAGAGAACCAGAGGGGTTGACAGCAGATGAGGAAAAGGAAATTCGTGTGTCAGTGAGAGGCTCAGAAACTGGCAAATGAGAGAATTGTGAAGGTGGAGAAGATTGAATTGATAAGGAGCAGGAAGAAGAGAAAAAGACTAAGAATAGAATTTCTTAATGGTTAGTCAACAAGAACAAAACCAATATGCCCTTGTTAATACGTGTGTGTTGCATTGTGTCAATATTAAATTCTTTCAACCATTTCCTGTGAAACCCAAAGCTCAGGCATGAAAATTACAAGCCAAACCTCTCCACCACAGGCCACCTAAAAATAATTCGCATGTACTGGAGAGAGCTGGAAGGAGGTTAGAGCCGAATGGCTTGTGGATCCAGACATGCTCTTTAGATCCAGAAAGTGCACAGTGCAGCAAGTCATGCCAAGTCGGAGAAGCATGCACTCCTGGTGGTACCTCTCTCAATGGCTGTCAAAGTTGGCTGCATGCTTACTCCAGGTACTCAACTGAGAAGTGTGGCATAGCCAGTTTTCAAACTGCAACAGTCATCATCTATGAATAGGTGACCTGTGATTTTGTTTTGCGCTCCAAAGTCCCATGATCAAGGCCAGCTTCCTGGACACAACCTGTGCATTTGCATGGGGCTCTGTGCTCAGATGGGTCCTACACTCTGCGGCTGCCATCTTGAGGCCTTTGAGGTTTTAGTTTGTTTGTTTGTTTTTGTTTTTTATACAGCAGGTTCGTATTAGTCATCCATTTTATACACATCAGTGTCTACATGTCAATCCCAGTCCCCCAATTCATCACACCACCACTCCAACACCACGCCGCTTTCCCCCCTTGGTGTCCATATGTTTGTTCTCTACATCTGTGTCTCAATTTCTTCCCTGCAAACCGGTTAATCTGTACCATTTTTCTAGGTTCCACATACATGCATAATATACGATATTTGTTTTTCTCTTTCTGACTTACTTCACTCTGTAGGACAATCTCTAGATCCATCTACATCTCTACAAATGACCCAATTTTGTTCCTTTTTATGGCTGAGTAATATTCCATTATATATATATGTACCACATCTTCTTTATCCATTCATCTGTCAGCATTTAGATTGATTCTATGACCTGGCTATTGTAAATACTGCTGCAGTGAACATTGGGGTGCATGTGTCTTTTTGAATTATGGTTTTCGCTGGGTATATGCCCAGTAGTGGGATTGCTGGGTCATATGGTAGTTCTATTTTTAGTTTTTTAAAGAAACTCCATACTGTTCTCCATAGTGGTTCTATCGATTTACATTCCCACCAACAGTGCAAGAGGGTTCTCTTTTCTCCACACCCTCTCCAGCATTTGTTGTTTGTAGATTTTCTGATGATGCCTATTCTAACTGGTGTGAGGTGATACCTCATTGTAGTTTTGATTAACATTTCTCTCATAATTAGTGATGTTGAGCAGCTTTTCATATGCTTCTTGACCATCTGTATGTCTTGTTTGGAGAAATGTCTCTTTAGACCTTCTGCCTGGTTTTGTATTGGCTTTTTTTTTTCTTTTTTAATGTTGAGCTACATGAGCTGTTTATATATTTTGGAGATTAATCCTTGGTCAATTGATTCATCTGCAAATATCTTCTCCCATTCTGTGGGTTGTCTTTTCATCTGGTTTATGGTTTCCTTTGCTGTGTAAAAGCTTTTAAGTTTCATTATGTCCCATTTGTTTATTTTTGTTTTTATTTCCCTCTCTCTAGGATGTGGATCAAAAAAGATCTTGCTGTGATTTATGTCAAAGAGTGTTCTTCCTATATTTTCCTCTAATAATTTTATAGTGTTCAGTCTTACATTTAGGTCTCTAATCCATTTTGAGTTTATTTTTGTGTATGGTGTTAGGTAGTGTTCTAATTTCATTCTTTTAGATGTAGCTATCCAGTTTTCCCAGCACCATTTATTGAAGAGACTGTCTTTTCTCCATTGTATATACTTGCCTCTTTTGTCATACATCAGTTGACCACAGGTGTGTGAGTTTATCTCTGGGCTTTCTATCTTGTTCCATTGATCTATATTTCTGTTTTTGTGCCAGTACCATACTGTCTTGATTACTGTAGTTTTGTAGTATAGTCTGAAGTCAGGGAGTCTGATTCCTCCAACTCTGCTTTTTTCCCTCAAGACTGCTTTGGCTATTCGGGGTCTTTTGTGTCTCCATACAAATTTTAAGATTGTTTTGTTCTAGTTCTGTAAAAAATGCCATTGGTAATTTGATATGGATTGCATTGAATCTCATGATTACTTTGGGTAGTATGGTCATTTTCACAATATTGATTCTTCCAAACCAAGAACAATGGTATATCTCTCCATCTGTTGGTATCATCTTTAACATCTTTTATCAGTCTTATAGTTTTCTGCAGACAAGTCTTTTGTCTCTCTAGGTAGGTTTTTTCCTAGGTATTGTATTCTTTTGTTGCAGTGGTAAATGGGAGTGTTTCATTAATTTCTCTTTCATATATTTCATCATTAGTATAAAGGAATGCAAGAGATTTCTGTGCATTAACTTTGTATCCTGCAACTTTACCAAATTCATTGATTAGGTCTAGTAGTTTTCTGGTGGCATATTTAGGATTCTCTATGTATAGTATCATGTCATCTGCAAACAGTGACAGTTTTACTTCTTCTCTTCCAATTTGTATTCCTTTTATTTCTTTTTCTTCTCTGATTGCCATGACTAGGACTTCCAAAACTATGTTGAATAATAGTGGTGAGAGTGGACATCTTTGTCTTGTTCCTGGTCTTAGAGGAAATGTTTTCAGTTTTTCACCATTGGGAATGATGTTTGCTGTGGGTTTGTCATATATGGCCTTTATTGTGTTGAGGTAAGTCCCTCTATGCCCACTTTCTGGAGAGTTTTTATCATTAATCAGTGTTGAATTTTGTCAAAGGCTTTTTCTGCATCTATTGAGATGATCATATGGTTTTTATTCTTCAATTTGTTAATATGGTGTGTCACATTGATTGATTTGCATATATTGAAGAATCCTTGCCTCCCTGGGATAAATCCCACTTGATCATGGTATATGATCCTTTTGATGTGTTTTTGGATTCTGTTTGCTAGTATTTTGTTGAGGATTTTTGCATCTATAGTCATCAGTGATATTGGTCTGTAATTTTCTTTTTTTGTAGTACCTTTTTCTGGTTTTGGTATCAGGGTGATAGTGGCCTCATAGAATGAGTTTGAGAGGGTTCCTTCCTCTGCAATTTTTTGTAAGAGTTTGAGAAGGATGGGTGTTAGCTATTCTCTAAATGTTTGATAGAATTCACCCGTGAAGCAATCTGGTCCTGGACTTCTGTTTGTTGGAAGATTTTAAATCACAGTTGCAATTTCATTACTTGTGATTGGTCTATTCATATTTTCTATTTCTTCCTGCTTCAGTCTTGGAAGGTTATACCTTTCTAAGAATTCATCCATTTCTTCCAGGTTGTCCATTTTATTGACATAGAGCTGTTGTAGTCGTCTCTTGGATGCTTGTATTTCTGTGGTGTCTGTTGTAACTTCTCCTTTTTCATTTCTAATTTTATTGAGTCCTCTCCCTCTTTTTCTTGATGAGTCTGGCTAATGGTTTATCAATTTTGTTTATCTTCTCAAAGAACCAGCTTTTACTTTTATTGCTCTTTGCTATTTTTTCTTTGTTTCTATTTCATTTACTTCTGCTCTGATCTTTATGATTTCTTTCCTTCTGCTACCTTTTGGTTTTGTTTGTTCTTCTTTCTCTAGTTCCTTTAGGTGTAAGGTTAGATTGTTTATTTGAGATCTTTCTTGTTTCTTGAGGTAGGCTTGTATTGCTATAAACTTCCCTCTGAGAACTGCTTTTGCTGCATCCCATAAGTTTTGGATCATTGTGTTTTCATTATCATTTGTCTCTAGGTATTTTTTGATTTTCTCTTTGATTTCTTCAGTGATCTCTTGGTTATTTAGTAACGTATTGTTTAGCCTCCATGTGTTTGTGTTTATTAAGTTTTTTCCCTGTAATTGATTTCTAATCTCATAGCATTGTAGTCATAAAAGATGCTTGATATGATGTCAATTTTCTTAAATTTACTGAGGCTTGATTTATGACCCAAGATGTGATCTATCCTGAAGAAGTTCTGTGCACACTTGAGAAGAAAGTGTAATCTACTGTTTTTGGATGGAATGTCCTATAAATATCAGTTAAATCTAGCTGATCTATTGTGTCATTTAAAGCTTGTATTTATTTTTTTTTGGAAGGTTGCCTATCTCCACTTCATTTAGTTGTTTATCTGGGGTTTTATCTTGTTCCTTCATCTGGTACATAGCCCTCTGCTTTTTCATCTTGTCTATCTTTCTGTGAATGTGATTTTTGTTCCATAGGCTGTAGGATTGTAGTTCTTCTTGCTTCTGCTGTCTGCCCTCTAGTGGATGAGGCTATCTAAGAGGCTTGTGCACGTTTCCTGATGGGAGGGACTGGTGGTGGGTAGAGCTGGCTGTTGCTCTAGTGGGCAGAGCTCAGTAAAACTTTAATCTGCTTGTCTGCCAATGGGTGGGGCTGCGGTCCTTCCCTGTTGGTTGTTTGACCTGAGGCAACCCAACACTGGAGTCTACCTGGGCTCTTTGTTGGGGTTAATGGTGGACTCTTGTAGGGCTCACATCAAGGAGTACCTCCCAGAACTTCTGCTGCCAGGGTCCTTGTCCTCACGATGAGACACAGCCAGACCCACCTTTGCAGGAGACCCTCCAACACTAGCAGGTAGGTCTGGTTCAGTCTTCTTTGGGGTCACTGCTCCTTCCCCTGGGTCCCGATGCTCACACTACTTTGTGTGTGCCCTCCAAGAGTGGAGTTTCTGTTTCCCCCAGTCCTGTCAAAGTCCTGCAATCAAATCCCGCTAGTCTTCAAAGTCTGATTCTCTAGGAATTCCTTCTCCCGTTGCCAGATCCCCAGGTTGGGAAGCCTGACATGGGGCTCAGAACCTTCACTCCAGTGGGTGGACTTCTGTGCTATAAGTGTTCTCCAGTTTGTGAGTCACCCACCCAGCAATTATGGGATTTGATTTTATTGTGATTGTGCCCCTCCTACCACCTCATTGTGGCTTCTCCTTTGTCTTTGGATGTGGGATATATTTTTTGGTGAGTTCCAGTGTCTTCCTGTTGATGACTGTTCAGCAGTTAGTTGTAATTCCAGTGTTCTCACAAGAGGAAGTGAGAGCATGTCCTTCTACTCTGCCATCTTGACCTGCCTTTTTTTTTCTTTTTCTTTCTTGAAGGCAAGAGAAGTAGACTGAAGCCTTAATTAAGCTTTATACCACATTCTGGAGCCAATTATGAGAAATATCCACCCCATGATATGCAAGATTTTATAACCTTCTGGCGTCAGCAAACCTTTTCTATAAAGGACCAGAGAGTACATATTTTAGGCTCCACAGCTCATAGGATCTCTGCTGCAACAGCTGAGCTTGCCATGGTAACACGTGATAACACATGAAAGCAGAAGTAGGTAACACGTAAACAAGTGGGCCTATCTGTAGACTGATAAACTTTAATTACAGAAACAGGTGGTGAGCAGGATTTGGCTCAGGGGTTGAAGTTTACAACCCCTCCTTTAGAAGGAAGAGTCATCTCATTGTATCAAAGATTACAGTAAAAGATGAGGAAACAAACTTCTATATGTAAAGTAGATAAACAACAAGGACTTACTGAATAGCACAGGGAGCAATATTCAATATCTTGTAATAACCTATAATGGAAAAGAATATGAAAAAGAATATATATAACTGAATCACTTTGCTGTACACCTGAAACTAACACAACATTGTAAATCAACTATATTTCAATTAAAAAGAAAAAAAACAAAGATGAGGAATCAAGAAGATAAAAAGGAGCAAGAACTTGGAAGGAGAGATGTAGACCATAAAATGGGGTGGCAAATTGGAAAGAGACGAAGATGGGAATGAAAAGAGTTTGAAACCAAACCACGGAGAATTCAACCCAATGACACCACTAGACTGAGGTAGGAAAAGAAACATCATGATAGACTTCCAAATGTGTTTCCAGTGTCTTCTCATTAGAAATAAAATCTCTACATTGTGTATTCCTTACACTCCCAGATCATTTAATACTTGCTCTGGGGTAAAATTGAATATCTTAGCTTGTCCTAAGAGAAGATGTTGCCCTCAGCTTGCTGACAACCTTTGGGAACTCACGCAAGAAGAAAGGAATGCAGCTTCTGTCATGGAGATGCTATCTCTAGTACATTACGTTTCACAAGCCTTTACTGCTATGGCCCTAGTTAGTCACATGAGTAGCTATTCCTGTCACACTTTTAAGTCTTTGCACAAGAAGACAAAGAACATGCCCTTGAATATTTGGAAAGGTCTACAATATTTTCTGCTTGACCTATGAAGGTTGTACAAACCACAGTCTCTCTGAAAAATAAGTAATGCTGATTTTTTCCTTTGTATCTAGCCCACTATAAAAAGCAAGTCCTCTGTCACCTGTCTCAGATTGTTAGGGTTTAAAGTGTCCCCAAAATTCACTGAGTGAGAAAAATAAGATCTAAAGAAGGCATGTGCTTGTTCTGAGGTTCCAGTATGAATTGGAATTCGTAGCACAGCAAAGATTTAGAAGAATGATTAAACCATCTATGTAATTAGAGAGAGCTAGTGCACCAATTTCAGCTTGGGGGAAAAAGGAAGTTCACGAACAGGAAGCCCAGAGAGAAATACCACAGAAGGGTATGACCCCTGTTGCCTTAGATTAGGTCATGGACTTTCTCAGAGTCAGAGCTTCTGCAAGCAAAGGTGCATCGGCCCCTTTCCATCTCTAGGCAAGTCACTTGAACTTTCTGAGCCGCAGCTTCCTCATTGGAAAAGTGAAAATAATCCAGTAAGCTCAGGCTTCAATAACCAAGGAGTAATGATGCTTGACAGACAGAGGCATTAAGAGGGGGAGCTATGTTGACACAGAAAGAAATAAGGTGATGAGAATGACCATGTTCTTTTCAGAGGACAAACTGAGAAACAGTTAAGCAGATGTGACAAGTGCTTCTAAACCAATGGCTTTCAACTACAAGCACCAACCTCTCTCTCCCTAAGGTGATTGCTGGCCATTGTAGCCCATTTAGACCACATGAAACACACCAAAAATGAGAGGGAGTTAATACACCTCAAAGGCAGTCCTCAACCAATGACTGAAGAATCCCTGTTCTCTTGCCCTGGTAGTGAGAGCAAGGGTAACAACTCTGGAAGCAAGTTCTAGAGTGTCACCTGACAGAACTGAACTTCTGCCACACACAGCAGTAACCTGTTTGATATCACACCCTTTGATAGTTTTCTTTTCTTTCCTGTCTCACCTCCCCACTCCCTGCTGCTATTTCCTTGAATCATCTCCCAAATAAACTACTTATACCCAAATCCTTGTTTTAGAATCTGCTACTGAAAGGCTCTAACCCAAGACAGCCACCCAGAAATATCCAACATGTAGCCCAAGATGCAAACCTGGGAGTTATGTCAGAAGGACACACCGTATTTGCAAGTTGTTGTGTATGCATGTGTACTGTGTGGAAAAGAGAGTTTAGAGCAAGTTAACTTTAAATAGAAAACTTCTAAAGTAAGGCTGAAGCTTCTAAGAGCAAGAGAGAACTTGAGCAGGAAATATTTGTGCAGAGGTCCAACAGGCAGTAAAAGAAGATCATATCAGGAAAGCCCATTTCAATAAATAAGAAATGTAAGGGACAGAAAGAGAAGCAACAATGGAACCTATTTTAACCTCTAACACATCTATCTTCTATCAGGACATGCACAAATAACACACAAGTCCTTTATTTTTTTTTAATTTTTATTCTATTTATTTATTTTTATTTTTGGCTGTTTTGGGTCTTTGTTGCTCCACGTGGGCTTTGTCTAGTTGCGGTGAGCAGGGGCTACTCTTTGTTGCAGTGCATGGAATTCTCATTGCGGCGGATTTTCTTGTTGCAGGGCACGGGCTGTAGGCGCATGGGCCTCAGAAGTTGTGGCACGTGGGCTCCGTAGTTGTGGCTCACTGGCTTAGTTGCTCCGCCGTACGTGGGATCTTCCCGGACCAGGGCACGAACCTGTGTCCCCTGTATTGGCAGGCAGAGTCTTAACCACTGCCCCACCAGGGAAGTCCCCTACACAAGTCCTTTAAAAGATAAAGAAATGAGTCCCATTGGGAGTCTGCCAATTGGACTCTGCATTTACCTGCTAGGGGAGAATGCAGAGGGCAGCTGATTCCCTAGTCAAAATTGCCCTTCCTAGAAGTACTTGCAGATACAAATAGATGCCATCTCTTATAGGTTGTGACCATCAAGGAACAGAGGGGACAGGCTCACCATTCCAGGTGGGCCATTCCCGAGTAGCTAAGGATCAGGTAATATGATAATTCCACGTTCTTCCCCCATGTGCTTTGGCAAAGCGTGAGTGTGCAATGACTGCTACATTTACTTCTCATTCCGGCCATGAGTATTATTCATTGTTAAGTGTTGCTAACTGGCAGAGAGACTCTAAGCTGGTTTTCATGGTCCACCTGACAATCATAGTATCCTTCTGGGATTCAATGCATAGTGTGATCTCCTCCCCTTGAGTGTGGGTGGGGCCCAGGCCTTGCCAATATAACATGACAAAGATGGTGGGATATATGTGATTACATTACATAAGATTATAACATCTGTCTTGCAGGGAACCTCTTTCGCTGGCTGCCTTTGAGGAAGCAAGTACTTATGTTGCGAAGACCCATGTGCCGAGGAGCTGGAGGGAGCCTTCAGCCAACAGCCAGCAACATGTCACAAAGAACTGAGTTCTATCAACAACCACACCAACTTGGAAGTGAATCCTTCCCCAGTGAAGCCTCAGATGAGCCTGCAGCCCCAGCTGACACTTTTATGGCAGCCTTGTAAACAGAGGACTAGAAGACCCAGCTAAGTCATGCCAGATTCCTGACCTATAGCAATTGTGAAATAATAAGTCCATGTTGTTTTAAGCTGTTAAATTTGTGGTAATATTATTAGCCAGCAATAGATAATTAGCATGCTAACTATAATTTTGTGTTGTCTTTTATAGGTTCTTAGTCCTAAGAATTGTGCTGTTTATCTTGAATAAGTTCTAATAAATAAACCTTGAGATTTGTAAATTGTTGAATTTGTTGTGTTGCCATTCAAAAACCCATTATAGTGAATGTGGGGTCTGTCAAACTGACCAAAAAGATTTCCACCATAACTTCTTGGGTGGGTGATAAAAGGAACGCTGACAATGGCCAGATCTGAAGAAGTAGAAAAGTCCCATTATGCCTGATGTGGGTAAGAATCAACCTCCAAACAAAAGGAAATATCAATGCATTGAGTTCTATTTTCCTCACACTTGAGCTTCAGGAAAAATTAGAAAAAGCTGGAAATGTGAACAATGACAAGTTAAAGAGCCATGATTTGAAACAAAGGCATGAGATTAAAAAAAGCATCATGTTCTTGAAAATTCGGTGAAATTAGCATGAAGTGACCAGAACTAAGGAGAACTCAGGACTTCAGCCTGCATGTAAACCTATCTGATTAAATCAAGGTTGTTGTCAAAGAACTGACAAAAGCCACGATATAGTGCTAATTGTTGTCATGCTTTCAACAATGAAAGAAAGGGGTTGTAAAATTCATCATGAAATGGCGTTATTATAATCCGTTGTAACCACACAGAGAGCCTAGAAAAGCATATAAAATAGGCATTGCTACATATTCAAATCATATCTTCTAATGCTGGTACAAATGCTGGTACATATGCAATAGTTCAAGGGCTCAGAAGTGGCTTCTTTCCTTTCTCAAATTTATCCTTTCCTACTCCTTGACATACACGGATTCTTTGGTATTGGCTCACAAGACTTCCCCCCATGGCCACCTGTCTCAAGCTGGTGGGGATGATCTCTCCCAGGGACCCTCAGTCCCTTCAGCTCCCTTTATGTGCCCTGCCCTGTGTCCTCCTTTTTATTCACCCAGCCTCCAACATGCTTGTCTTTTGTCTGTTCCATACGCTTCCTTTATGGATGAGGAGTAAGTAATCAGGGTGTCAGTAAAGTGTGGAAAAAGGGAAGAAGAGAATCTGTCTCTCATTGTATCTCCAAGGGACAGGGTCCTTTCACAGATAGAGGTGACCTCCCCTTAGATTACATTTCCCATGTAGCATTCCCCTACTGAAATAGCAGGTACTTCTCTTACCCTGTGTTTCACTCTGTTACCCATGCACCAAGCTTCGATGGGTGTGTGGGATGCTTTGGAGATTGATGGAAGCAAAAGATCATCCAACTACACCCACTTCCTAGCTCAGAGGTACTTGGGCCTTGCTCTCTCTTTTTCCATCTTTCATACGAGAAGTACCCTTCTCATGTTCAGCCTACCACCCACTCCTACGTGGGGGTAGAGGGGAAGGGAAGATGCAGCCTCAGTCTTAAGTCTCTTCTAGAGCACAACCAATGTACATTGGTACATCTAATAGGTACCAAAGCTGGTGGGCCATGTTCCTTCCCCCACTAATTTCTTGACAGAGTGAGCGCCATTGCTGTAAGATCCGGTTGCATTTTATACACTGGCAAGGATCCTGACTGGTCCACTAACAGATATGATATGCCTCCAGAGGTCAATTATCTAAAGCCCATCTTGGCCCCCCAAGTTCCAAAACAAGACCCAATCTCTGACCTGAAGTTTCTGGCATTGCCTCCTGGGTGATGTGAAAATATTTAGGAAAAATTGAAAAGTTGCAAAAGTTTTATTCTGGGCTGTGAGTTAGCTAACATAATATTTGAAGTTACATTTTAGCTCAGTAACATATCCAAGTTCTGGTTTTTTCCCCAAAATGAAGGTCAGGATCTACTAGGACATTTAACAAAGTAAAACAAAGCATGAGGTTTGGCTCCAAATAGCACCACATGTGGGCACTAGGACACCCATATTTGGACTCCATAGTGTTTTCTATTCCAGATGGAAATTTCCTAGCATATCATTAAAGTGAGGTTGTGAGTTCCTTTGGAGATGCTACAAAATAATTGTAGATATTTTTTAATCCCTTCCTAATTTAAATATTTCCCATTGGAATAAATTCTCATTCTCTCTCACTTGGCGCTAATGATTCAACCAAGAGACCAAGTGAACTGAAGATTTCTCCACAAAATCCATGAACTAAGGCTCTCTTGTCCTATGTGGAAAAAGTCTGCACATACTAAAATTATTCTGCTCAAGTTACAGCTGTCCAGTTCCAAGGACAAAAATTCAGAGCTGTAAAGTTTTCTGATTCAGAATAATTTCTAAGTAGACTTCTTGTGTGAGCAATGGTTTTCACTAAATGAATTGCATACAAGGGTCACATTTGGACTAAATATCCTCTGCCTTTGGGCTAATGGGTTGAATAATAATTAAATTTGGATGAATCAAAATTATCATCCAGCATGCTGAGCACCATGGGGCAGTACTTCTAAGGCAAGAGTAACTACTGTCTGAGCACTGAACTTATCTTTAGAGTATACTCTAAATCAGTAGTCCCCAACCTTTCTGGCACCAGGGGCCAGTTTCGTGGAAGACAATTTTTCCATGGACCCAGGGGGCCAGGGGATGGTTTCAGGATGATTCAAGCACATTACATTTATTGTGCAATTTATTTCTATTATTCCATTGTAATATGTAATGAAATGATTATACAAGTCACCATAATGTAGAATCAGTGGGAGCCCTGAGCTTGTTTTTACTCACTGATAGGGCTTTGATATGAGTCTGCAAGCAATTGATTTATTACGGTCTCTGTGCAGTCAAACCTCTCTGCTAATGATAATCTGTATTTGTAGCTGCTCCCCAGCGCCAGCATCACCGCCCCAGCTCCATCTCAGATCATCAGGCATTAGATTCTCATAAGGAGCACGCAGCCTAGATCCCTCACATGCGCAGTTCACAGTAGGGTTCGAGCTCCTATGAGAATCTAATGCGGCCACTGATCTGACAGGAGGCAGAGCTCAGGCGGTCATGCGAGTGATGGGGAGCAGCTCTAAATACAGATGAAGCTTCGGTCGCTTGTCCCCCACTCAACCCCCCGGAAGTTGGGGACCCCTGCTCTAAATGAGTGATTTTTATTTGCCATGCCTGCAGCAAGGTTTTCTGTTGTTGAAGAAGGCTTGTCCAGCTCACAAGGGATTCTACGAGAGGCAGAGTTTGGTGACAGCTCTTCCACTCTTGTGCATTCCACAATCCCTCCTCCATATCCTACTCCTCAGTGGGCCACTGAGCTCACAGTTGACAGGAAAAAACCCTTTGGGATGTAGGGAAGAGGGAACTTTCCCTCTTCCCTACATCCTATGGCCACCCAGTCTCCTTAAGTGCCTTATTCCCTTCCCTTCAGGCTCTTCTTCTGTTTCTCTCACCTGTTCAGTTTTAGCTCTTTTCAGGCAAAGGGAAGAGGATGGGGAATGAGGCTTGGAACAGAATGTTCTGAGGGCACTATTTTGGGAACAGTGACCCAGCAGGCCAACTGTCTGTCACTTCCACACCCGTCAGTTTCAGGACTGGTTCTTCCGGGAATCTAATCCCAGGAAAGCTTTTGGGGGTGGGGAGAGTTGTTACCCTAGAGCATGCTGTTGCAATGGGAAATGTTGAAAGAGGAAAAAAAAAAAGCCTGTAACCTGATGCCAGTCTCAAATACTCTCCACCAACCATAAATCGAGAGAAAGTGGGGCTTCCCTGGTGGCGCAGTGGTTGAGAATCTGCCTGCTAATGAAGGGGACACGGGTTCGAGCCCTGGTCTGGGAAGATCCCCCATGCTGCGGAGCAACTAGGCCCGTGAGCCACAACTACTGAGCCTGCGCGTCTGGAACCTGTGCTCCGCAGCAAGAGAGTCCGCGACAGTGAAAGTCCTGCGCACTATGATGAAGAGTGGCCCCCCGCTTGCCGCAACTAAAGAAAAAGCCCTCGCACAGAAACGAAGACCCAACACAGCCAAAAATAAATATATAAATAAATAAATAAATAAAAGATTACTATTAATTAAAGAAAAAAAACAGAAAGTGAAATAATTTCCATCACACTCAAACAGCGTGTACTCTGGGGTTTGCAGGAACAGAAAAGACAATATGGAGAATATGCATTGCTCTGTGGTTCTGAAATCAAAGCCCAATTAGTCAGAAGATAAATCCAAGAGACTTCGGTAATAAAACATATGTCCCAACCATGCCTTATTAAGCAAGCCCTAAACATCAGAAAAGGATAGACCATAAGGCAACTGCAGTCGAGAACATCTTTGTTTCCATTACAGGATTTACAGGTAAATTTTGAAAGCACTCTATCGACTGAAGAAAATATTTTAATTGGCCTTTAAAATATTCTTATGGGGCAAATTCAGCTGTTTAAAATGTTTCCTGACTGGTCTCTGGTTATGATAGCTCGTTACAGTGTCTTAACACCATAAGAATTATTAATCATTATGTCAGTTTTTAAAAAATCATTCCAGATTTTATCCAATTCTGGGTAGAGGTTATTTATACCTTAGAATAAGCTGTTCTTAACAGCTTCATGTCAAAGGAAAAAATCTGGAATGAGTTATAATTATGACCTAATTTAATATCTTTCTAAATTATAATGTCTTGGGAAATTTTGCTCATATAATTCTTTGAGCCTGGGATGTCCTTTTATCCCCTTCCGCAAATTCTCCTTATCATTCAAGACCTAATTCAGATACCACTTTCATCCATGAAACTGTTCCTAATTCTTCATCAGCATTAACCAAACCTTCCTCTTTGCTCCAAAGACAATGCATCTATCTTCACTCAACATTTTATAATGATCATTTTGCTTTATGTTATAGTTACTTGCCTACATCTGTCTTCCTGAGTTTAAATATCTTCAGTGGAACAGACAGGATCTTATACATTTTGCATCCCAGGAAACTGATAAGGTGCCTGGAATTAGTAAGCATCCAACAAAGGTTAGATTACATGAAATTGAACTGTACGGGTTTGATCTGATAGAAATTGTTTTTCAGCTTGTTCTCTTCATGTGTTTGAAGCAGTTTGTGCATTTCAATAATTATGAAACCCAAACTTCAATCAGTTAGGACAAATACTTCTAGTGCCTTCTCTTCTCTGGTCTTAATTTTGAGTTCCAGTAAGTGCCAGGAGATAAGCAAAACATTTTCTGATGCATGCTGTCTCAGATTGGAATCGCACCAGATACAAGTCCAAGTGGGTGAATAATGCAATGGCAATTTGGCCTGACTTCAGGTGCTTGCGGGCAAGCTAGCTAATAATTAATTAACGTAAACTGTTCTATAAATGCTTTGTTTCAAACTCGCCCACTTGTTCCCTCACTCAGTAACTCCCTCATTTATTATCAACAAATGATGTTTGAGCCCATAGTACATACTAGGCATCTTTAGCAACTAGAATTACAGAGTTCAATAAGGATATAGAACTGTACTCCTATAAAGAAATGAGGGGCATATTAATAGAAGATTCAAACTTTTAATATTCAAAAATCTAAAAGATTGTTTTAACAGAAAATGTTCATCCAGAATATACCCTAGGTGAGAAAGAAGAGTTTGTTTTTCAGCAAAGACAGGGACTACTTTAGTAATTGCATTTCAAAATATACATTGTGCTGTTGGGATCATGTAAATAATTCAGACTAAGGTCACCAACCATGCACGGCAAGAGTAATTGCAGGCATGTATCCAGAGACAGTGACCATCTCTGGGAAATCCCAGTTGCCATACTGTACCAAGTTTGCACCAGCCTCTCCACCGCGTCTCCCTCAAAGCCGAGGCCTCACCAATCTGGTTTGATGTTTGTTTTTCTATGACCTGAAACCTGATGTTGTAGATCAAGAAAACCACTCCCAGCCTGCAATTTGTGGCTGGGATTCTGCTTACAAATATCGAGAGTCATACAAATCTTTCAGATGCTATGAGATTATTTTTGTAGAAGAAGAAATCAGAGCAAATTCCCAAGTGTTCCTTATCATTTGCATTTTTAATTTTATGACATTTTATTTATTTATTTTTATTGAAGTATTGTTGAGGTACAATATTATATAAGTTACGGGTGTACAACAGAGTGATTCACGATTTTTAAAGTTTATACTCCATTTATAGTTATTTTAAAATGTTGGCTATATTCCCCATGTTGTACCATATATCTTTATAGCTTATTTTATACATAGTAGTTTGTACTTCTTAATCCCCTAATCTTATATTCCCCCTCCCCACACTGTCCACTGGTAACCACTAGTTTTTTCTCTATATCTGTGAGTCTGCTTCTTTTTTGTTATATCCACTAGTTTGTTATATTTTTTAGATTCTACATATGTAATATCATACAGTATTTGTCTTTCTCTTACTTATTTCACTTAGCGTAATACCCTCCAAGTCCATCCATGTTGCTACAAATGGCAAAATTTCATTCTTTTTTATGGCTGAGTAGTATTCCAGTGTGTGTGTGTGTGTGTGTGTGTGTGTGTGTGTGTGTGTGTGTGTGTGTGTGTGTGTTTATACACCACAATTTCTTTATTCATTTGCATTGTTAACCCTGCAACTCTGGCTAGAGCCAGGGGCTTACCTTCCACAGCAGTGTTCAGCTGCCTCAGCCCACCTCACAGTAGGGACAGAATGAGATGCAGTTCAAATAATAATTGCCCATTATACCCAAGGTTGCTGTGTATAACCCTATTCTGGGAGAAACTCACACAAGTGTAGAAAGAGTAGGCAAAGGACTGTGGACAGTGGTTATTCTATTTATTATTGAATGTTTTTCACTAAAATGTGCTTCTTTGGTTTTCTGTAAGCATTAGGTATATCTGTTAGAATGTTGTTGATGCAAGTCATAGAATACCCAATTTGAAGTAGCTCAAACAGTAAGAAAACTTGTGATAGGGCAAGGCAGCGTTCTTTAATTCAGTGGATAAATAATATCAAAGCCCCTGGTACTTCCTATATTTTAGTTTTG
The DNA here is from genome assembly GCF_964270905.1 of Leucopleurus acutus. Taxonomy (NCBI): domain Eukaryota; kingdom Metazoa; phylum Chordata; class Mammalia; order Artiodactyla; family Delphinidae; genus Leucopleurus; species Leucopleurus acutus. The sequence continues at coordinate 16,014,178 of NC_139147.1, read as the reverse complement.
TCATCCTCAGTATGTCACGTGACACCCTTTACAGTCAAAATATGGCTGCAGCAGCATCAGATGGCAGCTTTAAACACAGCAATATGTAGAGAAGAGGAGGGGAGTTTCCGCCTGTGTCTTAATTATTTTTGGTGAGAGGAAATTTCCAGAGGCTCCCCAATTGACGTCTAATAAAGTCTTATTGGTTAGATTTAGTCACACGCCCATGCCTAAATCAATACCTGTGAAGGGAATGAATTTATTATGATTGCCTTAAACCAAGCATAATTCACTCCCTGGGGTCCATAGAGACTGTCACCTATCCTGCACTCATGAGAAGGTGACACCAGGACAAAATCAAGCCTCAAGGGAAAGGAGAGGGGATGGCTTAGGGTAGGCAAATAACTGTCGCAACAGAATTAAAGAACACATTTGGCAGGGGAAGGAGACTGGTTACAAGCGAAGGACTTTTCTATTAGAGTATAAACCAAACTTGACCTCCCAATGATGAAAGAAAAGGTCACCAAACAGTGTTTGATTTCAAAGAGGTTTTCCAAAGCCTAGCCAGTGAATTCATTTATTTAATCACCAAAGTTAATGAGAATTTTGTATTTATAAAACACCATTAAAATTCCAAAGCAAATTTCCAAATTCTAAATAGCATTTTTACTTGTGGACGAGGCTTCCAAAATCCAATGAGAACCTTTATTTTAAAAAATAAATTTTATACAGAGAACAGATCAATGGTTGCCAGAGGTAGGGGTGGTGGTGGATGAAATGGGTGAAGGTGGTCAGAAGGTACAAACTTCTAGTTATAAAATAAATAAGTCCTAAAGAAGTAATGTACAGCATGGTGACTATAATTAATAATATCGTATTGTATATTTGAAAGTTGCTAAAAGAGTGGATCTTAAAAGTTCTAATCACAAAAAAAAAATTTGTAACAATATGCAGGGATGGATGTTAACTAGACTTATTATGGTGATCATTTTGCAACTTACACAAATATTGAATCTTATGTTGTACACCTGAAACTAATATAACATATCTCAATAAAAAAATAAGTTAAAAATTGTAATGTTTGAAAATGATTTCAATAGTACAAAAGAATAGTCCTAAATTTCTAGATTTCATATAATTTTCTTGAATATAAAATTTTCAAAAGGCAAAACACACTTTTTCTGAAATCCACAAAACAAATGCAAGATGTGAGAAATGTAGTTTATCTCTTTTGCCAAGCTCATCTCAGCACCTTCCCCTGTTTTTTATCTGCAGCTGTCCTCCTCTCCTCCTCAATATTTTCTCACATTTCTCATTCTTTTCTTCTCCTAGTTTCTCTTCTTTCCCCACACCTCACCATTTTTCATAATAATTTTGCACCATTTGCTCTCTGCTCTGACCTTCTCCCATCTCCCTGTCTCTATCTTTTCCTTTATTCCATCTCCACTCCTCTTCCATCCTTATTTTCCCTTAACTAGTCCTGCTACTACAAGTGATGCCAGTGCAAATGACCTTAGATGTGAAAAGTTCTTTACTACCTAAAAGACATTCTTCACATATATTATCTCATTTAATGTGTCTCTTAAATTGCCTGTGTTCTGGCTGGCCACATAGTAGGTATTCAATACAGATTAATTTAATTGAAAAAGACTTTTCACCTTTGCCTATTAATTATGTCTTTTATATTTACATATATAAAATATCTATTGTTGCATAACTTATTGGCTTAAAAGAATACTCTTTATTGTCATAATTTTATAGATTGACTAAGTGGTTCTTCTGCTTACCTTACCTGGACTCAGCTGGTACTACATTCAGTTGGTGACTGGGCTGAACTGTAAAGTTCAAGATGGCATCACTCATACATCTGGGCTTCAGTAAAAATGGATGGAAGGCTGGAACCACTTTGTCTCCATCTGGCCTCTCATAATTCAGTAGTCTATCTTGATCCCTTTCACATGTGACTTGTCTCCAACAAGGCAAAAAGGAGGCTGCAAGACCTCTTAAGACCTTGGACTAGAAATCACACAGCATGATTTCCACCATTCTATTGGCCAATGCAAGTCACAAGGCTGGTACTGACACAAAGAGAAGAGAAAGAGACACCACCTCTTGATGAGAGAAGAAAAGGGCAGGTAGAATGAAACAGATGATTGGAGCCATTTTTTGAAATAATCTTCCTCCGGTAGTGATGTGATGAGTCTTCAAAATTTCTCTGTATAGATCAGCCATCTTTCAGAAACAGCAAGTTCAAAATCTTCATGTTGTCTAGACATAAGACCAATTAGTAGAAGAATAAAATAGAATGTGTAGGAATAGGCACAAATACATAGGAAATGTAATACATTACAGAGTTAGAATCTCAAATCAGTGGGAATAAAGATGAACTTTTTTTAACTGAAATTTTTATTGAGATAATTATAAATGTATATAGTTATAAAAAATAATACAGAGAGATATTTTGTACACTTTGTCCATTTTTCTTCAATGAAAACATTTTGCAAACTTACAGTAAAATAGCACAACCAGGTATTGACACTGACACAATCCACTGTCTTATTCAGACTTCCCCAGTTTTATTTGTACTCGTGTGTGAATATGTGTATGTGTAGTTCTATATCGTTTTATCACCTCTGTAGTCATATATACAACCACACTCGAGATACTGAACAGCTTTGACACCACAAGGATCTCTCATATCGTCTTTATGTAACCACACTCACCTCCCTTACCCTGCCCTCCGCCTCACATCCCCAGCCCTTGGCAAACACTAGTCTGTCCTCCATTTCTAAAATGTTGTTAATTTCAAAATACTATATAGGCATACCTCATTTTATGTGCCTAACTTTGTTTTGCTTCATTGATACTGTTTTCTAAAAATTGAATTTTGTGGCAACCCTGTGTCAAGCAAGTCTCTCGGCACCATTTTTCCAACAGCATTTGCTCACTTCATGTCTCTGTGTCACATTTTGGTAATTCTCACAATATTTCAAACTTTTTTGTTATTATTATATTTGTTACGGTGATCTGTGATCAGTGATCTTTGACATTACTGCCATGACTTGTTGAAGACTCAGATGATGGTTAGCATTTTTTAGCAATATTTTTAATTAAGGTATGTACATTTTTATATATAATGCTATTGCATACTTAATAGACTACATTATAGTGTATACATAACTTTCTAAAAATTCATGTGACTCACTGTATTGTGATATTCACTTTATTGCTGTGGTCTGGAACCAAACCCACAATATCTCTGAGATCTGCCTGTGTAAGTGATCATACAGTATGCAACTTTGGGGGATTGGCTTTTTTCACTCAGCATAATTTCCTGGAGATTTGTCCAAGTTGTCATGTGTATCAACAGTCTGTTCCTTTTTGTTACTGAATAGTATTCCTTGGTATGGATGGACCACATTTTGTTTAATCATTCACCTGTTCAGGACAAGTGGACAGATTTCAGTTTTAGGTTATTACAATTAAAACTATAAACATTTTCATATGAATATGATTTCATTTCTCTGCAATAAGTGCCTGAAAGTGTAATTTCTAAGTCATATGGTAATTACAGGTTTTATTTTATAAGAAACTGCCAAACTTCTCAGAAGTTTGACATTCCCACAATACAATTTGCCACTCCCACCAGCAACATATGAATGGTTCAGTCTCTCTGCATCCTCATCAGCATTTGGTGGTGTCATTCTGATAAGTAGGTACTGGTATCTCATTGTGGTTTTAATTTGCGTTTCTGGATGGTTACTAATGTTGAATATCTTTTCATGTGCTCATTTGTCATCTGTATGTCTTCCTCACTAAAATATTCACGTCTTTTGCCATTTTCTAATTGGATTTTTTTACTTGAATTTAGTTGAGTTTTGAGAATTTTAATATTCTCAAAACTCAGAGATACAAGCTGTTGTTGGTTATGTGGTTTGCAAATGTCTTCTCCCAGTCTACAGCTTATCTTTTCATCCTCTTCACATGGGCTTGACTGAAACTTGCCAATACACTACATGGCTAAACTTTAGTTGACAAGCTTGGGACCCTCACTGGTTTCTGCTTGGGTAACTTTGGAAGACTGACTAGAAAACTTTTAAAGCCCTTTCAAACCTTGAGGTTCAAAAAGATAACAGTAGTACTTAGTGAACTAAAGTTTTACTCACTAAAATAGTAAGTAGTGAGTCAAGTACTCTATGTCTATGCAACAAAGAAGTTAATTGTTCAAATCCCTCGAGTCCCAACTCTCTGGAAGGATCCTGGGGGACTCAGGAATTCCTCTAGGCCACCATTACCATTCTTCTGTGGCTGTTTGACAGCATCCTCCCCTCTTGGTGACCTTTATTTGCCCCTGCTGCTCTGGCTCTTGATCCACTCTCAATATTGCTCCTGAGCTATGACTGTGACATCACTGCTTGAGGACATCACTCATCCATCAGCAGGACCTCCAGACAGGCTACACTTACCTGCAGTCGAGGCTTTTCACTGACACAGCAGGCAGTTTATCATCATGTTTATGGATCTTCAGAGTTTCCCGAAAGCATGGTCCTTTCACTCTCTGGTTCCTAAATAACTTCTACTAATACAGCTTTTATTATTCTCACTTTTCAGGGTTTTTTTCCCCAAGGCCCTATCTCAAAGAACATAGGTTATGTTCACTGAAGGCCAGTTTAGCAGATATTAAAGAAAATTTTCATAATTTATAATTTAAAGCCCCCTTCCACTGATTGACCTCTACCTAAAGATGAATTCCCTATTTATTTTAACTTTAGGGCCTTGCAACCTATTTATCCAGCCCTAAGATCACCTTCATCATTTAAATGGAACACGTGGCCACTCATGAAGCCATGCTAGAGTTTTCAAGGTATGTTTCTGTGTTCAGAGGTCCTCAGTGATTCATTAGAATGACTTAACTCAAAAAAACTGTTATGCTCACAATTATGCTTTATCATATATCAAGAGGATTCAGATTAAAATCAGTACTGGAGAAACGTAAACTCCAGGAGAAACTAGGTATAAGCATCCAGTTGTCCTCTTGCAGTAGATTTACATGGACAGCTTAATTCTCCCAGCAGCAATGTATGACAACAAGCACAGAGTATTACCAAACAGGGAAGCTCACCTGAGCCTTTGTGTCCAGTCTGACTGCTCACTGGGCTGACCTTCAGTCTCCAGTCCCTCTAGAGGTTGAGCTAATACATCTTCCAGAGGAACAAAGATGCTCTTATCAAACAAGATACTCCAAGGGCTTAGAAGTTACCACCCAAGGACAAGGCAGAGGTCAACCTCTCTTTGGAATGTACAGGGTGTGGACAACCTGCTAAGTTAATCCTTTACTGCAAGGGTCCCCAGTGGTACCCGTCTGTGTCCTGTTAGGAACAGGGCTGCACAGCAGGAGGTGAACAGCAGGCAAGCGAACAAAACTTCATCTGTATTTACAGCCGCTCCCCATCACTCACATTACCACCCGAGCTCTGCCTCCTGTCAGATCAGTGGCAACATCAGATTCTCATACGAGCTCGAACCCTACTTTGAACTGCACACGTGAGGAATCTAGGTTGCGCACTCCTTATGAGAATTTGATGCCTGATGATCTGAGGTGGAGCTGAGGCTGTGATGCTAGCACTGGGGAGCCGCTGCAAATACAGATTATCATTAGCAGAGAGGTTTGACTGCACAGAGACCGTAATAAATCAATTGCTTGCAGACTCATATCAAAACAATATCAGTGAGTGGCAAGTGACAATTAAGCTACATCTTACGGAGTAGACTAGACATAAGCAACACACTTCAGGTGTCACTGTCTCCCATCACCCACAGATGGGACCATCTAGTTGCAGGAAAACAAGGTCAGGGCTCCCACTGATGCTGCATTATGGTGAGTTGTATAATTATTTCATCATATATTACAATGTAATAATAATAGAAATAAAGTGCACAATAAATGTAATGTGCTTGAATCATCCCAAAACCATCCCCCATCCTGGTCCATGGAAAAATTGTCTTCCATGAAACCAGTCCTTGGTGCCAAAAATGTTGGGGACTGCTGCTTTACTGTACGGTTCCATTCGGATCACCTAAGATTCTCAATACAAAAACTACCTTATTCAAAATGTAAAGGGTGCTCAAACATCAATATCTGTGTTTATCACATCCTAATCATTCTCCCTTCTGACTTTTCAAAATTGAATAGTCTTAATCTTTGCAATGTAGTCTCAATTGAGAGTGACTTTATTCCTTTGGTGATTTTTCTTCTTTATTTCAATTATTTTACTTGACACATAGAGAACTGAACTGCATCTAATAATCAAGGTATATGCATATCATAATTTATATATAACATTAGGAAAATATCTATGATCAAAATATTTCCCAAATATCTTGGTCCAAGATACATGTGTTTGATGCTCAACATTTATAAGCATTTTAGGCCAAAGAAATGGACCTTGTGATGGTTAATTTTATGTGTCAACTTGACTAGACCAAGAGCTACCTAGATAACTCATTAAACATTTTTTTCTGGGTGTGTCTATGAAGATGTTTCCAGAAGAGATTATATTTGAATTAGTGAGCTGAGCCAAGCAGATGGCCTTCCCCAATATGGATGGGCATCACCCCTCCAAGGAGAACTGGCACTGGCTCCTGCAGGAGACCCACATCCAGATGATGACTTACTACCACAGGAGGGAGAGCCTGCGCCAGGTCCTGCAGGAGCTTCAAAGCCAGGTCAAAATTCACCACCACCACAACGACCACCCCTCCTCCCCCACAGGGAGAGCCTGTTCAGGCTCTTGCAGGAGACCCAGAGCTCTTTCAGAAATCCACCAGCCCCATGGGCAGAGCCAGCTCTGCAGCTACCATCGCTGTCAACTCCTGATGTACACCATCGATCTGCTCCCCCGCTTGAAATTTACTTTCCTTTCCCTGTCTTTGTTTGTGTTTGGGTGTTTTGTAATTTTATATTTTCCTTTCATGTTATTTATGGCATACTATACTTTATGCTTTAAGTGTAAAGTAATAAATTTAAAAGTTGTTTTATGTTCGAAAAAGAAATATGGGTGGGCATCATCTAATCCATTGAGGGCCTGGATAGAACAAAAAGGCAGAAGTTTGAATTCTCTTTCTCTTCCTGATTACTTAAACTAGGACATGAGTCTTTTTCTTCCCTCAGCAGTTCTGGTTCTCAGGCCTTCAGACCCAGGCTGGAATCTATACCATTGGCTCTCTGGTTCTCAGGGTTTTGCATTATACCATCTGCTTTCCTAAGTCTCCAGCTTGAGATGGCAGATCATGGGACTACTCAGCCTCCAAAATTGCATGAGTCAATACCTTATTTTATATATATATACATGCATTTAGTTTAATATATTTAATATATATAATATAATAAATGCATTACATTGTGCTTTCACTAAACCACATTAACTTATCCCTATCCAAAAGGAAAATGTGGATACTTAAATGAAAAATTAAATTTTTGCATGTCGTAAAAGGAGAAATTAATAGTTTGAAAAAACTTAGGTAATAATTGTCATACAAGTGATAGAAAAAAAGTTTAATATCCTTAATTTATAAAAAATTCACAAGAAAACTTCAAAAAAAATTTAGTGAAATATAATTGATATCTATCTTTTCTATAAGACAACCTACTGAATGGGAGAAAATATTTGCAAATGATATGACTGATAAAAGGGTTCCAAATATATAAATAGCTCATACAACTCAATATCATAAAAACAAACAACCCAATGAATAAATGGGCCGACGACCTGTATACACATTTTTCCAAAAAGACATGCAGATGGCTAACAGGTACATGAAAAGATGCTCAACATGACTAATCAGATGAACTCAATTCAAAACCACAATGAGGTATCACATCACATCTGTCAGTATGGCTATTATCAAAAAGCCTACAAATAAGAAACACTGACAAGGATGTGGAGAAAAGGGAACATGTACATTGTTGTACATTGTTGATGGGAATGTAAATTGGTGTAGTCACTATGGAAAACAGTATGGAAGTTCCTCAAAAAACTAAAAATGGAATTACCACATGATCCAGAATTTCACTGCTGGGTATATATCCTAAGAAAACAAAAGCACTAATTCAAAAATATACATGCACCCCAACATTCATAGCAGCATTATTTACAATAACTAAGATATGGAAGCAACCTAAGTGCCCATCAACAGATGAATAAATAAATAAATAAGATGTGGTATATATATACAATGAAATACTACTCAGCCACAAAAAAGAACGAAATTCTGCCTTCTGCAAAAACAATACAAATGAACATATTAACAAAACAGAAATAGACTCACAAACATAGAAAACAAACTTACGGTTACTAAAGGGGAAAGAGGGGAGGAGGATAAATTAGAAGTTTGGAATTAACAAACATATACTACTATATGTAAAATAAACAACAAGGACCTACTGTATAGCACAGGGAACTGTATCTTTTTTTTAAACTGTAAAATTCTGCGGATTGCAAAATCATGGATGAACCTAGGGAGTCTTATGCTTAGTGAAATAAGTCAGACAGATAAAGGCAAATACTCCATGTTATTACTTACAACATGGAATCAAAAATAAAACAAACAAATGTGTATAACAAAAGAGAAACAGACTCACAGTTACAGAGAACAAACTAGTGGTTACCAGTAAGGAGGGGGAAAGAGAGAAGAGGAAGATAGGGTTATGGAATGAAGACACACAAGCTACTATGCATAAAATAGATAAGCAACAAGGATATATTGTACAGTATAGGGAAATATAACCATAATAATAATAATAATAATAATTTTAAATATAATAATTTTAAATGGAGTATAATCTATAAAAATATTGAATCACTATGTTGTACATCTGCAACTAATATAATATTGTAAATCAACTATATGTCAATAAATAAATAAAATAAAATACAAAAAGATAAAATTAATCTAATATCCCTTTATATAACTGTAATTTTCCAGAAATACTGATGTTCTCTGTTGTCAGATACACATTACTTTGATGTAAGAAAAACTGATGATATTATCAAAATTAATTTTCAAAATCTTTCTGTGACGATAATGGTTATTTTAACAAAAGAGCAGCACAGGACTTTCCTGGCAGTCCAGAGGTTAGGACTCCATGCTCTAGTTGCTGAGGGCCCAGGCTCCATCCCTGGTCGGGGAAATAAAATCCCACAAAGCTATGCGGTGCAGCCAGAAAAAAAGAAGGCAAACTCATAGAAACAAAGAGTAGAAAACTCAGAAAGAGAAAAACAAATATCGTATATTATGCATATATGTGGAACCTAGAAAAATGGTACAGATGAACCGGTTTGCAGGGCAGAAATTGAGACACAGATGTAGAGAACAAACGTATGGACACCAAGGGGGGAAAGCAGCGGGGGGCTGGGGGTGGTGGTGTGATGAATTGGGAGATTGGGATTGACATGTATACACTGATGTGTATAAAATGAATGACTAATAAGAACTTGCTGTATAAAATAAATAAATAAAATAAAATTCAAAAAGAAGAAAAAAACCTGATTACCAGGGACTGAGGGGTGGGGTAAATAGGGAGAGATTGGTAAAAGGTTACAAAACTTTCAATTATAAGATGTTAAGTTCTGAGGATCTAATATACAACATGGTGACTATAGTTGATAGCACTGTATTGTATGTTTGAAATTTGCTAAGAGAATAGAACTGAAATGTTATCACAAAAAAAAAAAACAAAGGAAATATGTAAGGTAATAGATGTGTTAATTAACTCAGTGGAGGTAATCTTTTCATGATGTATACATATATTAAATTATCACATTGTATACTTTAAATATCTTGTGAGTTCATTTGTCAAATATAAGTCAAAAAAGCTGAAAAAAAGAACATCTCATAAGCCTTTCAATTGTTGATAGAAGCTTGAATTACCTAAAGAAAAACATATAAAATGAAAATGTAGATAGTTCTTTTGTTTAGACTTCTCTTGATGCTGCATCCATTTATTTTTGGATGGGGAACAGCATAATATTAGAAAAAAATCTTTCCCAGGTGGAATTTGAAAAAGCCAGTGATCTAATCTTTTAAAAATTATTGTCATGAGGCGGTTGAGAAGAACAGAACTTTACTGGAGAGCAAGTATGTCTACAGACTTATATAAGCAAAGAAGTAGAGGAAAGCTGTTCAGAGAGCCGTCGACTACAATCTATTCCAAGATGACAAGATTTCTTTCTATTTGCAACAGGAAGCTGCTCTGAGTGAAGAGAGCACAGTGTCAGAATCAAAGAATGAATCCATATGGGACCACAGTCAATCTTAGTGGGATTCCTGGAGGCCAGAGTCATGACCCTAAAAGTCTTTAGAGAGAGGAATGAACACAACAACAAATGTGGGAGAAGGGAAGGAATGACTGTAATTTTTTTTTTTTTTGGCCGCGTCATGCAGCATGTGGGACCTTAGATCCCTAACCAGGGATCGAACCCATGCCCCCTGCAGTGGAAGCACAGACTCCTAACCACTGGACTGCCAGGGTATTCCCTATAACTTCCTTTTAGAAAATAAGAACTCAAATTCTATAAAAAGTGAAAACAAAACCTCTCTTGGAAAATACACTATAAACTGGCAGTGGCTTTTGGTATTGAAACTTATTAGGAGAAACAATATTCAATCAAAACAAATATACCTGAGTAAATAAAAAACTTGCAAGTAACATCTTTGCTGTCACAGATACAGATGTAAATAATATCAGTGCTAGTCCTCTACTAAAAGACCCATGATAATAAAAGAAGCTTTTGTATTATAAAGCTCTTCATTTTCCAATTAATGAAACATAAGGAGGAGGTTGATCTGGAACTTCTCTAGGGGGCCCAGAATTCAAATTTATTCTGCTTAAAGGGAATCAAATTAACAACCAAATGAATTGTCAGTGTCATTTTTTAATTAAAGCAATCAAAGAAATTTCAAAATGTAACATGTTTATCTTTTTAGTTTCTTTATTTTTTGGCTGCGTTGGTTCTTCGTTGCTGCGCCTGGGCTTTCTCTAGTTGTGGCGAGCAGGGGCTACTCTTCGTTGCAGTGCACAGGCTTCTCTCTGCAGTGGCTTCTCTTGTTGCAGAGCATGGGCTCTAGGCACGCGGGCTTCCGTAGTTGTGGCAGAGCACGGGCTCTAGAGCGCAGGCTCAGTAGTTGCGGCACACGGGATCAGTTGCTCCTCAGCATGTGGGATCTTCCCAGACCAGGGCTCGAACCCTGTACTGGGTGTCCCCTGCATTGGCAGGTGGACTCTTAACCACTGCACCACCAGGGAAGTCCCTGTAGCGTGTTTAAAAATTGAGGAGCACCCACCTAACTAGATGACAGAAGAGAGAGGCAAAAATCAGAATAGCCATCACTGTCTTTGGGATTTGGGAGATCTTAATAACGTAGGTGAGACCCACAAATAAAATAACTCAGAATCACTCAAGACCAAAATCACTACAAGGAATATACGAGAGTGGAAAGGATGAAGAAATGGGGTAAAATCATAGGGTATGGGTTACAGGCTGGTCATTAAAACATCTGGGCAATAATGATCACTTACCAGTTTCGATGGAAGGAAGAAAAGTAATTTTGAAAAGAAGAAAATGTTTTGTGTTCTTGGAACTATCTTAAGCAAGAAGGAGGCCCATTCTACTTTCCAGGAATATATATCATTGTCTGAAGTGGAAGTGGGACAAGAAGGGAAGAGAACTTACTTTTATTGGAAGGTACATGGCCAGACGTGAAGCTTAGCGTCTACATGTACTTTCTTATCTGATCCCAATAACAACCCCAGTAGAAGACATCACTGATCCCATTTTACAAATATGAGTAACAATTTAATGAGTGCTTCTCGTATGAAGAAACTACGCTTAAGACTTCGCATGGATTATCTTTCTCATCTAAGCCTCACAACAACTGTTAAGTGAGTGCCAACATTATCCCATTTTACAGAAGTGAGGTTCAGATGTTGAGGCTCGGATGTTGAGGTCACTTGTCTATGGCCATATATACATTAACAGTAGAGCTGGGATTTCAAGAACCCTGGACTCCTTCATAGCACATGCTCTTCCCACTATACTAAATGAAAAACTTCAAATGAGAATGAACTGTAGAAACCATGTTGAAGAGGAAACTGACCCGGACAAGACCAGGCCATCAGTGGCAGAACTTGTCTACTTTCATCTAGTGGTCCTTCTAGCTCCCCACAAAGCCAGAATGAAGTCTGCGAGATCTGCTTTGTCTTATTCCATCCTCACCAAAACAAACCTCTTGACATTAACTTGATTTTCAAAACAAAGGTTTCTCATCCTAGAAAGAAGAGGCACTATAAGGAAGTTACTTAAAAATAAAGGTGTTAAAGGGAAGTCTTTGAAAAGGTTCCCTAAGCATTTTTTTTTTCCTAATCAGATGGCCAGCATCACTAATCATCAGGGAAATGCAAATCAAAACCATAATGAGATACCACTTTATACTTGTCAGAATGGCTATCATCAAAAATGTCTACAAATAACAAATATTGTCGAGGATGTGGAGAAACTGCTACACTGCTGGAGGGAATGTAAATTGGTGCAGCCACTCTGGAAAACAGTATGGAGGCTTCTCAAAAAACTAAAAATAGAACTACCATATGCCCCAGCAATTCCACTCCTGGGTATATATCTGAAAAAACAAAAACAGTAATTTGAAGATTCATACACCCCAATGTTCAATTGCCAAGATATGGAAGCAACCTAGGTGTCCATCAATAGATGCATAGACTGCTCAGCAATAAAAAAGAATGAAATTTTGCCATTTGCTGCAACATGGATGGAGTTGGAGGGCATTATGCTAAGTGAAATAAGTCAAACAGAGAAAGACAGATACTGTATGATATCCCTTATATGTGGAATCTAAAATATACAACAAAGTACTGACTCTAACAATAAAAGAAGCAGACCCACAGATAAAGAGAACAAACTAGTGGTTACCAGTGGAGAGAGGGGAGGGGGGAGGGGCAATATAAGGGTAGAGAAGTAAGAGGTACCAACTATTAGGTACAAAATAAGCTGCAAGGGGGCTTCCCTGGTGGCGCAGTGGTTAGGAGTCCGCCTGCCGATGTTGGGGACACGGGTTCGTGCCCCGGTCCGGGAAGATCCCACATGCCGCGGAGCGGCTGGGCCCGTGGGCCGTGGCCGCTGAGCCTGCGCGTCCGGAGCCTGTGCTCCGTGACAGGAGAGGCCACAACAGTGGGAGGCCCGCGTACCACAAAAAAATAAAAAAATAAATAAAAATAAAAAAATAATAAGCTGCAAGGATATATTGTACCACACGGAGAATACAGCCAATTTTTGGTAATAAATGTAAATGAAGTGTAACCTTTAAAACTTGTATTAAAAATAAAATTTTAAAAACTTTTTAATGAAATAAAATCAGATGGCCAGTTGGTTTATGGTGTAACAATGCTCAATCACGTTAGCAGGCATGTGTCATGCTGCTCAGACCTGAGCCAGCCCAGGACAGGGGGCACCTATGTTAGATACCTTTCACCCCCAGAGTCTATAATTTGGCAGATAATCAGGAACTTAAGTCCTGATGCCAGCTGCTACTTCCTCTCTCTGCTTGGGCATGAGCAGAAATTGTTCAATGAGCACATTTGAACAAGAAACAAAATGTTGATCTTTCTTGAGACTCACTGAGATAGATGCCCACTGATGGCCAAAATATTCGTCTCACAGAAGTGAAATCTGAGTTCCCAAACCTGCCAAGGGGCATAGAGGACTCTGGAGGAAAGGCACCACAGGAATTCCGTAGTCACAATGCTGTCATCAGGGTTAGATCATGTTTGCCCGCGTGGACATTACCACATAGCAGGGGAGGTAGACACTGAATAAACAATTATAAGGACAATAAATGCCATGCATGAGAAGAGTTATGGAGCAGGGAGACCTAACACAACCTGGGACAGGGGTGAGGGGGCAGGGGTAATGTATCCATGAAGGTTTCCCTAAGGAAGTAAGTTTAAGATTAAACCTGAAAAGTTAGAGGGTGAGAAGAGGTTACCCAAGCTCGTGTGTGTGTGTGTGTGTGTGTGTGTGTGTGTGTGAGAGAGAGAGAGAGAGAGAGACAGAGACAGAGACAGAGAGACAGAGAGACAAAGAGACAGAGAAAAAGAGATGGGGGGTGTTTATAGCAGAAATCAACATCCTTGGAAAAGGGAACCACATACAAATAAATTGATAGGAAGTAAAGAGCATAGAACATTTAAGAACTAAAGGAAAACTCCTGTCACTGGAACAGAAGGAACAATGGAGGAGAGGCCTGGAGATGCAGCTGGAGCTGTAGGCAGAGACATTCTGATTTTATTCTTCTGTCTCGTGAGCTTATTTAACAAGTCTGCTCATGAGAGATGGATCAGCTCTCAGTGTTCTGCCAAAATCCAATTTAAGAGCCTCTAAGACAGAGGCCAGACCAAACATGACATCTACCAAGGCAATGATGCCATCCTATCAGCCTTGTGGGAAACAGCCTGCCAGCCCTTTACCCCAAGACCAAGTTATGGTTCTGCCATATGGCTACGAAAGCACACTTTGATTTCCTTTTGTGATTAATCACAGCTTATCAGCGTATAGACAAAAGGATTCCTTGTGTTGATTTGTGAAAGACAACTTCTTGATTCATTTTGGTAAGAATCTAACTATCTACTTGTTGCTGGGATTTTACACATTGGCCAAATATCCACTGCCTTTAACTAAAACTGACTTTCTAATTGATCGACTTAAATGTCTTTACTTCCAAAACCCAATCAATAGGATCCTTGCAGAAATTCAGAACATGCCTAGATCCCAATTTCTGTGCCTCTTATATCCACACCTTAAAAATAGTAATTGATGACATAATTTAACTTAGTGATTGTGAATATGTTAATGTCAAGCCCTCATAAGAATTTTACAGAGTATCAGTTAATGAGACCTGAACCAAAAGCCCTCTTTTGCAAGAAAGTTTTATGAAAACTTACACTCAAGCTTTTTCTTGCTGCCCTGCCAAATGTCTGAACAAAAGTCTGAGAAATAAGTTGCCATGTCTAATGCTTACAGTTTCCAACTCCACAGATAATTCCAGATGCAGATGCAGCCCCACAAGATATGTTTAAACTTTTGGTCTACGTTCTACCAGATATCCAATTCTAAACACTGAAGAAATGAGTTCAAAATTGATATCTGGGCTTCCCTGGTGGCGCAGTGGTTGAGAGTCTGCCTGCTGATGCAGGGGACACGGGTTCATGCCCCGGTCTGGGAGGATCCCACATGCCGCGGAGCGTCTGGGCCCGTGAGCCATGGCCGCTGAGCCTGCGCGTCCGGAGCCTGTGCTCCACAACGGGAAAGGCCACAACAGTGACAGGCCCGCGTACCGCAAAAAAAAAAAAAAAAAAAAAAATCGATATCTAACATCCAGATCTTGAATGTCTATAGATAAGACAACCAGGGTTATCTCACTAAATTTTGTATTTAACAGTTTGTTATCATTCGATCTATTCAAACATATGCCGAAAATCAGAAGGATGTGGTCAAGCAGGGCAGGAAGATGGGTCCCACTGGTTTCCGCGGCTTAGTAGAGATGGGCCTCAGTCCATGTACAGAGGAATATTCTTTGCTGTATGTTCCCATTTCTTAAAAGAGCCAGGTCAGGCTGGACATTGATGATTTTCAGCAGAGTTTGACGAGGGGCCAAAAAGATATAAAACCATAACTCCTGTGTACTAAACTTGGAACTATCAAAAAGAAAAACTGTAGCTCAGGGCAAATTTTCATGACACTCAACAGCTTTTTTTTTTAATCTTCTTGGAGTATAGTTGATTTACAATGTTTTGTTAGTTTCAGGTGTATAGTATAGTGATTCAGTTATTCATATACATATATTCATTTTTTTCAGATTCTTTTCCCATATAGATTATTACAGAATATTGAGTAGAACTCCCTGTGCTATGCAGTAGGTCCTTGTTGGTTATCTATTATATATATAGTACTGTGTGTATGTTAATCCCAAGCTCCTAATTTGGTCAGCTTTTAACTCCAGAAGAATACTGAGTGGTGAAAGATCAGAAAAGCTCTGAAGGCTTCAGTTAGGGTTGCCAGGTAAAACAAAACATCCAGCTAAATTTGAATTTCAGACAAATATCAAATACATTTTTAGTGTAATCATGTCCCATGCCACATTGGCAGTAGTATTATTTGCTAAATATGGCAACCCTGGTGATAGGAGACTTTTGTTTTTACTGCTCTCCTGCTCTATAAGGTTTTGAGGGTGAGGGTTTAGCTGTGAGGTGCTAAGACTAAATTGCTCTTCACATGAAAGGGAGAGATATGGATGCCCAGGGTAAAGCTGGGAAGATTAGTGCTAGCTAGGTGAGGGCAGGAAGACAAGCCACTTGGCAGAGGTTTGAGGGGCTTGAGAGAAAGGACACAAGGAAGGGACATGTATGAAATGTTATGGACATTTTCCTGAAGTGTAAAATCCTCCTCCTTTTCCTCTACAAATGCATCAGTAAAATCTACATTGTTCACAATGCATGGGGGTAGGTGTAAGTAGTTCCTTCTAGAGTGAATTATTTCTTTTTTTATTGAAATCTAGTTAATGTACAGTGTTGTGTTAATTCTGCTGTACAGCAAAGTGACTCAGTTTTTTATATATATATATATATATATATATATATATATACATTTTTCATATTCTTTTCCATATGGTTTATCACAGGATATTGAATATAGTTCCCTGTGTTGTACAGTAGGACTTTGTTGTCTATCCATCTTATATAAAATAGTTTACATCTGCTAACTCCAAACTCCCACTCCATCCCTCCCCCACCCACCCTCCCCCTTGGCAACCACAAGTCTGTTCTCTATGTCTGTGAGTTTGTTTCTAGAGTACATTCTTTCTTGCTACTAAAGGGTCAATTCCTACTTAAAGTTTGGCACAAATCAGCCAACATACGGATGAAATGAATAATTGGAGAGACTCTTTAAGCAACAGCAAATCTGCATATGTTTGCAACAGCCTCTAGACTGGCAGGTCTGTAAACCCGACGTGACTAAATGTGAGCTAAAACAGAGAAGGTTCTGCTTAGGGCTAGTGGATGATAGCTCGTGAGCATGTATAAAAAGGAGTTTGGACCCAGACCAGACTAAAATCATTAACTAAACACTCATAGACAAGGGCTTCACTGATACCCTACCCACAGAAGACTACAACAGTACCTCTACAAGGATTTTATTACTATTATTATTATTAAGAAATATTGGTCTAATGCTATAAAGGTTAAACACCAACATAGCACTGCCAACCCAATACCTTGTGAGTTCACTTTAACTTAGTTAACTAAGTTTTTAACTTGGTATTTGCTTCCTTGATGACTTAACAAGCTTGACCATTTTACAAACACTCTGTGGCTAATCACTTTATAACAAAATACGTTTACAGAAGTGTAAATGAATTTTGGTAATGTGAAGCAATGAACTACACCAGAAAACATCTCTGAAATCTTTTTGAATACCAGGTTTCAAAATAAAAACTTGGAAATGTGATTCCATTTTGATGATAAACACCTGCAATAAACTAAGAACATTTTTCCAAACTACTCTCCCAGTTCCATGGAACATCAAAATGCTATGTGATTAGGTTTGGGAGGGTGTTTACTGTTGCTTAAAATGTTTTGTATTATTCAGAGAGAACTTAAGTCAGTGAACCCATACTTGTCAAGCACCCTGTGGACCACCATAGGGGATACTGAAGTTCAGGTGTTTTACTGATTCTTTGTTTTGGACATTGTGCGACTGTTCTGAGTACAGCAGTTTCCATCTATCGTTAACCATGGAAAACAGAGCATAAGATGACACCATCGGTGGTGCAAAAAATCACAGCATGAGTAGCTGATAGAACAGTGCTGGGCACAGAGTGGGTGATAGATAAATACTCATTAAATCAATAAATATTTCTCTATCTTCCCTCTAACTTTAGGAAGAAATATTAATGAAAGAAAAAATAAACTCTAAGTGTATTCTGGAAATAATCTAAGGGACATTGTATATGTGTACGTTCTAAATGCATTTTTGTTCTTTCTAAAGAACATTTTGAAAATAAGGTAAAAGAAATTCCTCTGTCTAAATAGCATTCCTATCTGTGAGTGTTGGTTGGATGTAGAAAATGATAGCTGTACTATTTACAATAGCCAAGACATAGATGCAACCTAAATGTCCATCGACAGATGAATGGATAAAGAAGATGTGGTACATATATACAACGGAATACTGCTCAGCCATGAAAAAGAATGAAATAATGTCATTTGCAGCTACGTGTATGGAACTAGAGATTATCATATTAAGTGAAGTAAATCAGACAAAGGCAAATATCATATAATATCACTTACATGTGGAATCTAAAATATGATACAAATGAACATATTTACAAAACAGTAACAGACTCACAGTCATAGAAAACAAACATCATTACCAAAGGGGAAAGGGGGCTGGGAGGAATAAATTAGGAGTTTGGGATTAGCAGGTACAAAGTACTACATATAAAATAGATAAACAACAAGGTCTTATTATATAGCTCAGGGAACTATATTCAATATCTTGTAACAAACCATAATGGAAAAGAATATAGATATAGATATATATGAATCACTTTGCTGTACACCAGAAACCAACACAGCATTGTAAATCAACTATATTTCAATTAAAATTTTTTTAAAAAGAAGAAAAGAGAATGATAGCTGTCATTGTGTGGGTTAGGAAGAGTGTGCACACCAAATGTTCTCAGTCTTGTCTGCACATTAGTATAACCTCAGAGACTTTTTTAAAATTCTGATTTCCAGGCCACATCGCACACCCATTAAATCAAAATCTGTGTAACTAGAATCAGACATCGTTTTGTTTTTTTTTTAAGGAATCTTATCGTGTATTCAAGGCTGAGAATGACTGGCATATACTCTGATTCTCCTCTTTGCCCAAGAAGAGCATGCATATTACTTTGCTCTAGACAAAGAATGAATAAAAACCCAGCCTCCATTTCTGAGACTCTGGAGCACTGTCCTTCCTTGGCTGAGAACTATTCATCTCCTGCACTGTGTTCCCAACTGGTGGTCACACAAATGATATAATTCCCCAGAAAGGGTGAGGGGCAGAAGGGGAAGTTGAGCAATCTATGTTTCCTCTTCCGACGAGATTACTCTTATGATGCTCTATTTGACATAAACTTATAAAAGTTAATGTTTAAAAGAAACACAAAAGTACTTTTAGGAAATCTCAATTTGGGGCAGACAGGGGCAGAGCTTGGAACCACTGCTCTAGTGGTTCTGGATCTATTGGTCACCTGGTAGCATTAATCAACAGGAGGAAGATGAGCCAAATCCACTGTGTTCAAGTCCCCTGAGCACCCACATACGAGGGACGAGACAAAATAGGGAAAAGCTCAGGGAGTTCACATCCTACCCAGTGGAAGATCTTCTGTGCCTCTGCTCTTGTGGTCGCAAGAAACAGAGTCTCACCGGTTGTCTCAAGTCATGAGGGCTCATTAGATGGACACCTGGGGCAGTAAGAGAAATGTCAATTCCAAATCACAAGATGGTCCCACTCAACAACAGCTGATATCAAACCTCTGTCGCTAGGGTAACATGGCTATTCCTCCTGTGTCGGCTTCTACCTTCTCAGCCTTCTTCCCTTCAGTACTGCATCTTTTCTCTACCTCACTATGTATGTTTACTCCAGAACACATTTCCCTATGCCTCTCCATAAACCTTGCTGCTTTTTATCTCTCTCTGGATCTTTTCAGCCTTTGCTCCCAAAGCTCAGGCAAATCAGAATCTCTCATGTAGCACCCAGGTATCAGTAACTTTTCAAACTCCCCAGAGAATTCCAGTGTGCAGCCAAAGTGGAGAACCATGGCACCAAAAAACAGGGAGTATGTGTAAAGCAAACTGGATTTATGATTACAGCTTTAGCCCAAAATAAAGAAAACTTGAAGATGTTTTCTCCAAATGCCTGAGATTGCTGTTCTCCTCGCATTTTTCTTTTAATTCAGTGTCTCATTTCTCTTTCTATGGAGTATAAATTTATTCATAGACTTCCCTGATTGGCGCAGTGGTTAAGAATCTGCCTGCCAATGCAGGGGACACGGGTTCAAGCCCTGGTCCGGGAAGATTCCCACATGCTTCGGAGCAACTAAGCCCATGCACCACCACTACTGAGCCTGTACACCTAGAACCCATGCTCCGCAACAAGAGAAGCCACCACAGTGAGAAGGCCGTGCACCACAACGAGGAGTAGCTCCCGTTCGCTGCAATGAAGACCCAATGAAGCCAAAAATAAAACATAAATAAATAAATAAATTTTAAAAAATAAATTTATTCACATGTATATTAGTATTTTAACTGTGTTATATTTAAAGGGAAGCAAAAACTGCCTTAGGAAGTGGTGGTCTCAGTGCAATAACTTCCTGGAGAAACTATTAGGCAAGCTTGATGCTCTCTAATGAGCCAAGACTGCCATCTAGTGGTGACTTCCAGTGAATTGCAAATACGAGGCTTCTCAACTTTTAACAAAGCTCCTGGGGGAGTGGCTGGTCAATTTCAATAACTCATCTGCCTAAAACAATATGCACCTGTTGGTAAAAGTAGCTTTGCTATTTTCAAGCTGTGTGTGTAAATATCTCCAGGATAAATTACTGATATTGAACTGTACTTGTAAAGGAAAACCAACTTCTTCACTCTGTCAAATAAGAGGGTTTTTCACTGAATTGAGAGGTTATGTGACTGATAAGATGAAACAAATGGTGGTTATTAAATGGTTTATGTACATCCCAAGTGAAATGGCTAGCAATAAAACCTTGACTTATAGTGCGGTTTGAACAGCAGACCCTGGAAAGACATGTTCACATCCTAATTCCCAGAATCTGTGAATGTGATCTTATTTAGAAAAAATGTCTCTATTGAAGATGATACAAACAGATGGAGAGATATACCAGTTTCTTGGATTGGAAGAATCAACATTGTGAAAATGACTATACTACCAAAGCAATCTACAGATTCAATGCAATCCCTATCAAACTACCAAGGGCATTTTTCACATAATTAGAACAAAATATTTCACAATTTGTAAGGAAACACAAAAGACCCCGAATAGCCAAAGCAATCTTGAGAAAGAAAAACAGAGATGGAGGAATCAGGCTCCCTGACTTCAGACTACACTACAAAGCTACAGTAATCAAGACAGTATGGTACTGGCACAAAAACAGACATATAGCTCAATGGAACAGGATAGAAAGCCCAGAGATAAATCTACACACATATGGCCACCTTATCTTTGATAAAGGAGGCAAGAATATACAATGGAGAAAGGATAGCCTCTTCAATAAGTGGTGTTGGGAAAACTGGACAGCTACATGTAAAAGAATGAAATTAGAGCACTCCCTAACACCATACACCAAAATAAACTCAAAATGGATTAAAGACCTAAATGTAAGGCCAGACACTATAAAACTCTTAGAGGAAAACATGGGCAGAAGGCTCTATGACATAAATCACAGCAAGATCTTTTTTAACCCACCTCCTGGAGAGAGGGAAATAAAAACAAAACTAAACACATGGGACCTAATGAAACTTAAAAGCTTTTGCACAGCAAAGGAAACCATAAACAAGACCAAAAGACAACCCTCAGAATGGGAGAAAATAT
This sequence comes from Leucopleurus acutus, assembly GCF_964270905.1. Taxonomy (NCBI): domain Eukaryota; kingdom Metazoa; phylum Chordata; class Mammalia; order Artiodactyla; family Delphinidae; genus Leucopleurus; species Leucopleurus acutus. The sequence goes on along the minus strand of NC_139147.1, from coordinate 15,992,477 downwards.
ATGCAAATGAAGCAACTGACAAAGGATTAATCTCCAAAATTTATAAGCAGCTCATGCAGCTCAATATCAATAAAACAAACTCAATCCAAAAATGGGCAGAAGACCTAAATAGACATTTCTCCCAAGAAGATACACAGATTGTCAACAAACACATGAAAGTATGCTCAACATCACTAACCATTTGAGAAATGCATGTCAAAACTACAATGAAGTATCACCTCACACCAGTCAGAATGGCCATCATCAAAAAATTCTACAAACAGGGCTTCCCTGGTGGCGCAGTGGTTGAGAGTCCACCTGCCGATGCAGGGGACACGGGTTCGTGCCCCAGTCTGGGAAGATCCCACATGCCGCAGAGCGGCTGGGCCCGTGAGCCATGGCCGCTGGGCCTGTGTCCGGAGCCTGTGCTCCGCAACAGGAGAGACCACAACAGTGAGGGCCCACGTAGCGCAAAAAAAAAAAAAAAAAATCTACAAACAATAAATGCTGGAGAGGGTGTGCTGAAAAGGGAACCCACTTACACTGTTGTTGGGAATGTAAATTGATACAGCTACTATGGAGAACAGTATGGAGGTTCCTTAAAAAACTAAAAATAGAACTACCATATGACCCAGCAATCCCACTCTTGGGCATATACCCTGAGAAAACCATAATTCAAAAAGAGTCATGTACCACAATGTTCATTGCAGCTGTATTTACAATAGCCAGGACATGGAAGCAACAAAAGTGTCCATCAACAGATGAATGGATGAATGGATAAAGAAGATGTGGCACATATATACCATGGAATATTACTCAGCCATAAAAAGAAACAAAACTGAGTTATTTGTAGTGAGGTGGATGTACCTAGAGTCTGTCATACAGAGTGAAGTAAGTCAGAAAGAGAAAAATAAATACCGTATGCTAACACATATATATGGAATTAAAAAAAAAAGTGGTTCTGAAGAACCTAGGGGCAGGACAGGAATAAAGACGCAGACGTACAGAATGGATTTGAGGACATGGGAAGAGGGAAGGGTAAGCTGGTACGAAGTGAGAGAGTGGCATGGATTTATATGTACTACCAACTGTAAAAGAGCTAGCTAGTGGGAAGCAGCCACATAGCACAGGGAGATCAGCTCATTGCTTTGTGACCACCTAGAGGGGTGGGATAGGGAGGGTGGGAGGGAGACACAAGAGGGAGGAGATATGGGGATGTATGTATATGTATAGCTGATTCACTTTGTTATAAAGCAGAAACTAACACAACATTGTAAAGCAATTATACTCCAATAAAGATGTTAAAAAAGAAAAAAGGTTTCCCCAGATGTAATTAAGTTAGGATCCTCAGATGAGATCATCCTGAATTATCCAAGTGGGCCCAAAATTCAATGACCTTGTAAGATACACACAAAAAAGAAGAGAAGATACAGGAAGAAGGAGGAACTGGTCATGTGAAGACAGAGGCAGAGATTGGAGGTAATGATGCAGCCACAAGCCAAGGAACGCCTGAAGCCACCAGAAGCTGGAACAGGCAAGGAAGGAATCTTCACTAGAGCCTTTTTTGGTTGTTTTGGTTTTTTTTTTTTTTTTCCTTTGGGTTTTTCGGCCGTGCTGCACAGCATGTGGGATCTTTTTACCCCGACCAGGGATCGAACCCATGACCCCTGAAGTGGAAGCACGGAGTCTTAACCACTGAACCACCAGGGAATTCCCCACTAGAACCTTTAGAGGGAATGTGGCCCTGCTGACACCTTGACTTCAAACTTCTAGCCTCCAGAACTGTGAGAGAAAAAAAATCTCTGCTCTTTTAAGACACCCAGTTTGTGGTCATTTGTTCTAGCAGCCAGAAACTAATATAGCTACTCTTCCTTCCTCTTCAGTATACTTTTCCAGGAAACAAAATTAACATGTTTGGAAATGACCTAGGTACCTAAAACTCTTTTTGTTTGTTTCTTTGTTTGTTTGTTGTTTACACAGGAGAGCGTGTGAGCTTGACTTGGAGATGCCCCTCCAGGTGAAGTATTACCTTTTGGCCAACAACACATAGAATTAGAAATGACTTAATGATTTGCTCCAACAGAAGTCAAGGCAAAAAGAGTAAAGCAGAGAATAAACTTTCATGAACATTTGCCCAATTGGATTGGGGAGCCCTCACCCAAACCTGGGACTGGCTTCCAGAAAGAGCCACCTTTAAACACAATACATGTAAATTCATCAGCCTACAATATTACAGAATGCTATCCAATCAGTAGCATGAATACTTCACTGCCTAGCCATTATTTCCAAAAGTATTTTGGATATCAAAATTTCCATTTCAGAAGTATTCCACTAAAAATACTGAAGCTGTAAGATTTGTCAACTAAAATTCTCTTTCCTAAGAGGGAAAGTGAAGCAACAAGACTTTTGCCTAAATATAGAGATGTATAATCAGAATAACTCACGTGTCAGGTCCAGTTGGGACAACATTGTAAATTCAACAGGAATGTTCATGAACTGCCCATGATGTGAGGTATTTGGAAGGTATGTGAACACAGAAAACAACAATGTCAATACAATTGAACTGGCACATTAATAAAGCTGTCATTCAGATCAGTGGATAATCTTGTAACTGAATATTTGGGAATCTGGGGGAAGGAAATGTACAAATAATCAAAGGCATCAAATTCCCTTCAGGAAATGTGGTATCCACACATTGTATTACAGGTTTGGTTTTACTGAATAATGCATGAAGAAGTCTGTTTTAAATTATTCACTGACTACGGAGTTGATAAGTAACCACTGAAGAACCATGGGATTAGCCACTAAGTGCCTCTGTTTGATGTTTGATTCAATGAAGGCTATTTTTCCTCTAGGGCATGAGAGGTTCCATGTAATATGATTCAAGTAAGAAGTGCAGATTCTGTGGTCTGCTCACAAAATGGTTCCATTAAATGTGCTGATAGAATTCTGGAGCCCAAGTGTCTAATAATAGGTGTCATTGAGGGCCACACCTGGTTCTGTAGCACTTTGATGTGTCAAAGAGTTAAGTTCTGCCATTTTTCTGCATAAGCATATCCAAACATAACACTACATGAAATATTGAACTATCCTATAGTGTCCTTGGAGCATTTTGGCAAAGAATGAGCACTGCCCCTAGGAGATAAGAGTTCTGTCCTTCTTGAATTCATTCCATTATTCTTCATCTATGTTGTTTTCAAAATTTTTAGATACACTGAGAAAGATGGAAGAGAGCAAGAGGTTTATTCAGATAACGGTGGCTCTAATTTATAAATCCATGATAATTATTGATGTAATAGATGAGAAATCTAAAGCTCAGAATGGTTGAGGAACTTCCCCCACCCCCATTATATAATAAGGAATCATAAGAAAGGTCCTTCTCTTCCAGAGCCTGGCTGATGGCAAAACACTGCCTAATATAAACCTCAAATAAAAGGTTTTCTCATCTACTGACTATTGGCTAAGAGCCTCCCCTCTCCAGTTCCAATTGACTCTTCTAGAGGTTTATTAAAGCCAGGGACTGTGTCTCTTCATCTTTACATCTGCAACACCTAGCATGGGGATCATCCTCTAATAAAGCACTCAGCAAGTGTTTACTGAATGAACACATAAAAGGTACAGAAAAAAAGAGAAGGATTTGGGGAAAAACAATATAGAACAACTCTGGTACCAGAAGCTAGGTCTGCAGGACCCTATCACCACTCCACGTGTCTCTACCCAGAAGTGCTGACCTGCCAGGCAAGGCACGATGAAAGTTCTGGAAGAAGCAGAGGCAGCTGTAGCAGAAGCAGCGGATCCAGCAGTTCAGCAACCTGTGGGTCCGACTGGAGGAGAGGCTCGCTTGGCCGGACATTGTGGGTGTGCATGCTGGATTTCTCCCAGATGCTTACTGACTAACATGGATGTCCCACTATCCCTTGCAGTGGAAGGTTCCTCCTTGGCGCAGTGAGTGAAGAACATGCAGCAATTGCTAATAGGTTTGGGAAGTGGAGACTCCTTCCTCTCTCCATGAACATGCCATGATCATGTCTAGGGCCACCACTCAACTTCTACCTTAGGATTCAAAATCGGATCAACAGCAGGACTTCAACAGGACTGGGGGAAACAGAGAATCCACTCTTGGAGTGCTCACACAAAGTAGTATGCACATCGGGACCCAGGGGAAGGAGCAGTGACCCCATAGGAGACTGAACCACACCTACTTGCTAGTGTTGGAGGGTCTACTGGAGAGGCGGGGGGTAGCTGTGGCTCACCATGAGGACAAGGACACTGGCAGCAGAAGATCTGGGAAGTACTCCTTGGCGTGAGCCCTACCAGAGTCTGCCATTAGTGGGTAGGCTCCAGTGTTGGGTCACCTCAGGTCAAACAACCAACAGGGAGGGAACCAAGCCCCACCCATCAGCAGACAAGTGGATTAAAGCTTTACTGAGCTCTGCCCACCAGAGCAACAGCCAGCTCTACCCACCACCAGTACCTCCCATCAGGAAACGTGCACAAGCCTCTTAGATAGCTTCATCCACTAGAGGGCAGACAGCAGAAGCAAGAAGAACTACAATCCTGCAGCCTGTGGAACAAAAACCACATTTACAGAGAGATAGACAGATGAAAGGTCAGAGGGCTATGTACCAGATGAAGGAACAAGATAAAACCTCAGAAAAACAACTAAATGAAGTGGAGGTAGGCAACCTTCTAGAAAAAGAACTTAGAATAATGATAGTGAAGATGATCCAGGACCTCAAAAAAAGAATGGAGGCAAAGATCAAGAAGATGCAAGAGATGTTTAACAAAGACCTAGAAGAATTAAAGAAAAAAAAAGTGGAAGAATTAAAGAACAAATAAAAAGAGATGAACAATACAATAACTGAAATGAAAAATAAGCTAGAAGGCTTCAATAGCAGAATAACTGAGGAAGAAGAATGGATAAGTGACCTGGAAGACAGAATGGTGGAATTCACTGCTGTGGAACAGAATTAAGAAAAAAGAATGAAAAGAAATGAAGACAACCTAAGAGACCTCTGGGACAACATTAAACGCAACAACATTTGCATTATTTGGGTCCCAGAAGGAGAAGAGAGAGAGAAAGGACGTGAGAAAATATTTGAAGAGATTGTAGTGGAAAACTTCCCTAACATGGGAAAGGAAATAGCCACCAAAGTCCAGGAAGTGCAGAGAGTCCCAGGCAGGATAAACCCAATGAGAAACATGATGAGACACACAGTAATCAAATGGACAAAAATTAAAGACAAAGAAAAATTATTGAAAGCAACAAGGGAAAAACGACAAATAACATACAGGGAGCTCCCATAAGGTTAACAGCTGATTTCTCAGCAGAAACTCTATAAGCCAGAAGGGAGTGCCATGATATATTTAAAGTGATGAAAGGGAAGAACGTACAACCAAGATTACTCTACCTGGCAAGGATCTAATTCAGATTTGATGGAGAAATCAAAAGCTTTACAGACAAGCAAAAGTTAAGAGAATTTAGCACCACCAAACCAGCTCTACAACAAATGCTAAAGGAACTTCTCTAAGTGGGAAACACAAGAGTTGAAAAGAACCTGCAAAAACAAACGAATAACAATTAAGAAAATGGTAATAGAAACATACATATTGATAATTACCTTAAACGTGAATGGATTAAATGCTCCAACCAAAAGACACAGACTCACTGAATGGATACAAAAACAAGACCCATATATATGCTGTTTACAAGAGGCCCACTTCAGACCTAGGGACACATACAGACTGAAAGTTAGGGGATGGAAAAAGATAATCCATGCAAATGGAAATCAAAAGAAAGCTGGAGTAGCAATACTCATATCACATAAAGTAGACTTTAAAATAAAGAATGTTACAAGAGACAAGGAAGAACACTACATAATGATCAAGGGATCAATCCAAGAAGAAGATACAACAATTATAAATATATTTGCACCCAACATAAGAGCACCACAACACATAAGGCAACTGCTAACAGTTATAAAAAAGGAAATCAACAGCAACACAATAAAAGTGGGGGATTTTAACACCTCACTTACACCAAGGGACAGATCATCCAAACAGAAAATTAATAAGGAATCAAAGGCTTTTAATGACACAATAGACCAGCTAGATTTATTTGATATTTATAGGACATTCCATCCAAAAACAGCAGATTAAACTTTCTTCTCAAGTGCCCATGGAACATTCTCCAGGATAGATCACATCTAGGGTCACAAACCAAACCTCAGTTAATATAAGAAAATTAAAATCATATCAACCAACTCTTCTGACCACAGCGCTATGAGATTAGAAATCAATTAAAGGGGAAAAAAACATAAAAACACAAACACATGGAGGCTAAACAGTACATTACTAAATAACCAAGAGATCACTGAAGAAATCAAAGAGGAAATCAAAAAATACCCAGAGACAAATTACAATGAAAACACAATGATTCAAAACCTATGGGATGCAGCAAGAGCAGTTCTAAGAGGAAAGTTTATAGCAATACAGGCCTACCTTAAGAAACAAGAAAAATCTCAAATAAACAATCAATCTTACACCTGAGGAACTAGAGAAGAAGAACAAACAATACCCAAAGTAGGTAGAAGGAAAGAAATTATAAAAATCAGAGCAGAAATAAATGAAATAGAAACAAAGAAAAAATAGCAAAGATCAATAAAACTAAAAGCTGGTTCTTTGAGAGGATAAACAAAATTGATAAACCATTAGCCAGACTCATCAAGAAAAAGAGGGAGAGGATTCAAATCAATAAAATTAGAAATGAAAGAGGAGAAGTTACAACAGACACCGCAGAAATACAAAGCATCCTAAGACACTACTACAGGCAACTCTATGTCAATAAAATGGACAACCTGGAAGAAATGGACGAATTCTTAGAAAGGTATAACCTTCCAAGACTGAAGCAGGAAGAAATAGAAAATATGAACAGACCAATCACAAGTAATGAAATTGAAACTGTGATTTAAAATCTTCCCGCAAAAAAAAAGTCCAGGACCAGATGGCTTCACTGGTGAATTCTATCAAACTTTTAGAGAAGAGCTAACACCCATCCATCTCAAACTATTCCAAAAAATTGCAGAGGAAAGAATACTCCCAAACTCATTTTATGCGGCCACCATCACCCTGATACCAAAACCAGACAAAGATAATACAAAAAAAAAATTACAGACCAATATCACTGATGACTATAGATGCAAAAATACTAGCAAACAGAATCCAACCACACATTAAAAGGATCATACACCATGATGAAGTGGGTTTTATCCCAGTTTTGCAAGGATTCTTTGGTATATGCAAATCAATCAATGTGATACACCATATTAACAAATTGAAGAGTAAAAAGCATATGATCATCTCAATAGAGTCATAAAAACCTTTTGACAAAATTTAACACCCATATATGATAAAAACTCTCCAGAAAGTGGGCATAGAGGAAACCTACCTCAACATAATAATAGCCATATACGACAAACCCACAGCACACATCATTCTCAATGGTAGAAAACTGAAAGCATTTCCTCTATGATCAGGAACAAGACAGGGATGTCCACTATCACCACTGTTATTCAACATAGTTTTGGAAGTCCTAGCCACGGCAATCAGAGAAGGAAAAGTAATAAAAGGAATACAAATTGGAAAAGAAACAGTAACACTGTCACTGTTTGCAGATGACATGATCTTATACATAGAGAATCCTAAAGATTCAGGATTAACACATATAGGTGGATCCTAGAAAAATGGTATAGATTAATCTAAAGATGCCACCAGAAAACTACTAGTGCTCATCAATGAATTTGTTAGAGTTGCAGGATACAAAATTAATGCACAGAAATCTCTTGCATTCCTATACACTAATGATGAAAAATCTGAAATAGAAATTAAGGAAACACTTTCATTTACGATTGCAACAAAAAGAATAAAATACCTAGGAATAAACCTACCAAGGAGACAAAAGACCTGTATGCAGAGAACTATAAGACACTGATGAAAGAAATTAAAGATGATACAAACAGATGGAGAGATATACCATGTTCTTGGATTGAAAGAATCAATATTGTGAAAATGACTATACTACCCAAAGCAATTTACACATTCAATGCAATCCCTATCAAATTACCAATGGCATTTTTTACAGAACTGGAATAAAAAATCTTAAAATTTGTATGAAGACACAAATTATACTGAATAGCCAAAGCAGTCTTGAGGGAAAAAACGGAACTGGAGGAATCAGACTCCCTGACTTCAGACTATACTACAAAACTACAGTAATCAAGACAATATGGTACTGGCACAAAAACAGAAATATAGATCAATGGAACAGGATAGAAAGCCCAGAGATAAGCCCATGCACCTATGGTCAACTAAGCTATGACAAAGGAGGCAAGTATATACAGTGGAGAAAAGACAGTCTCTTCAATACGTGGTGCCAGGAAAACTGGACAGCTACATGTAAAAGAATGAAATTAAAACCCTCCCTAACACCATACACAAATATAAACTCAAAATGTATTAGAGACCTAAATGTAAGACTGGACACTATAAAACTCTTAGAGGAAAACATAGGAAGAACATTCTTTGACATAAATCACAGCAAGATCTTTTATGATCCACCTCCTAGAGAAATGGAAATAAAAACAAAAATAAACAAATGGGACCTAATGAAACTTAAAAGCGTTTGCAAAGCAAAGGAAACTACAAACAAGACAAAAAGACAACCCTCAGAATGGGAGAAAATGTTTGAAAGTGAATCAACCGACAAAGGATCAATCTCCAAAATATATAAACAGTTCATGCAGCTCAATATTTAAAAAACAAACAACCCAATCAAAAAATGGGCAGAATACCTAAATAGACATTTCTCCAAAGTAGATATACAAATGGTCAAGAAGCACATGAAAAGCTACTCAACATCACTAATTATTAGATAAATGCAAATCAAAACTACAGTGAGGTATCACCTCACATCAGTTAGAATGGGCATCATCAGAAAATCTACAAACAACAAATGCCGGAGAGGGTGTGGAGAAAAGGGAACCCTCTTGCACTGTTGGTGGGAATGTAAATTGATACAACCACTATGGAGAACAGTATGGAGGTTCCTTAAAAAAACAAAAATAGAATTACCATATGACCCAGCAATCCCACCACTGGGCATATACCCAAAGAAAACCATAATTCAGAAAGACACATGCACCCCAATGTTCATTGCAGCACGATTTACAATAGCCAGGTCATGGAAGCAACCTAAATGCCCATCGACAGACGAATGGATAAAGAAGATATTGTACATATATACAATGGAATATTACTCAGTCATAAAAAGGAACAAAATTGGATCATTTGTAGAGACATGGATGGATCTAGAGACTGTCATACAGAGTGAAGTAAGTCAGAAGGAGAAAAACAAATATCGTATATTAACGCATATATGTGGAACCTAGAAAAATGGTACAGATGAACCAGTTTACAGGGCAGAAATAGAGACACAGATGTAGAGAACAAACATATGGACACCAAGGGGGGAAAGTGGCAGGGGGTTTGGTGGTGTGATGAATTGGGAGATTGAGATTGACATATATACACTAATATGTATAAAATGGATAACTAATAAGAACTGCTGTATAAAAAGTAAAATAAAATTCAACAAAAACATAACAAAGGAGGTAAAAACTTGTACACTGAGAGCTATAAAATGTTGCTGAAAGAAATTAAAGAAGACACAAATAAATGGAAAGACATCCTGTGTTCATTGATTGTAAGACCTAGTATTGTTAAGATGTCCAGATGTCTCAAAGCAAGCTACACTTTCAATGCAATCCGTATCAAATTCCCAATGGCATTTTTAATTAATTCTTTTTTAAAAAATATTTTCATTCTTTTATTACAAATCTACATCTTAGAGGAAGTCTGAGAAGTAGATTTGTAGTAAAATCTACTGACTTGGAATTTATTTTGGAGGTAGAACTTAGATGACACACAGATGGATTGTTTATGGTGGCAGGGAAGAAGGAAGAAGATTCTTGATTTGAGCTTGAATAACTTAGATGGTGGTGTCATTCACTTAGATAGGGTAGACTAGGGGAAGTTTGGGTGGGCATCGAATTCAATGTCCTGCTTTGGTCATGCTAGTTTTGAGATGTCATTTAGAAATCTATCCAGTGATCAGTTGGAGATTTGATCCTGTAGCTCGGGGAGAAGTCATGAATATAGACACTACCTTTGGAAATCTTAGATGCAAATGACGTTTAGAGCCCTGAGCTGGATAAGTTTACTTAATCAGGGACCTCAGTTTAGTTCTGGCCTCCTCACACATTTTCTGGCAGTCACAGCTGCAAATACCAGCAAAGGCTTTGTATTAGCTTCCTAAGGCTGCCATAATGAAGTACCACAAACTGGGTGGCCTAGAAAAACAGAAATTTATTGTGTCATGGTTCTGGAGGTTAGAAGTCTCAAATCCAGGAGATGACAGGGCCATGCTCCTTCTGCACCATCTGGGGAAAGATCCCTCCTTGTCTCTTCCTAGTTTCCCATGGTCTCAGGCGTTATTTGTCTGGTGACCATATAATTTGAATCTTTGCTTCCATCTTCACATGGCCGTCTTCTCCCCATATGTCTCTTCACAGAATCTTCTGTTTGTGCATGTCTGTGTCTATGTCTGAGTTTCTCTTTTTTATAAGGACACTAGTCATATTGGACTACAGTTCCACCCTACTCCGGTGTGATCTCATCTTAACCTAACTAACTATGTCTTCAATGACCCTATTTCTAAATAAAGTCGTATTCATTCTGAGTTACCTGGAGTTAGGATGTCAACATATCTTTCTTGAGGATACACAATTCAACTCATAACATGCTCCTACAAGGATTTCTACCAGTCTTACAGAGTTAAAAGGATATTCTTAAGTTGGAACCATATTATATATGATTGTATATGACATTTTACATTAACAGGAATATTAAATGTATTAAACCATTGCATTATTCACCTGTTCTGAATAATTATCTATCCTGACAACATTGCCCTTAGAAAGTAAATGCAGAACACTTCAGAACATCACACACTGATCAGGATTCTCAGTGTGGAGGCACAGGGATGTAATTCCTGAAAAACACACTTGGATTCCGTGAATACAGTACTTTACCAAATTTGTAGAAAATAGTCAAAGAGCTGACTCATGTTTCTGGATTTTTGGAAATCCAGACACTATGCCACAGTACATATTGATGTATGTACTCAAAAAAAAAAAATGAGGGAAAAGAGCTCACAAAACTGCTGAAGATTTGGAGTAGGCAGAAACACTATGTACTGGCTGAGATCTTGGGTCTCCTCAATTTCAACTTTCTGCCAGAGGTTTTGCTTGTTTCGGCGTCATGTCATTTTTCACAGTTGTACACTTTTAAAGCATGTAGCACCTCTAAATACACTATTTTCAGAGGTAAGGAAGCAGAAATTTTAAATAAAACAATGTAAAGTCATGTAGAAGCGTCCATGGAGACATTAACGAGCTGAAAGATTCTAGGACTTGGGACCGTGTTTTGTTTGAGAAACACCTCAGCTGATGGAAGCCTCCAAAGTCTTGACAAGCTTTGTTGATTAGAAATGGCTAGTTGTAATTCCCAAACATTTTTTCCCTTATAGAGGTATGGCTAGAGATTATTAAGAAATATGATATGGAACTCATTAGTTCATCTTTTTGCTCAAGCTACTGAGCAAAATCTTATCATATAATAATCAATAGTATAATTCAAGAGACTCTATGATGCTGGGTCCTAGAGGCAGGTGATGGGAAGAAAAAAAAGGCATCGGGGAGCTAGAGCTGCTATGGACATGGCAGTGAAACCACTGTTGCAAATAGAGTTTCACTGGCCCATGGCATCACCTAGGGATGAAGTTGGCTTTGAAGCCAACTTCCTTGAGACTGAACACATAGCTCTACTTTGTGTCAGTTGGGTGTCCTAAAAAATTGTTTAATTTCTTGGTGCTTCAATTTTCTTGCTTTTGCAAGATGAGAACAATGACAATCTTTTTACATCATTGGAACCAAGAATAAATTTCATTAAAAACACAGATTCCTGGGCCCCAACCCTGGTTGTCACTAAATATACAGAGTAGTTTGAGAAACATGAATTGCATGCAGTATGTAAAGTACCTAGAATAGGGCATGTGGCATAACAGGCACTCAGTGAATGTTGGTTATCTTTCCACCTCTTCCCTTATCAAGTATGTAAAGATGAAGGAAATGTGTCACGTAATGTGGTCACAGCTGAGCAAGGTAGTGGAATCATTCTATCAGTATCTCTCTAACTCCTAATTATCAAGTGTTCTGAGTGATAAAATGTTTGGATAGGGTTACTGGTTTATGATCTACCGGTCAATCAAGTGCCATGACCTCTTCAGCAAATTAATATATTTTGGGAGGTTAATTTGAGTTTATTTTGAGACTTTCTAGTCACTTCTATGGCTTTGTTTCTTCTTGTGCTCATATCTTACTGCTTTAATTATTGAGATCAACCCCATGACCCATAACAACATCTAGCAAGAAAGAAAAATCCATGCCAATAAGGACCATCTTTTTGTCTTAATGTCCTGATAGCTTCAGTTAAGGACATAAAAGTACAGTGTGAGCAGATTTGTGTAAAGATTTTTTTTCTGGTAGAAGCTGACTCATAGCAGTAGAAAGCAGAAAGAGAATAATGAGTGTAATTGTTTATCCTATGTGTCAACTTGGCTACTCTATGGTCCCCAGTTGTCTGGTCAAACATCAGTCTAGACATTGCTGTGAAAGTAGTTTTTAGATGTGATTAACATTTACAGTCAGTGGACTTTGAGAAAAGCATATTACCCTCCATAGTGTGTGCGGGCCTTATCCAATCAGTTGAAGGCCTTAAGAAAAAGACTGAAGTTTCCTGGAGAAGAAGGAATTTTATTTTACTTTGGCCACACCATGCGGCATGCAGGATCTTCGTTCCCCAGCCAGGGATCGAACCTGTGCCCCCAGCAGTGGAAGCAAGGAGTCCTAACCACTGTGCCGCCAGGGAAGTCCCAAGAAGAAGGAATTTTAACTCACAATTGCAACATAGAAAGCCTACTTAAGTTTCTAGCCTGTCTAGCCTGCCCTATTTTGGACTCAAGACTACAATGTCAACTCTTACCTGAATTTCCAGCCTGCTGGCTTGCCCTATATATTTTGGACTTTCCAGCTCTCATAATTGCATGAGTCAGTTCCTGAAAATAAATCTCTCTGTCTATATATATCCTATTTATTCTGCTTCTCTGGAGATTCCTGACTGAAACACTGAGGGAACTAAGTGAAAGCTGTGATCAGACTTCTTTAAAGAAACCTAATATTTCCTGCTAGTACCATGCCCCCATCTGTTCAGTTGATTAATGAATGTTTAGAATGTACCCCATGTGCTCAGAACACTTTTGTCAGTTTTACTATGTGATTACAGTTTTACTATCAATGGTACAGATCAGGACCACCCAAATGAAGAGACACATAGAGTAAGTTCTGGGTCCCGAACACAGACCTTCCAGGTCCTCTCCCTGCCTTTACCAAATTTCAAAAAAGATTCTATTATAGCTTTGTTTTATCTAGACTTTTTTAGTGCTTGCATTGGTTTGTCTGTCACAACACTGAGCAATCCAAGATTGTGTAGTTTGAGAATTTCACGTGTAAGTAAGCATAAGATGGGTAAGTCTGGTGTTTATATAAGTGCCACTGCTTTAAAACAAAGGGGCCTGCTTGAAAGCAAGAGGCAGATAACTCATACATGGTGATAGTGTTGTGATTTCCCAACCAATTGTAGGTCTGGACCAATGAATACAACCATGAGGAGTTTCCCTGTCTTGGAAAATACTATTGTACATAACCACAGCATGCTATGCATAAAACGCAATGGACAAAGCTATGATGTGAATCTCAGAGGGTACACTGCTAAACTCAAGTGTTCTTGGAAAATACTATCACTTGAAGAATCAAGAAAAATGAGTGTCAGGTTATTTGATTGAAACTGGGCTTTCTCATCACTGAACCACAAAAGAAGGAGACTCACAAGAGAATATTCCAAATCTGGGCATGCACAACTTTATACTTGATCAAAATCAAGCTGTCCAGTTTTGTATAAATAAAGCTACCAACATAGAAATGAGATGATACCTAAAAATGATGTTTTCTACATTAAAAACACCTTTGAAAACCTCATAGGGCTTTTCAAACCTTCAAGAATTCAACACCGAGTTGGTTATCACAATACTGCAGAGAGTTTAGAACTGTCATTTTACATAAGGAGACCAAGTTTAGTGCAGTGGCTTTCACAGTTTTTTTTTGAAAACTATGAGCCTTTTGTCTAAAAAGCTTTACAAATGAGGTCAGGGGGTGGGGGGTATCAATGCAGAAAATAGACCAAAATGAATTACTCTGAATGAAGGGATCTGGGTCTTGGAACCCAGGTTCTTGGTCATGGCACCTTGCTCTTCCATTTCTCAGGAGATGCCATGGAATTTGGAACTTCCAGTTCAGTGTTTACAATCTTAGGACAGCACTCAAGTTAGGGGTCCAGCAGTTAGGCAGAGCATCTTAAAAGATTCTCTACAGAAAAGCTCAAGCGTCTCAACTCACTGGGTGAGAGACTAGGCAGCCTTTTGCTGGAAGAGATACGATGGCTCCAGGACCAGCTGCACCTCTAGCTATAAGAGCAGTGGCAATGAGAGATGTGATGGAGATTTGTGTCCTCAGCACAGTCCCTGGCACAAAGCCATCCACAAAAATCAGCTATTACTATTTCTGCTATGACTGCCATCACTCTGCCACTGCCATTGTTTTCCTGTCCAGGACCCCCAAAAGCAAAGAGTGAGATCAAAAGGAAAAATGACACCAGTCCCCTTATTTTAGTTCCCATCTACATTCCAAAGTTCCAAAATTTATGGCTGATACAGCAATAAAAATAAATGAATAAGAATAATTGGTCCCATCTGTCCAGTTATTAGCATTCTGTCTACCTGTAAAGTAACTGCTGAACATACAGTATCTCACTTTATTCTCACAGCAACTCTACGAGGTAGGTACTTTTATTATCCCCATTTTAAGGATGAGGAAACCGAGTCCCAGAGAGGTCAATTAGATTGCCCACAGTCACAGAGCTACCAAGTGAAAAAAGTAGGACTAAGCATTCTGTTTATATTGTGATTGTTTTGAGATTTCATCCAGGAAGAGTCAAGAGGGATTGAGATTGTGGTTTTAAACACCTCACCCAAAACCGTGCCCTGAGGTTTACACACTCAAGAACCTCTCTATCCCAAGTGTGCAGAGAAGCTCTGGCATTGGGAAGCTGCGGCTTGATGAGCAAAGAGGAGGCAACGCAAGCTGGGAGAGCAGAAGAATGGTTTTGGAATGCTCCAGATGGTTTCCAGAAAAACAGGCTCGCTTTCCTTGGTGAGTGATCCTCTGGACTGGCTGTTGGCAGAAACTAAGCCTAAGAGAAGGCAGGGTTCATGGTGCTCCAGCCAGAAAGCCATGAAGAATGGGGGCTGGGAAATGTTTGCTGGGCATCAATCAGGTTAAAAACACAGATAGAAGGGCTTACCTGGTGGCGCAGTGGTTGAGAGTCCGCCTGCCGATGCAGGGTACATGGGTTCGTGCCCTGGTCCGGGAGGATCCCACATGCCACGGAGCGGCTGGGCCCGTGAGCCATGGCTGCTGAGCCTGCGCGTCCGGAGCCTGTGCTCCGCAACGGGAGAGGCCACAACAGTGAGAGGCCCGCGTACGGCAAAAAAAAAAAAAAACACAGAAGTCAACAGAACTCTTGGTTGTCTATATCAGGTCCAAATGCTCCTTGAAGGCTTTCAGTAGTTCCTTCTGCACCCACACATCACAAAATCCCTTATTTTACCTTGACTATCAGGCAGTGCCTTTTTATCTGCCACGCATCACATCCTGCATTACACTAGCCATTTTTCTTCAGTCTTATGAAGTTGGCTTTTATTTTCTTGTGTCTCTTTCAAGCTTTTAGCTCTCACTCAAGTCATTTTTCCCAAACTCTTTAATATTCAGAATTGGATTTTTAAGTCTCTAAGTTCCTCTTTTTCTTTTTAAAACTTATCATGAAAGCCTCTTCCTAGCTGACTCCCTTGCCTGACACCATCGCTCACCTCCTGTCCTTCCTGTGCCCCTTCAGGACAGGGGCACCATGTGCATTCAACAGTGAGGATGGCATTGGCCTTGATGAAGAGTTAGTGCCCACAGATTGTTGTTGGTGATTTCTGCAAGGAGTGCATAAAACAACACTATCTTGACTTCTAAGGCAGTTTACCAACTACACAGCTCTACTGGGAAAAAGATACATTTTTCAACCTGGAAATTTCAGAAGGACCAAACAATGGCCTAGGGAATATTTAGGGGCCACAACAAAACTCAGGGTAAACCAAAAATATAAATAAATAAAATAGAAAAAAATTTAAATCACTTAAAAGAAAACTTTGTCTAACTCCGAGTTCTCACTGCTGAGGGCCTGGGTTCTATCCCTGGTCGGGGAACTAAGTTCCCACATGCTGCACAGCATGGTCAAAAAGAAGAAAAGAAAAGACCAAAAAACAAAAATAGATGCAGGAATTCTTTCAGGGCAATGACGAGTAATTAGAGCTCTCTTGTGGAACTGTGTAAACTGTAACACTATAATTTTTAATCTTCAAAAAGAAAATCCCAATTTAAAAATCATCAATGTAAAGGAAAAAGTGAAATAAAGTACTAATTATGCTCCCAAAAAATAACACTTTACCTAATAACCTATAATGGAAAAGAACCTGAAAAAGAATGTGTGTGTGTGTGTGTGTGTGTGTGTGTGTGTGTGTGTGTGTGTGTATGTATAACTGAATCACTTTGCTGTATGCCTGAAACTAACACAACTCTGTAAATTAAATATACTTCAATAAATATTTAGAAACTAAAAAACCCCAAAACTTTGTCTAAAGTTTATATGGAAGAGCCTTTAATATTATCTTTCACATCCAAGGTAACCACCAACCTTTAAACAAACTGTTCATCACTTCCTAAATCAGGTTTATTTTATATATATATATATATATATATATATATATATATATATGTATATTTTTATCACATTTCAAGTAAACCTTCAATACCACTTGAGGGTAACTTATTTTGGTCAAATACTTAAATATTACAAAATCCTAAACGAAACTTCCTTCTTGATCAGCCTCTAAGTTCCCAAAAGTAGGTCTCAAATTCAGCTGGTATTTACTGAACATTGGGCTTCTTTTAATGTATTTTACGAATGAACATGATTGGGATGCTTGTAAATGATTGATAGTTCGATATGGAAATGGCGAATACTCCTGAAATGTTCTATATTATTTTTTTTTGAATTTCGGAATTTTATTTTATTTATTTTTTTATACAGCAGATTCTTATTAGTTATCCATTTTATACATATTAGTGTATACATGTCAATCCCAATTACCCAATTCATCACAACACCAAGCCCCCCCTCTCCCTGCCACTTTCCCCCTTTGATGTCCATACGTTTGTTCTCTACATCTGTGTCTCTATTTCTGCCCTGCAAACAGGTTCATCTGTACCATTTTTCTAGGTTCCACATATACGCGTTAATATACAATATTTGTTTTTCTCTTTCTGACTTACACCACTCTGTATGACAGTCTCTAGATCCATCCACGTCTCTACAAATGACCCAATTTTGTTCCTTTTTATGACTGAGTAATATTCCATTGTATATATGTACAATATCTTCTTTATCCATTTGTCTGTCAATGGACATTTAGGTTGCTTCCATGACCTGGCTATTGTAAATCATGCTGCAATGAACATTGGGGTGCATGTGTCTTTTTGAATTATGGTTTTCACTGGGTATATGCCCAGTGGTGGGATTGCTGGGTCATAAGGTAGTTCTATTTTTAGTTTTTTGAGGGACCTCCATACTGGTTGTATCAATTTACATTCCCACCAACAGTGCAAGAGTGTTCCTTTTTCTCCACACCCTCTCCAGCATTTGTTGTTTGTAGATTTCCTGATGATGCCCATTCTAACTGATGTGAGGTGATACCTCATTGTAGTTTTGATTTGCATTTCTCTAATAATTAGTGATGTTGAGCAGATTTTCATGTGCTTTTTGGCCATCAGTATATCTTCTTTTGAGAAATGTCTATTTAGATCTTCTGCCTATTTTTTGATTGGGTTGTTTATTTTTTTAATATTGAGCTGCATGAGCTGTTTATATATTTTTGAGATTAATCCTTTGTCCACTGATTCGCTTGCAAATATTTTCTCCCATTCTGAGGGTTGTCTTTTCGTCCTGTTTGTAGTTTCCTTTGTTTTGCAAAAGCTTTTAAGTTTCATTAGGTCCCTTTTGTTTTTATTTCCATATCTCTAGGAGGTGGATCAAAACAGATCTTGCTGTGATTTATGTCACAGAGTGTTCTTTAAGAGTTTTATAGTGTCCAGTCTTACATTTAGGTCTCTAATCCATTTTGAGTTTATTTTTGTGTATGGTGTTAGGGAGAGTTTTAATTTCATTCTTTTAGATGTAGCTGTCCAGTTTACCCAGCATTACTTATTGAAGAGACTGTCTTTCCTCCATTGAATATCCTTGCCTCCTTTGTCATAGATTAGTTGACCATAGGTGCTTGGGTTTATCTCTGGGCTTTCTATCCTGTTCCATTGATCTATATTTCTGCTTTCGTGCCAGTACTATATTGTCTTGATTACTATAGCTTTGTAGTATAGTCTGAGTCAGGGCGTCTGATTCCTCCAGTTCTGTTTTCTTCCCTCAAGACTGCTTTGGCTATTCAGGGTCTTTTATGTCTCTATACAACTGTTAAGATTTTTTGTTCTAGTTCTGCAAAAAGTGCCATTGGTAATTTGATAGGGATTGCATTGAATGTGTAAATTGCTTTGGGTAGTATAGTCATTTTCACAATATTGATTCTTCCAATCCAAGAACATGGTATATCTCTCCATCTGTTGGTATCATCTTTAACTTCTTTCATCAGTGTCTTATAGTTCTCTGCATACAGGTCTTTTTTCTCCCTAGGTAGGTTTATTCCTAGGTATTGTATTCTTTTTGTTGCAATGGTAAATGGGAGTGTTTCCTTAATTTCTCTTAAGATTTTTCATCATTAGTGTATAGGAATGCAAGAGATTTCTGTGCATTAATCTTGTATCCTGCAACTTTACCAAATTCATTGATGAGCTATAGTAGTTTTTTGGTGGTATCTTTAGGATTCTCTGTGTATAGGATTATGTCATCTGAAAACAGTGACAATTTTACTTTTTCTTTTCCAATTTGTATTCCTGTTATTTCTTTTTCTTCTCTGATTCCTGTGGCTACGACTTCCAAAACTATGTTGAATAACAGTGGCAATAGTGGACATCCTTGTCTTGTTCCTGATCTTAGAGGAAATGCTTTCAGTTTTTCACCATTGAGAATGATGTGTGCAGTGGATTTGTCATATATGGCCTTAATTATGTTGAGGTGGATTCCCTCTATTCCCACTCTCTGGAGAGTTTTTATCATAAATCGGTGTTGAATTTTGACAAAAGATTTTTCCGCATCTATTGAGATGATCATATGCTTTTTACTCTTCAATTTGTTAATATGGTGTATCACCTTGATTGATTTGCTTATACTGAAGAATCCTTGCATCCCTGGGATAAATCCCACTTGATCATGGTGTATGATCCTATTTATGTGTTATTGGATTCAGTGTGCTAGTATTTTGTTGAGGATTTTTGCATCTATAGTCATCAGTTTTATTGGTCTGTAATTTTCTTTTTTTGTAGTATCTTTGTCCGGTTTTTTATCATGGTGAAGATAACCCCATAGAATGAGTTTGAGAGTGTTCCTCCCTCTGCATTTTTTTGGAAGAGTTTGAGAAGGATAGGTTTTAGCTCTTCTCTAAATATTTGATAGAATTCACCTGTGAAACCCTGTGGTCCTGGGCTTTTGTTTGTTGGAAGATTTTTTATCACAGTTTCGATTTCATTACTTGTGATTGGTCTATTCATATTTTCTATTTCTTCCTGGTTCAGTCTTGGAAGGTTATACCTTTTTAATAATTGGTCCATTTCTTACAGGTTGTCATTTTACTGACATAAAGTTGCTTGTAGTAATCTCTCATGATCTTTTGTATTTCTGCAGTGTCAGTTGTTACTTCTCCTTTTTCATTTCTAATTCTATTGATTTGAGTCTTCTCCCTTTTTTTCTTGATGAGTCTGGCTAATGGTTTATCAATTTTTTTTATCTTCTCAAAGAACCAGCTTTTAGTTTTATTGATCTTTGCTATCATTTCCTTCATTTCTTTTTCAGTTATTTCTGATCTGATTTTTATGATTTATTTCCTCCCGCTAACTTTGGGGTTTTTTTTTCTTCTTTCTCTAGTTCCTTTAGCTCTATGGTTAATTTGTTTACTTGAGATTTTTCTTCTTTCCTGAGATAGGCTTGTATTGCTATAAACTTCCCTCTTAGAACTGATTTTGCTGCATCCCATAGGTTTTGGATCATCGTGTTTTCATTGTCATTTGTCTCTAGGTATTTTTTGATTTTCTCTTTGATTTCTTCAGTGATCTCTTGGTTATTTAGTTCTGTATTGTTTAGCCTCCATGTGTTTGTGTTTTTTACCTTTTTTTCCCTGTAACTGATTTCTAATCTCATAGCATTGTGTCAGAAAAGAAGCTTGATATGATTTCAATTTCTTAAATATACCAAGGCTTGATTGGTGATACAAGATGTGATCTATCCTGGAGAATGTTCCATTTGCACTTGAGAAGAAAGTTTAATCTGTTTTTGGATGGAATGTCCTATAAATATCAATTATATCTAGCTGGTCTGTCATGTCATTAAAACCTTATGTTTCCTTATTAATTTTCTGTTTGGATGATCTGTCCATTGGTGTAAGTGAGGTGTTAAAGTCCCCCACTATTACTGTGTTACTGTTGATTTCCTTTTTTATAACTGTTAGCAGTTGCCTTATGTGTTGAGGTGCTCCTATGTTGGGTGCAAATATATTTATAATTGTTATATCTTCTTCTTGGATTGATCTCTTGATCATTATGTAGTGTCCTTCCTTGTTTCTTGTAACATTCTTTATTTTAAAGTCTACTTTATCTGATATGAGTATTGGTACTCCAGCTTTCTTTTGATTTCCATTTGCATGGAATATCTTTTTCCAACCCCTCACTTTCAGTCTGTATGTGTCCCTAGGTCTGAAGTGGGCCTCTTGTAGACAGCATATATATGGATCTTGTTTTTGTATCCATTCAGTGAGCCTGTGTCTTTTGGTTGGAGCATTTAATCTATTCACGTTTAAGGTAATTATCGATATGTATGTTCCTATTACCATTTTCTTAATTGTTATTCATTTGTTTTTGTAGGTCCTTTTCTTCTCTTGTGTTTCCCACTTAGAGAAGTTCCTTTAGCATTTGTTGTAGAGCTGGTTTGGTGGTGCTAAATTCTCTTAGCTTTTGCTTGTCTGTAAAGTTTTTGATTTTTCTGTCAAATCTGCATGAGATCCTTACCAGATAGAGTAATCTTGGTTGTAGGTTGTTCCCTTTCATCACTTTAAATATATCATGGCCCTCCCTTCTGGCTTGTAGAGTTTCTGCTGAGAAATCAGCTGTTAACCTTATGGGAGCTCCCTTGTATGTTATTTGTCATTTTTCTCTTGTTGCTTTCAATAATTTTTCTTTGTCTTTAATTTTTGTCCATTTGATTACTGTGTGTCTTGGCATGTTTCTCATTGGGTTTATCCTGCCTGGGACTCTTTGTGTTTCCTGCACTTTGGTGGCTATTTCCTTTCCTATGTTAGGGAAGTTTTCCACTATAATCTCTTCAAATATTTTCTTAGGTCCTTTCTCTCTCTCTTCTCCTTCTGGGATGCCTATAATGCAAATGTTGTTGCACTTAATTTTCCCAGAGGTCTTCATTTGTTTTCTTTTTTTTTTTTTTCTTTTTTTGCCTTATTCTGTTCAGTGGCTGTGAATTTCAGCATTCTGTCTTCCAGGTCACTTATCCATTCTTCTGCCTCAGTTATTCTGCTATTGATTTCTTCTAGTGTATTTTTCATTTCAGTTATTGTATTGTTCATCTCTGTTTGTTTGTTCTTTAACTCTTCTAGGTTTTTGTTCTTTAATTCTTCTAGGTCTTTGTTAAACATTTCTTGCATCTTCTTGATCTTTTCCTCCATTCTTTTTATGAGGTACTGGATCATCTTCACTATCATTATTCTAAATTCTTTTTCTAGAAGGTTGCCTATGTCCACTTCATTTTGTTGTTTTTCTGGAGTTTTATCTTGTTCCTTCATCTGGTACATAGCCCTCTGCCTTTTCATCTTGTCTATCTCTCTGTAAATGTGGTTTTTGTTCCACAGGCTGCAGGATTGTAGTTCTTCTTGCTTCTGCTCTCTGCCCTCTGGTGGATGGGGCTATCTTAGAGGCTTGCGCCCCTCCTTAGTTATGTTTATTTCTACATATTTTATTATTGTGATCCTTTTGTAAATGGCATTGTTTTCCTAATTTCCTCTGGGGATTGTTCATTGTTATTGTATAAAAACACAACTGATTTTTGTATGTTTATTTTGTATACAATAAATTTATTGAATTATTTTATTAGTTATTACATTTTTTTGGTGACTCTTTAGGGTTTTCTACATATAAGATCATATCATCTACAAACAGATCATTTTATTTCTTCTCTCTGAGTTGCTTGACTTTTATTGCTTTTTCTTGCCTAATTGCTCTGGCTGTGACTTCCAGTACCACGTTGAATAGAAATGATGAAAGCAGTCATCCTTACCTTGTTCCTGAGCTTGAAAGAAAAGCTTTCAGTCTTACAACATTGATCTTATAAAACACTGGTATTTACAGTATATTTACTGTGCATTTTTCATATATGGCTTTTATCATATTGAAGTAGTTATCCTCTATTTCTGTTTTGTTAAATGTTTTTCTCATGAAACGGTGTTGAATGTTGTCAAATGCTTTTTCTACCTCAATTAAGATGATAATGTATTTCTTTGCTTAATTCTGTTAATGTGGTGTAAGAGACTGCTTGATTTTCATATGTTAAGCCATCTTTGCATTCAAGGAATAAATCCCATTGGTCATGGTGTGTGATCTTTCTAATGTGGTGTTAAACTTGGTTTGCTAGTATTTTGTTGAGGATTTTTGAATCAATGTTCATAAGGGATACTGCTCTGTAGTTTTCTTGTAGCGTCTTTTTCTGGCTTTGATATCAGAGTAATGCTGGCCTCACAGAATGGGTTAAGAAGTGTTCCCTCCTCTTCAATTTTTTGAAAGAGTTTGAGGAGAATTGATGTTAACTATTTTTTAAATATTGGGTAAAATTCACCAGTGAAGCCATAAGATCCAAGGTTTTTCTTTGTTGGGAGGTTTTTATTACATTTTTAATCTCCTTATTGGTTATAGATTTATTCACATTTTCTATTTCCTCATGATTCATTCCTGGTAGGTTTTGTGTTTCTAGGGGTTTGTCCATTTCATCTAGGTTATCTGATTTGTTGGCAAACAAATTGAACAACAGTTAGTTGTTCAATATGTTATGCTTTTTGGTGTTATTGTTTTTATTTCACTTTCTGATTATTTACTGCTATTATTATATATGAATAAAATTGATTTGCTAACATTAGCATTGTATCCTGTGAACTTGATAAATTTACTTATGTATTCTAATGGCTAGTTTATAGATTCCTTAAGATTATCTATGTGAACAATCCTGTTATCTTCAGAGATAGTTCTACTTCTTCCTTCTGATCTTAGTCTTTTACCTAAATGTATTTTAACTGATTTGACTTTAACAGTTTTAATTATGAAAATGTTATTTTTAATGTTTGCCAAGATGTTATTTTTAAAGCACTCAAGGACAACAGATTAAAACTGTCATTTTTTTTTTTTTTGGCTTTGGATAAATAACATTTACTTTATCATAGTTTTGTTAAGGAACTGTACTGGTTTTGAACTCTTAAATCAACCTACAATCAAAGTAGACAAAACATAATTATGGTACAGAATATGAAATAAACATTACCTCCCCTAACAAAGGCCCAGTTAACAGCTCTTGGAGAGTGAGTGTAGAAATAGAGATGACAAGAAATATAAATCTGATTTTTTAAAATGTGCACTTAATTATATGACATATTTACACTGTAACAGACAGAAGGGCTGTCTAAAATTGGGAAGAGGCCTGAGAGAAGAGAGGGAGTTGGTTCAGGTGACCTAAATTTTAAAATTTCAAATCAGAGGATTACTAGAAACTGTGTGAAAATTATTTTAAGATGAAAGAAATAGCAGAATAGGCTTTGAATGAGCGTTTTGGTGGTAACAACCTGAACTAAAAACAGAAAGTTAAAGAGCTGGGGAGGGAATTGAGGTGTGCAGGGACTGTGCCTCTCCCTGTGCATTCATGTACCTTCCTGTTTTTCTTTGCTGTATGTGTATTACTTCGCTAGATATCAAAACATTATGAAAAAATGTATCTCAACCTAAAAACATTATGAAATTGAAATTACCTCTTAGTAGTTGTATTTCTACCCAGCTCACATTTCTCAACACTTGAGCTCACGATTCCCACACACAATACCATCATGTTACTGTTGGCACCATGTGGGCTTCTTCCATGGTGATAATTCCAAATTCTCTTGACCTCTAATCAGTTTCTAGCTGAAAACAGGCATGTTGACTTCTCGAATCCTGGAAGGAAGGTGACAACCACCACTTATCTGAATCCTTGTAGGGAACGACAGTCTCTGCTCATATGATGGTTTCCCAAAATGGTTAGTGACAGCAAGAGCCATTATACTACTGCCTGTTTGGAATCAAGAGCCAGCTCCACTGTTGGGTTAATAATGAGGTTATTTTGCTTTACTTTGGTGCATACCAGTGTCCCTGCAGCTGAACGATATATTCTAAGTGTCTCAAGATCATTATAACCATTTATGCAGACCACTCGTGTACCAAAAATAATCAATTACAGAAGCATCACTGAGGTTGTGGCTGAATGGTTTTTTTTTATTATTATTCATCAAATGTTTATGTACTCTCTTCCTAGTATGGTAATAAAGTAGAATAAGATTCTGTCCTGGATGAATTGTCCTAATGTAATGGACAGTACTCCTATAGAAGTGACATGTAATTTGTGACTTCAAAAGGTGGAAGGGATTGCTGATCAGTAATGTGAACTGAAGAAATGTTTTTGGAGAACAAGACATCTGAACTGGCCTTTGAAGAAAAGGTAGTATTCAGATTAATGGTAGGCAGGATACAGGAATAGAGTAAATAAGGGTACCAAAGGAGAGATTCACAAAATATGTTTCAAAGGTAGAAACAGAGACCAAATCAGACTGCTGTGAGGAGTACTAGAACCTAATGACTGAAGGTTTCAAATGACAGTATACTTCTTCAAGAAGTGATACTGGGAAAACTGGACAACTACATATAAAAGAATGAAATTAGAACACTCCTTAACACCAAACACAAAAATAAACTCGAAATGGATTAAAGACCTAAATGTAAGGCCATACACTACCAAACTCTTAGAGGAAAACATAGGCAGAACACTCTATGACATAAATCACAGCAAGATCCTTTCTGACCCACCTCCTAGAGAAAGGGAAATTTAAAAAGAAAAATAAACAAATGGGACCTAATGAAACTTAAAAGTTTTTGCACAGCAAAGGAAACCGTAAACAATACGAAAACATAATCCTCAGGATGGGAGAAAATATTTGCAATGAAGCAACTGACAAAGGATTAATTTCCAAAATTTACAAGCAGCTCATGCAACTCAATATCAAAAAAACAAACAATCCAATCCAAAAGTGGGCAGAAGACCTAAATAGACATTTCTCCAAAGAAGATATACAGATTGCCAACAAACACATGAAAGGATGCTCAACATCATTAATTATTAGAGAAAAGCAAATCAAAACTACAATGAGGTATTACTTCGCACCAGTCAGAATGGCCATCATCAAAAAATCTACAAACAATAAATGCTGGTGAGGGTGTGGAGAAAAGGGAACCCTCTTGTACTGTTAGTGTGAATGTAAGTTTTACAGCAACTATGGAGAACATTATGGAGGTTCCTTAAAAAACTAAAAAAAGAACTACCATATGACTCAGCAATCCCACTCCTGGGCAAATACCCTGAGAAAACCATAGTTCAAAAAGAGTCATGTACCACAATGTTCATTGCAGCTCTATTTACAATAGCCAGGATATGGAAGCAACCTAAGTGTCCATCAACAGATGAATGGATAAAGAAGATGTGGCACATATACACAATGGAATATTACTCAGCCATGAAAAGAAACAAAATAGAGTTATCTGTAGTGAGGTGGATGGACGAAGAGTCTGTCATACAGAGTGAAGTAAGTCAGAAAGAGAAAAACAAATACCGTATGCTAACACATATATATGGAATCTAAAAAAAAAAAAAGTTCATGAAGAACCTAGGGGCAAGATGGGAATAAAGATGCAGACGTAGAGAATGGACTTGAGGACACGGGGAGAGGAAAGAGTAAGCTGGGACAAAGTGAGAGAGTGGCATGGACATATATACACTACCAAATGTAAAATAGATAGCTAGTGGGAAGGAGCCACATAGCACAGGGAGATCAGCTCCGTGCTTTGTGACCACCTAGAAGGGTGGGAGGGAGGGAGACGCAAGAGGGAATAGATATAGAGATATATGTATATGTATAACTGATTCACTTTGTTATAAAGCAGAAACTAACACACCATTGTAAAGCAGTTATACTCCAAAAAAGATATTTTTTAAAAATGAAAAGAAAGAAGACCTAATGCAAGCCTAATATCCATTCAATATTGTAAAATGGGGAAGCACTTTCTGCTACAGTGGATATAATTGTTCGGGGAAAAAAGTCTTTCTAACGTTTTTCTTTTTTTTTTTTTAATTTTAGAAATTTATTTTTTTATACAGCTGGTTCTTATTAGTTATCCATTTTATACATATTAGTGTATATATGCCAATCCCAATTTCCCAATTCATAACACTTTTCTTAAGATACTCCAATATATTATGCTGAAAACTCATTGTAAGGCTGCTAATTACAGACAGAATTCATAAGGAGTTGGACCTATCATGAGTGCATCTAAAAGGAGTTTCATTTTTGAAATATAAAAATAAGTCTGAAATAACTCAGGGAAATGCCTCAAGGAATAAGTAACCATTGATACAAACCTGGGAGGATTATCAATATCTGGGTATAAATTTCCTTGCATTCTCTCATTACCTTGATCTCCCACATAGTTTCATGGTCTACAAGGCACATGGATATGAAAAAGCCCAAAAAGTCTGAATGTCTGGATCCCCTGAGGCCATGGGAAAAACTGAGAGTCCCTTTAGCCCAGTTCCAGTGCCAGGCCCTGCCCTGCCAGAAATTCAGTCCTATCTATTCAGTAGCATCCATGCCTCTGGTTCTTGGGGAAACCATCTGTGTAAATGGCACTTACTTAGGCTCCCCAAATGGTACACGCAACTTTCATGCCAGTTCAGGCAGCAATCATTTCCCTTTAGTCAGTCAGGGTTCAGTCAGGAAAACAGAAGCCATTCTGGGTATTTCAAGAAATAATTTATATCTTAAAGGGCAGGAATCCCAAGAAATTTCCACAAGCATCAGAGTGAGTAATTCTCAGGAATTCCAGTAGCCTTTTGCAAAATCTTACCTCCATCCTCTGCTGACGCTCAGTCACCTGCCTGTCACGACAACCAAAGATCAACAGCTCCTCCTTCTTTCCTACTTCTCCAAATTCACACATGAGCCTCACATTGGAGAACTCTAGACTGCAACCTGCTGACAAGGTAAACTGGGAAATATATATATATTTTTTTTACATCTTTATTGGAGTATAATTGCTTTACAATGATGTGTTAGTTTCTGCTTTATAACAAAGTGAATCAGTTATACATATACCTACGTTCCCATATCTCTTCTCTCTTGTGTCTCCCTCCCACCCTCCCTATCCCACCCCTCCAGGCGGTCACGAAGCACCGAGCTGATCTCCCTGTGCTATGCGGCTGCTTCCCACTAGCTATCTATTTTACATTTGGTAGTGTATATATGTCCATGTCACTCTCTCACTTTGTCACAGCTTACCCTTCCCCCTCCCCGTGTCCTCAAGTCCGCTCTCCAGTAGGTCTGTGTCTTTATTCCTGTCTTACCCCTAGGTTCTTCATGACATATTTTTTCTTAAATTCCATATATATGTGTGAGCATACGGTATTTGTCTTTCTCTTTCTGACTTACTTCACTCTGTATGACAGACTCTAGGTCCATCCACCTCATTACAAATAGCTCAGTTTTGTTTCTTTTTATGGCTGAGTAATATTCCATTGTATATAATTTTTAACATTTCAGCCCTATAAGGCAGGATGGAGCTTAGAAGGGCAAGGATGTTGTTGAAAGCCAATAAACAGCATCCAGCACACCTTTCATCTCTTGACAACCCATATCTAAAACCATTCCCAAGAAATCAAGATTCATTCCCCCACCGTATTCTCATTGTGATGATTTCCCTCCAGAGACTCAACTGGGTGTTCCTTCTTCCCTAGTCTATGTTCTGCTGGGCCTTCTGCTCCCCCTTGAAAACCACACCTCATCTTCCAAAGAGCCACTTTTCCAGAGTTTGAATAACAGTTTGTGCATTTTTGTGGGTGAAGAGGTGGAGGAGGAATGGTGTGGAGAGACTTTCACTAAACCCAAGATTAAGCCCCTAACATGAAAAGGATAGGTTGTACAATACATACTGAACAGTGCCCCAGTTAGCCAGCCAAGCACATACAAAAACAAAAGTGTGTACAGTACTTAACTTTGGCATATTCCAACCCAAAGAGAATCTACAGAGTGGGTAGAGATTTGGGATTGGCTTGTCCTCACTATTCCACTCACTCTCTGTATCCATTGTACATACTTCTTTTATAGAAATTCTCACTAGATTTTCAGCTACTTGAATGTAAGTATCATGCTTTGCTAATCTTTGTATCTCTGGTACATAATATAATAATACTTGTATAGTAGGATTTCCTTGAATAAATGGAGCGGTAAGCTGGAGCTTGAAAAGTTTTCTACTGTATCTCCAAATGGCTGCTCAATGTTCCTATGTATATATCACTTAGTCACTTCAAACACAACATATCCAAAACAAAATCCATCTGTTCCTTAAATCTTTTTCCTCTCAACAGGTCAATAGTGATTTTTTTTAACGATATAGTTCATCAAAAAGGTAGGTAAATCCTAAGGTCAAGATGTTTTATGGTTTTACATGGCTGTTGAAGACGTTTTAGAAAAGACATGAGAAAAATGGAAGGAGTAAAATGTTCTAGGCAGATAAAAATGGAGATTGTTGGGCATTAGACAACAACTATTTGTGATCTAGCCAGAGGGATTGAGGGCACTTTTAACATATTTGAATATCTACTGATACTGAATGATAATATAATGGCATTTCCAGATTTACTTGATAATAATGTAAAAATTTAGAAGCAATTATACATATTATCACTCTTACCCCAAATTTCATGAAAAGCAAATCAATTAAAAATAGAAGACAATAAATTCACCACATGTTA
This sequence comes from Leucopleurus acutus, assembly GCF_964270905.1. Classification (NCBI taxonomy): domain Eukaryota; kingdom Metazoa; phylum Chordata; class Mammalia; order Artiodactyla; family Delphinidae; genus Leucopleurus; species Leucopleurus acutus. Next base: position 15,962,852 of record NC_139147.1, on the reverse strand, counting down.
GAAGAAAAGAAAGTGTGCCATCTAAAGACATTTCTGAGGAATCTCTAAAAGGTGGTAAACAGACAGAATCATATCTGCAGAGTCACAAAACTGAAAAAAGCCTCAGTGTGAAACACATGCAGAAGAAGGTGGCATGCAGTTCTGGGAGTTCCACAGTCAACAGATAAAATAATAGGGAAGAGTCTGAAGGCAGCTTTGAAGATGCTAAACTGGTTAGTCCCTCCCACATCCTGCTAAACAGCTGCCAGGAGAAACATTGGGAACTGAGGTAAAGCACTGATGTCCGCTCCAGGGTCCAAGACCCAGGCGGTATCCATCGACAGAGGAACAGATAAAGAAGATGTGATACATATATACAGTGGAATATTAGCCATAAAAAAGAATGAAACAATGCCATTTGCAGCAACATGGATGGACCTAGTAATTGTCATACTGAGTGAAGTAAGTCAAAGAAAGACAAATAGCATATGATATCGCTTATATGTGGAATTTTTTAAAATGGTACAAATGAACTTATTTACAAAGCAGAAATAGAGTCACAGATGTAGAAAACAAACTTCTGGTAACCGGGGCAAAAGGCGGGGAGAGGGATAAATTGGGAGATTAGGATTAACATATACAATACTATACATAAAATGGATAACTAATAAGAACCTACTGTATAGCACAGGGAACTCTACTCAATATTCTGAGTGGATATATGTATATGTATAGCTGATTCACTTTGCTGTACACCTGAACCTAACACAACATTGTAAATCAACTATACTCTAATAAAAAAATAAAAGAAACTGACCCAAGGAGGAGCAGGGAACCTCCTTACCTCTCATCCAGCAGAGCATTCCACCCTTTCCATGCTATCATTAAAGGTGATCTACAGTTACTACAATCAGCATCTTCACACAAGTAACAAGGACAAAGATAAGAAAACAACTAAAAATTACTGAACATTTGAGTTAAAGCAATACCACTAAAGAATGGCACCAAATCCAACTAACTGATTAACTAACATCTGAGAAAAGAGAATTAATAGAACAAGGTGAGGGAAATGTCTTTAAGTAAAAATTTTATATAGTCATTAAGGGCTGAATTCCCCCAAAATTTATATCTTGAAACCCTAACTCCCTAGTAACTCAGAATGTGATTGTATAGAATACTTGGAGATAGAGCCTTTAAAAAAGTAATTAAGTTAAAATGAGGTTATTGGGTGGTCCCTAATCCAAGACTAGAGTCCTTATATAAGTAGAGATTAGGACACATAAGGGAAAGCAGATATGTGCATACACAGAGGAAAGACCATTTGAAGAGGCAGCAAGAGGATGGACATCTGCAAGTGAAGGAGAGAAGCCTCAGAGGAAACTAACCTTGCTCGGCACCTTGATCTTGGACTTCCAGTCTCCAGAACTATGAGAAAATAAATTTCTATTGTTTAAGCCACCATGTCTATGGCTTTGTCGTGGCAGCCCTAGCAAATTAATACAATAGTGATATTCTCAGAAATCAGAGGATATAGCCAAAAAGAAAAACAAACTAAAGGGTTTAGAAATTTAAAATGTTATTGTTGAATTTTTTTAAGTTATCTAAGTAGAATGGACATAGCTGAAGAATGAATTGGCGAGCTGGAAGCTCAAGCTGAGCAAGTCTCCCAAAATGCTGTGTAAAAGAAAAATGAGACAGAAGGCATGAAGGAAGAGAAGAAGACTTGGAGGACAGATCCAGAAGTTTCAGGGCTGTCTGATAGGTATCCCAGAGCAAAAACAGAGATCACAGAAAAAAGGAGATGACATAGAAGTTATTGAAGAAACTTCCCCAGAGATGAAGAAACATATGCATCTTTTCATTCACAGGGTCCATCAAGTGCCTATGAGAATGAATGAATGAACAACAGTAAATCACATCCACATGAAACTTCAGAACTCCAGTGATAAAATGAAAATCCTAAGCACTTCCAGAGAAGTGGAAAAGGTTATCAACTAAGGAATGAGAATTAGATTACTACCTATCTGTAATTTCTCAGACCCAGCAACACTGGGTGTGAGAAAATGCTGGAATACTATGCTCAAAATTCTAAGAAAAATTAACAGTTGAACCTAGAATTCTATGTCAGCCAAATTTCAAGTGCAAACACAATAGAAAGATATTTTTAGATACAGAAGAACTCAGAAAACTTAATTATTCATCCTTTCTGAAATAATTTTTCAAGATTTACTCCAAAAATTTTTTAAAGTAAATATAAAAAGAGGAAGCTTTGGAATACAATACATTGTAGACAACAAAGAAAACAGTAGCTATTTCAAAAATCATTGATTTTTTAAAATTTAATAACCATTTATAACCAAAATTACAAGAAACCTCAACATGTTAGGTACGTATGGGGTTAATCAAAGAGGGAAAAAGAAAAAGTGCACATCTCTTGTTTGGGAGTAATGTTTAGATACTTATTAACTCTAGACTTCACTTAAGAAACATAAGTTTGAAATGGTTCATTTCATAAGTATTCATTTTTGAGAAATATATACCTTGAGGGAGTAATTAAAGAAGAGAAATAAGGGGCCTTACTAAGATTACTAATCGCACCAAGTAGCTACTAATACATGTCTGATGGAGTGAAGAAAATGGGCCTATGAGAGGAGCAGAGAGCAATGACCTTCCTTAATTGCCCCTTCCATTCCTTGGCTCTATGTTTTGGGAGATGGACAGTGCATTGGACAAAAGTATAGTGTTTAAGTCCCAGCTTCCCATTTATTAGCTGTGTGAGCTTAGTCACCATACTTACCTTCCCAGAACTATGGTTTGTCCATTGTTAAAGTGAAATTGATACCACCACATAAAATTGCTGCATAAATAAAATAATATAAGCCTCTCTTGGGAACCAACCATGTGCACTTCTGGACAGGAATATAGAATGATGTCTAGACAGAGCCTGAGACCCTCCCCACTCCAAACAACCTTCTGGTTTTCCCTTCTTCCTCTTCTTTTTCCTCACTCTCCTTAGGAATTCTCAGGGATCCAAACTTTGGGACAGTTGTGCAGAGAAATTTTCATGGTGGGCTAGCTGCAGCCGGACCTCACTTTATCTTCCCCAGAACCCCTCAGGAGCTTCATCATAGCCCGGAGGACTTAGTGTAAAGGTCTGGTAGCTTCAGCTTAGCTTTGCCACTGGTCACCACAATCTTGAGGCAAAGAACTATTATTTTCACAACCTCCTCAGTGGGTAGGACCTCAGAGAAGAGCTCTAGGATTCATTTCTTAATGCCAAAAGTAATAGAACTACAGAGGCATGTTCTTGCTGATTTAAAAGTTGCTTTTCGATATGTCAAATTCTCACCTACATTTGTTGTTGTTTTTTCTTTTTTTCTTTTTTTTTGCGGTATGCGGGCCTCTCACTGTGTGGCCTCTCCCGTTGCAGAGCACAGGTTCCAGATGTGCAGGCTTAGCGGCCATGGATCACAGGCCTAGCCGCTCCACGGCATGTGGGATCTTCCCAGACCGGGGCACGAACCTACGTCCGCTGCATCGGCAGGCAGATTTTCAACCACTGCGACACCAGGGAAGCCCTGTAGTTTTGTTTTAAATGTTCCTCCTTATCTGTCTTTTCTTTACAATTTCCAAACCTAAGAACTGTGGGTTATCTATAATCAGCCTTTGATGTTTTCATTATCCTCAGTTGGTGAATATTTGAAGAAACTGGGAATTCTTTTTTTTTTTAATAGACGTTTATTGAAGTATAATTGCTTCACAATACCGTGTTAGTTTCTGTTGCACAACAAGGCGAATCAGCCATATGCATATATATATATCCCCATAACCCCTCCCTCTTGAGTCTCCTCCCATCCTCCCTATCCCACCCTTCTAGGTCATAGCAAAACACCGAGCAGATCTCCCTGTGCTATGCTGCTGCTTCCCACCAAAACTGGGAATTCTTGAAGCTCTGGTAGTTGCTTGAGAGAGAGTCAACAAATAACAGGGTACAGAAAAGCCTCAAGTAAAACTAGATGGCTATTATTGGGTACGCATGATGTAAGGATACACATAGTCTTTTATGTTGTGGAGTCAAAATGTGCCATCTGAACCGAATAAAAACTGTACAGTTTATTAGCTTTAAAAAAACCTGGTCGGGCTTCCCTTGTGGCACAGTGGTTGAGAGTCCGCCTGCTGATGCAGGGGACACGGGTTCGTGCCCCGGTCTGGGAAGATCCCACATGCCGCGGAGCGGCTGGGCCCATGAGCCATGGCCGCTGAGCCTGCGTGTTCGGAGCCTGTGCTCCGCAATGGGAGAGGCCACAACAGTGAGAGGCCCGAGTAACGCAAAAAAAAAAAAAAAAAAAAGAGAGAGAAAGAAAGGAAATAAGGTCTTCCTTATTTTCCTTAGCAGTTACAAATTTACCTAATGGTATCAATCCAAATTAAGCAGAGAATAAGGTAAAGTTATTTTAAACATTTGGCAATTTGTGTTTTAAGTCCTACTGACAATATTAAGAAACCCATAATTTAAATCACAAATCATGTGAAATAGTCATTTTCTTTAAAAATGCTGGGTTTCTTGGCCTATGTTGTAAAAAAAAAATATTATAAGGGACCGATTACAGCAGGAATTTTATAGATCATTTGTGGAATGAAATATGTGAAGAATTTCTCTAGTTTATTTCCTTCAAATGAGCCACACCATAAAAGTGGTTACAACACACTTTTATATATGTAAATATGTCCCTGGGCCCTCTTAATTGTTGGTAGACTAGTTTTGCTATGAAAGACTGAAGAACTCCAGCTGGATTCTGTCCTCAATTGTTACTGAATGTTTGATTTAATTATCTAGCTGAGCTGCTGTAATTAGTATCCACAAACTTCGTCCTATGGTGACTTGAATTAGACTTTAGGGAAGGCTGTTACCATCTGGATGGGCCCTCTGAAATATAGCATTCCACCTGGGCAGCTAACCCCAGAAATTAATGTCCATTCAGTTTCCATTCCCTCCTCCTAATGTGTTTGTGTACTGTTCAATGACAACTGTAACATGTTTGTAGTACAAACAGTACTTTGAATTTGGGGTTTAGATCTCTTCAGGCTTTCTCATGTGGCTGGAATGTTGGCATGGCTCAGAAAACAAAAGTCAACTTAAAAAAAAAAAAGTTGGTTCTTCCAGAAAGAAAGAGATGGCTATCCAGCTTGACAAATGCAGTGTAATGTGAACAGGGCAGCAGGGCTAATTCTGTTAAGCGACCGCTACAGGCCTTTGCTTGTCTTGGACTTTCAGCCTTTTGCTGCATGCAGGGTGGGCCTTGTTAAACTGCCAGTTCCACAATTTTATATCCAAAGGCTTTTGACCATTTTATATCAGGCTTTGCTTCTCTGTTGTGATTTTTCAACAGCAAAATTCAAAGTGCTCTGGGACTTTTGTTTCTGAGGCCGTGATAACACTTAGCGGACTAGGTGATTGTTGTTTGCTGAATGCAGGCTTAGAAATGGGGTTCTAAGAGGAAAACATAATCGAATAAAATCATTGATTTGGATACGACAGTGGGCTTTGCTAATTTCTGTTGGCTGGTACTTTTTTAAAGTTTGAGTTGGACATCGGATCTCTGTTTCCACTGAACCGTTTCAGAAACCAGAATACAAGGCTGAGTTTCAAGGTGAAGAGCAGTGTGGGGTTATCTTTCTACTGCCGGGGCATTCTCCAGCTCGGCAAGGTTCTCGACATTGTGGAGATGTGTATTAAGCGCTTACATTACCTCATCTGTGTCAAGCTTAACTGAGGCACAGATCATTTAAAAAGTAGCCCCAAGTCCTGAGGCCCAGTGCTGAAAATCTAAGAGCTGAAAATCAATGTCACTCGATGGATACAAATCAGCAAGCCTCATTCAGCACACATTTATTAAATACCTGTAATGTATTAGACACTCTACTAACCATGTGTCCCATGTTGTGCAAAAAAATAAATAAACATCCAGTTAAAAGTTTCTAAAAATGACCAGATCTCCAACCAGCTCCATCAGAACCCTCAGGCAAGTTTATATACTAAGCGGATTGCTGAATCCTACCCTAGATCTACTTAACCAGACTGAGGGGGAGGCTAATTTTGTATTTCTAACATGCTCCTCAGTGATTCTTATGACTAATGTTTGAAAACTATTCTAGGCCCATGACTCTCAAATCTGGCTAAACATTTGAATCACCTGGTGAATTTAAAACCACCCAAGGGGTGGTGTGGTGAACTGGGAAATTGGGAGATTGGGTTTGACATATATACACTAATATGTATAAAATGGATAACTAATAAGAATCTGCTCTATAAAAAATAAATAAAACTCTAAAATTTAAAACAAACAAACAAAACCACCCAAAGACGTAGTACCACAGCAGATGGATTAAATCAGGCCCTCTGGAGGGAAGAGGGTTCCTGGAATCAGTTTGTGTTTGTTTTTGTTTTTGTTTTTTAAGAGCTCTTGGAGTGATTCCCGTACGCAGTCAAGGCTGAGAAGAAGCCTGAACAGTAAGCCTTACAGGAATTCACAAGAGAGAGAAATGACTCCCATCTGGGGAAGGCGGGTGCTACCTTTAGTTTCTTCTCATATCTTGTAAGAGACATTATGTTCTCTTTGGAAAGTGTCTGAGTATGGGTTTATTACTGTTAATAAAATGAAATACTTATACAGCATCCATCTAAGAAATAGAGTATTTTTATAGACACTACTTAATCTCATTTATCCTCAATTCATCCCTTGTAATGTAATTAGAAGAAGAATTTATTACTGTCCCCAATACAAATAAAGCAGAAGATCAGTACTTTGCCCGAGATTACACAGCAAGTTCATTCTAAAAACCTGACTCCACTGAGTTTGCTTCCAAGAAAAGTTTTTTTTAAAAAAATAGTCTTTAAACAGTGCTGGTTGAAATGAACCTATTCAATTCTGAAAATTATTCAAATATACATTTTGCACATGCATATCCCATAATAGACTGTCTTTCTTTTGGCATTCTTTCTTTTGTTTGTAAATGAGGGGATATCCTGAAGGTTTGATAATCTTTTTATTTCCCTGTTTTACTGTCCCCATAAGTCAATAGCATTGAGTAAACTAATGGGCTTACTCAGTTAAGGTTTTCACCTGTCCAGTTTTCCCAGAGCTTTCCCAGTTTTAGTACTGAAAGTCCCATACCCAGTAAACCACTCAGTCCTGGGCAAACCTGGACAGTCTCTATCAAAAGTGGAAGTAGCCATGGTTTAAGGATCATGGAGCCTGAGAATTTGCATTTCTAAAAGTTCCTATGTGATGCTAATGCATAGATGGGATGCAAGATCATACTTTGAGAACGAGTACTAGAGGTGCTAGGTAGACTTCAAGTTGAGCATAGGTAACAGGCGGTATAGATGGTGTCTTGGCACCAAAGAGCTAGAAGCAGACCACATTAGGTAGAGATGTAGCCTGGGGGCCAAGGCTAACATGGCAGGACCCAGGCTATAAGGACCTGGAGTACTAGACAGATAATGACAAGAGGACCTCCATTATAAAGAAGTATGACCAAGACCTTTCTACTAGATGTAGGTGCAAGGTGGCTCCTCAACCTTAGATCAAGGCAAAATTCAGTTCCGGGGCAACAATGCAAGGTCACAGACTTAATGTCCAGTCAGTGAAGCTATTGATTAGGAATTCTTAAAGATCCCCTAACAAGAATAAAAGTATGGGGACCAACCATCCTTGTTGCCCAGGACTTTCCTGATTTTAGCACTGAAAGGCCAAGGCCTGGGTAATTCCTCGGTCCTAGGACAGTTGATCTCAGGAGACTGGAGCCCAGGTCCACCTCCATCTCTTGGTCAGATGGCTGCAGCCATAGGAAAGGAAGGCACAGGTAGGAAGAGAAGAGTCCAGCTGGAGATAGAGGCACAGAACAAGGATGGTCATTTCAGCCCATGGCCTTCAAGAGAGGGAAAAAGGGCACCCAGGAAAGTAGTCTATAAATGTTGAAATGCATTTGCTTTAAATGGTCAAAAAACATTAAATGACTCCACAGGCCTTCAGTTTTTCTAAACTCATGAAAGGGGAAAAGTTCAGCACAAACAGAATAATCCAGCCACCCCATAGATGGAAGTCACTCTCACTGCCTTTTGACAATCATCACACACACTTAAGATCCCACTGTAAGTATAACCTTAAAGGGCCCTGATATGTGCACACACACTCCAATAGGGAAAAATTTTTGTAAATATTGGCAGGTATCCCATGTTATTTTGGGTCCCCACCATAAAAAAAAAAATTTAGCTAAGTAAACACAGTTCAAGATGACTGAAACATGAAAGAATATTTAAATCTAGGAAAAGAGTCTCTCTGGTTGAAAAGTGATTTTACCTAAGATCCTTAGTGCAATCAGCTAGCATGCCAGAGCCATTCAAATCTCTCCAGGACTGAATATTAATTAACATTCCACCAGAATGGCGAGCACGAGGCCACTATGGACAACAGCACATCCTACGAGTAACAATAGATTTTAAGTTGTTCTTCGTGAAGGTCATCCACAAACTGTATAAAAATACAGAACTGTATAAAACTGTATAAAACTTTATAAAACTGTATAAAACTGTATAAAAATACAGAAAATTTTCCAACTGTAACAAGGATCATCACTAAGGAAAGTACCAAAACCAGCATAAAGAATCCACAAGCCAATGCTGAACTAACCCATCTTTCCAGTGACCAAGTAAACCTTGCTAAATGCAGCATACATGGAAATAATCTCCTCAGTCATACTTAAAATAGTCACTATGGTGATGAACTTCAGCCTAAATGGATGAGGAAGAAGAGTGCCCCAGTATGCTGATTTTTCATGGATTGAGAAGAAATTGATATAACCAAGGTCTTCAAAATGCAAGTATGGGGACTTCCCTGGTGGTCCAGTGGTTAAGGCTTCACCTTCCAATGCAGAGGGTGCCAGTTAGATCCCTGGTCAGGGAGCTAAGATCCCACATGCCTCGGGGCCAAAAAACCAAAACATAAAACAGAAGCAATATTGTAACAAATTCAATAAAGACTAAAAATTGTCCACATCAAGGAAAAAAAAAACAATCTCTTTAAAAAAATGCAAGTATGTTCCTCCTGGACGAGCCATTCATCTGATAAATTGCAACAGAGGGACCCAAGGAAGACGCCCTCACAGAGCCCTAGTGAGAGTTCAGAGCAGACAAGAAGATTGAAAATCTCCCAGATAATCTTGGAAAGAACGCCAGATAAACATGAGATTACTCACTCATGCAATCACTCATTCAACAAATAGTTATTAAGTGGCATCTATATGCCAGATCCGAGGTGCTATGGATATTCATGCTTGTGTCTCCCCCAAATTCATATGTTGAAGCCCTAATGCCCAATGTGATGGTATTAGGAGGTGAAGCCTTTAGGAGGTGATTAGGTTACGAAGGTAGAGCCCACATGATTGGTTTAGTGCCTTTATAAGAAGAAACACATGCAAACTTGCTCTCTCTCTCTCTTCCATGTAAGGATACAGTGAGAAGGTGGCCATCTGCAAACCAGGAAACAGGACCTCACCAGACATTGAATCTGCTGCTTTCACATTTAATGTACCACTAAGAAGTAAAGGATGTAGGTGGTTCTAACACCTACTAGACTCTGCGACCTACTAGGTGAATGCTCACAATAGCCATGCTAGTTCTAAACAATACATTTGGGGAAAAAAAATGGAAGCTTAAGGGTTTTATTTTGTTTTTCTTCCAAATTGAGAAGTTACTGGACATTGAAAATGAAATGTTCTGCTCATTTGGAGGAAATCCCTAGACAGGTGGCTGGCAGAGGTCCCACCTCCCAGTATGGAAAAGCCTACGAGCAGAAGATCTGCCTGCTCCCAGCCAGAGAGTAGGCCTTTCCTCCGCCAAGGTCTAAGCCAGGCTTTGCCTCCCTGAATTCTTGCCAGAGGGTGGTCCTCCATGTAGGTCTATTAAATTCTTCTTTGAAAACCTAAGTTAACCAGAGTCAACTTCTGTATTTGAAACCAAGAATCCTGGGTATGGTACATCCACACAATTATAGGAGAAAATATCTTCAAAATATTTTTTAATGGGTGGGTAGAAGATAGAAAGGGGTGAGAGAAGAAGGCAGAAAGAAGGGAAAAACAAATATTCCATCCATCAATGGAAAAAAAAAAAACCTTTGAAAATGTGTATTGTCTTCTACTCTGATTTCTTTTGGATGCAACTTATGGGTCCACGAGCCAATAACCACTGGTATTCAGTATATTAATAGACATCAAGTTGTGGGGACAGAAGGGATACAACATGATGTCATGGCTACACAAACAGCAGCAGGTTGATAACTTAAAGTTACAGAAAAGAACAGTATCGCCTTTCAAATAGTAATTGGTCCCTGACATCTACATGCCAAGTATTGTCAGACTCATGTCCATGGCTGTAGGTATTCTATGTCATTTTCGGTATTTGGGCACAAGTTAATGGAAAACAAAAAAACACTGTTTAGTTCAGATTCTTCTTTTTTAATGCAATCGGCATTGTATAAATATTTACTTTAAAAAAATTTTTTGCAGGGGGAATAGGGCTTAATTTATTAGCAAATTGCTAGGGGGAATTTATTAACTACACGTTTCTTTTTTAAAAGGTTCATATATTATGCAGCTCTTCCAGACTCTAAAAGCACAAATTATTGTGCTTAAGGCCTTTGATTTTCAGTTCTTCAGCATAAACCTCACATAGCAAGGCACAGACACTGGACATTTCTCCCTGGAGTCACTTTGCCTTATTATCAGGGCTGGACTTAAGTATCCTTCCCTGGAAGGGGCACAAAATCTCACATTATAGGACAAACATTCTGGAACCAGTACAAAGAGGCACAGTCATGTTGCAGGATGTGGTTTCAGCCAAAGGTGATACGATCACAAGGCTAGGTTAAGAGAGGAAATGACAATCAGTTGTCTTGAGTGTGTTCCCAATACCTGGAGTCTCCCTGCTCTTGTTCCTTTCTAACTCTGCAAGTCTCACTTACCACTGATGGGAATAATTAGTAATAAGAGCCGGAAGCAAAAGCTTTGGGACACTTGAGCTCTTTTGAACACAATGTAATAATAGTAATAAACTCACAAAAGAATCACTGAATTGAGGGCAGATTCTATTACACCAAAGAACCTGTACTATGATATTAATTAAGAAGATTGTTCTAAACTATATACTATACTCAGAGTTAAAACTCTCCCAAAACATCCTGCTCCACCTAAGAACCATTAACTCTCCGGTTTTCACACCTGGGTGACAGATATTCACACTCTGGATCTTTGATCTGACTCACTTTTCCATCATTAGAAGATTCAACATACAGGTGTTACACTACATGCAGAAGATTATGTTAATCATAATCATTCATTCATTGATTCATACATTCAAGCAACGACTGAATTGTGTGCCTGCTCACAAGGAACTGAAATTCAGATTCAGCTCATATATTTTGAGTATCCACCATTTAATAGGTATTGAGCTGAACACTTTATGTAGGCACTGATCACATGCTAGGTATTGAGCTAGTTACTTTAAGGAGTTATCTCATCTGTTCATAACAACCTCTGCAGTAGGCACTAGCATTTTTCTTTTACAGATAGCAAACTGAGACTCAGAAAAGTTAAGTGACTTGTCCAAAGTCATATAATCATCCAAGCTTTAAAATTGGTCTTTTAGCCCTAAGTCCTCTGGCTCTTTCCAATTGGTAATATTTTCTGTCTCATGATCCTGCCTTAACATCCTTGCTCTATGTAAAAGGGTGTCTGATCAGGAAGAAAGAAAGCCACTTATACTTTGATCAGGAAGAAATGAAAACACTAACTGTTGGAATCAGCTTTGCCCATGAGCTGATGGATTAGTTCACACCACCTCAAGCAAACACAAACCCCAGAGACATGGCACACATCAAATCTTTTCAGTTCTTGGGAGCATGGTGCCCAAAGGCTGCTACTTATAACTGCAGCAGAGACATATAAACAGATGGATGTGACATATTCCAGAAATGGCAGTTACATAATTTCTAGATTTTTCTAACTGACTCTTACAACTTGTCCAAGACTGAGAATGATTTACTAGGTGCATCCCAACAGGATAATCAAAAAGAAATCATTTCCCAATTAAACAAGTACAAATTTAATTATACCTCTTTCTTGGCACCATTATTTTGAAATTTCTAACTCGGTGAGGTTGTTTTTAACTTTATTTTTTTCTTTTTAATTTGTGGAAAGAGGCCATATACACATGTTTAGGTAAGAGCATAGGTTCTGAAATTAGACTGCCTGGATTCAAACCCTGGCTCTATTACCTAGTGGTTATGGAAAAAAGCATATTGCTTTACTGGGATTCAGCTTCCTCATCCATAAAATGGGTATAAAGTGCTTAGAACAAAATCTGGAATATACTAAATAAATGCTTCCTTTTTTTTTTTTAATTCTACTAGTATAAAGGAATATACAATTAAATCCATCCATGTCCTCCAGTTTCTCAGTTCTCCTTCCCTGGGATAAACTCTAGTATCAGTTTAGGTAGATAAATGATAGATAGATAGATAGGTAGGTAGATAGATGGATAGATAGATATAGAGATGGGTATAGATAGAGACAGATAAAGAGAGAATCTATGTATACGTAGTTATTCTACGTATACAGTCGTACCTCGTTTTATCATGCTTCGATTTACTGTGCTTTACAGATACTGAGGGGGTTTTTTGGTTGGTTGGTTGGGTTTTTTTTGCGGTACGCGGGCCTCTCACTGTTGTGGCCTCTCCCGTTGCGAAGCACAGGCTCCGGACGTGCAGGCTCAGCGGCCATGGCTCACGGGCCCAGCCACTCCGCAGCATGTGGGATCTTCCCGGACCGGGTCATGAACCCGTGTCCCCTGCATGGGCCGGGGGACTCTCAACCACTGTGCCACCAGGGAAGCCCGATACTGCGTTTTTTACAAATTGAACGCAACCCTGCGTCATGCAAGTCTATCAGCACCTTTTTTCCAACATTTGCTCACTTTGTGTCTGTGTCACATTTTAGTCATTCTCACAATGTTTCAAACTTTTTCATTACTATTATATTATATTATTATATGTGTTATAGTGATCTGTGATCAGTGATTTTGATGTTACAACTACAACTCACTGAAGTCTCAGATGATGGTTAGCATTTTTTAGCAAAGTATTTTTAATTAATGTATACACATTGTTTTCTTAGACATAATGCTATTGCACACTTAATGGACTACAGTGCAAACGTAACTTTTATATGCACTGGGAAACAAAAAACTTGTCACTCTCTTTATTGCTATATTTTCTTTATTGCAGGGGTCTGGAACCAAACCCACAATATCTCTGAAGTATGCTTTTATACAGTCACAGACAGACACAAATACATATACTTATGTATACACATTTATATATAATGTGCATATGACTTGCGTGCATGTTCTACTTTTTCACAAATATAAGTACACCATACACATGTTGATTTTCTCCTTTAAAATATTTTTGAAGATATTTCTATATTGACACATTTATATCTGCCACATTCTTCTACAAGTGATGTATAATATTCTATTTTATGGATATACCATAATTTATTTAACTAGGTTCCTACTGACAGATACTCAAGGTGTTTCCAATATTTTGCTACCTAAAAAACAATATTATAATGAGCATCCTTGTGCATACATGTGAGAGCTTATCTGTAGAAAACTCTCAGAAGAGTGAATTTTGGGTTGAATATTCTGTGTATTTTCAATTACTATGGATATTGCCAACTACTTTCTTAAAAAGTTGAGCGAGTTTAACCACCAGCAAAACATGAGAGTCTTTGTTTTTCAATACCTTTGTCAAGATGCACTTTTCAATGCCGAATTAGTAGGAGAATACTAATGACATTTTATTATAATCTGAATTTGCATTTAACCTATGAGTGAATTGGGTATATTTCCAATGTTTACATATTTTAATTTCCTTTTCAAAATTGGTTTTAGGTCACCTGCTCCAAAGATGGTTATTGATACTTGAATTTTGTAGAAGACATATGCTCGTTCTCCTGTAGATTATTCTTCAGTAGTTGAAATTGGCAATACATGCTTCTTTGAAATTCAGTGCTGCTGAGCATAAATTCATGGCATTTATTAAAGAAAAATGTATCAGTACCTACATTTTTCATTCCTATCATGAGGAGTTACAGGTGAGGAGGAAGACATCTATACCTATGTCACACTACCTCAAAAGAGGCTTGACAAGATTTTGACTTTTTTTGTGTGTGCGTATTTTTAACAAGGATTCCCATTTTTAATAAGTACTTGAAGGTGATTCTAATGCACTGCTAGGGTTGAAAAGTACTAGTTGCTAGGATTCCCCTGGTGGCGCAGTGGTTAAGAATCCTCCTGCCAATGCAGGGGACACGGGTTCGAGCCCGGGTCCGGGAAGATCCCACATGCTGCAGAGCAACTAAGCCCGTGCACCACAACTACTGAGCCTGCCCTCTAGAGCCTGCAAGCCATAACTACTGAGCCCACGTGCCACAACTACTGAAGCCCGCGCGCCTAGATCCTGTGCTCCACAACAAGAGAAACAACCTCAATGAGAAGCCCGTGCACCTCAACAAAGAGTAGCCCCCGCTCGCCACAACTAGAGAAAGCCCGCGCGCAGCAACGAAGACCCGATGCAGCCAAAAATAAATAAATAAATAAATTTATAAAAGAAAAAGGAAACTACTAGTTGATGTTACAAACTCACATGGATATATTTATTATAAATCCCCTGCCACCTTTCTGCCAATATACTCTAAGATGTATTCTTTTGACATTCTTTTTTAATATTATTTTCCATTATGGTTTATCACAGGATATTGAATATAGTTCCCTGTGCTATACAGTAGGACCTTGTTGTTTATCCATCCTATATATAATAGTTTACATCTGCTAATCCCACATTCCCAGTCCTTCCCTCCCCGACCCAAGATTTTGACTTGATGCTATATGAATATAAAGAGAAATTCTCCATCCCACACCTTGGTCCAAAACTTGAGTTAAAAGTACTTCTGAAATTGGAATATGAATTTGAGAATTGCCAGATCTAAGTGGTGAAACCTCTCTGAGGTGAAACTCTGCTGAGTTCTTACATACCTTAAATAATTAGTGGACAGACAGCAAAAGAACATCCTTAATTTTTCTTCCATAGAAGATCTTCCAAAGTTGATGCTGGCAGGATACTTGTGCCCTAGGAAATTCCTTGCTTTCATTCTTCATATTCCTTGAAAAGCATTCTATTGTCCCATTTTAACTTCCAATAGAGAATTTTCCAAACATCGGAAGTAAAAGAACATGAAGCAAACAAATTTATTTTATTTGTCTGAAACAGAGTGTCTTCTAATATCAAGAGTAAATTCCTTGGGATTGCTGGGTCGTATGGTAGTTCTATTTGTAGTTTTTTAAGGAACCTCCATTCTGTTCTCCATAGTGGCTGTACCAATTCATATTCCCACCAGCAGTGCAAGAGGTTTCCCTTTTCTCCACACCCTCTCCAGCATTTATTGTTTCTAGATTTTTTGATGATGGCCAGTCTGACTGGTGTGAGGTGATACCGCATTGTAGTTTTGATTTGCATTTCTCTAATGATTAGTGATGTTGAGCAACCTTTCACGTGTTTGTTGGCAATCTGTATATCTTCTTTGGAGAAATGTCTATTTAGGTCTTCTGCCCATTTTTGGATTGGGTTGTTTGTTTCTTTGTTATTGAGCTGCATGAGCTACTTGTAAGTTTTGGAGATTAATCCTTGATGGTCCAGTGGTTAGGACTTGGAGCTTTCACTGTCATGGCCCAGGTTCAATCCCTGGTCAGCAAACTAAGATCCCATGAGCCATGTGGCACGGCCAAATAAAAAAATTGTAAATTTCTTATTTTTATTTTTCTATCAGCTATTAAAAATAAAACATAAAATGTATGTTCATATGTACTATTTAGGGTGTTACAGGCATGACTGTTTTTGAAAAAACATACATATACATGGTACATATTCATTCACAAATATCACAAAGTCTATATCTTCCAAAACAGTTGATTTGACAGGCTTTAATTTTTTAAGTTCCTCATTGGGAATTTTATTCATAGTCAATATTATGCAATTTTAAATAACCTTAACCATGGCTGGTATTCATTCTTTGAAAAAGGGATAGTTTTCTCTAGCTACCTATTGCCTTTCTCTTCACTCCTCACATTAGCTTAACCTTCCATATAATCCCTGACCATGTAATCCTATACAGAAATGTACATGTAAATATGTCTACATATATGAGTATTGTTATTTTACAAAAGGGGATCGTATAACTTCTATACCTTGCTCTCCTCACTCAGAAATATATTCAGGGACTTCCCTGGTGGTCCAGTGATTAAGACTCAATGCTTCCAATGCAGGGGGCCTGGGTTCAATACCTAGTCAGGGACCTAGATCCCACATGCCGCAACTGAAGATCCCACATGCCTCAATTAAAGACCCAGTGCAGCCAAATAAATAAATAAATAAATATTTTTTTTAAAAAAAATATATATATCCAGAGAAAAACATGGCTCAAAAAGATACATGCACCCCAATGTTCATTGCAGCGCTGTTTACAATAGCCAACACATGGAAGCAACCTAAATGTCCATGGACAGATGAATGGATAAAGATGTGGTACATATATAAAATGGAATATTACTCAGCCATTAAAAAGAATGAAATAATGCCATTTGCAGCAACATGGATGGACCTGGAGATTATCATACTAAGTGAAGTAAGTCAGACAGAGAAAGAAAAATATCATGTGATATCGCTTAGATGTGGAATCTAAACAAAAAAATGATACAAACAAACTTATTTACAATACAGAAATAGATTCACAGATTTAGAGAACAAACTCATGGTTACCAGGGAGAGAAGGGTGGAGGGGGGGGGAGATACATTAGGAATTGGGGAATGACATGTACACACTGCTATATTTAAAATAGAAAACAAAAAAGGACCTACTGTATAGCACAGGGAACTCTGCTCAGTAATCTGTAATAACCTAAGTGGGAAAAGAATTTGAAAAAGAATAGATACATGTATATGTATAACTGAATCAATCTGCTGTACACCTGAAAGTAACACAACATTGCTAATCAACTATACTTCAATATAAATTTTTTAAAAATTTAAATACCTTGTGGAAAATACTATAGGTCAAGAGATATAACACTAATGCATTATTTCTAATGAGGTTTTTGCCACTACAACATAAAGCCTTACATACTGATGCATTTCTTTCTGTGGAACAGAGTCCATGGACTGGGTAAAAAAAAGCATACATATTTTTTTTTAATTTAATAGATGTTGGCAGATGGATTTCTCCAAACCTATAACACCTCATATTTCTACCAGCCATGACCATGAGAGTAATCCTTTCCCTAAATCACCACCAGTAATAGTTATCAAAGTTCTCCTCCATTCCTGTCAATCTGGTGTAAAATGACATTTTATTTTTACTTTTATTTGAATTTTGCTTGCTAATAATGAATTTGAGAATCTTTTTATAAATGTATTGGCCATTTGGATTCACTACTCTTTGCCCATTTTTCAGTTGGGTTGTTTCTCTTTTTGTCAAATGTTTAGCTATTTGGACAAATCAGTTACAAATATTTTATTCTAAATTGAATGTTCATCTGTTATTTTTTATGGTATCTTTTGTCATATCAAGGTTCTTAGCTTTTATAAATTTAAACATGTCTCTCTTTTTATAGCTTCTGGATTTCTATAGCTCCTCAGTGCATAGATTTTATACATTCAGTTTTTAGGTCATCTTACATGACTTTTGCAATTTTATTTTGACCAGGTAAGCTTTTCAGCCATTGGAATTTAAATTTAAATGTAGAATAAGATAGGGACATACTTTTCTTCCATATGGGTAGTCTGTTGTCTAAACATCATTTGTTAAATAATTGATTGATTTCTCACTAAAATGATCTACCATTTTAGAAATATATTCAACTATCATCTACACTGGACTCTACTTCTTCATTGTTTTTTCTATTCTTTTACCAATACCACATGACTGAGATGCAGTAGCTTTATTATACATGTTAATACCAGTAAGATAAGAGCTCTCACAAATCTCCCTTGCATATTTTCTTAGCTATTCTGGTGCATCTGTTCTTCAATATGGACTTTAACCTTCTTTGACCAATGATCGTCCCAAAAAACACCAATTCTTATTTTAGTGCATTATGCTTACACATTTATTAGGTGTATGTATTTGATGTTTGTGTTATTAAGTACTCCTGTTCCACAGGTATGCTTTCCATTGTTCAAATCTTAATTTGTTTCAGTAAGATTTTATCATTTCCCTTACAGAAAAAATTTGTCTCTTATTCAGTTAATTCTTAAGTATTTTACATTTTTCAATGACTGTAAATAGGAAATCTTTCCCATTTCTGTTTCTAAGTATTTTGTTAAAGTACATTTTGAAAATTATTGCTTTAAAAAAAATTTATCTTGTATCCATGCCCTCCCCAAGTTCTTCTTTTTAAATCTGGTGATATTTACTAGGGCATCTTGAATTTTCTAGGTATACAATATCATCATCAAAAAGAGATCACTTGGACTTCCCTGGTGGCGCAGTGGTTGAGAGTCCGCCTGCCGGTGCAGGCGACACGGGTTCGTGCCCCGATTTGGGAAGATCCCACATGCCGCGGAGTGGCTGGGCCCGTGAGGCATGGCCGCTGAGCCTGCGCGTCCGGAGCCTGTGCTCCGCAGCGGGAGAGGCCACAGCAGTGAGAGGCGTACCGAAAAAAAAATCATTTTATTACTTTTTTCAAAGTTCATATCATTTTATTTTTCATTTTGGCTGTGCTGCATGGCTTGCAGGATCTTATTTCTCAGAACAAGGATTGAAACCCAGGCCCATGCCAGTGAAAGTGCTAAGTCCTCACCACTGGACCACCAGGGAACTCTCAATATATCATTTACTTTAGTTTCTTACCTTCTATATCCACTAGCACCTCCAAGATAATGTTAAGTATGATGGTGGTAGTGGATATCCCTATCTAGTAACTAATTTAATTAAAATAGTTTTTGTGTTTTAAAATTTAAAGCATTTGCTGAGTGGTTTATATTTTCTTATTTCATGATCTATCTTCCTTAATAATTTTATTAGAAGTAACTAATGATTTCTATCAAATGTCTTTTAAGCATCTATTGATAAAATTTCTTTTTTTTCTTCAATGTGTTGATATAATAGATTATGTTGATAGATTTCCTGACACTGAAGAACTCCTGAAAATCTGGGATGGGGAATCTGCTCTGTAAAATGCATTGCAAATACTGTTTGGTAAAATTTATTAAGAATTACCCTCAGACTTCCCTGGTGGTCCAGTGGTTAAGATTCTGCCTTCCAATGCAGGGGGCGAGGGTTCAATCCCTGGTTGGGGAACTGAGATCCCACATGCCTCGCAGTGTGGCAAAAAATTAAAAAAAAAAAAAAAAGAATTACCCTCTACACTACTTAGTGATCTATGGGGTTTTTGGTTGGCCATCTTTAGCAGGTTAATTTTAAAGTAATTTTGGCTTGAAAAAGTGGATTTGAAAGATTTCCTTCAACTGTTCAAATAATACTGCAGTTATCTACTTTTTAAAGATTAGCTAAATCTGTTATGAAAACGTCTGATCATGGTGCCTTTCTCAATGTTAAAGTTATAATCATCTTTCCTATATTACCTTTAAAATTTAATCCAATCTTAGGTCAGTTTTGTTAACTTTTATTTTGTTAGGAAATCCTTTATTTTTTTCTAGGTTTTTCGAATTTATTACTCTAGAGTGCATACATTTATTTGTTTTGTTTTTTATTTAACATCTTTATTGGAGTATAATTACTTTACAATGTTGTGTTAGTTTCTGCTGTATAACAAAGTGAATCAGCTACATATACATATATCCCCATATCCCCTCCCTCTTGTGTCTCCTTCCCACCCTCCCTATCCCACCCCTCTAGGTGGTCACAAAGCACTGAGCTGACCTCCCTGTGCTATGGCTGCTTCCCACTAGCTATTTTATATTTGGTAGTGTATATATGTCAGTGCTATTCTCTCACTTCGTCCCAGCTTACCCATCCCCCTCCCCATGTCCTCAAGTCCATTCTCTATGTCTGCGTCTTTATTCCTGTCCTGCCCCTACGTTCATCAGAACCTTTTTTGTTTAGACTCCATGTATATGTGTTAGCATATGGTATTTGTTTTTCTCTACATTTTTATAATTATTTTAAATTTCTCTCTATATGTGTTTATGTTTCTTTTCTTGTTCTTAATATTTACTCCTTTTCTAACTTCCTCAATCAGTGCTATAAGGTGCTCATCTATTTTATGGGTATTTTTAAATTTTCTTTTGGATTTGTTTTTCTTTTTTCTAATTTTTTATTTGTTATTCATTAATTTTAGATTTCATTTCTTATAAAATATCTTTTGGTTTACTTTGGACTTCTCTTTCTAATTTCTTAAGTGGAGTTATTATTTTCATCTGTTTTGTTTTCTCCTTTAATAATGATGGCATTAAAAGTAAAAATCTGGGCTTCCCTGGTGGCATAGTGGTTGAGAATCTGCCTGCTAATGCAGGGGACACAGGTTCGAGCCCTGGTCTGGGAAGATCCCACATGCCGCGGAGCAACTAGGCCTGTGAGTCACAACTACTGAGCCTGCGCATCTGGAGCCTGTGCTCCCAACAAGAGAGGCCGCAATAGTGAGAGGCCTGCGCACCGTGATGAAGAGTGGCCCCCACTTGCCACAACTAGAGAAAGCCCTCGCACAGAAATGAAGACCAAACACAGACAAAAATAAATAAATAAATAAAAAGCCAAGCATTTGAAGCCCTTTAAAAAAAAAAAAGAAAGAAAGAAAGTAAAAATCTTCCTGAGTACAGATTTTGATAGCTTTCAAAGGTTTAGATATGAAATGTTCTCCTTTACACTGTTTTCAACACAGTCTGTAATTTCACTTTTAATATTTTATTTGATCCAAAGATTATCTAGAAGTATACTTTTCAATTTCCAAAGAAACTGAAATTTTAAGCCAACTTTTTATAATTGTTTTTCAATTTTATTGAATTTGAACTACAAAATTTCTACTTTAAAATTATTGAAGTTTAGGGACTTCCTTGGCTGTCCAGTGATTAAGACTCCAAACTTCCACTTCGGGGGGCACGGGTTCAATCCCTGGTCAGGGAACTAAGATCCCACATGCCACACAGTGTGGCCAAAAATATAAATAAATAAAATAAAAGTATTGAACTTTAAAAACTTCCAGCCACTCCCCACAGCAGATACTGATGAGCTAACAATGGAAGTCACCCTGGGGCCCCTTAATGAGATAGGGTGATAGCTCCATGACCCCAACTAGGTAGGGTCTATGAGGCCCATGCCAGCCTAAAGAAGCTACAGAAGACAGACCTTCAGCCTTCATCTTCCCAATAAAGATTTCTTGCGTCTGTCTACGTCTGTCAGGGGGATTTTAGGCAGGAGATGGATGGGCCCCAGGCTGAGCAGCTGGAGTTGTCCCCTGGGGACAGATACTCCAAGACAAAGACAATAGCAGAAGGGAGGAGAAGTTGAGCCCTGCCCAGATAAGAGATAAAGAGACCACATAGTCCTCATTCTCAAGGTCAAGAAGACCTTCCCAACTACACATGCACATAAAGGCTCCTCAGAGGTCAAAAGGGAAGAGGCACCACCCCACAGTAAGTGATGTCAACCTACCCATAGGCCTCTTCACTAGAATCCATCTTGGCTAGGAGATGCTCCCATGCACACAGGGGAGGACCCTGAGATAAACCAAATACAAACTCAGGATTGGCCAAAGGAAACCCAGAAGAAATGTCCCATATAAGTGATTTAAACTACCACAAGTGTGTGACTCTCTCTCTGAGTCTGCCAGTGTGTGCCTATTCACACATACTCTTTTTCCTCCTAATAAACACTTTTCTTGTTTCACTACAAAATAAATAATTAAAAATTTTAAAAAATAAAATTATTGAAGTTTTCTGAGACCAAGTACAGTTCAAGAGCAAGATCTATTTTGTAAATGTTCTGTAAATATGTGAAAAATATTTATTCTCCCTTAGAAGTATGTAAGGTTTAATACACATCTATTAAATAAAGTTTATTGATTGTATCATTCTTTCTCATATGTCCTTTTTCTGTTTTTAACTAGAGTTGTCCCAGTATGTAAGATGAATATGTTGTCTTCCACAATAATTTTATTTTTTTCAAATTTTGCCTTTATTCCTAAAATATTTTACTTTGTATAGTTAGCTGCTATGTTATTTGGTGTAATATACTCTTCATAAACATTATTATATAATGTACTTCTTCCATGCATTTAATTTTAAATTTGACCTTGTCTGTCATTAATATTGCCATTTGTTGCATAAAATAAATTGTACTTGTGTCAGAAAATAGATGTTCTGGGTTTTGTAAAGAATGGCCAAAGAACGCTCTCCTTTTGGAAAAAGGATTCTATGAGATACTGTCGATGTTAAGTCTTTATACTGTTTAACTAGCCTGCATTCATGTCACAAAGCTATATATGTTCTAGAAACAGTGTTCTTGAATGGTCAGATGCTCATTAAAAACTTTTCAGATTGTGTCAGGTATTGTGGTTGGTTTTGACTTTTAGACAGTAACAGACTCTTGTTTTACAGGTCACGCTGACGCAACTCAGCCTGTAATCCCACTATTAAGACCCTCTATCTTTGTTCTTATTTTCATGCAACTGGACCACAAAACAGCTGCAAATTTCCACCACACACTCCTTTCCTTTTATTTGAATTTGTCTCATATCTCTTTGTTCAGTCTTCAATTTTAGCCATTAACACTGCCTAAATGAGGTTTTATTTTCTTGTAAATAGCATATAACTAGGTGTTATTTTTACCCCAGTCTATGCTCTCTGTCAATGATGTCCCTAACTGCTCTTTTCCCCCACCAGGATGCTCTAGCTCATCTCTACTTCCTTCTCAATCCTGATAAGATGAGGCCCATAGAATATCTTCATTCCCCTCACTCCTCTCCTCCTGCACCCTCTGCCTCCAGTGAGAACCTTGGAGTGCTTCTACTTCCCACTGCTCTCCACAGTCCCAAACTCCTAGGTCTGTCTGAGTTAGTGTCATGCATATTAGAAATTTCAAATTTAAAAACTTCTACACAGCAAAGGAAACAATCCACAAAGTGAAAAGGCAATCTATAGGATGGAAGGAAATATTTGCAAATCTTATAGATAAAGGGTTAATACCCATAATGTATAAGGAACTCAAAGCACAAAATAGCAAAAAACAAAACAATACAAAACAAACAAAAACCCCTCAAAAAATCCAATTTAAAAATGGACAAATGACCTGAATAGTCATTTCTCCAAAGAAGACATACAAACGGTCAATGTGTATATGAAAGTGTTCTCGATGTCACTGATCATCAGAGAAATACAAATCACAACCACTATGAGATATCACCTCACACCTGTTAGGATGGCTATTATCAATAAAAGAAATGATAACAAGTATTCGTGAGGATATGGAGAAAAGGAAATTTTTTTATGTTGTTGGTGGGAATTTAAATTGATATAGCCACTATGGAAAAACAGTATGGCAGTTCCTCAAAAAGTTAAAAATAGAAATAAATTTGCTTCAGCAATCTCATGTCTGGGCATATATCCAAAAGAACTGAAATCAGGATCTCAAAGAGATATCTGCATTTCCATGTTCATTGCAGCATTATTCACAATCACCAAGACATGGAAACAACCTGCATGTCACCAACAGATGAATAGACAAAGAAATGTATATACACACAATGGGATGTTATTCCACCTTAAAAAGAAGGAAATCTGGGACTTCCCTGGTGGCGCAGTGATTAAGAATCCACCTGCCAATGCAGGGCACACGGGTTCGATCCCTGGTCCAGGAAGATACCACATGCCATGGAGCAACTAAGCCTGTGCACCACAACTACTGAGACTGCACTCTAGAGCCCGTGTGCCACAACTACTGAAGCCCACAAACCTAGAGCCCGTGCTCTGCAACAAAAGAAGCCACTGCAATGAGAAGCATGTGCACCGCAATGTAGCCCCATTTGCCGAAACTAGAGAAAGCCCGCACGCAGCAACGAAGACCCAACACAGACAAAAATAAAATAAATAAAATAAAATAAATAAATTTATAAAAAATAAAAAAAGAAGAAGGAAATCCTATCACACATAACACCGTGGTGAACTTGGAGGACGTTATGCTAAGTGAAATAAGCCAGACACAGAAGAAAAAATACTACATGATCCCACTTATAGGAGGAATTTCAAATAGTCAAACTCATAAAAGCTGAGTGCAGAGGGTGGCACTAGGTGCTGGGGGGAGGGGAAAACAAGAAGGTACTAGTCAAAGCATACAAAGTTTCACTTATGCAAGATGAATAAATCCTAGAGATCTTCTGTACATCATTGTGTCTATAATTAACAATACTGTATTCTCTACTTGAAACCTTACTAAGAGGCTAAGTGTCCTTATCACAAAAATAAAAAATAAAAATAAATAAAGAGGACAGGAGGAAACTTT
Organism: Leucopleurus acutus; assembly: GCF_964270905.1. Lineage (NCBI taxonomy): Eukaryota > Metazoa > Chordata > Mammalia > Artiodactyla > Delphinidae > Leucopleurus > Leucopleurus acutus. The sequence goes on along the minus strand of NC_139147.1, from coordinate 15,938,246 downwards.
TGGAAGTGATGGATGTATTTATGGTATTCTTTACGGTGATCGTTTCACAAGTATGTATCTTCAAACTCATCAAGTTTTATACATTAAATGTGTATACACAATAAAGTGGTTTAAAAAAAAAGAAAGGAAATTTACTTAAAGCTTATTCTTCCTGTTTCAAAGACCTTGCGTGGTACATATGGATCACATTTTGAGCTATCATATTCTTATTCAGGTAGATGTATAGAGGGAAACAAGGGAGGGAGGGAGGGAGGGAAGGAGGAAGGAAGGAAGGAACGGAGGGAGGGAGGGAGGGAGGGAGGGAGGGAGGGAGAGAGGAAGGAAGGAAGGGAGGAAGGAAGGAAAAAGACATTTACTGCTGCTCACCATTGTTACCTTGCCGCTATATTTTCTCCATCTTAAGACTTCTGTTGTGGTTCATTTGTTGTTCAGTTAGAGGATTTCTACAAGTACTTTTCTTAAAGAGGTGTATGCTTGATATACTCTCTGAATTCTTGTTTATGCTCAAATATATTTCTTTCACTCTGACAGGTCAATGATATCTTATTTGAGAATACTTTGGGTTGCAACTCTTTGATTGGTGCTACTCCACTATCTATCAGCATTCAGTAAATTAATTTGAAATATAAATAAAGGATGTCATTTGTCCAGTGCTTCCTGGATATTTGCTTTGGCTGATTGTTCCTCCTGCCTAGAACATTATAATATTCTCTTCATTATTAAAGTTGGGAGGACTTTATCAGTATATGTGTATCTCTCTTTATCAGTAATTGTGTCTTTTCTCATCAGTAAAGCCTGTAATTTGGGCAGTCCTTACAACTGACAGTCTCAAGACTTTATTTACTTCAGATAAATATTTTACTAGTATTTGTTTAATTATGCTTTTCTTCCATCTGCTCTTTTTTCCCTTTAGGAATGTTGATTGTTTCCATGATAGTGATCCTCAAATTATATATCCATGTTGCCTACATTTTCAATTAGGGCTTTCATTTGTGCTTTGAGAGAGTCCTTTCAGCTGATCATCAGCTGACCAATTCAGACATCCACAACAACCATCCTTATCTTCAACTCATCTACTGAGTTGTTTATTTCAGAAATCATGTTGTCAAGTTCAAAGAAGCCTTTTATCTGCTGCTCTTAAGCACATTTCCTTTTTTAATTTAATTATTCTTCTGCTCTTCCAACAATTCGCTTCTGCTGAATTTGTGCTCTAGGTTTTCCTCCTGATATTTTTTTCTCTCTCACTTATGAGAACCTTAGATTTGTTGTTCTTTATCTTTGACAGTTCACTGGGACCCCAGTCATGGCGTGGAGAATTCTGAATGGCTGGACTCTCATGAGTATTGGAAGGAGAAGCATCCTCTGGCCCCCTAGGCCTGAGTGTGGAAACCTCAGCCTCTTATCCCCCACAGTGTCTCCTTGTAGAGAGAAAAGGAACCAAATTCATGTCACCATGTCCCCAAAAGCCCTACTGCTATCTATCCTTTTCCTCAATGTTTGTTTTTAGTGTATTAATAAATGAACTCTTTGAACTTTAGCTTTTGAAAAAAGTTATACTGAGGTTCCACTTTATTCTATTGGGTTGCAACTCTGGGTTGCAATAAGCCTCTATCACCAGGTTTTAGGGAAATAAAGGGTCCTTAACTTCTGGAGGATAACAGGCATCAGGGAGAAACTGAACAAAGCTAGACACTCTTTCTCTAGAAGAAAATGCCCTCTTGGACATACAGATGGTCACCAGATCTCTAGAAGTACCTGAACTTCAGGTTAAGAGATCTTTAAGGTTGAGATCTTTTATAAGGGCACTCATCCCCTTCATGAGGACTCCACCCTCATGAGTTAATCACCTCCCCAAAGCCCCACCTCCTGATACCTTTGCCTTGTGAGTCAGAATTTCAATATATGAATTGAAAACTCAATTTTTATTCATAAGTCAATGAATTATTCATTGAATTTGTGTTTTAATTCATATGGTCAACTGACACCATAGCATTCAGTATGAAGGGAGAAAATAAAACATATAAAAGGAGTGAGCCTGTCATGTCGGTTACAAATATAAGGAGCTGAATCATTTTAAGTTTTCACTAAATTACTTTTTTAACAATGAAGATTAGGTAGGTGATCTCTAAGATGTCTTTCAGTTATAAAACTTGCTGTATTTGATTCATGCTCTAAAGTTCTGTTATTTCTGTATCAAATATTGTTTTGCAAATCAAATTGTGAAGTCTTTGGAAACAGCAGCTGTGCCTTACACTTGTTTTTATCTGCCACAGAATCTATGGAAATGTCATATACAGAATAGACATTTACACAATGATTGGTCATTCAATATTTTAGTCTCTGGATTTCTCCATATTCCCTTAATTATTTCAATAATTGACATTACCCAAAACAACCAAAGTCGATTATTTTTGGCAGATGAAAATGTGAGTGTACTATTTCTTATTCATTTACTCTTTTACATATAAACCATTCATTTATCCTGGTTATTTGTTGAACATTGGCAGCTCCATCTATTTCGCGTAAATTTTTGGAGTTATTATGCCTACTCACAATTATGACTTTTTTGTTAAAGAATTACTTTGGCTATAAGACTTGGCTCAGGGAAATTTCTGGGGAATAATAGTCAACTGCAAGGAATTGGTGACCTAAAATGAGTTGGTCATTAATTTTGTTGAAATGCCAAAGCTCATTTCTGAAAATGGTGGGCAAAATAAGCAAATAGGTAACTTTTAATAGGTAGTACACTTTTAATGCTGTTCACATAGAGACTTTAATGAATTTTCACAACCAAAATGACTTATTAGCATTCCATCCAATAAGGAAAATAATTTTTGTTAGTTTCTAAGTAGCTCTCGTATCCAGAGACTATTTAAAGAGTTTACATCTGATTTAAGATTTATTTGTTTTTTTGGTGTCACTTAAGTATTTCAATTTGTACAGTAATGTTATGGACTGGAAGGAGAATTTGTAACAGATGATTCCGATTATGGTCTTGGTCACACCAGAGAGTAGCTATTGGCCTTCATGAAGCTACTGATCCCCTTGTACTCTTTGGCAAAATAGGAATAATAACCTCCCACTCCAGAATAATAGTATAAACTCTGATGACATGAAGAATTTTTACAGATTTGTCTTTCCTGGAAGACATCTCCTAAAGACATAATGTTCTTTCTAGAATTCTGTGTTTCTAATGACAGAGAAAGTCTTGCATTTACTTTGTCAATTAAATCTGTTAGAATAATTAAGTTTATCACAAATATGCCTGTAGAGACAAAGGTCACTGATGTTCTAACGAAGTCACAGATTCAAATGAGAAATGATGGATAGTGAGCTAAGGATTATAGTGCTGGCATATATATTATAAGGTTTGGTGGATAAATGTAACTCCTATAACAAACACATTCTAATAAATATAATTTACTTTAACCAACATATGCAACGCCACATAACAAACCATGATGATAAACACACAGGTTACATTCTACAACCACATTTAAAGTCAGAAGTTCACAAACTTAAAAATTATTGGTCTTTAAAACTATTAAACAAAACTTCTTTCTATTATAAGGAAGCTCTTTTCCATTCTTAGCAAACAGACTTGAAAAAGAAAATTCAATGTTATTATAAAAAGAAACTAGATACAGATAGATATAATTTAAATTTCATACATTAAACTAATTGATTCATTAAACTAACTGACACATAGCTGCTAGATTGAGTTATAATTTCTAGTTAGGACTGAATTAAAATTCGAGGCTTATAATTCTCTATTACTGACCTAGTATGCCAATAATAGTCACTATAACAATAATAATAATAAAGTACGTAACACTTACTGAGTACTTACGATGTGCCAGGATTTTTTTTTTTTTTTTTTGGCTGTGTCGGGTCTTAGTTGCAGCACGTGGGATCTTTTGTTGTGGCATGTGGGTTTCTCTCTAGTTGTAGCGTGTGGGTTCCAGTGTAGCGTGGGCTCAGTAGTTGCGGCACACGGCTTAGTTGCCTCATGGCATGTGGGATCTTAGCTCCCAGACTGGGAATCGAACCCAAGTTCCCTGCATTGGAAGGTGAATTCTTAACCACTGGACAACCAGGGAAGTCCCCAGGATTTTAACTATGAATATTTTATTTAATCCCCAGAACACCAAAGGATGTAGCTACTATTATGACACTCATTTCACAAATGAGGAAATGACAGTTTAAAGAAGTTAAGGTACCAGAGCTAGGAAGAGGGTGGATTCTCATCCAAGCCATGCCCTTAAGAGTTAAACCATTTGTACTTCTCATAATTCAACAACCTGAAATGCCCTTTTTTCATAATATAATTTAATATGACAGTGCTGTTTTTAATGAAGTAATCTGCATTGCTGAGGTGGAGTCATCACATGCTACTTTCCGCAAAATACTACTTTCCAATCTCTTTCTCCTCAGCATACTGCCTTCCTTTATTTCTCTCTCCTTTACCTCTTTTATTGATTATTCCTTCCCTTTACCAATTTCCATTTTCCCAACTTTTCTCCAATTATCCTTGTCTGTGCAATAAGCTTGCCAGGAGCACCCAGAAATACTGAACAATTCCTGAAAGGGGATCCTTGGGGCTTCAGAGGCTGATGATCCTTGAGCCAGAAATTGGAATCAATAAACAGAAGCTGGGAAAACAGAACTGCTTTCCCTGCATTTTCTTTCTTTCTCTCACTGCTTCCATTTATCTGGGTGTAACTTAAAACAAAAAACTGCCTAATATAAAATGAATGGGCTATGGGACTTCCCTGGTGGTCCAGTGGTAAAGAATCCACCTTACAATGCAGGGGATGCGGGTTTGATCCCTGGTCAGGGAACTAAGATCCCACATGCCACGCGGCAACTAAGCCCACACTGCAACTAGAGAGCCTATGTGCCGCAAACTACAGAGCTCATTTTCTCTGGAACACGCATGCCACAACTAGAGAGAAGCCCACGTGCACCAGAAGGAGAGATCCCATATGCCTCAACGAAGATCCCACGTGCTGCAACTAAGACCCTACACAGCCAAAAATAAATAATAAAATAAATTTTAAAAAAATGAATGGGTTATTTGTAAATTTATTTGAATTGGGGGGTTAGAATATTCTGACAAAATAAAGATAGAGTTTGAAGGGGTCATTTATTTTAGCTCATGCCTTCTGTCTGATAGACAAGTTATTATTGTACTATATCCAGGTCAACCCCCTTATTTTATACATAAGAAAGCTAAGGCTCAGAGAAGTGAGGTTAAACTCAAGGTGAAATAAACAAGATAATGGGATTTCAAATGGCTGGGAGAGAAGGGGAGAATCACTTTAGAAAAGGTTGTGGGTTATATTAGTTTCCTGTTGTATTAGTTTCCTCTAACAACAAATTGCCAAAATCAGAAATTTATTTGCTTACAATTCTAGAGGCCAGAAGCCTGGAATCAAGGTGCCAGTAGGGCCATACTCACTCTGAGGCCTCTAGGGGTGAATTTGTTCCTTACCTCTTTCATCTTCTGGTGGCTCCAGACATTCCTTGGCTCATGGCTGCATCAATCACTGCAATCTCTGCTGCTATGCCCACTTTGCCTTCTCCTCTGTGTGTCTGTGTGTAATCTCCTGCTGTCTCACTCTTATAAGGACACTTGTTACGGGATTTAAGGTCCACATTTTGGCCTGCTGAAAACAAGGAGGGGGCCCAACCCTCTGAAACCAAGGAGGAAGCAGCCTTGCCCCCCTGGTCCTGTGGTGGGAGTGGCAGCCCTGATGGTCTCTGAATCACCTTCAGGGTTATACAGTTGGTCCTTGAACAACACAGGTTTCAACAGCGTGGATCCATTTACACGCAGATTTTTTCACTGAATATGATCAGAAGTTGGTTGAACTCGAGGATGCAGGACTGTGGATACAGAGGGTCCACTGTAAAAGTTATACTTGATTTTTGACTACAGGGAGGGTCAGTGCCCCTAACTCCCCATGTTGTTCAAGGTCAACTGTACTTCCCTTTTCTTGAAGAGTAAACCACGTTTGCAGCTGAATCATCCAGTCCTGTAGAATCCTAGAAGTATAACAGCCTTCGTTCTGTTTCACTTTCTCTGTCCCTTTTAGTTCAAACTGGCAGTGTCTCTGTTAGTATAATCTCATCACTATTCCTGTCTTCTGCTGAGATAGTTGATCAAATCCGGAGGCACCCATTATCTCTTTATCAAATGGTTGTTCAGCCACACACTTATTGTTCTTTTCAGAATGCAGTTCCTCATTTTTTGCAATATGAATAAGCTGAGATTTTCCAAATCTTCAATTTCTGGTTGCTTTTTGCTTAACAATTCCTTAAATTTATCTCTGTTCTCTCCGATTTTACTATACGTGGTAAAGAGAAAGCAAGCTGCTCTCCCAATCCTTTACTTAGAAACCTCCTCAGCTAAATATCCAATTTCATTGCTCACACTGAAACATTTTTCAGCCAATTATTTGCCACTTTATAACAAGGTTTGCCTTGCCTCCATTTTCTAATAATCTGTTCCTCCTTTGCGTTTGAGACCTCACTGAAATTGCCTGTAGCATCTGTACTTATACCAGCCCTCCATTCACACAATCTAGGCTTTTTCTAGCATGCACCTCAAAACTCTCCCATCTTCTGACTACTACCCAGGCCCAAAGCCACTTCCACATGTTCAGGTATTTGTTACAGCAGCACCCCTACCTCACGGTGCCAAAATCTGTATCAGTCAGCTTCAGCTGCCATAACAAAATATCATCAACTGGGTGGCTTAAATAAGAAAAACTTATTTTCCCACAGTTCTGGAGGCTGGGAAGTCCAAGATTAAGGTTCCTGGTTATAGCTCTCTTCCTAGCTCATAGATTTTCATCTTCTTGCTATGTCCTCACATGGCTTTTTCTCTGGGTACAAGCAGAGAAAAAGAGAGCAAGCTCTCTGAGGTCTCTTCTTATAAGGACACTAATCCTATCAGATCAGGGTCCCACCTTTAAAACCTCATTTAACCTTAATTGCTTCCTTATGAAAATGAGCAGGACCTTGTGGGGTTCCTGGGCATGGAAGCCTTTCTGTGTCCCACATTGCTTGTTTGTAGGGAGCAGACTCCAGCCTCCATGACCTTCCCTGAGTTCCAAAGGGCAGATTTGAACAGTTGCTAATCAGGGAAGGGAGTGAATGCAGAGACAAGGGAGGAACAGCCAAGAAACAACAGTGCAGCCTTGGGGCAAGGTCCTGGTTCAGCCTCAAGGGATACACATATCAATACCTTTGAGCTCTTTATAGAACTAAAACCCCCAACAAATGGAAGATGTAGCATTCTTCATTCCAGAGAAGACCACCTGAGGTCAGATTAAAGGAATCAGAGAAGCTCATCAAAAGATTACCTGAGACCAGATTAGAGGACTGCAGGCCCTGCACACACCCTAATCTTATCAGCAACCCCTCCCTTGAACCATTGCTATAAAACTCCTCACCAAAACCTCCCGGGTTGGGACACACAGTTTTTCAAGGGCTCGAGCCTGCTGTGTCTCCCTTTGCCTGGCAAAGCAATAAAGCTATTCTTTTTTACTTCACCCAAAAATCTGTCTGCGAGATTCGATTCGGCACTGGTCACAGAGTTTTCAACATCACTTAGAGGCCCCATCTTCAAGTACAGCCACACTGGGGGTTAGGACTTCAGCATGTGTCTTTGGGTGGGAGGAAGAAACATCCTGTCCATGACATACACCTTAACCAAAAAGAAAAAAAAAAAAAAACAGAAAGAGTAAAAGTAAAATGATGGACAAAGCTAAAACATGATAAACACCAAACAAAGCCTAGTGTAGCTAGACTACTATCACACAAAACAGACTTTCAGGTAAGAAGCTTTACCAAAGATGAAAAGGAACATTTCACAATGATAAAGATTCAATTCCCCAAGAATACATAATTATTCTGAACTTGGTTGTCTATTAACATAGGTTGAAAATCTATAATGCAAAAATTGAAAAATCTAAAACAAAAAATAGAATATTCACAATCGTAATGAGAGATTTTAACATACCTCTTTCATAACTGATAGAACAAGCAGACAAAAACAATCAGGGCAGAGAAGACTTAAACAACATGAAAGCTGTCTTTAAAAGGCTAGGACCAGGAATTCCCTGGTTGTCCAGTGGTTAGGACTCAGTGCTTTCACTGCCAGGGCCCAGGTTTGATCCCTAGTCAGGGAGCTAAGATCCCACATGCTGCGTGGTGTGGCCAAAAGAAAAAAAAAAAAGGCTAGAACCAAAGAAAAAAAAGATAATATTTGCCCTTAGTGACCTAGAATTATTCTAGAGAATATCAGCATAAGATGTGGGGTAGTGATGGGGGAAGAGAACAAAGTGACATGAGAGCATTACTTGTCTGGTTCAGGGGAAATACAGACACTGAAAATTTTCAGCACTCAATAGAAAAAAATAAATATGACAGGAAGTTCCCTGGTGGCCTAGTGGTTAGGATTCCAGGCTTTCACTGCCATGGCCTGGGTTCAATCCCTGGTTGGGGAGATCCAAGCAAGCCACATGTCCATAAAAGGATAAATAAATATGACAATAAGCTTAGGCAAAGGAGTAACCACCATAAGAATGAAAATAGAATGTACAGCTTTTTTTTTTTTTTAAACATCTTTATTTGGGGCTTCCCTGGTGGCGCAGTGGTTGAGAATCCACCTGCCGATGCAGGGGACACAGGCTCGTGCCCCGGTCCGGGAAGATCCCACATGCCGCGGAGCGGCTGGGCCCGTGAGCCATGGCCGCTGAGCCTGTGTGTCCAGAGCCTGTGCTCTGCAACGGGAGAGGCCACAGCAGTGAGAGGACCGTGTACCGAAAAAAAAAAAATCTTTATTGGAGTATAATTGCTTTACAGTGGTGTATTAGTTTCTGCTTTGTAACAAAGTGAATCAGTTATACATATACATGTATCCCCATATCTCTTCCCTCTTGCATCACCCTCCCTCCCACCCTCCCTATGAATGTACAGCTTTTAAGCACAGAGAAGAAAACTCAGTCTATCCAATGGAAAGTGGGAAATAGAAATGATATTCACAAACTTCCCCTCTTAAAAAAACACAGATGGTGAGTTCTGCTAAACTTTAAATAAAAGTGAGTTCTGCTAAACTTTAAATAAAAATTCATTTCCCAGCTCCACCACTGGGACTATGTGAGCTTTGGGAGAGGTTATTTTGCCTCTCTGAGTTTTAATTTCTTCTTCTGTAAAAGGAAGTTATTGCACATAAAGAAACGAGCATAATGTCAGGGTTAGGCATTCAGTAAACATTAACTACATCTTTTACCATTCCTACTAATTTTTACTATTATTTTTACTACTGTTTCTACTCCCATTATTCATGTTTCTTTATAGTCTCCTAAATCCCAGACATAATGAACGAACTCATGATAAGCCTATCAGTATTTGTTTTAGTCTGACTTACGCAAATAGGTATAATTAGATCTTGCAGACATGGGGAGTGTCTCTTTGCAAGATGAGATCCAGACCAAGAAAAAAGTTTGTGTGAACTCCAAAGTAAGCCAGAAGTAGTACATGGTGGCACCGCTGTGGTGCAGAATGCATTAAAGTGTCAGTTACAAAGACCCACTGATTTGCATGTGGAAGTCAAATTCTTGCCCAGTTGAAGTAAGTTAGAACAGCAAGCTGAGAAGAATTCATTCTTGTCCGTGATTTGCTGGTAGGGAATCAGGAAACACATCACTAACGAGATCTGTACATCAAGCCCCTACATCCTCACCTCTGTTTAATGGATAGCAACTCTCAAGTTGAAGTTGGCTTTGCATATAGTCGGTGCTCAAGAAATGTTTATTTATCAATTTATCAACTTTGGTCCTTCTGTCAATTTAGCAATTTCAGTCATTTTATCAACCTGTCAGTTACATCATACATAGCTTGCCACTCTTCTTCAGATCCCAGGCATTTCCAAAACTGACTTGTTTATCAACATCAAACCTTCAGACTAAGGAGATCATACTCAGTGGAGTAAAATTCAAACCAGGAGCTTGTGTTATTCATTATAGATTAACAAAAGAAAATATGCTTTTATTATTAGTCTCTACAGAGATACGGTGAACCAGTCCTACCTTTCAGGAAGTGTGACTTGAAAATTTAGTGGAATATTTATTGGCAACAAGAAAAATGAACACCTGAAGAAGCTGGAAAACATATCGAGGACAAATGCCTAAGTTCATAGCAAAATATCTGGCAAGAAAAAGAATATTAATGGTAGTGTGAAATACACAATGGATTCAGTTATGAATTTTCCCGTAAAAGTTTCACTTCAAAAAACAAACAGTGCAGGGACTTCCCTGGTGGCGCAGTGGTTAAGAATCCACCTGCCAATGCAGGGGACACGGGTTCGAGCCCTGGTGCGGGAACATTCCCACATGCCGCGGATCAACTAAGCCCATGCACCACAACTACTGAGGCTGCGTGCCACAACTACTGAAGCCCACGTGCCTAGAGCCCATGCTACGCAACAAGAGAAGCCACCGCAATGAGAAGCCTGCACGCTGAAACAGAGTAGCCCCTGCTCGCTGCAACTAGAGAAAGACCACGCACAGCAACGAAGACACAATGCAGCCAAAAATAAATATATATATATATTTTTTAAAAAAACAGTGCAGACTAGTCAGTGTTTCATAATGGAAAAAAGGCATATCTTAGGAACTAGTTCGGGGAGATATTTTAGTCCCCTTGCTTTGTTTTTCAATTACTCATTTGACTATTTTGTGCACTTCCTTTCCTTGGGGAGATATTCTGAATCTGATCTGATTGTTTTCTTAAACTTATTACATGTGTGCAAAATACTTTTGGTATTTGCAAATTTACAAAATGTTCTTAACCTCAAGAGAAAATAAATAAGTTAGAGAAAATTAAAACAAGGTCCAATCATTAAGCACATTTTTTGAAATCCCTCAAGTGTAGGAAGAATGTAGGTAGAAGAGAACAACAGTCAGACTTGGGCCAGAACCTAGAGAAATCTCTGAAGATGTCAAAAATGATTTCATATGAGTAATTGTGTTTGTGTTCTTTTCTGAGGATTTCTTAAAAAGAAGAGTTGGAGAAAAGCATGAAAGAGGCAAGCTTATCAGAATTCAAATTTGGCAAGGGTATTTTGGTGTAGCTAGCTTTCTCCAGCCCATCAAGTTACCACCTAGTGATAATTCAATTTCTTTCAAATCAATGGGAAGGGACCCAACCTAGCACTAAGGGGGCATAGAAAGATGAACAAGACTGGATTCTCACCCACGCTAACTAGTTAAGATGATGAAACTGGTTAAAATTTTTAAATAATACTATAATATTGTATAAGATTATAACATAACCATATTATAAAGAGAATTTCCAAGGTCATCTTCTCCTAGAAGTCAAAGAGAGATGAATTCTACTTCTCGTCTGTTTAAATCCTTCTTACCCCTTAGGCTTTGGTCCTACATCTGTTTCTTACTCTACAAAACTTTCCAGCTTTCTTGTTGTTAATGCTGCATATGTGATTGCATTATAAATACCCTTTGATTTTTAAAAATTTTTTTGGAGTATAGTTGATTTACAATGTTGTATTAGTTTCAGATGTACAGAAAAGTGATTCAGTCATACATATACCTATAGTCATTCTTTTCCAATTCTTTTCTCATGTAGGTTACCACAGAATACTGAGTAGAGCTCCCTGTGCCATACAGCAGGTCCTTGTTGGTTATCTATCTTACATAGATAGATATGTGTGTGCATGTTAATCCCAAGCTCCTGATTTATCCCCTCACCCATACAACACTCCTTGATTTTAGTTCTAAAAATCATGGAAGGAGTGTCTTTAGCCCTAAGGAAGCATAACATGCAGGGGCAACAGAGCATAGTGGTTAAGAACACAGACTTCAGAGCCAGATGATTTTGATATAAATCTCAGTATCACCAGTGTGCAACTTTGGGATAGTTACTTAATCTCTCTAAGCCTCAGTTTCCCCATCCTCAAAATGGGTGTATTATAGAGTTGTGAAGATCAAATTAAGTAGCAATTGTACTTGGAAAACTAGTGGGCGTAAATATTAGCTACATAAGCATTAGCTATAATTAACGTTTGATATAGGTATATTCGTTCATGCATTCCACAAATATTTCCTGAGTGTCTATTCTGTGCCAGATAATGGTCTACGCACTGAACTCCAACAGTGAATAAGACAGATAAGGTCCCATGGAGCTTCTGCTCTCATCTCAACAAGGAAATGGTTTCCTTTAGGAAAGAGAGTATCAAATACCATTTTGTATATCCCATGGTGCTTTGCACAAAATAGACAATCGGTGTTTGTGAGGAAATTATAATAAGTGGAAGAAAAAAGACATGCTTTGAAAATCTTGCACTCCTGGGCAAAGAAAATAACAATTATGTATAGACAAACCAATTGTATTCTGCTAAGAAACTCTGGAATCTAGTCCTTTAACATTTCTTAAAAGAATTCCTTGGTAATTGAAAATATAGAGGATTACACGAAGTTTCCACTGAACCATGCCACATTTTGCTCACAAGACAAAGGAATGCATGGCACAGAGCACACTTCGGCCAGGTGAGCCCAGATCACCTTGGGTTTTGTGGTCGTTCAGTCTGAAGCATCTGACTGTCAATTAGAAGGCTTGGCATTGCTCTCAGCCTTAGAGCCACAGGAGGAAATCATGTGGCCAGAGTGACTGTAAGAGGCCAGGGAGGCCCAGGAATGCCTAGTTAAGGAGTTTCACTTCTCTAAGACTTGAGTTACTAAACACATGTTCACCTAGGACAGTAATTTATTTAACTTTAATTCATTCTTCACAGTAAATAAGAATCAGATATTTTCTTTTTTTCAAAAAAAATAACCTTGGGAATTTCTACTCTAATTATAAAAATATGTTTTGTTCATCTAAAGAAACTAGAAGCTATAACTTTGCACACCTACACAGTCTTTCTAAAGAGCAAGTTTTGAGAATTGTGGAGAAACTTAGAGGGAATTTGCAAACACATTGGCCTGGGAAATCAGGAGACCTGGGGACTAGTTTTGATTGCAATTAAGTAGCTGGTTGAACTTAAACAAGTGAAATAACATCTCTGGACCCCAGTTCCCACATCTATAAAATAAGAGCTCTTAGGTGCCCCTTCAACCTCTGATTTTTTAAAGTATTTATTAAACAATCATGTACCGTATGCCGTATTTCTACCGTATTCACATGGTAGAAAAAACAACCTTGTATGATAGTTGCATTTTACCTCTGATTTTTTAAAGTATTTATTAAACAATCATGTACCGTATGCCGTATTTCTACCGTATTCACACGGTAGAAAAAACAACCTTGTATGATAGTTGCATTTTACAATGAGGAATTTAAGGCTCAGAGAAGCTCGTTTATTTACCCAAGGCACAGGATATGGGTCAAAGGTGCGATTTAAACATATCTTCTGATTCTAAGTCACATCCTCTTCTTACCAAACTACAGCTGCCTTTAACGTAATGGGGTATAAAATGGCTCTGGGGTGGAGAAGAAAGAAAGTTCCTGATAACAAAACTTCATTGCCCACTTGACCCTTTTGCCCAGGATTAGCTCTGCTCTGTTACTTCCCTGTAGAAAAACCTCTATGCTTTACATTTGTGAAGTGAATAGTTTAAAAAGTTGAGTCTTACCTAGAGACGGTCTCTGAGTTTCACTGAATGGACATTCAGAAGATGTGTTCTCAAATAAAGGCCTTTGTCTTATTTCTACCTGTGCCCCAGTGATGGTGGAGAAATGTAATCAGAAAACAGGATGGCATGTAGATCAAATCCAACCATAACAATCTCCCAGGAACCATCAGACATATCAGTCATTGTGCCAGTTATACCAACAACCCCAGCAAAAGTAAGATATCCACCCATTCTCCCTGCTAAAGGGATAGTCCCTTAATTACCACCCAAGTTTGGGGCAAAGGCCTGTCCTATGGCTGGCCAATCCATAGTCTTGTCATTGGACTACAATATGGCCTGGCCAGTAAATGCTTATCCAGAACAGAATGCCTGTTCTAGGAATCTGAGTAGTGAAATACAGAAAAAGTAGGTCATTTGGTAGCCATAGAGAAGGTACTGGATATAGAGTGTCTTCATATGGACACATGGTGTCTTCATATTAAAGTTGGACACCCAACAAAATACATCAGGAGCTGGGGTGCCGGTTCTGGCCAAGCAGGTGGGGACTGCTGAAGGTCCACAGCCTCTTCCCCATGGCTGTGCTCCCTAGACAGTTCCTGGGCCTTGGCAGACGATGGCCATGGCAGTACCCACATAACTGTCCTGTGCATCCTGGGTCACTGGTACCAACTGTGGTCCCAGCCCCCACTTACCCACACCAGAATTGCAGCCCCCAGCAGATTACCACACCAGTTCCATAGCCTGTGAAAGGAGATGCGTTCACAATGCAAATGAAAGTCATGGGTGCTCCATCTGGGCAGAGGGAGCCAGAGACAAAAAAAAACTTAGGCTCCCAGATCGAAATGAACAGACCCAGGATCTGTTCTGAGGATCCCAGACTTGTGTTAGGTTCCAAATCATTTCCCAGTTCCTCTTCCATTTTCTATAGAGATTCTTCTACTGTGAACCCTGTGCTTGGGTTTCTCAGAGGCTATTTTTCTAAACAATATATGTATACTGCTACATTAAAACTTTTTATATTTTTGGAATAGATGACTCTCTAGTCTTTACAACCAAAAGAGCTGAATAAAACTCTGCACAATTATTTTAGTATACTATATACTACTAAATTCTATTTAGTAGAATAGAATTCTATTTAGTAGAATAAAGTCTATTGGGTAGAATAGTAAACTATTTTGTTATACTCTATACTACTAAATTCTGCTATGTCAAATAAGACAGAAATTAACAGGGATTTGGTAACTGGTTTGCTGATTTCAAGGCCTAATTAATTTTCTGCATTATACTGCCTTGTCATTCTTTGGGCTGATCGGACTGGCTCAATGATAACCGTTGAGAATCTTAAGAATTCAGTAGGATATACCAGGAAGAGATATCTAAAACCATGCTTTATCTATCAGCCCAAAGATCACATTCTTCTTAAGGCCAATTCCATAATCTCTGGGAGCAAATTTTGGGCATTTGGTTTTAATTCATCTATACCTTCTATACCAATAAGAAGTTTTTTCAAATGTGATGAAACTATATGTAGAAATATGTGTATTGATTATTTATGAAAGTAATAAATATTCTCACAGTAGGTCAAGCAAGCTTCTCTTTAGAGAAATTTTTTGGCCAATAAAGTTGAGTCAAAGGGTTTCCAGCCTCTGACTTATTCAAGGCACTCAGCCCTGTAAATTTCATTTCCATCAAGAATAATGAGCTCTGCATGACTTAGAAAAGAACAAAACACTTTGTTCTTTCCCTGAATTCTGACTCTCAATGCCCCTAATGCATCTAGCTCTTCTGATGCTCATAGGAACCTTCTTCACATATTTTAATTTAATGTTAACATTTCCCTCATTGGCTCATTAACTGCCCTCCAGTGCAGGTTAACCAATGAACCCCGAAAGAGGTCTCCAGTTGCTCTGCAAGGATGATGAGCAATTCTCACCCTGCACTTCAGCCAACAAAAATGTTCGGCCTTTTTACAAGGAGCAGAAGTCCCAGAAGGTCACACAGTTCCGTGGCATAATATATGCAGAAAAAATAGTAAAAAGTTTTATGGTTCTAGGAGAGCCAGCTGGTCTCAGTAATGCCCCAAGGCAGGTAAACTTGCTGTGTCCTCACTCAGCCTCATGCCTTGACAACGTTAACCAAGGGCACTTAGACTTGAAGTGCTATTTGGGATAACCCCTTGCACCATGTTCTTCATAAGTGCATTTATATTTAATTGCTGTGTTATCTAAGAAATCAGGAGAATTATTTATTTAAAACATGAAAGCTAAGTTCTTTTAATGAATGAGATGTTTTTGTACTCTTGGCAAGCCAAGAAATATACATTCCACTTTTCACTGGGAAAGAAACAAGACCTTTTGCCAATAGAATTTCAGTTGGATGTTAGCTTCTGGTAGTTGACTTCCATCCAATACAAGTATTCCTTGAAAAGCTTTCCCTACTTCCTGAACATATACCACAATGATAAGCATACACAGGAATATTATCAGAAAGTGGGGAAACCCCTTCAAAGGTTACCATTTCATTACAGACCCCTTTAGATGGTCAATACTCACACCAAGCAGGAGATACTGGGTGTGGTAGCCCCTACAAAATACAGGGGAGAACTGGAGGTAGGGAAGGATGATCCAAGTAATTTAAGGAGAAATCAACCCACTAAGAATCATTTACAACATTTACTCACTTATTGAAATTGTAATGTTTGTATAAATTTCCTTAATACATAGATTTGCTCAGGTTGAGGGTCAAACCATGAACATCTTGTCCTAGGTGATATTTGGTACCCCCAAAATGTCATGGAGTGCCCAGAAGGCAAAGTCTTTGCCTTTTATCAAATATTCATCACTTTGGTGATATAACTATATATGTATGTGTATTAGGAATATGTGTGTGTATATATAATGTATATATACACATAATATATGTATATTACATAATATATATGTACTGATATATATATACATAACACATATACATGTACATATAACATGTATTCTTTACGCATAATTATGTATATATACATAATATATGTATTTATATACATTACATATATATTCTTAACACACACATATATAGTTTTTTCTTCACTGAACTCTAAGGTAATCATCACCCAAAATATAATTGCTTACAGATTCTGTTTAGTTTCCTAAGATTTCTTGATCCTACAAACATTAATCTGGTCCAGGAAATTACACTGGCTAGATGCCTTTATGAAACATTGACTGGATTTCAAAAGAAATTCTATTTCTTCAGAAAAAGAAAGATGCGATGTCCATGGGGTCTTTGGGAGAAGACAAAAAAATCTAAGCGATTCAAAACTATCCTTACTGCCTGCAGGTAAAAAGGCACATGTATCCCAAATGTCAAATCTGATTATGGAGATCAGACTCTAGGAGGATGTGACTATAAAAAATGGAGATATTAATTGTAAAATGCATTAAATGTATATAAATAAACCTATTAACTCTCGACTGCATTTGCATATTCATTACTCGATAATACATTAATTGGCATGTAAATAATCTATATCTTGTTAATTACATCATTAATAGCATTATCTATTTAGAGCAGCACTATCCAATAAAAACATATGACTCACCCATATATTTGTAATGAAAATGTTTTCATTTCCCAATCAAGAAGTAAAAAGAAATTGAAATTTACTTTAATACTATATTTTACCCAATATATTCAAAACAGTAATGTTTCAACATGTGATCAATATTTTTAAATTATTAATGAAATATGTTACAGTCTTCTTTAAAATTCATGGTGTATTTTACACTTGCAGCACGTTTCATTTCACACTGGCTGAATTTTCAGGGCTCAGTATCCCCAGGTGGGTAGACGGTGCAGGTCTAAGGGTGCTGGATATTAAAGGGCTGCACACTATACCCACTACCATCTCCCCCAGCTTTCAACTGGGGGCCAGTACATGCTAGAACTTTAAATTAGCCTGTCTTTTACATCCGCCATGCTTGTGTCTTTAGAGGTTCGAAATAGGGTCTAAAGTTTAAACTGCTTTTAATTATTAGTTGTACCACACTAAGAAAATAAAATCAATGGTAATTGATGTATTATTTCCCTATTGTGGCTATAACAAATTACCACAGACTTAGTGGCTTAAAACAACACAAATCTATTATCTCATAATTCAGGAGATCAGAAGTCTAAAGTGGGTTGGCAGCCTTCCTTCTGGAGGCTCCGGGGGAGAATCCATCTCTTGGCCATTCCCAGCTTCTAGAGGCCACATATGTTCCTTGGCTTGTTCTCTTCTTCCATCTTCAAAACCAGCATCTTCAAATCTCTCTCAATCTGACTGCTACATCCATCACCACATTTCCTACCTGTACTCTGACTCTGCTCCCTCCCTCTTAGAAGGAGCTTTATGATTACATTAAGCCCATTTGGATAATCTCCCTATTGCAAGATCATTAATTTAATCACATATGTAAAGTCCCCTTTTGCCAGTAAGTTAAAATTGTCACAGGCTCTGGGGATTAGGATGTTGACATCTTTGGGGGACCATTATTCTGTCCACCACAATTGAATATATGCAACTCAGGCCTACAGGGAAAATTCTGTCACAACACAGTTAGTTGTGACATAGATCTACATGTGACAAAAACTAGCTAGCTGTTTCAAGCAATATTTCAAAAGCATAAATATGTAGTACAATAAATATTAGACATGTGCTCGACATTTGTTTTTAATTAGTAGGATTTGGCAATTTCTAGAAGTAACTTAAGCTGGAAGCTTGTACTTTTTGATCACCTTCACCCAATTTAAAAGGTACAAAAGGTCAAAAGGTGCAAACTTCCACCTTAAATTACTTCTAAAAACTGCCAAATCCTACTTATTAAAGACAAATACCAGGCATTTAAGTTCTGGGATGTAATGTACAACATGATGACTATAGATAATAATGCTGTAGTGTATATTTGGAAGTTGCCAAGAGAGTAGATTTTAAAAGTTCTCAGCACAAGAAAAAATATGTGTGACTATGTGAGGTGATGGATGTTAACTACATTTATTGTGGTGATCATTTCCCAATATACACATATATCAGATTATGATGTTGTACACATTAAAATTATACAATGTTATATGGCAATTACATCTCAGTAAAACTGGGGGAAAACAGAAGTAATTTACATTTATGCTCTGATGACTTACAGAAAGTCAAGATAATAAGTGCCTGAGTCAAGACTGGAGAGAAAAACTCTCCATGTGTATATGAGCTTTTTTTTTTCTTTCTTTTTTTTGGCTGCACTGGGTCTTCGTTGCTATGCGCAGGCTTTCTCCAGTTGCAGTGAGCGGGGGCTACTCTTCATTGCGGTGTGCAGGCTTCTCACCGCGGTGGTGTCCCTTGTTGTGGAGCATGGGCTCTAGGCGCGTGAGCTTCAATAGTTGTGGCATGCAGGCACAGTAGTTGTGGCTCGCGAGCTCTAGAGCACAGGCTCAGTAGTTGTGGCGCACAGGCTTAGTTGCTCTGTGTCATGTGGGATCTTCCCGGACTAGGGCTCGAACCCATGTCCCCTGCATTGGCAGGCAGATTCTTAACCACAGCACCAACAGGGAAGTCCCTATATGAGCTATTTTAACCTGCTTTTCCAAATTTGCCAGGGAAAATTTTCACTCACATTCCCAAGTAATTAGTGCCACTTCTAGTATAAGTGAGCCATAAAGGTATACTCTCTCACAAGAATGTAATAAAGTTTCTGAATAGGCCTCCTATTCTTTGCTAAATTTATGCCATGAAGTAGAAAACATTTTTAATAAAATCAACAAATATTTAATGAGAATAATATGAGGAAGGCATAGGGCCCAGCTCAGAACATTCCATAACTTAAACTATCAATTCAACTTTCTTAAGAATAACAACTACTTTAAGAATTTCATTAGCAATCAGTAGAGGCAAAAATGATAATTTTACTTACAAACTGTTAATTGATCCCGCTGGAATGCTGTCCTCTTAAGGCTCTCTCTTCAGCTTAACCATCTTCTGAGGTTCTATTTATACACTAAAAGAGGCAGTAATTGAAATTGTAAAACATGTGTTCCTGAACTGCCTGGAACACCACCTGAATTCCCCACCAGACCCTTTGTGTGTGCTCTGGCTCCAAGTATCTTGTCCTTGGAGGACATATTAGTAAGCTAGGGCTACCATAACAAAATATCACTGACCGAGAGTCTTAAACAACATATTTCTCACAGTTTTGGAGGCTGAATGTCTGAGATCAGGGTGCCAGCATGGTTGAGTTCTGGTGAGAGCCGTTTTCCTGGCTTGTGATGGCTGACTTCTCACGAGGTACTCACATGGCAGGGAGAGAGAGAGACAGCAAACTCTCCGATGTCTCTCCTTACAGGGACATGAAGCCCATCATGAAGGCCTGCCCTCTCCTGACCTCATTTAAGCCCAATTATCTCCCAAAGGCCTCACCTCCAAATACCATCACATTGGGGGTTATGGCTTCTACCTAAGAATTGTGGGGAGGGGGCACCACAATTTGGTCCATAGGAGGGGATGTGCAAGATCCAGGCAGAGAAAAGTCTCAGAGTGATGGTACATGTTCTGGCAACCATGATCAAAGTCAGCCCTTTAGTCATCCTCCAGCTCTCATGGGGACTTCTTCCAGACTGGGGACAAAGTAAATGTGATTACTGCTAAAAACTCATTTCTCCAGATCTCTAAACATGGCTTCAATGTACAACCTCCAAAGGGTGTTTTCTACCCAAAAGTGTAGCTTTGGGCTTCCCTGGTAGCGCAGTGGTTGAGAGTCCGCCTGCTGATGCAAAGGACACGGGTTCGTGCCCCGGTCCGGGAAGATCCCACATGCCGCAGAGCGGCTAGGCCCGTGAGCCATGGCCATTGAGCCTGCGCGTCCAGAGCCTGTGCTCCGCAACGGAAGAGGCCACAACAGTGAGAGGCCGCGCGTACTGCAAAAAAAAGGAAAAAAATGTGCAGCTTTGCAGTTAAACAATTACATTCTTGAAATGAGGTTGTAACAGAGAAGAACAAACCTGACTCCATATTGGATGTATTCCTTTAGCTCTAATCTTTGTGCTCTGTTGCCTGTGCTTAGTCATGCTGTCTCTGCACCTTTTGTAAAAGAAAGTTGCCTATAGCCTGAAACATACAGGATAGCTCATTTTCAAGGCTCTAATCTTTAAAGGTACAGTAAGTCCCCTACATATGAACAAGTTCCATTCTGATAGCACATTCGTTAAGACCAATTTGTTTGTAAGTCCAACAAAGTTAGCCTAGGTACCCAACTGACACAATCGGCTATATAGTACTGTACTGTAATAGGTTTATAATACTTTACACACAAATAATACATAAAAAACAAACACAAAAAATAAAGAAAACATTTTTAATCTTACAGTACAGTACCTTGAAAAGTACAGTAGTACAGTCCAACAGCTGGCATCCAGGGGTTGGCATCGAGTGAACAGGCAAGAAGAGTTACTGACTGGAGGAGGGAGAGGAGGTGGGAGATGGTAGAGCTGAAGGATTGTCAGCAATAGGAGATGGAAGGCAAGCTGCAATTTCACTCACTCACATCCTGGGCTTGAAATAAAGATACTGTACTCTACACAGTAAAGTACACAAAAGCACAACCACTTGGAGAGGATGCACACACGTGACAATGTACACCAGACACGTGAACTAATTTACGTGATTGGACATGGGAGCATAGGTTCGCATCTTTGAAAGTTCACAACTTGAAGGTTCATATGTAGGGGACAATGTATAACACTTTTTCATTCATATACAGAAAAAAAATGTTGCAGAACAAAGAATAATTTGTCTTGCTGGAGGTCATAGGAACATTGTGACCAGACCTACCATGGACAGCCGCAAGAACAAAGAATTACAGCACCAAGAAGTTTGCAACAATCAGTCACATCCCCTCCCTTTTACTATAAAAGAAGCCTGAATTCTAACTCAGGTAAGATGGTTCTTTGGGACACTAGTCCACCATCTTCTCAGACTGATGGCTTTCTGAATAAAGCTGCTATTCCTGAACTCTTCTCTAGATTTATTAGCTTGTCATGCAGTGAACTGTATGAGCTTGGGACTCGGTAACAATGTCGAGATTGAGTTTTCTTGAATTGACATCTCTACAGAGAAACCAAAAGCCTAGGTAGGAATATGACTTTCTTACCTAACCTCACTTTAAATAGAAATGGATGGGGTAAAGTTTCATAAGCCAGGGGAAAGATTCAGTTTATGATTCCTAAACTAAAATATCACTGTGCAGAAAAGAGAAGTGAATGATGAGTATCCATGATGATCATTTTCATGAAAACTTGGTTTCAAAAAGACCCTGAATTTTATTCATGATTTGTCTTTTTTTACAAAAAAAAGGAAAGGGTAATCATTAACCACAGAGATTAACTGGAAATGTTGTCTATTTCTGTGCTTTATCCTGTATAAACACAATGTAATTATGACTTCTGTTGGGAACTTCAATAAAACATGACTTAAGACTACAGCAAGGGTGCCATTAAAATGTGAATATTAACTTTCCAATAATTTCTAGAAATTGAAATGGAATCTGTTTGGCAATAACATGACATTTTGACACCAATGAAAATATTTTATGTGGTTATGTAAGTGATAAAAATGAATGTTTTATAAAAATTTACCCAGAAGGACTTATAACTAGGAAAAACAGTCATAATTAACAAGATTTCATAAAGTACACAGCAGCCAAAGATAACTTTTAGACCAGCTGAAGGTGATGAGGTCATTGCTGATCCTAAGTTCATAAGATCTGAGCACATGTAGAGATTTTTTAAAGCAGTTAGAAGAATTAATTTTCCAACATAGAGAGGCTGAGAGAGTCTCCCTCTTCTATGTGACTTTGCATTGTGCCAAAGTAATGGAATTGAATGCATACTTGAGCTTTTCTAGCAGCCGTTCCTATGGTGCAGAAGTAAATGTGTCAACCCTGGTACTGACCAGCTGGAAAAGAGACGTGAGACTACTATTTCTGAATGTATTATGGAGCCTAGATTTTGTTTCCAGGGTAGAATGTGTCCAAAGCAACCAAATTTAAGAAGAGGGTTGTGAAATTATCCAGTGGATGAGTAACCATCTTAACAGTTCAACTGGCTGATGCAAAAAGAGCTGTATTGGCAGGTAACCATACCGCTTACTGTGCTGGCTGTGCAGTATTGGAGAGATTCTTTTTAACATTTTTAACTGAGATTTTTATAGCATGAGAATATTAACAACAGCAATGTCAGAAGAACAAAAACCAATTCTGTCAAGTATATATATATGTATTTTTCAATATGAACATCATTGATCACTAAATTTATAAGGTCTACTGAGGATTTTTAAGTCAATAATAATTATGATAATAGTAATAATAATAGAAGGCATTTCATTAATTAAAACATGCTTATCTTTGACTCCACATTTAACTGTAATTTTCATTAAAATATTTAAAATTATACTTCTAAATCTAACCAATAACAAATATATATATATATATGTATTTTAGTGTGTCATAGTATGTTTTTAAAACTGTTTTAGATTCACAGCAAAATTGAATGGAAAGTACAGAGTTTAAATATACCCCCTTCCCCTACACACATACTGCCTGCCCACAATCAACATCCCCCACCAAAGTGAGATATTTGCTACAATCGATGAACCTTCACTGACACATTATTATCAACCAAAGTCCATAGTTTACAATTCGGCTTCAGTCTTAGTGTTGCACATGCTATGGGCTTTGATGAATGTATAATGCCATGTATCCACCATTTTGTATCATACAGAATAGTTTCACTGCCCTAAAAATCCTCTAGCCTCTATCTGTTCACCCTCCTTCCCCACTAAACCCTGGCAACCACTGATATTTTTACTGTTTCTATAGTTTTGCCTTTTCCAGAATGTCATATAGTTAGAATCATGCCATATATCACCTTCTCAGTTTGGCTTCTTTCCCTTCAAAATATACATTTAATTTTCCTCCATGTCTTTCCATGGCTTGATAGTTCATTTCTTTCGAGAGCTGAATAATATTCCATTGTCTGCAACGTATCACAGTTTATATATCCACTCACCTACTGAAGGACATCTTGGTTGCTTCCAAATGTGGGCAATGATGAATAAAGCTGCTTTTGTTTGGATATAAGTTCTCCATTCCTTTGGATAAATATCAATGATTGCTGGATCATATGGTAAGAGTATGTTTAGTTTTGTAAGAAACCACAAAACTGTCTTCCAAAGTAGCTGTACCATTTTGCGTTCCCACCAGCAACGTATGAAGGTTCTTATTGCTCCACATCTTTACCAGCATTTGGTGTTATCAGTGTTTTGGATTTTGGCCATTCTAATAGGTGTATACTCATACCTCATCATTTTAATTTGAGATTTCCTAACTATACTTACTTACAATCTGTATGTCTTCTTTGGTGAGGTGTCTGTTCAGATTTTTGCTCAGCTTTTAATTAGGCTGTTTGTTTTCTTATCGTTGAGTTTTGAGAGTTCTTTGTATATCTTGGATAACAGTACTTTACGTGTCTTTTGCAAATATTTTCTCCCAGTCTGTGTCATAGTGTTTTAAGTGTAGTGAACAACCCTGAAATGTTGATGCTTCATGAAAACAAACAAACGAAAATTTTTGAAAAGAATTCTTTTGTTGGAAAGATTTAGAGTCATTCTTGAAGATGCACTAAAAATGTTCTATCTTCGACTCGTGTGTTATTTCACTAACCACTAAACTATAGTGGAATTAACTTAAATAATCTACATAACCCCCTTACATCAAGAGGAGACTTGTAAACTAATCAAGGTTGGTTCCACTCTTGGATATCATGAAGAGAGCCAGCTGCAACTTGTGGTTTCTATTAAAATGCAAGCCAGGCTAAGATGAGACAAGAACCAGCTAAATATATCTTGCCAGAAAAAACGAGGAGATATTCTCTCTTATGTAAGAGGCTTATACCAAAGCCTTTTTAAGAGTAGAAATATACCTTGCTGCAATATGCTATTAGACTCCATTGCCACTGAGAAAAAAGAATTCTCACTAAGAAGATGAAATCAAAATGCCTAAGCATTTGATTTGACTACCATACCACCAAAACCACCTGTAATGATGGAACCAAATATCCTTAAAGTAACAAATGTAAAACATCTCTGAAATAAGAAGGTATTATCACAACATACCAGAAAATGCAGGGAATCCCCATGTATCAGTGAGGGTTTGGTTGCATACCATAGGATCCACTCCAGTTAGTTCAAGCTAAAAGGAATTTTTTTAAATATGATATCCAATGGGTATTATAATCATTGAAAGGCTTAAAGATCAGCTCTGAGCTGAACTTCCAGAAACACCTCCTAAAGGCACATTACAGAACTGAGCTACTGGCCCTGCCACAGTCAGGAAACCATGGAATCAGGAATCAGCTGCTGCAGCTGCTAACTGCAGACTCAACTCACATATAGCCCCATCTACAGCTGCCAAATGAAGGAACTGTGCTCTGCCTCTCGATACCCATGAAGCTAGAGGCCTAACACTGAGAATCCTGTCACAGGTGTTGCAAAAAAATCAAACTCCTCTACAACTCAGCTTGCCAGCAGAAATAACACAGGCAAGAAGTCAGCCTCTACATCAGAGTGTTCCACTCTTCCTTCCAAAACTTACGTGGTTGTAAATGATTGGTGGGATTTAAATCACATCTAAAACTGGAGCTTCAGGGGAATCTAAAAAATGTAGTTTTTGAGGGTTGCAGCCTCAGTAATCCAGGAAGACTTACTATAAGGAAGATGGAAAGGATACAGGGAGTGAGGTGACACAGTGTCCCACTCATCCTAAAAAGGGAGCAGGAAGGATGTGACTGTCAGAGGAAAGTCAGGAGTGACTAGAGAATGCCAAGTGTACAGGTTGTGGACACTAGGAGTTGGAGGGAATCCTGGGGCAACCACCAGGGTGGCTGATTCCATCAATATCAGAGCAGTAGGCAGGCGATTTCTAACTCCCCTCTAACTCTCTCTGTTGAGTAGATAACAGACACAGACTGGAGTATTGGGTATGAGTGTTGGGCCAGAGGCCATGCTTAAGAGAAACAGGGAGCTCCACTTCCTTAAGAGAAGTTACTGGTATGCCCTGCCTGGCAGCACAACACCTCATCTTCTCAAAATCCCTGGAGGCTGACTGTGGTATGCATACTGCTTTCATACGTGGGCTAACAGAACGTCAACTACAAAGATGAGCATGCAACTGAAAATTAAACAACTGAGGTAAACACCATGAAAGAGAAACATACAACATAATGAAAAGAGGAAACTTCACCAAATTCGAATTTATACAGCAAACAAATGGAAACTTCAAAAAAAAGTAAATCTCAAAGGGATGAGAATAGATATTGCCTCCATGAAACAAAAGATTATAATTTTTTAAAACCCTATACTAGGAAGAAAAAGGCTTACCAAATAAAAATCTCACTAGAGAAGGCAAAAAGCAAAATACGTTCAACTAAAGAGAGGACACATTAGCTGGAAGCCTAAATTTCCCTCAGAATGGCAGAGATGGTGTAGAGAGTGCTGTAGTATGTCACCCAGATTCCCCCTTAGGGACCAAGGCACTCCACCACCTTTGGCTGCTGACAGCTCACAGCCAAGTCTCTCTGCAGGAATTGTCCTTAGGAAAGAGAACTGCCTGCCCAAGGTTATATGTCCTTTCCCCAAAGGCACACAAGTCCCCTTGCTTGAATTTGGGACAATCTGAAGGGTCATCCCAGCTTCAGAGCTCCATGTAAGGTCAGCTGAGGCCTTGGTTGCAACTGCATCATGGCTCAACTTCTCCCTTTTCCCTACATTGCCTCTCTCCCCCTCACAGATATTGTTTCTTAGAGAACTTTGGCAGTAAACTTCCTGTACACACACCTCAGAGTCCATTTCAGGTAGCCCAATCTAAGACAGATTGAAAGCAGAAAAATAAAAAGACCTGAAGACACCTAGGTGTATCTCCATCTATATGACTGGATTTCCAGGAGATAAGAACAGAGAATGAAGGAGAGGGAAAAATCAAAGAAAACATAGAAATACACTTCCCAAAACTGATGGAAGAAAGACTGATAACATTGAAAGAGTCCACCAAGTATTTAACAAAATGAAAAGTATATATACACATATAGTATTAGTTGGTGTTCTCCAGAGAAACAGAACCAGGATGTGTATATATAGGAAGAGTTCTATTTCAAGGCATTGTCTTGCAGAATTACAGAGGCTGACAAGTCCCAAGATATGCAAGGTGGTCCAGCAAGCTGGAGACCCCAGAAGAGCTGATGTGGTAGTGTACATTCAAAGGTTATCTGGTGCAGAATTCCCTTTTGCTCTGGGGAGGTCAGTCTTTTACTCTATTCAGACCTTCAACTGATTGGGTGTCAGCCCACCCACATTGGGGAGAGCAATCTGCTTTAATACAAGTGAACTGATTTAAATATTAATCTCATCTGAAAACACCCTCACAGAAACATCCAGAATAAAGTTTGACCAAGTTTCTGGGCACCATGTCTCAACCAAGCTGACACATAAAATTAACCATCACACATACAGATATACTTACGGATATGCATCTCCTACCTTGAGTCTTTCAGAAAACCAAAAATATACATTTCCAGGGCCAAAATTAAATTTTCCATAAAGGAATAAGACTCAGATTAGCACTACATCTCATCAGCAGCACTGGATGTTAGGAAGACACTGGAGAAATATTTTCAAAATCCTAAGGGAAAGTGATTCTCAACCTAGAATTCTTTATACACACACACTACTTCTTAGGTTGAAGAGTAAAATAAAGATATTTGGGATATTACCATCAGTAATCATTAATAAAGGATGTATTCCAGCTAAATATGAGTCCTAGGAAAAAACATGGGATACTATAAATATGTGGGTCAGAGAGCCAGTAGAGTCATTAAATTAAAATCACTGTCAGCTGTTTTTAAAAAAAACAAAAGTATCTTCTAAATTCTCAGGTGATCCCAACATGGGAAATGGGGTTGGGAGACATTAGGAGAAACCAGTGAAAACATGCTAAAATTTTTATCTTTATTAAGAGAGGATATGATGCTGATCAGTGGGAACACCGTGAGAACATAATGTCTTTGTGCGCATGTGTGTGTTTCAAAGTTTAAGGGTGAAAAAATTACAGTGAAAAAAGGACAAAGGCATAGTAAGCAAATGGAAACAAAAAGAAAGCAGTGCTGTGTTCTTAATCTTAAGCAAGGTTGAATTCACAACAAAAAGCAGTAAGCAAGACAAAGACATTTTATAGTAAACATAATCCTCAGATAAGATGTATTGATCATAAATATCAATGACCCAACTGGTATATCATGAAAAACTACCAAAAAATATATAAGTAGACAGAAGCATGCTAATAATGAAAGACTTTTGATTGCGTCAATTATAAACAATTAAATCACTTCATTCAGGCCATAGAAAATCAAGTAGATATAAAATAAGATTCTAGAAGATCTAACGACCTAATAAGGTAGATCCAATTAATATAGTGAAGTCTATACTTTAAAACCAGAAAATAAAGTGCAGAGAGTGGGAAAGACAATACTAAGCACAATGCAAGAATCAGAAACTTTAAAAGTAGATTTAATAAATATTTTTAAATATCTGCATAGCAAAAAATACTGAAAATCAAAATGCAGTAACAAACTGAAGGCAAATAATTACCAAACATATGAAAAACTTTCATGTAGTAGACAGCTCATGTTTTTTGCCCAGCATCTATATCAGTACCACAGTTTTGCTTTGGTGGATCATTCTGGCTCTCTGGTTGTGGTGGGCTCCCCGCCTTCGTGTCCCAAGACAGGCGGGGGAGCTCATGTCATCTACCTGGTCACAGGATCAAGTCAATCATTAGCACATGACCTATTCGAAGCCAATAAGAAAGAGCGAATGACAAGGACTTCTGTGCAAGCAACTGGAAAAAAAGACTCTTCCACTGAATTTGGTGGCATGAAGCTGTAAAGATGCAGCCATCCTGGTACCAAAAGGAGGATTAGCCTGAGAATGAAGCTGAAGAGGCAAAACTAAGGAACGAACCCCAGAGCCATATGTTGGTGCCTAAACAGATTAGTATTTAGTATTAGTATTAGTATCAGTATTCTCAATGTCTTTAAATATATGTGGGGCGGGGTGGTGGGCAGGCAGAGGATAAACAATTAGAAGAGATTTTGAGGCTGAACTTTGATATGCAGAAAACTATGCAAGTGAAAAAGTACTTATCACTAGGTGTTGTGGGTTGAATCATGCTGAGGTCCTAAGCCATCCACTCACCCCCACCTCTGTGTATATGCCTTTATTTGCAAATAGAATCTTTCCAAATATAATCAAGTTAAAATGAGGTCATACTAGAATAGGTAGGGCCCTAAATCTAATGACTGGTGTCCTAATAAGGAAAGATTTGGAGATACAAAGACATACAGGAAAGAAGGCCATGTGAAGACTAAGGGAGAGATGGGCGCTACACTGCCACAAGCCAAGGAAGGTCAAGGATTGCTGGTAACCCCCAGAAGTTAGGAGAGGCAAGGAAGGATTCTTACCTAGAGGCTTCATGGAGAGCATGGCCTGTCGAACAACTTGATTTTGAGTTTCTCACTTCCAGAACTATGGGAGAATAAATTTCTGTTCTTTTAAACCCCTTAGTTTGTAGTAATTTGTTATGACAGGCCTAAGAAACTAATATACTGGATAATTATTAACTTTAAGGAAAAGCAAAAAGTTGTACAAGAAAGCAAATGTAACTAGTATATTACACATCTGTTTTGAGTAGCATTTATATTAAAAAATGTAAAAAAATCACGATATAATCATATTGAGAACATGGGGAGAGAGGGAGTGGCAATTACATTTGTTTATTTGAGGCAGAAGAATTAAATTCTTGCCTTCTATCATGAGAACTTTACCTCCTACTATGGGAACTCAACAGATAACGCTAAAGTTGAGAAATCAAGTAATATCATTATAAGCTTGGTATATAGAAAGATGGGAATAGATGGCCAAAGAAACAGCTAAAAGTTGAAAATGGCCTCCCCTGGGAAATGAGACATGAGAAGTTGGGTGCTGGGGTGCTAGAGTGGATTGTTTTTTCATGATAAATCATGTAGAATTATTTGGCCTATGTATGTTATCAACCTCGGTAAAAATAAAAACAAAACCAAAAAGGAAAAATATGCAAAAATGAACAGACAATTCACAAAGGAAGAAACTCAAATGATGAAAATATGAACACATGCCTAACCTCAGTTACCAATTAGAACAATTTAATTTAAAATAAACAAAAAAATAAATCTAACAATATTAAATATTAAAATCTGCCACAAAGAGGTGGCAGAAATATAAATAAGTACAATTAGCTTGGGGAGAAATTTTGAAATTTGAAAATGTCAAGTAAATTTTAAAATGTGTACACATTACAACCCTGCTGATCCACTCTGGGTTGAATCCCAGGAAATTTCTGTAAAAGACCAGAAAAAGCCATGTTTAAGAAAGTTGATTACAGTGTCATTCATAACAGTGAAAACCTGGAAAATACTAAATGTTTACCAATTGATATTTATCCATGCCAGGTAGCAATTGTTTTATAATTTCAAAAAAAACTATGTGGCAATTAAGAGCAGTAAACTAACTTTACATACCAAAACACAAATCTCAGATAATGTTGAGTGAAAACGAAATTTGAAGAACAATACATCCAACCTATCACCAGTTACACAAATATGAAAACACATAAACCAGATGTTGTCTATGAATGTATGAATAAAAGCATGAAAACATGAGTTAGACGGATCCTAAGTCCATGAAATAAATTATTTTGGATTGAGGATTACAAAATGGAACTGAAGGTGAGTACAGAAAGAACACCCACTTCACTTGTAATATTTTAGTTCTTATATTTTAGAACTATTTTAAGGAAACATGAGAAAATACTACCAATTGTCAATTCTGGGTGTTGGATATTCAAGGTTTTTAAAAATGTTATCCAAGTACTTTGTATTTTTATTTCTCAAATTTAAATATTTTAGTGAGAAAGAAATTTCAAAAACTGACTCGAAAAGAATGCAAATACCTGAATAGTCTAATAACCTATAGAAGATTCCCCCAAACACCAGAGAACCACCCACTAAAAGCACCAAGCCCAATCGGTTTTATGGGTAGTTCTATCAAATGCTCCAGAAACGATGTCCTAAGGAAGCATAACCCTGATACAAAACAGAGCTAGATCATTAGCATTTCAAATTTAACAGTGTATTAACTAAAAGAAAAATGCATCGTTTTGCTCGAGTGAGGTTTATAAAAAGAGAGCATTCATGATTCAACATAAGAAAGGCAATTTCTGTACTATATTGCACTACTAAAAAATGAAATAAGGAAAACAAATCTTAATCTTAAGGCTCAACGTTGAAAGTTCAATGGATGTAAAAGAAAAAAAAGGTTAAATTTAGTAACCATTACATTATGTATTTTTTCAAATCTTTGCCAACTAGGAATAGAAGGAAACTTCTAAGTGTAGAATAGAGAGAGAAAACATTCCCCTTAATCAAAAACAATAGAGGCTGCCTCTATCCGGTGCTAGTCCACAAAATAAAACAAATTTTAATACTCTAAAGAAGAAAGTAAATGTTAGTAGCTGCAGATTATATAACCGTCTAATTAGACATTCCAGGTGCATCTGCTGACAACCTGTAAGCGAGGTGACCCTCCGCCCCCCGGTGCCCCGCCCCCACTGCTGGGCCTGCGCCCTTGCACGTACGCATGCGCATTGCGCATAAGCGTGGGCCGGAGGAGCGAAAGATGGCGGCGCCTTGTTTCCCTACGCCATTGCACAGGCATGTGGGCTGTGGCTCCTTCAGCGACGTGTACGAGCCCGCGGAGGACACATTTCTGCTGCTGGACGCGCTCGAGGCGGCGGCAGCCGAACTCACGGGGTGCGAGGAGGGCGAGGGTCCCCGCGGGAGAGGGCTCGGGAGTCCTGGAGAGGCGGCCGCGGGCGATCAAGGCAAGGACTGTCGCCGCCGTCCCCGAGAGGAGGCGGTGTCGGTCCACTTGGCGACAGTTGACACCAGAACACCGTAACTGAAGATTTTTTCCGTGGATACACGTAGTCAGTTTAGCGGGGATCTGTCCGCAGTTGCCAAGGTGGTGTTTTGGTTTCAGGGGCTCCATGCTTCCTCACCACGCCGGGATGTATCTTTTCCTATCAGCTGTTAACTGAGGACCCTAAGCCCCTGAGAGTAGCGATATTATAACACGTTCAAAAGCAAAACATTCTGAAAACGCTGCGTCTTAATATTACAACTTTTAGTAGATATCAGTGTCGCATGGCATTAATTTACTCAGTGCATAAAAGCATCCTCTAGCAATGGAAGGGCACAAAAAGGAAATGAGGTTGTAAAATATTGGAGTAGGGGAGTGTATTTAAACCCACTGAATAGCATACTCAGCTATCTAGCAACAGCCATTAGGCCCCATGTGACTACTGAGCACTTGAGATGTGACTAGGACTGAATTTTTCATTTAACTGTAAAAAATTTAAAGTTACATGCAGCTAGCTGCCTATAGAATATACCCTAGCTCCTAATAAGTATTAAAATTGAGTTGTTGAAGTGCTCATATAAGTTTTAAATTAATAATATAAAAAGAGTGAATACTTAAATTGTCATTTTTTAAATGAAGGAAATTTGGATAATTAGATTTATGTAAAAGATCAAGAGTTGAAATGGGTTTTCTCAGGATGAAACAAAGTTGTCAGGCTTCAAAGATCCATATTGTGTTTATTTATCCCTCTTGGTCAGATTTTTCCACGTGTAAAATGCCCCAACTATTATTAAAGTAGTTTTTCATTGTGAACGATGGAACTTTTGGATTTACTGGAATATAGAATGGAACAGTACTGTTTTATAACTTGTCTTTTACTATCAAGATATCACAGAAAGATTTACAAGCACAAAGTGCCTTGCAAAGTGTGCTGTAAAAGGAACTGATTTTGTTTTAAAGTCTTGGGTATTTCTGGTCTTGGAGTTTTAATTATTTATGAGGCCACAATAGTTATTTTCAAGTAGAAGCCGCCTGGTAAGATTCAACAGACCTTCCTACAGCACAGTAAAGGCTTGTCAGATGTGTAGAAATGGTTCCAAAAGTGAGAAACCCCTGGAGTTTGTTGTTTTTGAATAGTTGTTTGGAAAGTTAGGTGCTAGAGAGGCCCCTATATCCCATCAAACCTATTTCTGTAATGGGGATAATTCGTGCCTTTGATGTATATATATGATTATAGGGAAGGACAAATACAGTAGAATCAAGAATTTATTATATTCAATAGCATTCTTAGGAGTATTATTAATATTCTAAGATCAGATACTCAGATATTTTCCCAATTCAGTGTAGAGCTGTACAAATATGGAATTTCTTTGCTGCTCTAAATCTATTATCAGTAGAATGGGGGAACTTTTCTTTCCCTGGGATATGCTGATGGACTTATGAATTACTTCAAAGTGACAGAGAAAATGTTTTTCATAAATAAATATTGTAATAATATCCTATCATTTTAGGAAATACCAAACTAGAAGCTCCTTGTGGGAAGGGCTGATGTCTTCCATATTAATATTTCCAACCCTAAATTAACATTCCATGGTTTATGTAATGTTTTATAGAAATTAATTGAAAGCTACCTGTTATATTACTATTTTACAGACTTAAAATAAATTACATACCCCCAAACAGTTTTGAACTATGCAGTATTAAGCACAAAGTGGTTGTCGGAAATCAGCTTATTTATAAATTTCTTTTATATTTCCATATATTTGTAGGTGAGGGATGATGCTGGAGAAATAGACATAAAAGTAGCATGAGTTATTTTCCGAGTTGTGTTTTGTTGTTTTTTTTTTCCCGGTACGCGGGCCTCTCACTGTTGTGGCCTCTCCCGTTGCACAGCACAGGCTCCGGACGCGCAGGCTCAGCGGCCATGGCTCACGGGCCTAGCCGCTCCGCGGCATGTGGGATCTTCCCGGACCGGGGCACGAAACCGTGTCCCCTGCATCAGCAGGCGGACTCTCAACCACTGCACCACCAGGGAAGCCCCCCGAGTTGTGTATTTTAATACCACTACTAATACTTGTTTTATTTTGTTTTTTTAGAGTGGAAATATGCCTTGAAGTAGGGTCAGGGTCTGGAGTGGTATCTGCATTCCTAGCCTCTATGATAGGTCCTCAAGCTTTGTACATGTAAGTATACAAATTCATCCACATCTTGGTCTAAGAGATTCACTATGGATATAACTGCTTGAATGAAATCATTTTTGTAAGTAAATAATATGTATCTGATAGTGTCTATTTAAGCGTAGTAAGTACTCAGATGCAAGTTATGCTTCCCTAAAAGTTATAATTGCGTGTTCAAAACCATTCCATCATACTGCATAATTATATAAGAAGCATAATAATTTTAGGCCATCTCTAAATTTGAATCTTTTTTTAAAATTTTATTTATTTATTTTTGGCTGCGTTGGGTCTTCATTGCTGTGCGTGGGCTTTCTCTAGTTGTGGCGAGTGGGGGCTACTCTTCATTGCGGTGCGCGGGCTTCTCATTGCAGTGGCTTCTCTTGTTGCAGAGCACAGGCTGTAGGCGTGTGGGCTTCAGTAGTTGTGGCATGCAGGCTCAGTAGTTGTGGCTTGCAGGCTCTAGAGAGCAGGCTCAGTAGTTGCGGTGCATGGGCTTAGTTGCTACGTGGCATGTGGGATCTTCCTGGACCAGGGGTCGAACCCGTGTCCCCTGCATTGGCAGGTGGATTCTTAACCACTGCACCCAGGCTACTGGGACCCAGTCCCTCTCTCTCTTCCTCCCCTTCCCAGACCTTTGCCCCAGCTTTGCTGGCCAAGTCGTGGGTCTTTCTTCCATCCCTTCATTGCATGGTACAGTTCACTTTGGCCCTTTTCCATCCATTCCCACCTCATTGCTAACCACACAGTACATTCCAGCCCCTCCCCTCAGAGGCCTTCAGAAGGCCTACATTGGTTCCCTCATCCCCATCCTTGTTCTGCCCTCTTCCCTCACCAGCTGGTTTAGAAGGATTTGGAATTCCCTTTGTTTTTTTTTAGTACATTGTACGCACCAAAGTGTCAAGCCAGCCGTTGATAACACCCACCACATTCTGAGCTGCCTCTTCACCATTGTGCAGGGCAGTTTGCCTCCCTCCTGCTTCCCCACCTTCCTCCCTACCTCCTTAACTTTGTACTAGGCGGGCCTGGGCCTGCACTAGCTCAGCATCTTCTCAATTTTTTTCATATTATTTATTATTTTAATTTTCTATTAAATTATTGGAATAAAAAAATGAATCTTATTTCAGATAAATAAGTTGATTATCAGAAAAAATTGGAAGTTAATAAAATTTCTCTTTAGAAGATTTGAGAATATAGAAAATATAAAGAAGAAAATAAAAATCACCTTGGTGGTTCATTGTTTAAAACTCCACGCTCCCAATGCAGGGAGCCTGTGTGCGATCCCTGGTCAGGGAACTAGATCCCACCTGCATGCCGCAACTAAGAGTTTGCATGCCACACCTAAGGAACCCACCTGCTGCAACTAAGGAGCCCACGTGCCACAACTAAGACCAGGCGCAACCAAATAAATAATTTTTTTTAAATCACCTATAAATTTTACCACACATGGTCCAACTGTGTTTCCTTTATTTTTTTTTCCATTTCCTATGTTTTTCATTTAATATTTTATGATGAGCATTTTCCTTTTAAATTTCATTTTTGGTAGCTACATAGTATTCTCCTGCTGGATTCATAATTTAATAAATTCCTTCAGATATGTGTGCATGTAAGTGTATTCTTCTACTCTTGGACATTATATCAATATAACAATCTTTTTCGTCAATGTAACAAATCTGAGTTCTTTTTTTTATTCACCATTATTAAAGCATTCCAATTTTTTTATAGATCTACTTTATGTAAAAGGAGTAGAACATTCCTTGAATTTTTGTCCATAGACACAGGATGTAGTTGGTTTCTTTTCTGTTTATAGGTGCACTGATGTCAACCCTGAGGCAGCAGCATGTACCCTGGAGACAGCACGCTGTAACAAAGTCCACATTCAACCAATAATTACAGATTTGGTAAGCTGTTAGTTCTTGTCTAGTACTGTAATAATTAATTTTCTTTTCAAGTAAGTTAAGGTCAAGGTGATTTAGGTCAAAGAAACTTGAGTCATTAATTAACTTTTAACCCACTGAACAAAGTAAATTCTTGACTGAGATAATCCATCTTTTCCACAATTCAAGGGTACTTTCTCTTGGCCTGTATAGATCAGGTATCTTTCAGTCAGAAGAATGCTCAAACTGGCTTTAATAAAAAGAGTGAACAGTTTCAGGAACTCAAATGATGTTACAGGCATCTTTTTCTTAACTGTAAACTTCTCTCTAGTGGCTGTATTCCTCAGCAGTCGTTCCCTTCATGGTAACAAGATGCTTGCATGTATGTATCTTGTTTCTCAGCAACTTCACAGGGAAAGAAACACTTTCTATTCAGTTACTCTAGCAGAAGCCCCAGAATGAGTGCCATTTATATCAGCTTTAGTCATACGCCTATCTCTCAAGGGGAATTGGAATATGCACATGATTGGCTTGAGCCTGAGTCATAGTCCCACTCTGGCAGCTCGGTTGGGATAATCTAAGCCACTTGGATTGAGAATGAGAGGAGGTAGAGTTTCCCCAATGAAAGTCAAGGACATGTAATCAGAATGGGTCCTGGGCAGGTAAAAGCAACAAATGACAACTACAGAACCATCATTTTAAGTTACACATCGTACGTTTTTCAGTTCCAGTTTTTAAAACATTTTACATTATATTAGTAAGATTTGGATGATTCTGAACTTCTTTTCAGTTATAAATGTGAATGCCTTTTTATAAGCAAAAATCATAATAGTATGTACCAGGTGGGCATAAGAAATATAAAATGCTTTCCATGCTTCTTGACCTGTATTATTCTTGTACTGGTAAGGGTATTGAGCTTTTCTCTTTTTTAAACTCACAAATGATTTTGCAGTTTAGAAGGAATTAAGCCAAAGATCTAAGAAATTCTATACATATCACTAGAAGTTTTTACTGCCATTAAAAATTAGACTATCAATAAAGATAATCAGTGTGATGATTTTACTCTTTAAATTTTTATTTTATTTAGTTTTTAATTAATTTATTAATTTTTGGCTGCATTGGGTCTTTGTTGCTGCGCGCGGGCTTTCTCTAGTTGCGGCAAGTGGGGGCTACTCTTCGTTGCAGTACGCAGGCTTCTCATTGCAGTGGCTTCCCTTGTTACAGTGCATGGGCTCTAGGCATGCGAGCTTCAGTAGTTGCAGCACATGGGCCCTAGAGCACGCAGGTTTCAGTAGTTGTGGCTTGCGGGCTTAGTTGCTCCGCGGCATGTGGGATCCTCCTGGACCCAGGGATCAAACCCATTTCCCCTGCATTGGCAGGCGGATTCTTAACCACTGTGCCACCAGGGAAGTCCCTAAATTTTTAAAGTTGTTTCTTTAATGTGTCCATAATTAGTATTATATTTTTTTTGATAGAACAATAAAACTTTAGAGATACAAGAAATTCAGAATATCTATTTTTGTTAACAGAGGTAAGGGACACTTTTGAAAGTCACATAACTAATAAAGTGATAAATCCAGAATTTAAGCCCACATCTGCTGAATCAAAGTCGAGAGGTCTCACAGCTGTTTTATAACATGACTGGTGGTAGTCAGTTCTAAAGCTGTCAGAATCCATTCTTTCAGTAACGAAAGCTGACCATGATGCGGAGTGTTGACTTGTGGCAAAGAAGGTAGGAAGAGATAGGTATGAGCATAGGTATTGTGATCAGATTACAAAACTCTTTATATTTGCTTGTATTCAGAACACTGGACATAGGGTGTCACAGCTATCATATAAAAGAAAATCATTGTTTTGGTTAACTGAGTTTGTTCACAAAGTAGTACTTTCATTGTATTTCTTTTTTAGTTTTAGCAAAAAACCTTTTTCAAATATGTCTTATGCATTTCCTTACATTCTTAAAACAAAATGAACATAATTTTACCTTTTAGTGATTCAGGGTCATTAATATGAATATCAGTTATTATTCTGTACTATATGTGATAATGACTAAGGTTTGTTCAGGTGTTTCTGCCTTTACATTAAGTAGCTATAGCCTGCAGTGATTTTGAGTTTTTATTTTCTCTCCTCTTTGTCTGTCTTTTCACTTGCTTTATGTTGTCATGTTTCACTGCTACCCATTGATAGCACTTTCCTGTCTCTTTTCATGTGCTTTGTGCTAGAATACCAAACAATTAATTTAGTTAGACTTGTATTTAAACTAAGAGTTAAGGGATTCTGAATAAGTGCTTCTCACACAGAGTACCTTTTGCTGTATGGATTTAAAACTTGCTGTCAGAGGCCTTTTTTGCTTACTTCTTAATTCTTGGGTTTATTCTAGTGCTGTGAGACTATTCAAAAGGTAGATATGGATGAGTGAGGGTTGCCTGTAATTAGATTTTATATCCAGTCCACAGTGACTTCTCATTTAAATCCATTTTCTTTTTAATTCCGTAATTTTCTATTTTTTTAGTATCAATTTGTTCCTTTATTTGAAGTCCAGTACTGAAATGATTATTAGTATATAGTACCTCAGGGCCATCATAAGTAATTACACAGCAAATTCTTTTCTAATTTCCTTACTCAGCATTTCCTGAAAATTACATTTTTGAATTCTTTTTACAATTGGGAAACTTAATTTCTTTATGGAATTGAAAATAAAGCTTTTGGTTATTTCAAATGTACTTCCTCACCAATGTTATTACTAGAAAGAACAGCAGATTAACTAGTCGCCTTTCTACTTGCAGAAGATACACCTGAATTATGTTCCACAAAATAGTTATCTGTTCTCTTTTTAAATGAGTAGAGAAAGAAATTACCTTTGAAGAATAACAGGGTTGGAATTCGTGAGTGAGAGTCAGTGTGAAGTAATATTTGAAGGAAATGGCTTTAGGGGTGAGAACTCATCCGGATACAGCATTTTTACTTTGCTGTGCCTGTGAAGGTATAGGATGACATCATCAGACATAATTTTTTAAATACTTAGTTATTTAATTCAATCAGAGGGATGCTTTAAATGACATTTTGCCCTAAATATACTTTCTTTAAAAAGACATTTTTCTTATTCTATAGAAAGTTGTATCAGTTCAAATATTTATAAAATGCCAAACAACTGATGTTTTCAGGTCTCTTCCCACTATTTTTAGTCCTTTGTTTCTTTGATATCTAATTGTTTTAGCCAATACATATACAAGTAATTAAAGACGTAGAAAGAAAAATAAAATTCTGTCTTCTGATATTTTTGTCATTCATGTATGTTTTCTGTCATCTTGTAAAATATTTCCCTTGGTTATAGAAAATAAATGTTTAAGTTAGCAGCTATAACTTTAAAGTTGTGCACAAATCTATGCAGAATATGTGAGAGCTTGCCTCCGTCTTCTAAAAGTGAGCCCAGAATGTAAACATGTGAGCTGTTGAAGAGCAGAGTGTTCATTCTGATAAATAGTTTATTTTCGCTATTTTTAAGTAAATGCATATAATCTTTATCTGAATGAAAGTGTAAAGATATTTATCTCCATTTCTGTCTTAAATTTGGCTCTCTAACACATTTTTTCTAAAAACATGAGGGAGTATATTTAAAGATTGATTAGATGGATACCTATCTATCCATCTACTTATTTATTATTTCTGGGTCCAGCTTAAAATTCTGACTATTTTGAACATTTTTTAGGTCAAAGGCTTGCTACCAAGATTGAAGGAAAAAGTTGATCTTCTGGTGTTTAATCCTCCCTATGTAGTGACTCCACCTGAAGAGGTAAGACATACAACAAAATTTAATTACTAATATTTTCAGCTTTTTTCTATCTAAAAGTCAAACATACTTCATCATATGACATCAGTCAGCCGCTAATAACACAGACTGCTCTCATTTTACTTGTAATTATCAATTATTGGATACTATTGGTAGACATAGGAAAGGAACCTGAAACTAATGGAAATACAAACTGTGGTCCATATCTATTCTTTAAAATCCCATCCAAATCAAGCCATGGTGTTTAAATTCATGTATCTGTGTGTACCTTTATCATGAATAACAAATTTGCAAAAAAAAAATATTTTTAATCACCTTAAATTCACATAGGAATTATTTCTGAAAGCCTTAGCTTTCCTCCTTTCACAGGTGTCAGGAAGTGGGGGTGGGGGAAAGCAGTCCTCAACTCAGGTAGGAAAAAGCTGTAACCCTGACATGCATCGCTGTAGCATTTCCAGTGATGAAGAGGAAAACCGCAGTAACCATTTCCCAGTTTAAAGAAAGAATGGTCAAAGCAGACAAAAGTTTAGTGATGGACTAGCTAGCTTTCCTCTGAATTATTGTACCCATTTTATTCTTTGATGATCACTCTCTGGCAAGGCTGATAAATATTACATTCAC
Source organism: Leucopleurus acutus (assembly GCF_964270905.1). Taxonomy (NCBI): domain Eukaryota; kingdom Metazoa; phylum Chordata; class Mammalia; order Artiodactyla; family Delphinidae; genus Leucopleurus; species Leucopleurus acutus. The sequence goes on along the minus strand of NC_139147.1, from coordinate 15,898,041 downwards.
CTTTACCAAGATGGGAAGGGTCTATATTGCTGCTGTTACTACTGAGAAGTTGTTGCTCCCCTGACATATGAACTCATGTGAGAAGGAAAGTCATTGTCATAAGGTGAACAGCAGTTTTGGGAAATGCAGCTTAATAAAACTTTTTTTAATATATAAATTTATTTATTTTTGGCTGTGTTGGGTCTTCGTTGCTGCACGCGGGCTTTCTCTAGTTGCAGCGAGTGGGGGCTACTCTTTGTTGTGGTACGCGGGCTTCTCACTGTGGTGGCTTCTCGTTGCAGAGCAAGGGCTCAAGGCACGTGGGCTTCGGTAGTTGTGGCATGTGGGCTCAGTAGTTCTGGCTTGCAGGCTCTAGAGCGCAGGCTCAGTAGTTGAGGCGCACGGGCTTAGTTGCTCCTCTGCATGTGGGAACTTCCCGGACCAGGGATTGAACCCATCTCCCCTGCACTGGCAGGAGGATTCTTAATCACTGCACCACCAGGGAAGTCCCTGCAGCTTAATAAAACTCTTTAGAAAAGCACTATGGAAATAAATATCAAGCGTGACCAGTAATCTCAGTCTTTGAGATCTAATTTAGGAAAATGATTAACAATAGAATATAAATTGTAATTTACAAAAATATGTTTAGTGCACCTTTATTTATGAAAACAAGTAATATGAACCTATATATGTAACAGAAGAGAGACAGTTAAGTAAATCATGGTTTATCAGGTCTACAGACTACTGGGAAGACTAGTGAATGAGGAGGAGATTCTGGGAACATGGTGAGATGAATGGGCTTCCTTTCTCCCACATTCCTACTCCTAAGCTGTGTGTGTAATTATGTAGGTAATTGAGTGTGGGCAATGACTTGGGCTTTGTCACAGTTGCAACAGAGAGAGCTAGTGTCATAATTTCCAGTAGCTGAGCAATTAGCTGGAGAGCAGGGTTAAATACAGCACAACAAAGATTTTCTGGAGCCTGAAAATATGTTTTACTATGTAAAACATTAGGAAATGAATTTAAAGATAATGTAGTCTCTGTCAAGACCTGAATCAGTGGTATGGAAACCAAATGAAAATATTTCAGTGCCTTGAGCATGAAGATAAAAAAAAAGGAAACAATGAAGGTAAAAGTTAAGAGACTTAGAGGTTAGATCCAGGAGACATACAAATAATAGGAGTTTGTACATATAAAAAGTTGTTGCTATACTTACTATTCCATCCCTCAACATGAGGTTAGGTACTGTTGGTTTGTACCTGTGACTTATAAAGGATCAGGGGAAGGCACAGCAAAGCCCAGGTAGTAGGCAGTCAGCAGACCACCAAACGTGACTCCTTCCAGAGATGAAAACTTCCCCTCCATGGCCTGTGAGAATGTGCTTGTTGCCAGGAGATCCTCCTGGAGGGTGGTCTCTAGTGCAAGCAGACAAACCTGGCTGAGCATCCCTGGGGGGCGTGTAAACAGGGTCCAGCACAGAGGGCTCCTAGTCCACACTGAAACAGAAGTGACAAGGGACAGGCTTGGCAAAAGCTGTCATCACCATGCACTCTTTCCAGGGGTAACTTTACCCTGTGAAACATCCAGAGAATGGGCTCCACCAAAATAAGGGAGTAAGCCAAGAAACGGGAAGATATGGGCCCCAGAAAAAGGGAATTCTTGGAATGTTAGAAAAGGGAAGTCTCCAGGATGAAAGGCATGACAAAAAAAGCAGAGGAACTGATAAATTCCCTAGTATGATTAACTATGTGGGAAATTATATTGAGGAACTTATGATAAATATGAGAATAATTTAGATACAAAAAAATTAAGCAAATGGACATGCTGAATGCCCATCAATAGCTAAATAAGAAATGATACTCTAACACAATAAAATATTATGCAGCCATTAAAAAGGAAATTGAACTATACCTGATCACATGAAGAGATTTCCATATGGTACTGTTGAGAAAAGCAAGATACAGGCAAGAATGTAGATATAATCCTTTTTTTGTAAAACACGGACAAAAAAGAAAAACGTGTGTGTGTGTGTATGTAAGATGGGAGGGTAGCAGACAAGCAAAACAGGAAAAGGGAAAAGTACAGTTTTTTTTTTTAAAGGAGGTATACGAACATATTTCTCTTAATTGTACATGTATATGGTTATAGGTATAAAGAAATTCATTTTTACGGGCTTGCGGGATCTTAGTTCCCCAACCAGGGATCAAACCTATCCCCCCTGCAGCAGAAGTGTGGAGCCCTAACCACTGGACCGCCAGGCAATTCCCAAGAAATTATTTTTAATGGGGAAATATATGCCATGATAAATGAATAAAAGCAGAATGTATAATTGTATGTAAATAATTTAAACTAAAATGTGGACAAAAACCATTAAAGGGATTAGGAAGAAAATAATTGTATTAGGGTTTAAGTAGTTTTTGAGTGATTTCATCAAGATATTCTTTTTTTTAACATTTTTATTGGAGTATAATTGCTTTACAATGGTGTGTTGGTTTCTGCTTTATAACAAAGTGAATCAGTTATACATATACATATATCCCCATATCTCTTCCCTCTTGCATCTCCCTCCCTCCCACCCTCCCTATCCTACCCCTCTAGGTGGTCACAAACCACCTAGCTGATCTCCCTGTGCTGTGTGACTGCTTCCCACTAGCTATCTATATTACATTTGGTAGTGTATATATGTCCATATATACACTACCACTCTCTCACTTTGTCCCCTTCCCCGTGTCTTCAAGTCCATTCTCGAGTAGGTCTGCATCTTTATTCCTGTCCTGACCCTAGTTTCTTCATGAACACTTTATTTTTTCCTTAGATTCCATATATATGTGTTAGCATATGGTATTTATTTTTCTCTTTCTGACTTACTTCACTCTGTATGACAGACTCTAGGTCCATCCACCTCACTACCAATAACTCAATTTCATTTCTTTTTATGGCTGAGTAATATTCCATTGTATATATGTGCCACATCTTCTTTATCCATTCATCTCTCGATGTATTCTTAAGTTTTAGAAACAATATACAGTGTTAAGCATCTAAAGATTTTTAATACTATATAAACTCATGGGTTTTGTTTCTATACTGTAATTAGATCATGGTAGGAAAAAATGCTTCAATGTACTTTTATGTAATAAATGGGTTCCTGAAAAAGGGCTGTAGTACTCTCAGTAATCTAGAAGACAGCCAGATACAGTGAGACATTTTGAAACTTTGTTTCTGCAGAGTAGATCTCTTATAATACAAGTTCTCCCTTTTAGTTTCTTCCTAATTGTTCTATATTAAGAATTTAAACATTGTATTAATAGTATCAACTATTATTAAACCACATTATTATGCACAGAGCACTGTTCTCAAACTTTAAATATACTTCCTCATTTATTCCTAAAGGACAAAAATAATTTTTTACCATTTTCCTAATTTTACAGATAAAACTGTTGTTTTTCTAATTTTACAGGTAAGAGAGGAAACTAATTCATCAAGATTACAGACTTATCTATATAAGATTTGGAGACATGAAGGGTTCTGTAAGGGCGTTTTCTCCTGTAGTGCCAGCTGCCATAATTAAATGTGAAATGGTGACAGATATTTAGGACCTTTAGCTTTATGTTGCTAATCACACAAAGATTTATCCCAAGGGCAAAAGAAAAAAAAGATTACAGGCTTATGCAAGGTCACACATGCTAGGAAATGATGGGGCTCAGATTCAGCTTTACTGCTGCCTCCTCATCAGCAGTAAAATAAAAAGTACATTACTGTTTGGTGAACGTTACTTGTCAAAAAGATTCAGTTTTTTTTAATGTAACTTAAGTCAAAACAGAACAATCTTTCTAATTGGTCACAGGTAAGGAGTCACGGGATAGAGGCAGCTTGGGCTGGTGGCAGAAATGGTCGTGAAGTCATGGACAGATTGTTTCCACTGGCTCCAGAGCTCCTTTCACCAAGAGGATTGTTCTATTTAGTCACCATTAAAGAAAACAATCCAGGTAATACAGACCAGTTTATCTTTTAACCATTTACTTTGCTGAAATCAAGGCTAATTATGTCAAAGATGGTAGTAACCCAGAATGTTAATGAATGTAATCACTGACAACAGATAATACAGACATAACATTCATGTTGAAAGAGGAGAGAGATTTTTTAGAGGTAGATTTTTCTGATTTTAAAGAGTATTGTCTTTTTTGGAGTGAGGGAGATTTTTTTCCCTAATTTATCAACTAATATTCAAATACAGAATCTATAATCTTCTTAAAACACCTCACCCTCAGTTCACCCTGTGAATTTTCTCTCTATATTCTAGTCTTCATGTCTTGGCAGTTCTGCTGCATACTCTTTAGTTCATCTGAAGTTTTATCATGAAAGGTATCTCCTGATAGGATTTTTATATCTTGGTTTTCAGATTACTTGGTTAACTAAATCGACCATAATCTCTCTTCTCTTTTCTGTACATCTCAGGTTTGATTATTATCTTATATGTTACATTCTCAGCCCCTCAAATCACATCATATTTAACTAGGGTTTTCGGATTGTTTGGTTTTGAGGGTTTGTTTTTTGTGACTCCAGTTTCTTGGTTTCATCTTTTTAGTGTTAGTTATTTAGAAAGAGAAGGTCTTGCTTTTTTCAGGACTCTTTAAAGAAATAAGCTACTTCATTTACTACCACTTTTCAATGTCAGTATATGATTTGCACACACTCTTGTTGGCATTTTTCATCCAAAAGGGAGGATATAGGGCAGAGATTAGAGCCAAGCAACTAAAAAATGAATCATTTACTGTAATAGCAAGTATAACTAACGTTTCTGTTGAGTCCAGAGTAGGCTACCACTGCAAAGCAGTTATTCAGTCTGATTAGAATTCTCAGCAACACCCTGAAAATCCAAGGTGCTCTCATCTGTCTGAAGTCCAAGTTCACTTCAATGGAAATTACATGGTATACGCTATTTTCTTAGATAAATAGAATTTGTAAATAGTCTGTGTTTATCATCTTATTAAACTGTTTAGTGATAATATGTACTTCACCATATGATTTAATTGGATTTTACCTTTTGTTTTAATTTTCGTTTTAGAAGAAATTTTGAAAATAATGAAGACAAAAGGTCTACAAGGGACCACTGCACTTTCCAGGCAAGCAGGCCAAGAAATCCTTTCAGTCCTCAAGTTCACCAAGTCCTAATCTACAGTGTGTGCTACTGAAAGTTGCATGCATTTGGCATATTTTGAAACAGAAGTCATTTCTTAGTTAACAAATAAAGTCAGAAATTTGTCATATAGAAAAAGGCAGAAGAGTAAGGCATTTCCTTTTGCCCAGGAATCAGGCCTACAGAAATATTTGCACAAATGCAAGTAAATATATATAATATATATATAATTTGAATTTTATATATTACATATATGTGGAGAATATATAATAAATTATATTTGTAGGGCTTCCCTGGTGGCGCAGTGGTTGAGAGTCCACCTGCCGATGCAGGGGACACGGGTTCGTGCCCCGGTCCGGGAAGATCCCACATGCTGGCGGAGCGGCTAGGCCCATGAGCCATGGCCTCTGAGCCTGCACATCCGGAGCCTGTGCTCTGCAACGGACGAGGCTACAACAGTGAGAGGCCCGCGTATCGCAAAAATATATATATATATATGTGTATTTGTATATGAAGAGGATGTTCATTTCAGCATTACTTGTAATGGCAAAGCAATGAAGTTAACCTAAATGTCCATCAGCAAAGGGATTGGTAAAATAAATTACAGTATGTTCATGTTACTGAACATGAGTGACATATCCAGCCATTAAACACAAGTAAGTTCTGTATATACTGAACCAGAAGAGGTTCATGATGTACTACTGATTAGTGAAAAAAATCAAGTTGCAAAATAGTACTAACCTATATGTATATTTTTGAAAAACTAACAAAGAAAGTTTGTGTGTATGTGTATATAAGAAATTCTCAAAAGGTAAATAACAGGTGGGAATAGAGGAACTTTCATTCTTTTGTGTTGGCATTTGTACAATCATAGTGTATTCTGTAATTAAACACAATCGTTTATTTAAAAGGTTTTAAGTTTACCTTTACTTATTGTCTCCATTCTCTTTCTATTATTTAGAATGGCTTCTTCCTCCATTCTTCTCCTTGGTCACGTTTTTCCGACTTTTTATCCTCTATCATATATTTCTGTTTTCTTCTTGCATATATATTGCAGACTGCTTTCATTTTTTTCTTAGGTCCAGGAGAGTTGTATGTAAATAAACCCAGTACTCAAATTAATCACATTTTTAAGAGCCCACATGTATCTTTCAAGAAATGTCAAATTACCTTTACTAAATTTAGGAACCTCTTCTGTAACTTCCCCACCATTTAAAATATACAGTTGACCCTTGAACAACATGGGTTTGAACTGTACGGGTCCACTTATACACAGATCTTTTTCAATAAAGACACACTACAGTATTTCACAATCAGTGGTTGGTTGAAGCCGTGGATGCCATGGAGGGCTGACTGTAGAGTTATATGTGGATTTTTGACTGTGAGGGGGGTCAGTGCCCTAACCCCGGTGTTGTTCAAGGGTCAGCTGTATTTATCAAAATCAATTAGCAGGACTGTGTAGGACCAGAGTGAGAGCAATCTATAATTTTTTAATTTGGCTACATTCAGAATCACCTGAGGAAGTTGAAGATTATGCATTCCTAAGCCCCACCATAAACCCATGGAATATTCTGCTGACCAGACCTAAAAACTGTATTTTTTAAAATGTACTTCTCAACATTCTTTAGTCACCCTGTCAAATTTTAGAACTATTGCTTTACATGGCATGCTCATTTAATCCTTTGGACAATCCACAGAAAGAATAGAATTATCCACCTTTGATGTTCAGAAAGGTTAAATAATTTGTTCAAAGAAGCACAGTAGTAAAGAGTGAAAACAGTATGGCAACATTTCAAACACAGATCTGACTCCAAAAGCTGTCTTTTTCTTTGCTTATGCTGCTTTCAGCAGCAAAAATGTCAAAATTAGTATTATCTTAAATCTGATATCTGTAAATAAATTTCCATTCCCAGAAACAGTGCCATCTGAATGAAGTCTTATAGTAAATAACCTCTTGTATCCCAGGAGAAAAAAAAATTAACCTTAGAATTTTATTGTGGGCTCTTAGTCATAGTTTTGGGGAATGAGGTCCTGAATGCTTTTTCAAATAATGTTTGAAATACTTTTAAATGAGTATAGAGGACTTCTATCAACATAGGAAACTAAACATAGAAATGCTATATAAAACACCAAGGACTTGACATACATAGCTGTTGCAGACTGAATTGTGTCTCCCCCGCTACCCCACCCCTGTCACCACCACCAAATGCATGTGTTGAAGCCCTAATCCCCTCTTACCTCAGAATATGACTGTATTTAGAGATAGGGCCTTAAGAGAGGTAGTTAAATAAAAAGGCCGTTAGGGTGGGCCCTAATCCAATCTGGTGTTCTTTTTTTTTCTTACTGGGGTATAGTTATTTTACAATGTTGTTAGTTTCTACTGTACAGTGAAGTGGAGTTCCCTGTGCTATACAGCAGGTTCTCATTAGTTATCTGTTTTATACATATTAGTGTATGTATGTCAATCCAAATTTCCCAATTCATCCCACCCCCGCTTTCCCCCTTGGTGTTCATGCATTTGTTCTCTACATCTGTGTCTCTATTTCTGCCTTGCAAACTGGTTCATCTGTACCATTTTTCTAGATTCCACATATATGTGTTAATATATGATATTTGTTTTTCTTTTTCTGACTTACTTCACTCATATGACAGTCTCTAGGTCCATCCACGTCTCTACAAATGACCCAATTTTGTTCCTTTTTATGGCTGAGTAATATTCCATTGTATGTATGCACCACATCGTCTTTATCCATTCATCTGTCGATGAAGGACATTTGCTTCCATGACCTGGCTATTGTAAATAGTGCTGCAGTGAACATTGTAGTGCATGTGTGACTGGTGTCCTTTTAAGGAAAGGAGATTAAAAAACATCAGGAATGCTTGCACACAGAGGAAAGACCATGTGAGGACACAGAAGATGGCCACCTTCAGGCCAAGGAAAGAGGTCTGAGGAGAAAACAACCTGCTTCTACTTTGATCTTGGACTCCTAGACTCCAGAACAGTGAGGAAATAAATGTCTGCTGTTTAAGCCATTCATCCTGTGTTATTTTGTCATGGCAACCCTAGCAAGCTAATAGCCAAAGACAGGGAAATACCCATATTCTGCAAACAGTCAATTAGAGCGGAGGGAAAAAATTAACTCAGAATTGGTCACCCAAGGAATGCAGATACTGGAATTGTTATATAGAATATTTGAAATATTTAGAGCTAACATAGTCACGAAGGAGACACACAAGAAGATACTGTTTGGAAAGAAGAAATTCAAGGCAACTTTTAAAAATGAGAAATAGAATTCCTGAAATCAAAAGCCACTATGGGGACTTCCCTGATGGTGCAATGGTTAAGAATCTGCCTGCCAATGCAGGGGACATGGGTTCAAGCCCTGGTCTGGGAAGATCCCACATGCCATGGAGCAACTAAGCCCACGTGCTGCAACTACTGAAGCCTGCACGCCTAGAGCCTGTACTCTGCAACAAGAGAAGCCCCCGCAATGAGAAGCCCATACACTGCAATGAAGTTTAACCCCTGCTCGCTGCAACTAGAGAAAGCCCGCACACAGCAACAAAGACACAATGCAGCCAAAAATAAATAAATAAATAATTTTTTTTTAAAAAAGCCACTGTGGAGAGGGTAAAAAAATAGCTAACAAGAGAGTTAATGAACTGAAAGAAACTCACAGAATGTAGCTCTGAGCGACAAAAAGAAAACATGAAGAAAAATAATGATTATGGAGGATAGAATGCAAAGGTCTAGCAAAACAAGAATCCCAAAAAGAATGTAAGAAAGAGAGAGACTGTTTGGAAAGGTAATGGCTAATGTTTTTCCTGAACTGACCCTTTAAAAAGAAGATGAGGCCTCTCTCATCTTCTGAGATGGACCACACTCTGTCTTTGGAGTGTGTATCTCCCTGAATAAACCTTTCACTTTACTATGGCTCGCTCTTGGATTCTTTCCTGCAACAATGTGAAGAAATCAGGAAAATATAGACCATAACCAGGGGAAAATCAATCAGTAGAAACAGACCCAACAATGATAGATTATAAACTACTAAACAAGGACTTTAAGATAGTTATTATAAATATTATGAATAAGTACAAAGATATAAAGAAAAACTTGAATATAATGAGAAGTAAACATTTTAAAAGAACTAAGTGGAACTTCTAAAGATCAAAAATATGATATCTGAAGTAAAATTATCACTACAAGGGATTAACAGAGGAAAAGATCAGTGAATGAGAAAACAGTGACAGCACGATCCAAATACAAAAAGGGAGATTTAAAACCAAACAAAAAACACTGAAAATATAGGAACAAAACCTCAGTGATCTGTGGGACAATATAAAGCAGGACAGTATATATGCAGTCAAATTCCCAGAAAGAGAAGAGAAAGAGTAGGAGAACTGAAAAAGAAGTGTTTAAAGAGCTGATAGCCAAAATTTTTCAAAATGATAGAAATTATAGGTCTTCCCTGGTGGCACAGTGGTTAAGAATCCCCCTGCCAATGCAGGGGACATGGGTTTGGGCCCAGATTCAGGCCCTGGTCCGGGAAGATCCCACATGCTGTGGAGCAACTAAGCCCATGTGCCACAACAACTGAGCCTGCACTCTAGAGCCTGTGAGCCTCAACTACTGAGCCCATGCACCACAACTACTGAGCCCGTGCACCACAACTACTGAAGCCCGCATTCTAGAGCCCGTGCTCCGCAACAAGAGAAGCCACCGCAATGAGAAGCCCACGCATCGCAACGAAGAGTAGCCCCTGCTTGCCGTAACTAGAGAAAGCCCGTGCGCAGCAACAAAGACCCAACACAGCCAAGAATAAATAAATTAATTAATTCAAAAGAAGATGAATCCTGGAAGCAAAAAATGGATAAAGGAGAATCCACACCTAGACATATAGTAGTGATATTGCAAAACACCAAAGGCAAAGAGATTTTAGAAAGCAATCAAAGAGAAGGAAGGTACACATCACTATAAAGCAGATGTTGACAAACTGTGTTTGTAAATAAAATGTTAGGACACCACCACTCCGGTTCATTTCTGCATTGCCTGTGGCTGCTTTGGACTTCAGTGGCAGAGTTGAGTAACTGCAACAGTTACCATTGAAACCATATGGCCCACAAACCACAAAATATTTACTCTTTGTTCCTTTAATATGTTTGCCAACCCCTGCTATAAAAGAACTATAATTGAAACAACAACAGAATTCTTAAACAGCTACAGTGGAAGCCAGAAGCCAGTGGAGTAAGATCTTCAAAATGTTGACAGTAGTGGTCCACCTATTGTGTTTCTAGCAAAACTCTTACAAGTGAGGTTTTAAAAAGTAACATTTACAGGTAAAAATGAAGGCGTTTACCAATAAGAGATCTACAGTAAAGGAACTTCTAAAAACGTATTTCAGAAAAAAAGGAAAAACATCCCAGGGGTCTCAAATGGAAAAAATAACTGATAGCAAATAAAATGTGAAAGATGTACATAAATGCAAACAAACATTATATAAAATACTACTAGTAATTACAGTGTGATTTAATTGGTTTGAAAATAGAAATAATAAATATTGAACAGCTGTGTATAAATTAGGTAGGGCATTTTGATTAGGGTGAAAGTGTTCTAAATTCTTTGCAATGTTCAGGAGGTAAAAGTAGTACTTAATATGTATGTGTGGTAGGCTGAATAATGGTCCCCAAAGATATCTATATTCTAACCCCTAGAACCCTTTGAATGTTACTTTATACAACAAAAGGAACTTGGCAGAAGTGATTAAGGATTTTGAGATGGGAAGATTATCCTGGATTATCTAGGTAGGCCCTAAGTGTAATCACAAGTGTATTATAAGAGAGAGGCAGGGGCTTCCCTGGTGGCGCAGTGATTGAGAGTCTGCCTGCTGATGCAGGGGACACGGGTTCGTGCCCCAGTCTGGGAAGATCCCACATGCCGCAGAGCGGCTGGGCCCATGAGCCATGGCCGCTAAGCCTGCGCATCCGGAGCCTGTGCTCTGCAATGGGAGAGGCCACAACAGTGAGAGGCCCGCGTACCACAAGAAAAAAAAAAGAGAGAGGCAGAGGGATATTTTAATACAAAAGAGGAGAAGTTTATTATGATGATGCTGCTGGCTTTGAAGGTGGAACAGGGGACCACGAACTAAAGGATCGCAAGGAATCAGCCCTGGAAGCTAGAAAAGGCAAGGAAATGATTCTCTCCTAAAGCCTCCCAAGGGAGTGAGACCCTGCTGACACCTTGATTTTGGCCCAGAGAACCCCATTTCAGACTTCTGGCCACCAGAACTGCAAGAGAATAAGTTCCTGTTGTTCTAAGCCACTAAGGTTATGGTAATTTGTTCCAGCAGCCATAGGAAGCTAATACAGTATGGTCAAAGTTCAAGGGTAACCACCAAAATACTAGAAACAGGAGAGGAAGACAGAAAATTATAAAACAAAAAGACTCAATTAAAAAAAAAAGACAAATAGGGCTTCCCTGGTGGTGCAGTGGTTGAGAATCTGCCTGCAAATGCAGGGACACGGGTTCGGGCCCTGGTCTGGGAGGATCCCACATGCTGCAGAACAACTAAGCCCATGAGCCACAACTACTGAGCCTGCGCATCTGGAGCTTGTGCTCTGCAACAAGAGAGGCCGCGACAGAGAGAGGCCTGTGCACCACGATGAAGAGTGGCCCCTGCTCGCCGCAACTAGAGAAAGCCCTCGCACAGAGACGAAGACCCAGCACAGCCAAAAATAAATTAATTAAAAAAAACTTTTTTAAAGCTAAAAAAAACACAAATAGAAAAAGGGGGTAAATCAAGGTAATGAGATATAATTTAGAATATCTCAGTTATCCAAGTAATTGAATTAAACTCACTAGCTAAAAGAAAATGTTATAATTTTTAAATTTCAATTATACAGTGATTCTAAGAGACTTACCTGAAGTATAGTACATTTTAAGATGGAAATAAAAGGATGGGAAAAGATATATTAGACAAATCAACAGGCTGAGATAGCTACATTAATAGTTGACTATACTGGGTTGAATAGTGTTCCCCCCAAAATTCACGTCCATCCAGAACCTGTGAATGTGACCTTATTGGGAAATAGGGTCTTTGCAGATGTAATTAAGGTGACATCATACTGGACTAGGGTGGGCCCTAAATCCAATGTGATGGTTGTCTTTGTAAGAAGAAGGATATTTGGATGTAGAGACACAGACACAGGGAAAATACCACATGAAGATGAGGCAGAGATTGGAGTGATGAGTCTACAAGCCAAGGAGTGTCAAGGATTGCCACCAACTACCAGAAGCTGGAAGAGGCAAGAAAGGATTCTTCCCCAAAGCCCTCATGGGGAGCATGGTCCTGCTGACACCTTGACTTCAGACTTCTAGCCTCCAGAACTCAGAGAGAATAAATTTCTATTGTTTTAAGCCACCCAGCTGTGTGGTATTTTGTTACAGCAGCTTTGGGAAGCTAATACACTGACAATAAGTTACAAGCATTACTAGGGATAGAAATGAACACTAAAGAATGATAAAAGGTGTACAGGCAGATATTCACAGTTATAAACTTGAATGTAACTGTAAAGGAGCCTCATACTATATAAAATAAAAAGAGAAATGCAAGTTTAAGCTGACCGATCAGTCATACGGGAAGATTTCAAATCCCCTCTCAATTACCACAACATCAAGATTTACAAAAAAACATAAAGGTAGATTTGAACAATAGAAATGTTTGATTTATAGACTAACGTATAATAGAGCTCTGGAGCCAACAATTAGAGAATACATAAGCATACATGGGATGTTTACAAACATAATTACCTATTAGGCCAAAAGCAAGTCCCTGTAATAATCAAAGGATCAGTATCATATAGCTCATATTCTCTGATTATAAAGTAATTAGGTTACAAATCACTAAGAAAAAGATAAATTTTAAAACTCTTCATACATTTGCAAAATTTAAAACATGCTTCTAAATAATTTATAGGTCAAAATTAAGTGATAATGGGCATTTTTTAAATGACTGAATTATATGAAAATTTCAACATCAGAACTTAGGGAATTCAGTGGAAGTAAAACTTAGAAGGAAATTTACAGCCTTAAATGCTTATAAAAGAAAAGAAGAAAGGCTTAGAATTAATATACTAGGTGTCCAACTTGAGAAGCTAAAATAAATTCTCTAAAAAAGTAGGAAAATTGGCAATATGATATAGATGAGAGCAAAAATTGATTTTATTTTTATTTATTAATTTATTTTGGCCGCACTGTGCAGCCTGTGGGATCTTAGTTCCCTGACCAGGGATTGAACCCAGGCCCTCGGCAGTGAAAGTGCTGAGTCCTAACCACTGGACTGCCAGGGAATTCCCAAAAGTTGATTTTAAAAAAAAGATACAATAATATATCAAAGGACAAATATCTGAAAAATGAGAAATTCTGATTATATTGATAATGAAAAAGAGAAGTCACAAATGAAAATATATGAACACTTGGATGCCAATAATTTTTACATAGAGATGAAATGGACAACTTCCTAGAACTTTCTCAAGCTTCAGCATTCACTACAATATCCTGTATGGGTTGTTAAACCACAAGATAAAGGTAGCACATGTTTGCATCTGAGTCGTTTTCTCAGGCTGGTCCCTGCTTATAGATGTTTAGAGGTCCAAAATCTCTTTTCATTTTGGATGGTCTCAGTCCAAGTTGTATTTCCGCTGACGTAGTTCTCTTTAAAATTTTAAGGTCTCCTGAAAATCATTTTGGGGTTAACTCGATTAGATATATGCCACACACATAAATCTTTTCAAAATAAGCTCTGCTCTACCTTGGGCTTCTGTTGAGATATCTTAGGGTTAATGCCCTTAAGCTTCCTAGAGGCCCTATTATTTAAAAGAATCTGTGAGGCTCATCCTTAAAATATTTAAAGAGCCTTTATTCTGACTGAAAATACTCTAAGACACCACCTTTGATCTTTCTGAGGTCTTAGTGAAGGATTTTATAGTCATACCTTTAATTTCATCTTTAGGCCATGAATTTGATTTTTGCTCCAAATGGCAAAGTGAAAACAACTTAGGCTGAGTTTCACTGTCATTCTCACAGATCTATAAACTCCAACTAGATTGGCTTAGCTCATTGGCATAGGCAGTAGAATTGGTAAGAAAAACCTCATGATTTAAGTGAAGAGTGGGAAAGGAGTGTGAAGTACAAGTCAACAGGGAGACTTGTTTCCAACCTATAGCCCTTGGCTGTGGGTCCTATGACAGTAATTTTGCAAACGTCCCATAACAACATTTTGGGGAGTGGATTACCGTATGAAGGCCCATTGGCTCCAGTAAGCTAGCACTAATGGCGGTTCCACAGAAAACACTGCAGGACATGGCACTGTCAAACAATGTAAAGGATCTGAGATTTTACCCTACTTGTAAGCTAACAGGTTAACCTGACACACTCTCACTGTTGGCAGAAGAAAGAATGCTTCTCGATCAGAGACAGAGAACTTTATTACTCAGCTTATCAATTAATATGAGCATCAGCATATTTTCATCAGCTTCTCCTTGCCCTGGAGTCCTATGGGAGTAACATGGATGGACCCAGAAGGATAACTAGTGTACACAGTGGGTTGCATTATAGAAGAGAAACCCTGAACTTAAGGGAACCCCAATTTTTCCGTGTGGGCATTAAGCATGCCTTCCCTTTGCTGTGGAGACACTGTGTTTATTAGACTGGAGGGTAAGAGTAACTGCTCTTCGAGAAATGTCTTCTCTCTGCTTTGGAGAGAGACACTATCACTATTTTCTAAAGGATTGTCGCTCTACAAATGTATTTTAAAAAATTATTTATTTTATTTATTTATTTTTGGCTCCGTTGGGTCTTCGTTGCTGCGTGCGGGCTTTCTCTAGTTGCGGTGAGCAGGGGCTACTCTTCATTGCAGTGCACGGGCTTCTCATTGCAGTGGCTTCTCTTGTTGCAGAACATGGACTCCAGGCATACGGGCTTCAGTAGTTGTGGCACGCAGGCTCAGTAGTTGTGGCACACGGGCTTAATTGTTCCACGGCATATGGGATCTTCCTGGACCAGGGCTCGAACCCATGTCCCCTGCATTGGCAGGCAGATCCTTAACCACTGTGCCACCAGGGAAGCCCTATACAAATATTCTTGAAGAGATAATCCAGAACAAAGGGAAGTTAGTGCCTTAATTTCAAGACATGAAGAAACACAAGAGATCCATGAAGATTTATCTTCCAACATGCATCTTCAGCCAAGTGGGGGAGATACCAGGGACTAAGAACAGTGACTGCATGTCCATAGGGCCTTCTGCTGAGACACTGCAGTGAGTATCATAGCTCATGTGACAAGAGTCCCACAGACTGGGTCTTCTGGCTCAGAGCCCCTGAGCATAGCTGCCACAATAGGGTGATAGTTGAGATTTTGGTTAAAGGTTAGGTCCTACGGGTCCAATCCTATTCAAGACACTACAGCTAGGGCTATGATAACCAGCTGGTTTCAAACAGGTGACAACTAGTGAAATTTAACCATTCACCATTGCCAGAATTCAGAAAACATTAGTGAGTCTCCTGAAGTTTGGTGGCACTGACAGAGGCTTCTGTTAACAGCTTTGGGGTGCTATTCATGTTGTGTTGATCTAGTTCAAGGGCTGGCAAACTACAGCCCACAGGTGAAATCTGGCCCACTACCTGCTTTTGTAAATAAAGTTTTATTGGACCACATCTTTTCATTCATTCATTTGCTTTTGCGATACACTGGCAGAGTTAAATAGTTGCCCATAAAGCCTAAAATATTTACTACTTGGCCCTTTACAGAAAGTTTGACAACCCCTGTTCGAGTTAACCAGGGAGAAAATCGAGCAATGCTTCTTAACCCTCACTGCAGACTATAATTGCCTGAATATATTTCAAAATATAATGATGCCAGGAGGCCCACCATACACCATCAAATCAGAATCTTGAGGGATGAGAGCTGGATATCAGTATATTTTTAAAACTCCCCATATGACTGTAATATGGAGCCAGGATTGATAACCACAGGAATAGAGGCTTTGGTAAGGGATGCCCATCCCCCTTCATAGGTGCAGTAATGGTTGTAGAAGTCTGAGCAACTCCCTTGTCTCAGCAGAGGAAAAGGTGGCCCCTATACTGGCAAGGGCTGGGCTTACCCTG
This sequence comes from Leucopleurus acutus, assembly GCF_964270905.1. NCBI lineage: Eukaryota > Metazoa > Chordata > Mammalia > Artiodactyla > Delphinidae > Leucopleurus > Leucopleurus acutus. Next base: position 15,881,765 of record NC_139147.1, on the reverse strand, counting down.
AACTGGCCCTAGGAATACAGACACTGGACCTAAGAAGAGAACCTGAACCAGTGGCCAGTACATCCCTTGCTTCAGTGCTAGCTGAGCATCTCACTAGAGCAGTTTACACAAGAGTCAGAGAACTGGCAGATGGTGCCAACCTCTGCTTTCAGAAGGAAGGCATAACCTACGTTGATGGGCTAAGTCAGTCCTTGATGACCTGTTAGACCTATTCTATCTAAGGTACAAGTAATCATTAGTGAAGTATGCTCAAATGGAGGGCACAAGATACAGTGACTGGCATGTGTAACATGGCACTAGTGCAGAGTGGGGCTAAACATGCCACAGCTAGAAGTATAAGTATCAGAGAGCCCAAAAGTGATGATGCAGACTTTTGAGAGTTGGCCATAAAAGGTATCACAGCTTCTGTCTTACTGTCTTGGGTCACTCTCTCTGGAGGAATTCAGATGCCATATTTGTAAGAAAACTCAACCCCTTGAAGACACCTAAGTGGTGAGAGGCCACAGTCTCCTGCCCACAGCCATGTGAGTGAATCATTTGGAAGAGTATCCTCCGACCCCGATCAAGCCTTCAGGTGATAACTGCAGCCACAGCCAACATCTTGACCTCAACTTCATGACAGACCCCAAAATAGAGCCACCCAGTTATGCCAGCCTCAAATTCCTGACCCATAGAAATTGTGTTAGAAAATAAATGTTTGTTTTAAATTAAGGTTTGGGGTGATTTGTTACATAGTAATAACTAATAAAACCGTCAAACAGCTTTCTATTCAATGTGGAGCATTTTAACTTAATTTGTAACATGCACAATGTTGTCAGATGTTGGTTGTATCTTCAACGGAATGAATATCCAAGAGGTTTATTCAGTTCCTTGAATTGAATTTTAAAATTTTTGGACCAATTTTGGCATTGACTTAACTGATTTCTTTTGACATATCTGATGATATTGACATTATTTAACTGCAAAGTTCTGCTAATGAAACACATCAACAATGATAGCTTTGCTTTTCATGTGTGAAATAAAAATGAGAACAGAAAATAATGAAATTACTTGAGAATAATCACTTAATTTAAATGGAAAGTCATGCTTCACAGAGTAAGTGATATATAAATGCACTTTTTGCAGTAGCATGTAATAAAACAATTGTCTATGAGCAGTCACTTTAAAATAATTATACATTTTTGAAGTAGGTGGATGGCTCCCAGTGTATGGTAAATATCATATTTTTAAAATTATTTTTTATTTTTTGTTTTAATATTAGCTTAAATGTTTAATAGTTCAGTTAGTGTAAAGTGTATGTGTGTGTAAATTAACTACAGGGCTATTTGGCAGTATATCACACTTTAGTTGTTATCATAAATAATACAGTCACTGCAACCAATTTCAAATTCACTTCTGCTTCATAGCTTTGATAAATTAGAAAGAACACTGTTTTTAGCACAACATTGTGCTCCACCAAAATCTGTATGTGCATTATCTCCACTGTGGGGATTTTAAAGTATGTCCACAAATTCTTTGACACTCCTCCCTTCAAAACGTGGAGTCTACTTTTTAACCCCTCGAGTGTGAGCTGGTCTTAGTGATTCACTTCTAAGGATTAGAGTATGCAAAGGGAAAAACAGTAACCACAACAAAGTAGAAATAATAACCACAATGAAGTATAGGTAGAAATTTATTTCAAAAAGTGAAATTAAAAATGAAGGCCAAAATGCTTTGTATATTTTTTAAACAACAAAAAAATTTTAAACCCTCACTTTTAGATAACTGAGTCAAATTAACAGTCATATTGAAAATTATGAAAATTATGAAATACCACATATCAATACTTGTGGAAAAGGGTTCAAGTAATATAAAGAGAGAAATATATCTCTCAAATACATCTATTAGAAAACAAAAACTACAGAAGATCAATGAATAACTCAAGAAGTTACAAAAAGAATAAACTATTACAAGTATAACAAAATAACAGAAAAAAATTAATGAAACATAAAAGAATCTGAGTGGTTAAACAAAACAAAGACCTGTTCTCTGAAAAGATTACCTAGATATATCTTTAGTTAGGTTGATCAAGAAAAAAGAGAGGGCTTCCCTGGTGGCGCAGTGGTTGAGAGTCCACCTGCCGATGCAGGGGACGCGGGTTCGTGCCCTGGTCTAGGAGGCTCCCACATGCCGCGGAGCGGCTGGGCCCGTGAGCCATGGCCGCTGAGCCTGCGTGTCCGGAGCCTGTGCTCTGCAACGGGAGAGGCCACAACAGTGAGAGGCCCGCATACCGCAAAAAAAAAAAAAAAAAAAGAAAAGAAAAAAGAGAAATAAGGCACAAATCAATAATATTAGGGATGAAAAATCATACAAATAGTGTATAAATACTAAAAAATCATAAGAAAATACCATGAATAACTTTATACCAATCCATTTAAAAACAGATGAATAATTTCCTAAGAAAATAAAACTTACTAACTTGTGAAAAAATAGAACATTTTAAAGAGTCTATGACCATTAAAGAAAGTTAGTTGAGTATCTGCCCACTCCACTCCACAAAACAAAAGCACCAGGCCCAGGTGACTTTACAAGTGAGTTTTATCAAACACTCAAGAACCCTAACTCATTTTTTTAATATGAGCTATTATATCATTGATATACTAGTATATCATTGATACCAAAACCAAACAGAAACAATATAAGAAAGAAAATTATAGGTTAACCTCACTTATGAATATAAATACAGTACAATAAAGATTATCATAGGGTGGTTTGTGAACAAAGAAGCAGACTTCGAAAAAATATCTTTAAAATCCACAAATATATTATTAGTAATAATAGTATTGATCATGACCAAGTAGGGTTTATACTAAGAATGCAAGGATAGTTCAAGATTAGAAAATCTATTTAGGTAATCACCACAAGGATAAAGAGAAGGAAAAAAGAAAACCTTGTCATTTAATTAGTTGTAGAAAAGTATTTGCTTAAACTCACCATCCATTCAGGACTTAAGATGAGGAAACAAGATGTAAAATTCTATAGGACTGTTCTCAGAACTACTGTCAAGTAGATTATGACAAACCTTGAGTTACACAGGCATGAAAGGGTGTTAAATTAAGGAAAGTGCTCTCCAAAAAATGTAACTACTTAATTGTAATCTTGTGAGAACTAAAAACTCACTTCTAGTAAGACATGTCAAAATGTATATTCTTTTGCTGATAGAAAATGTAACCTTTACATATCTGTGTGTGGCTAGTTTTGTTTTTTTTTTAAATATACTTCAACCAAAACAACAGATGGCAACCAATTGAAAGCAGAAGCAGACATGAGAATCCAGCTGCCTTCTAATAAGTCAGACATTAAAGAAATTTGCAAAAATTGTAAAACTATGTTGCTCTCTCACTAAACAATTTATTTCGGAAAATATAATTATTTGTCATAAAAACATGCCAGTTCTATATTAACAGGTGATGGATTTGCTATTGTTATTTAACATAAATTAATAAATATGTATTTTTTAAAAAAAAGAAAATGTAAACTTTTCACTTTGTAAGAGCTGTCTGTTCTGTTATTATGGAAGAATTAGGCTTTGACTACATAGAGTTCTGTTTGATTTCTCTCTTTTTTCAGGCAATGGCTAGAATCCTAGCAATGTAGCCTTTGAAAGCCCAAGCAGTACAGCAGTTTCTTCAACATTTCTAGCACCATGACTTGACTGGCTCACCTGGAAGATAGTGTGACATGCTATTCCTGACAAACTCTCTAGCACCAAATCTAAAATTAAGAAACATTTTCAAATGTCTCTAAAACTATCAACAAAGAGATGTCTGTGTAGGTCTGTTTAACTCGTATGGGAACCTGCTGCCAACCTTTCTCTTTCCATCTGCCAGAACAGGATTTCCCAAACAAATTTTGGGAAAGTATGTACCACTTCACATATTTTAAAATTGATAACTAAAGTTTATCATCGTAAGTTTAAATAGGTATAAATAAGATAATTTCCAGGGGCATACTATAAACACTTACATTTTTAAAAATAGAAACTGTTATATCATTCTTTTAAATATACCTAATAGAATCTAAATTCTACAGCAATTTGATTCCCATCATCAATAAAATAATACAAGAAAACTCTTCAACAGTCAGACATTTAATATCATTCATTGGATCTGTATTTTTACTCCATTTCCCTTACAGAATTATAGTATATTTGGAGTGCTTAAAATATTTTCTTTATCCCCCTATAGTACTGCTGTATAGTAAAAATATGAATATAAATTAAAAAAATTAAATATTGATTTCCTGTGACTAAGCTATAGGTATTAAAAATATTTTTCTAGATTGTTATTAAATAACTATTAGAACACAAATAATAAAAACATAAACATTAAAAATTTTATAGGTAATTAAGCATAAAATATTTTAAATCTTACTGGAAATTCATCTCTTATTAGAGAGTTGAGACTAGTTTATAGTTTTATATTTTTTAGTTCATAGTTCCACATATATATATATATTACTTATAACTATATATTACTATAATTACTTATAAATATATAACTAAGATAGCAGTTGACATAAATTCTATTCCTATTTTTCCTATTTATAAATAAAATCACTGAGAAAACTCTTCATGTCAATAAGTAGATGAAAATGGAGTATTATAGTAACTCAGTCTTTGTTACTCAATGTCATTGCATTCATTAAATTTTTCTGAGTAATATGCTAAACATGAAATAATTTCTAATGATGTACTGACTGACAGCTCTATTAGGCGGCACGCAGGATCTTAGTTCCCCGACCAGGGGTCAAACCCATGCTCCCAGCTGTGGAAGTGCGGAGTCCTAACCACTGGACCGCCAGGGAAGTCCCTCTATTAGGCTTTTATTTTATCAAAAGTAAGCAACTGAAAACCACTGAGTTGCAAAAAAGAATTTGTTAGCCTTTACAAACATCTTTCTCAACATATTTAAAATTACCTCTCTAGGCTCCCAGGGGTTTTTTGTTTTCCCTACCTTGGCCACTGTAAAATTAGAGATAGATGGGTGAGAATTATTTCTTAATTCTGTAAACAGAAGGACAAATATGCCAAGAGATGGCAGGAAAGAGAATCAGTCTGAGACAGGTATATTAACAGGAAGATCGATTTTTGGAGAGTACATGGGAGTTGAGAAAATGAAAATAGATTCATTTAAAATTCTCCATGTACAAGTACCTCTTGAAAAGTCTTGGTGTGTTCTATTTGCTAAATTCTGTTTTAGGTAAAATTAGGGTAACTGCTGTATCTCGGATTTAGGAGTAAATGTAGTATCAGTGAGGGTCTCTGCTTATGAATTAAAATGCAGCCACTTCTGCATATTGTCCCAAGTTATACTGATAAATTTATCTGAAGGAGAGTTGGAGGAGGTGGACAGTGAAAGGCACCCATCATTCAGGAAGCCTTTTCACACTGGTGAGCATTTGGGAGGAAAAAAAGAAAAAAAAAAGGTTTAACTCAAGGATTGACTTGGCATATCTATGTTCTTCCTGGCAACAAACTGAATATATACAGCCTCTCAGGGTGAGTCACTTTTGTGAACTAAAATCGATATAGAGTCTACACCAGGCGAAAAGACTAAGCTAAATGCAAAGTAAAACTCACAGTGAAAGTTCCTGAACCAAGACAGATCGGATTCTAGTTTGAGATCAAATAAAAACGGAAAGTGTAATCTGCAGCTGGCTTTGCCAGTGCTTCTACATCACAGCCTCTCTCCATCCAAGCGTGAGTTGGTGAAAGCATATAAAAGCTCTACATAGACTGAGACGTGACATAGAGGGGTAAAGGGTTCCAGAGTGTGCTCAAGCAGGGATACCCAAATATTGCATATGTATAGAGTATTGCTATGAAGGCTATAAAGTTTTTAAAAGAAGAGAGAGGAGAAAATGAATGGAATTGATATTCTAGGAATAATCTAGGTACCTGCTTTCCTCTAGTAGGAGTTTTTGGCATGGAACAGATTATGGGGACTTCTGCTTCTGGCTACAGTAGACTAACTTTTATCAGGCCAACTACCCTAGCCAAAAATTAGATATAATTATAGATACAGATATAAAGATGGAGATCTCTGTGGTCTGCTTGAAAAGACCAGGGCCACCAAGGCAGTAAGGACCTGAAGAATCCAGATCATGTGCAGAAGGGAAGCATGGAAGTGAGACTGATATTTAGCATTTGTTTTCCCCTTAAGGCAACGGCCTATTCATAAGCAGGGGCCCAAGGCTGAAAAGCTAAAGGTGGGAAAAGCTGAGCAGAAAGTGGCAGCCCAGAGGTTGAAAAGGTAAGTAGAGTTTAAGGCATTCTTAGAGGTGTGGGGATATAAAAATTGGAGTTCAGGATCAGCCAAGGTAAAAGAGCACTAGATGAAATGTAAATATACCAACCCTCAAAAGGACTGAAGATCGGACTTCCCTGGTGGCACAATGGTTGAGAATCCACCTGCCAATACAGGGGACACAGGTTCGATCCCTGGCCCAGGAAGATCCCACATGCTGCAGAGCAACTAAGCCCATGCATCACAACTACTAAGCCTGTACTCTAGAGCCCACGAGCCACAACTACTGAGCCCTCACACAACTACTGAAGCCCATGCGCCGCAACTACTGAGACTGCATGCTGCAACTACTGAAGCCCACGTGCCTAGAGCCCATGGTCTGCAACGAGAAGCCACCGCAATGAGAAGCCCGGGCACTGCAAGGAAGAGTAGCCCCACTCGCCGCAACTAGAGAAAGCCCACATGCAGCAACAAAGACCCAATGCAGCCAAAGAAAAAATAAAATTAAAAAAAAAAGGGGGCCAAAGATCAGCTTTGAACCAGCTAATTCTTACACTGATCTGTTCTTACACAAACTGCCTGCTAGAAGCAAAAAAGTAAATCCTTTGTGAAAGAAGATAACATCATCAAGAGTTAATATCACCATCTCAATAATTTTTCATGTACAATGTCAGGCATTCAGGCAAGAATTACCTACCATACCAGGAGGCAACAACAAATGATTGAAAATCAAGAGAAAAAGAGAAACTGGCATTAAGAATTATCAAACATGGGCTTCCAAATAACTTCTAAGTAACTGTAATATGTTCAAGAAAAGACACAGGATGAAGAATTTTAGCAGTGTTCAAATCAATAAAAGAATTAAATAGATATTATAGAATTGAAAAATAATGCAACTGAAATTAAGAACTCAGTAGATGAGTTAAACAGCAGATTAGACACAGCTGAAGAGAAGACTGGTGAATTAGAAGATAGGTCAATAGAAAAAAATCCAGGCTGAACATGAAAAGAAAAAGAATAAAACAACAACAAAACAGAAGAGAATCTAAGACACATATGGTTCATTGTGAAGGTCCTAATTAAGTAGGAGTGGAAAGAAGAATAGAGCAAACATGATATTTGAAGAATTCATGCCTAAGAATTGTCCCAAAATGACTAAAAAAATCAAATTGCAGATTCAAGTACATTTGCAACTCCTAGCAGAAAAGATCTGACACCATAAACAAAACAAAGAGAAAAATCTTAAAAGCAGCTGGGGGTAGGGTGGGGCAAGGGTGACATTTCTTTAAAACGAATAATAGCACTTACAGATTTTTTGCAACAGAAACAATGGAACTCCAAAAGACAAATGAATGATACTGTCAAGGTGATGAAAGAAAAGAACTGCCAAAGATGCAGAAAAGAGTGAAAAGCAATACAAATAGTAATGATGACACGTATAAATTAATATACAGACTTAAAAAACAACAACATCTTATGTTTTGTTTTTTGGCTGTACCATGCAGTTTGCAGGATCTTAGTTTCCCAACCAGGGATCAAACCTGGGCCATGGCAGTGAAAGCGCCAAGTCCTAACCACTGGACCACCAGGGAATTCTCATTATTAGTTTTAATACATAAAGAAAAATAAAATACTTGAAAATAGCAGTACAGAAAACAATAGTACTGAAGTTATATAAAGGTCCTTGAATTGTCCAGGAAGTGGTAAAGGTATTAATATATGAGATGTTGTTAAGTCAAGTATGAACGTTATAATCTCTAGGATGACCTTAAATAATAAGCTAATATGGATTTTATTTATAATGTAAAATAGGACAATAGGAGGCAATGAAAATAAGTATTCATTAAACCAAAAGGCAGAAAAAGAGAGACAAAGGAACAAGACACGAGACAACCAGAAAACTAATTATAAAATATATCCACAACTGTATTATGTAAATGAGCTAAATATTACAATTAAAAAACAAAGACTTAAATTGGATAGAAAAGATTGTACTTTTTTTTTTTGTGGTACACGGGCCCCTCACCGTTGTGGCCTCCCCCGTTGCAGAGCACAGGCTCCGGACGCGCAGGCTCAGTGGCCATGGCTCACGGGCCCAGCCGCTCCGCGGCATGTGGGACCTTCGCGGACCAGGTCATGAACCCGTGTCCCCTGCATCGGCAGGCGGACTCTCAACCACTGTGCCACCAGGGAAGCCCAAGATTGTACATTTTAATGGCATATGCAACAACAGTGCTTACACAAATACCAGAGGAGCTGCAAGAGACACTGTTAGTTGTCCTCCCATATCTGTTCTCCCCATCTTCCTCAACAATAGAACTCTTGATTTTTAGCTGGATATGTGGCTGCTTGGAATAAAGATTATATTTTCCAGCTTCTCTTGCAGCTAGTGGTGAACATAAGAACAAATTCTTTCCAGTGAGAAATAAATAAAAGTGTTGTGTGCGACTTATGAGGACAGTCCCTAAGGCAAGCGAGCATCCTCCTCTTCATCTTTCTCCCTTTGTGCTGAGTGTAAAGTACCCAAAATGGCTGGTGCTTGAGCAGTCACCTTGGACCATGAAGTGGAGTCACATATTGAGAATAGTGGAGCAACAACATAAGAATCCTAGGTCTATATTCATACATAAGAAACCTAGGTCCATATATAGACATAAGAAGCCAAGGTCCATATACATACATAAGAAACCTAGGTCCCCAAACTGCTTATGTCTAGACTTCATTTACAAAAGAGATCAATTTCTTTCTTGTGTAAACCATATTTACTTTGAATTTTTTGTCACTCAGAGCCAAACCTGATGAATACTGAATTCTCAAGGACTTCTCCCAAAATTAAAGAATATTAACATCCTTCTAAGCTAGATCTTGGTCTCGTATCCAGAATATATTAAAAAGTCTTAACAATTCAATACCAACAAAAACAAAACTTTACCCTGATTTAAAAATGAGGAAAGGATTTGAATAGATATTTCTCCAAAGAAGATATACAATCAACAAGTATATGAATAGATAGATGCTCAACATCATTAGTCATTAGTGAAATTCAAATCAAAACCACAATGAGGGATTCCCTAGTGGCACAGTGGTTGAGTGTCCGCCTGCCGATGCAGGGGACACGGGTTCGTGCCCCGGTACGGGAAGGTCCCACATGCCGCAGAGCGGCTGGGCCCGTGAGCCATGGCTGCTGAGCCTGCGCGTCCGGAGCCTGTGCTCCGCAACGGGAGATGCCACAACAGTGAGAGTCCCGCATACCGCAAAAAAAAAACCACAATGAAATAATATTACATATCCACTAGGATGGCTATATATAATTTTTAAAAATGCAAAATAACAAGTGTGGGAGAGACTGTAAAGAAACTGGAACCCTCATACCTGGCTCAGTGGGAATGTAAAACGTGGCAGCTGCTGTGGAAAACAGTTTGGTGTTTCCTTAGAAAGTTAAACACAGAATCACTGGCAATTCTACTTCTATGTATATACCCAAAATAATTGAAGACAAGTACTCATAAAAATAATTGTACACGAACGTCCAAAGAAGTACTATTCACAATAGTGAAAAAGTGAAAACAACCCAAACGTCTATCAACAAAAGAATAACAAGCCAATTGTGGTATATACATGCTATGGAATGTTATTCAGCCATTAAAAAGGAATGAAGTACTGATACATGCTACAATGTGGAGGAACCTCAAAAATATGCTAATTGAAAGAAGACAGGCATAACAGGTCACATGTTATACAATTCCATTTATATGAAATGTCCAGAAAAGGTAAATCTATAGAGACAGAAAGCAGGTTGGTGGTTACTAGGGGTAGGGTGGGAGGTTGGGAAGTAACTGTTTAATGTACTAAATGCTACTAAACTGTCCACTTTATTTTATTTTTTTATTTTTTGGCCATGCCCCAAGGCCTGCAGGATCTTAGTTCCCTGACCAGGGATCAAACCCAGGCCCACAGCACTGAAAGCGCTGCATCCTAACCACTGGACTGCCAGGGAATTCCCACTGTCCACTTAAAAATGGTTAATTTTGGGAATTCCCTGGCAGTCCAGTAGTTAGAACTCCACGCTCTCACTGCTGAGGGGCTGGGTTCAAACCCTGGTTCGGACACTAAGATCCCACAAGCCGCATGGCACAGACAAAAATGAAAACTAAACTTTAAAACACTAAAATAAAGTGGTTAATTTTATGTTATGTGGATTTCACTTAATTAAAAAAAAACTATACAACCAACAAACCTGTTAAGAATAAAAAAGCCTCTCTCTCCAGTCTTGATAACAGACTGACTGTTCTACAGCCAGTAACAAGTAAATTAGAACCAATTCAAAATCTATGTAATCAACAATAACTTGATTCAGCAACCTTGCCTCTGCAAGCCAATCATTCAGAGACAGTCTCACACTTTTGAAGGTCAACCAGTCAACAATAAACTTATCACTGAATCTTCTGAAAGCCAGCTGGCCAGAATAACCATGACTGTAAGAGTGACATCAACCCACTCCACCTCTGTAACCAACACAACACCAGAACAATACCCGAGTCAAAAACCTTATGTAAAATTAGCAATTGGATTTACTCAAAATGACGGGCCAAACCAGCATAACTCTCCCTTTCTTAAGTAATATAGGCTTTGTTTCAGATATCAAGTAGTAATCTTGATCTCTTCCTTGGACAATTCTCACATCAAGATTATTTATAATACCTCACTTGGCAGTATCCCAGTGGACCCCTGGACCAACAGGAAAGATCAGCGGCCTCTTGAGACCCGAACTCCAATAGTCCTCACATCTGTTGCCAGGTGAGTTTCTCCAAAACAATCTGAACTTTGACTAGGGTTCACTGAGCTCTAATTGCTGAATTTATTTTATCTAAGAGTTCTAAACAAATAGATCTTCGTATAAGGTTACTTAGTACACTTAGTTCTGTCTTTATGATAATCAGACCCACTGCTTGGTTTGCTTTCACTTTCCTGTTCATCTATCTATACAAATTCTTGTCTTATGTTTTCTTATTTTGTCCCTTACTGTCTTGTGTCTGTTGAGCATATAAGGAAGTACTTCATAGGGAACAGATGGAGGCATAAACAGTCTCCAAATCAACACAAGTTGGCCCTAAAGACTAATGATTCATTAGACTGATGAAAACTGGCTGTTAAAATGATGGGTCAAACTTTGCTTTGGGTCCCCTGTGAGATCCTCTTAAGAGTTCTCCCCAAGACCTGGCAATTTGTGAAAGAAGTTCACTTTGTTTAGTCCATATTTCAGGATCAGTTTTGGGGTCACTGATCACTTGGCTCCTTCCTATCCTCTGCTTCCTTGAAGAACCTCATCTATCATTAACAAACACACTCGACGAACATAGTTCCTTTTTCTTGTTTGTCACTGATTTGTCTGTGTCAAAGACACAACCTCCTCCTGGCACAATTTTCACTATAATCCTAACTCTTGTGCTTAACTTGATAAAGGCAAATTTTTTTGCTAAAAATGTCTTAGAATTACAATAGCCATTATAGGGAACTTCTGATATATCAAAATTAATACATTTCAAAGGAGCTCTAGAGAAATTAGGGGGAAAAAGCCTAAAGCATTCAACAGTCAACTTTTCATTGGTATGCTGTGGCCTCAAAATGAAACAATGACTCTTAGAAAGCCTCTGTGAAAGAAATACCAGTTTGTTCCCATTCAAACCTTCTAAACCCATCCTGCTTGCACCTTTCTCTCTACCCAGCTGTAGCTTTACCATCCACTAAGACCCCTTCTATCCTTCTGCACCTTCTTTTACCTCCCAAACAAGTAATCCTTTCCTCAAAGGTTTTCTTAACACAGATCATTTACATTATATATATTCCTTCAAAACTATTAGACCAGACTGCAGATCTAAACAAACTGATATTTGAACCTTGATCTAGAGTCAAGTTGAGAGCTTTAATCAAGAATTTTCTTACCCTTAGGAAGACAAATTTATGCAGAATTCAGAATTTTTTTTTAAATACATGGACTCCCGTATTTTTTTTTTAAATTAATTTATTTTTGGCTGTGTTGGGTCTTCGTTTCTGTGCGAGGGCTTTCTCTAGTTGCAGCAAGCGGGGGCCACTCTTCATTGCGGTGCGCGGGCCTCTCACCATCGCGGCCTCTCTTCTTGCAGAGCACAGGCTCCAGACGCGCAGGCTCAGTAGTTGTGGCTCACGGGCCTAGTTGCTCTGCGGCATGTGGGATCTTCCCAGACCAGGGTTCGAACACGTGTCCCCTGCATTGGCAGGCAGATTCTCAACCACTGCGCCACCAGGGAAGCCCCAGAATTTTGTTTGATATTTATTGTCCTGGACTACCAGGTTTGTACCAACCAGTTCACTTAATTGTCAGCCCCTCAGATGAGGGTAAAAAGCTTAAAAGCAGCAAAAACAATGACAACAAAAAAACACAAAAAATTAGGTGATGGTTTAAATAACTCAGCTCTTCATAATTCAAGAAATAACCTTGAAAGGGTAAGCAAACAGGAAATGCACTACCAAGGCCATTTCAGATGCCTTTCCCTTAGGAAAAGTCTTAACAACTCAACAGCAACAACAAAAATTCAAAACTATGAACAAACAAAAAAGATGAATAAGTAGCAGACTCCAAAACAAACCCAGAAAAAATTTCAAACAATATTCTGGAGTATCCTCAAGAGCTAATGTAAAGACAGACAGGCTTGTCCTTTTTTCAAGACTTTTCCTAAGGGAAAGGCATCTGAAATGGCCTTAGTAGTGCATTTCCTGTTTGTTTACCCTTTCAAGGTCATTTCTTGAATTTTTCTGTCTGAAAAAGAAATTCCCTGGCAGTCCAGTGGTTAGGACGCAGGGCTTTCACTGCCCAGGGCATGCGTTTGCTCAGAAATGCCAATTTAGATGATCTCCAACATGTCGTTAAACATTTCAAAAATCTAGAAATCAAAACAAACTTCTGACCTTCAAGATAAAGCAACTGATAATCAAAACAAAAATAAGACCAAAATGTTCTCTGTTCTATGAGAAATGGGCAGCTGTGGCTAGGAATACCATAAGCAGAAGGGCTAGGAAAAGATTAATGTTCAGTCATGGCTAAGAAACAGGACAACTATCCAAAACCTCTCCAGTAATGTTACTCCAGTAAACACTAGCACTTAACAATTCCCCGACCTTCTTCTAGACCCCTAAGGAGGAAGATCTATAAATACAGATGGACAACAATATACTGATTTGGGTAACTTACCTACTACTAACTTTACCTACTAATAATTCTATTACCATAGTACATCAGACCCATCAGAGTACTAAAACCACTCAAATAATGGAAATGTCCAATAATCTATAACTATTATTTCAGGACCATTATCAGAATATAGTACTTTCCTCATGGTACAACCATTTAATAAATGGAACTGCCAGTTAAAATTTACTGCAGAATTATTTTTTAAAATTCTGGAAAATGCTACATGTGACCAAAGTATAGCTGATTTTGACATATGACTACACTATGTGTGATTCAAAAATTAACCAAAGGATAAGCTATGATCCCAGAATTTTACGGGCAAAAGGCTCTCAAGACATAGGTAAAAGTATTTGTAGCTGAGTTTGAGTCCAGAGTGATTCTTCTTAGATTATCAAGAACCTTTCTTTTTTTATGTACATGTAAGTTTAGGCCTGCACTGTCCAATACAATAGCCACTAGCCACATGTGGCTAATGATCACTTGAAATGTGGTAAGTGTGACTAAGGAACTAAATTTCTAATTTTTATTAATTAAAATTTCAAAATAGATCCAGTTATTGGAAAACTGTTAAGTGTGTTTGGAAAAAACTTGGGTATATGAATTTACTTTTTTAACAGTAAATTTCCTGACATCTAAATACAGATAAAGTATTTCTGATGAAAATTTCCTATCTAAATTGAACTGCTATAAATTTAAAGTACACTGGATTTCAAAAACTTAATATGAAAAAAGAATGTAAAATATCTAAACTTTTTAGTTGATTATATGTTGAAATAGTATTTTGGATACCAAGTTAAACAAATTGTGTTATTAAAATTTCACCTATTCTTACATTTTTGGCTACTAGCAAAACTTAAAATACCATATGTGGCTCACACTATATTTCTATTGAATGGTGCCTGATTAGTCCATGCTCTAAGGTAAGTGTTGCCAACTGGGGACAATTTTATCACCTAGGTGACATTTAGCAATGTTTGGACATCTTCGGTTCTCATAACTGGGATACTGCACTGGCATCTAGTAAACAGAGGCCAGGGATGCTGCTAAACATCCTACAATGCACAGGACAGTCCCCAAAACAAAGAATTCTGCAGCTCAAAATGCCAACAGTAGTGAGGTTGAGAAACTCTGCTTTAATGGTTTTTCAACAGCATCACATACATCAAAAATTTGTTGCCTCTTACAGCCTATCCTTTGATACAATAGCTTACTTTCTCTTGCACTGAGAAACTGCAGCCTAGAGTAATCAGTTGAAGTATCTTCAGAATTTGTACTTAGTTCACCTTTAAATCTGACTTTATCAATAACAGCTAACATCACAATGCTGAAAGACTGAAAGCTTACCCCCTAAGATCAGGAACAAAAAAAAGATATCTGCTCTCACTACTTCTATTCAACACCGGAGTTTCTAGCCAGATGCCTAATAAGGCATCCAGAATGGAAAAGAAATAAAACTGTCTCTACGGCCAATGACAAGATCTTATATATAGAAAATTCTAAGGAATACACACTATTAGAACTAGTAAACAAATTCAGCAAGGTTGCAGGGTAAAAGATCAATATGCAAAAGTAAATCTGATGATACTATATAATGTATATTTTCACTTTCTCTCTTTTTTTTTTTTTTTGCAGTACGCTGGCCTCTCACTGTTGTGGCCTCTCCCGTTGCGGAGCACAGGCTCTGGATGCGCTGGCTCAGCGCGGCCATGGCTCACGGGCCTAGCCGCTCCGCGGCATGTGGGATCTTCCTGGACCGGGGCACAAACTCGTGTCTCCCGCATCAGCAGGCGGACTCTCAACCACTGCGCTACCAGGGAAGCCCTCTCCTTCTCATTTTATCAACTGTACACCAGAACTGTATGCCTTCTCAAATCCAGAAACTCTCTTAACTTTAGCTGATAAAAGAGATTCCCACGATTATGATTCTGCAGTTCAAGAAGTCCGTGCCCAGAACAGAAATTCTGAATACTCCACTACTAAGTTCCTACAGATGTCGATTGTTAATGGGTCTTATCTTAAAGAATGACTGTTATCTGGCTATATAATAGTATCCAGGACTTAACCAGATAGGCTCAAGTGGTCCAACTTATGGTCTTCTATAGGGTACATCACATTACTAAAAATAAAGGAGTAAATCGATATACTGTAGCCACTTTTTTGAAATAGCACATCAATTTGGAATGCCATGGAAACTGAAGTTTCTTAACCTCCTCAGGTACCCCTATAAAATATGGACAACAAATATACAAATTATTTGATGCCTTGGTGCTACACAAAGAAGTTGCTGTCCTTAAAAAGAAAACCACAGATTAAAAAAAAAAAAAGACTTTAATTGGAAATAGCTGACCCACATGCCAAACACTCTGCTCAGTCCAAAGTCCTTTTTGCAAGGAACTTTTACAAAACAGAAAGAAAAATTCATGGAGAGGTTCAAGGATTCCACCATAAATACACAAAATTTTGGCCTCTACTTTTGAAAACCAAACATGCAAACAGAATAATTGGACTTTAAAACCTAAAGTATAAAATCTGGCAAAGCCCAAAGAGCCTCCTAAGTTCCACCAGATAAAACCTAGGATGGACACCTGCCAAATTCTTCCATAAGACAACTCATTGTAGTAAGGACAAATTGGCCATGATAGGAAACAAGCAGAGGGAAAGGGAGTTCTTGGATGCAGAGGATATGACTATCCAAGAAAAGTCTTAAAGGAGAGCAAGAGTAAAAGACTACTCGCCTACTCTTCAAGATTAATTATAAAGCAGTTTTTTAAAGAAAAAAAAATTTGTGTAGAATTAACACAGATAAATAGACCAATGGAATAGAATACAGAGGCCAGAAACCAATACACATACAAGATTCGGTAATATAAGAGAGGAGGCACTACAGAGTCAATGGGCAATGGGTGGACTATTTAACAAATAATATTATGAAAACTGGCTATCAATATGGGGCAGGACTTCTACCTTACAACAGTCACAAAATTTAGTTTCAGGTGAATTCGGTATATTTTGAAATTCATAACTTTTAGAACAAAATATGTATAAAAGAATTTTTTTAAGCCTCAGGGAAGGAACCAATTTTTTAAACCTAACACAGAAAAGGCTCAAGCATAAAGGAAAAGAATGATCAATTTAACTGAAAAATTCTGTATAATTAAAGACAGCTACAGACCATGTTAAAGTCAAGCCACCTACTTGAAGAATCCCTGTTAAGAGATACAGCATTAGGATCAAAATAATAATATATAAAATCCATGAGAAAAATAGGCACATAGATAATATATTCACAAAATAATGACCAATAAATATATGGAATAAAGCTAAGATTCATGGTAGCCAGGGAAATATAAACTAAAACAAACAGCTACTATCTCACAGCTCTGACTGGAAAACTTCAAAAGTGGTGAGACTGTTTTAGTGATGACTTAGGAAAACCAGAATTCTCTTACACTACCACTGGGAGTGCAAACTTGCACACCACTTTGGAGAGCAACTTGGCAACATCTAAAGTCACAGAGCATACATCTAAAATCATAGAGTATCTACCACCTGAAATTCCATGTGGGTGCATACGTCCAGAATATCTAGCACATTTCATTTGCATGAGAAAATATTATCAAGAATGTACACTTGCAGCACGGTTCAAAATGGCAGACAGTAACAATTGACATGATCATTAGTGAGGGAAATGGTAAGCAAACTGATATAATGATACTAAACAGCAGTTATGTTGAATGAGAAAGCAAATTACAAAAGAGCACTTGTGATAGGCTATCATAAACTTTTAAAAAGCTGCTATATATTATTTATGGATGTAAACACATGGTAAAGTATAAAATCTTAAGTAGAAAGGAGTCACACCAACTTCAGAATAGTGGGTTAGCTCTATGGAGGGAAGGAGGAGATGGCCTCAGGGAAGAGTACAAAAGAGTAACATTTTATTTCTTTAAAAATCAGAAGCATATATGGCAAAATAGTTTATGAAGAGTACAAGGGCATTTATATTATTATTATTATTATGTATATTTGAAGTATTTTGCAATTAAAAAGAATTTTAATGGGCACATATGGTATAACAGTCAAATAATAACATTAAGTATTCACACCACAAAAACTTGTCAAGTAATAATATTAATTATTTTAAGCCACAGAACTTATGTACATACATTACAGCATGTGATAAATATGAGTTAAAAATAAATTCTAAAATTTGCAATTTACATTAGGGTTTTAAATTAATAATTTTCCTAATGAGCTTTGAATCTCATGCAATTTTAAAATGTCCTTATGCTAGAATTTTAAGGGATGCTCTCAAGTTAACAAAGATATATAAATAAACTTTAATTAATGTGATATTCTGAATTTCAGTCTTATTTTGGAAAGCTTTTTCTTTAGCATATAAACAATAACAAGCTTTACATTTATATTTACAAGTCTCAAAGAAATGTGCTAAGAGTCCTAATATGAAGAGTAGGTATCCCACTTAATTATAGTGTTTCACCAAGAACCTGATGCCCTAAATAATAATGTGGAAAAACAATGCTCCATTATTCCCTTTTCTTTTCTACTTGGGGTTTGGGTCAGAAATCAAGATGCACCAATCCTGGAAAAGTTATAAACAAAGTCTTATTATAAAACAATTTTTAAAGGAAAAGTGTGTAATTTTCACAGAGGAGTAACACAATCCTTTGGGTTTACCATGTCAGAGAGAGACACAGAAAAAGAGAGAATATTTTAAGAAAGGGGTTAAGAAGAGGTAGTAGCATTTTGCTATCTGTACTTCACTTACTGACTCCTTGAGCCTCAAGACTATAAGATAATAAATACTACAGAGAAAAATTTAGGAGACAGACAAAACTGGGCCGGACACTGCGTCTACAAATACAACTCGAGATCTTTAACTCACACGTAATACTTCACTCTCCACTACGATACTCTGACCACATTCATACTATTTCAATAATAACCATTTTACCCAGTTGATGGTAAGCAGTAATTTTATTTAACATGAGTTGCTTTTTGCCAATTAAACATTTGCAACAGAGATGATTAGCTGATTCTTCAAGTAACCTTGCTATTAAAGATGCTAATATTTCCCATGTGATGGAAGACTGCAATAAAATTATTCCAAGTTCCAAACTTCCACACTTTTATATTTTGGGCATGATTTTTAAGGGCAATAGTGCTGTGGCAAAAGGCAGGTTTTCACCTACCCCATTTCAGCCTGTTAAACTGAATTTTACTTGGTATTAAAATTCTTAACTTGTACTTTGGAAGGCTAGAAAAAATCACCTCCCCGCAACTCTCTAATTTAGTGTAACTTTGACCCGTAAGAATAGCAAAATTTGCTTACAAAATTGAAAAGGCTCCTACTACATTTTTATATTTTTTGTTTTTTCCACCACTTAAGTTTCAGAAATAACTCATTTATTTCTTTGCTCTTGATAGAGGAATAACTACCACTCTGCTTCACGAATAAAATAATCTAACTCCTGTTTCTCTCAAATTCTCACCCTCTGGAGACTCATTCCAACTAATAAATTCACTGACAAGTCTGCAATTCAAATTTCACTAGTACAAGGAAATTCTTCTTCTACAGTAAAAGGTCCGTGTTGTGAATTTAATTTTCTGAATTTCATAACCCTTTACAAATGGAGGCACCTTAAAGTTCAGTTTATACTCTTTTATATAGGATTTCAGAGCATGCTTTAAATAGCTTAAGATAAGCTATATTAATAGCTTAATGTCATTTTATCATTAAAATAATCTATAAATATCAGAATACTAATTAATTTTGTTGTCATAACTAATAAATAAGTCTGAAAATATCTGTAAATGTAAATCAACCCTCTCAATTCATTTACCTCACTCAGACTGTTCTAGAACATAGATCAACAAACTGAATGGGTTTATCAGTATAATACAGTTGTAGAACGCTTTCACAAATTCCAGTTCTGTAATTTAGGGTTTTTCCCTGTTTATTTTTAAATGTACAAAGAGATTAAACTATTAATATAAATATTTTCTCTCCAGTATGTAATATTCTTATGTAAAAGGAAAGGTTTCTGAACATTTACAAAGCAATCTAAAGGTAAGTAAACCTGATTTTAGGATCATTACATTAACCAAAATAATTTTCCAGAGAAGGTCCTATCTGAAAGAATGCTCACTGGCCTTCTCACATCAACACTTCAAGATGAATCCAAATCCACTGCCTTTGCTTGATTTACTTCAGGGATCAATTCCAATGGGGAAAAGAAAAAAATCTCAGAAAAAGGTCTCACGACAGAGCGGACAAGTGGATTTGTTGCTAGACGTAAACCATTTGTACTGAAAAAGAAAAGTGTATTTAAATGTTAAAAACTTTTAAAATTGCCATTTTACATACACATCTAAAGTTACCTTCAAATGATAAAGTAAGACAAGGGAGAATACTGAAATGTTTGCTCCCCTCCGCTCATCCCCAAAATCAACACAACTCAGTATTCCTTCCAAAGGCCACACTGTGACGCTTTCCACCTAGGCTCATGCACACAACCACGAAGATGTGTAAGGAAGACCTCCTGTGAAGGAACTGAACATAGGGTGGCTTTCTTTCCAATACGCTGTTTAAAAAGAGCAAAAAGCTCTGATGCCAGATGGCTCTCAGTTCCAATATTTTCAGTCTCCTTTACGGTGTAGATCTTACAAGACCATCTATTTTTTGAGTGCCGATAGCTATTTTAGAAACATCCACTTATTAAAGGGCTTTGATGCCACCAGTCTCAGTAAATTACTAATTATCTTTCTTGAAAAATCATTTTTAATATGTCTCCCATTAACCACAATTAAGAGTTTAACATCTACTGTTTTCCAAGGTTAGATATCATACATATATATTATATATAAGATATAAATAAGTTAATTTCTCTTTAGCTTACCAAGCAGGCTGAATGGAACTTTTTCTTGCATGTTCTACAGGCTTTTTTGGGAAGAGAATAGTTGAAACCATGAATGACTGAGAAACAAATCATACAATCTTCAACACCCTCAAAACGTTTGTCTACATTATTTTTCCATAATGCTAAGCCTTCCATAATACTGCCATTCTGTTAACAAGAAAAATAGATAAATAAAGTCAATACACACTGAAGACCACCAGTATTATTTTTATTCAATTTCACAAATTTTAAAGTTGTATTATAATTTGGAGAGAAGAGAATCTGCTTGGCTATATTCACGATTCTAAGTTTTAAGAATACTGGTTTTTAAAATGACCTCCCAGGTTTTAGGAACCAGATGTAATTTTTCTACATTAAAGGCAGACTTGAAAGAAAGGCTCCTGCCCCAATTTTCAAGTTTTATAGTCTTAGCTTATTGTTTGATGAAACTTTTTAAATAATTAAATCATTTGGATCAGCTCTTCTAACTTTTAACTAAAAATGATGAAATTAACTATCTCACCTACTCAAATGCTGATTTGTTCCAGCTCTACAATATTGGTGAATATACTTGTTTTAAAATAATTTTTCTTTACTGTAGAATGTCTGAGATACATGACAATGTGCAAACAAAACTAGAAACTTACAATTTGTTTAAAAGGCAAAGGTCTTTGAAAGTACTGGGATTTCTCTAACCACAGAAGGAAAGTTGAAATGTTAAAGTAAAGTAGCTCAGAAGACTTTCATCTGTCCCATGTCTCACAAAATGATTCCCTCTCAAACTTTAATACCATGTATTGTTCTGTATCATCTACAATGTCAATGAAGTGAAGTCAATTCTTCTCAAACACCAGAAGAAAAAAAGCTGTAGAGCCTGAAAAATTAAAACAGCTTGGCAGGGGACCTCCCTGGTGGCACAGTGGTTAAGAATCCACCTGCCAATGCAGGGGACATGGGTTTGATCCCTGGTCTGGGAAGATCCCGCATGCCGCAGAGCAGCTAAGCCCGTGTGCCACAACTACTGAGCCCATGTGCCACAAATACTGAGCCCATGTGCCACAAACTACAGAAGCCTGCATGCTCTAGGGCCCACGTGCTGCAACTACTGAAGCCCACGCACCTAGAGCCCGTGCTCCGAAACAAGAGAAGCCACCACAATGAGAAGCCCGCGCACCACAACAAAGAATAGCGCCCGCTCACTGCAACTAGAGAAAGCTCGTGCGCAGCAAGGAAGACCCAAAGCAGTGGGAAAAAAACAAAAAAAAACAAAAAAAACCCCACCAGCTTGACAGATTCAAATCATTTAGGCATGTATCTGTTTATCCAACAAAATACAATATCTATTTCTACTTAAGCAGAAGAGATATATTTTTGTTTTATTGCCCTTTCAAATAGTAAATCAGCAATCTTTCTCTAGTTTAGAAAGCCAAATGTGTACACAGACACTTACTTGATGGGTAAGGTAAGTGCTTAGCTGCAGCATCCAGTTTCGCCACTGCTGAACAGCTACTCCAACTCTTTTCCCACTTTCTACTGTTATTGAACCCAATGGATAATTTGAAGGCAGCTGTATTATAAGTTCAATAACTATATCTTCAATAGTATAAGTGGCCATGACTTCTCGAGTAGTAGCTCGAGCTTTAACCTGCAACACATGGAAGGTAATATTTTTTTTGCCAAATTTCTTTTCTTCCCTTTCATTGAAAAACCATCTTGACAGGTTGACTGCTAGCAGCCAGTCCTCATTCAAACAAAACACAGGTAAACACTGTTCACTTATCTGACATGAGATGTTTAATAAATAGGTTCAAATACCTGAAATGTTTTATAGTGATGTTATGACATTCAAAGATGTTTCAAAAAGAAATGCACTACTCATTAAGAAGTATGTTTTAGTATATTAGGCTTGTCACATCATAGTTTTTGCATAGACCAATAACAGAATGGGTTATTATTAATTATTCTTTCTTTTCCAAAGCTAACGTATCAAATATCACTTCTATTTAAATGTTTTTCAAGTCTTTCTCTACCACAGAATTCTCCTGAGCTTTAGAGCCAACCAGCAACTGCCAGAATATTTATACCTGATCTTGATTTTCTTACTAGCATTGCAAACTCAACATAAAACACAAATTATCATCCTTTAAAGATTTATTCCTCTGGCTTTCCTATTTCCACGCTAAAAACCATAGCATCTTCTTAAAATTCTCCTTCTACCACATTCCAGATATTAACTAGTTGCAAGTTTGGATAAATCACCACAAAATTTCTCACATCCCTCCCCCTTTAAGGACTATTCTCACTGATACTGCCTCCCCCGGGCCCTCCTCATAATGTCTACACATTACAAGTCTCCCTAACTATTCACCTGAACCCAAGCTCCATGACAACAGCCCATGTTATAAGACTACAGTCACAGAAATTTCACACATTATAACTCTGACAGTGTCACTGCCCCAAAAGAAAAATTTCAGAGAATTCCCTGGTGGTCCAGTGGTTAGGACTCCACACTTTCACTGTTGAGGGCACGGGTTCAATCCCTGGTTAGGGAACTAAGGTCCATAAGTCACGCGACACAGACAAAAAAAAAAAAAAAAAAGAAAAGAAAAGAAAAGAAAAATTTCAGTGGCTACACAGGCCCAAATATTTTAGACTGTTACTTGAGGCCTTTCCCAGTATGTCCAATTGATTATAGAAGCAGTTTGTTCTCTATTTACCTTCATGAATCCTACTCCATATGAACACTGGGCTATTCATCATTTCTTAGGCCATCACAGAAATTACATTCCCATCTTCAAGCTTTTTGCTTTTACCATACTGTTTTCTCTATATTAAATGCTTTTCCTCATAAGAAAATCCTGCCTATCTCAAAGTAAAATTCCTCCATAAAGTCTCACCTAATCCCCTCAGCCAGATGAACTTTTCCCACTCTGACCGCAGAGCATTATTCCTCTTAATGTGCCACTTTCCAGTTTCCAATGAAAAAAAACCATTATCAGTATCGCTCTTTTCCCTTTATTAGACTGTATGTTATTACAGGACAGGAATCTGACCCTTCTAAACTGTTCATTTTGCAGGTGACTGGCACACAGTGCCTGGCATCTGTAAGCATTCCAATATATATTTTGAATTAACTAAGGAATGTCCAAAAACTATTTGGTGGGGGTAAATAAAATTATAACATCATTTTAACCTATGCATTAATTTGAGATCTGATATCCAATAATCCGAAAATAAAGTGGACAATTTCTGTAAATTCTGAACCAAGAGTTACAATTGTGATGATACTCACTACAACTGATAGACATAACCAATACTGAAACAACTTTTCTAGAAAAAATCCAAGACAATACTAACCGTCATGCCATTAAATAGCTGTGTACTTGTTTGCACAGAAGATATTTCTTGAAAAGAAAGAACACTGCTAACATATTTGCTTGTAAATCTATCTACAATATTGAAAACACGCTTCTCACTACTATTCCACCACAGCCTAACCATGGCGGGCAAGTCTTTTAATGTCATGTGATAGACTGAACAAGCCAAATGTGGAATATGGTATGGAAGAGTTGAGGTATCTGAGGAAAAAACAAATTCTTAGTTAGTAACATATATTTCTTACATAGAATAACAGACTAATATTAGTATTTTCTTAGAAAATCATTTTCAATTCCTTAACACTAGTGCTCATAAAACAAACATACCAAAGAAACCAGAACTCTAGAGTATTAGCTTTTTCTCACACATTCAAAATGAACAATTAGAATTGTAAAAATAATGAAAATCCTGAATGACACTGAAAAATCTGCTTAGAAATAGCACTCTTTATTTCACATGAAAGATCACAAATACAGTGAAACACACACACTTCAAAGAGGAGGAAGAATTATAAAGATTCTTTTTCTTATAAATTATGAAAAAGAGTCTGGCCTCCTTTACTTTTCCCAGAGCTCACTGATGTGTTATGCAAAAGTTCTAGAATCCCACCTCAGTACTCACAAGACAAAGTCCCATCCTCAGATCTCCAAGGCATTTAAAAAATTCCTATTCTCAGGAAATCACTTAGAACACTGCGGCCCAGCTAGATGCATGCATGTCTATCCCTTCAGCTAAAATGTGAGCTCCCGGAGTGAAAAATAAATTTTACTTATCTTTGTTTCCCCAACTGAAGACTATTTATTTACAGGCCTACAAAACATATTGCGTAACAAATACTTGTTTACTGAGTAAAAGATAATAGTCTCAACAAAGTAAACTTCAAAAATTAATTAAATTCTTAGCAACCTTATGCACAAAATCTAATTATATGTCCTATTTAGAGAAATACGGAAAATCTGGCACTTCAACACTCTCATAGCCAGGACACACATCTGGGATTATTCTCCATGCCCTCAGGGTAACCTGATCTGAACCTAGTCTCTAAGAAAGAACACAAACGCACATCATACTGACCTCTAATACCCAACTGGAGTTCTTCTGTAAAGAATGTTTTAGGGTCCTTATTGGAGAGCTCAATAGCTGTCTCTGCAAAGGTCGGATTTTCTGGCATAAGCCTGAATAGGTGATAGAGCAATTTATTCAAGCTTTTTGTTTTTCGAAGGTACATTGAATACAGAGCTCGAAGCTGGTGGAGAGTAAACAATTTTTGTTAGGAAACCCAATTAAACCAAGACAATCAGTAGATATGAACAAACTAAAGTGTAACAGACTGTACAAGAACACAATACAAAAATGAATTCATTTGAACACTGAGAATGACATGGAAGAGTCCTATAAAATATATGCCACAGTCTTACTTTCCAGTTGTGTCATTTGAAGGCACTGCTCCCACTTCTCATAAACTAGCAGAAGTTTTCACTATCCCCTCATTATCAGACATATGCCTCTAACATCTTTCTCAAACTGTCTCCCTGTTGATAAGTTCACATCCACTTGGAGTCTCTGAGCTGAGAAAAATCTATTCACCGTTCCCCAGAGACGATTTGCTCACTCTCCTCCCAAATCTTCCACATGTTCCTTCCGCAACATAATCCCTAATCTTTCAAAATTCTGCTTAAAACGAATCCCATTTTTATGGCTGACCTCATGCTATATCAAACATTTCAGCATCCCTTTATGACAGCACAAACTAGGATTTCAAAATGTCTTGGGGGTCTTCTCATTAGTTGTTTTATAAATCAGGACATTTCACAAAAAATATGGATTCTTTTTCTGGTTTCTTTTTAAAAAAACAGGAAAATTTGGCACCGTTGGGTGTACTATAGGTATCTATGTGAGACATGTGCTTTAGACTTGTTCCTCAATAATGTAGTTTTCATTCATTAACATTTACCTTGTAGCTCTTTGGTATTTGTACCCGTTTTAAAATTATTTCTTACACTATGTTTCTTCATAGTACAAATATACCATTTTCTGAACACTATGAATGGTCAAATACAAAGATCAAGCCATAGTATTTGGAATTGATTCTTAAAAAAATGATCAAAGAACCTTTACAATGAAGAAATCTGGAGGACACTACCTTTACCAAGTAAACAAACTTAACATCACCAATAAAAGGACAGATGACATTCTGTGCTCCTGAGGTGAGGCACTGAGAATACATCACCACTGTGCAATAAATACTCTTGCTGAAAAGCAACCAGAATCTAATGTTGAGGAAACTGCCAGACAAATCCAAACTGGAAGACAGTCTACAAAATAACTGATCCAGTGAATGACACCAAAGAAAAGTAGAGGAATTATAAGCTAAAGAAATATGACAGACAAATGCAAACATGACCCTTGATTGAAACCTCAATATAGAAGGAAATAAAACTATAAAGGACATCTGACAACTGGGAAAATTTAAATACAAATTAGATAATATTACTGCATTGAAATCAAATTTGAGTGTAATATTTATATTACATTTATGTTGAAACATGTCTTGTTCTTAGGAGACATATGTTTAAATACTTTTGGTAAAGCATCATGATGTCTGCTGTCCACCTTCTCTGTAAATCCGAATATTTTTCAAAATAAAAAGTTGGAAGCAAAGTAGAATTTCTTAAAAAACTTAATACATATAGCATTGGGCTTTTAAAAACACATGTCTATTACCCAGCAATCACACTCTTAGGTATACAACGCAAGAGAAATGAGAAATATATGTACACCAAAAAAATTTATGCACAAATGCTCACAGCAGCTTTATTCACAATAGGCAAAAAGTGGAAACAACCTAAATGCCCACTGGATGACTGGATAAACAAAATGTGGTATAGTCATACAACGCAATATTATTTAGGCATAAAAAGTAATGCCATACCGATACATGCTATACTACGAATGAATCTTGAAAACATTATGCCATATGAAATAAGCCAGACACAAAAGGCCACATATGTGAAAGGTCCACAGTAGGCAAATCCATAGAGACAGAAAATAGATTAGTGGTTGCCAGTGGCTGGGGAGTTTGAAAGGAAATGGGAAGTGACTGCAGATAGGTAAGGGATGTTTTTGGGGGGTGGAAGGATGTTGAAACTATTCTAAATTTAGATAGTGGTGATAGGTGCACAATTCTGTGAATACACTAGAAACACCAAGCTGTACACTTTAAATAAATTTGATGATATGTGAAATATATCTCAACAAAACTATAAAAAACATACATACAGGTGCGTGCACGTGCGCGTTTGTGCACACACACACCTTTGCTTCTAATGCAATCTGATTCACTAGTTTTAAGAAGAACGTTAAAAACAACTCAGATTAAGGACCAAAGTTTTTTAAAATTTTTCGGTTTGTTTTAAGGATTCCTCTAATTAGTGTTATTTACTGGGTTATGCTGGTTTATCTGTTGACAGCTCAGTTCAATTTCTAGGCTCAGTAAATGCTGCTGTAATGCTTTGTGCCCCCTCCCCCTCCCCCACTCTGGCCTAATGGGAAAGATGAGGCGTGGCCAGATTCCTAATTTCTGAATATACGATAACGAGAACGAAATTCTTACACATAAAAACTTCAGTTTGCTGTAGTTTTTTAGAGACCAATAATATTTTAAGAAACAAATTTAAAAGCTTAACAAGGAGCTCTTGAAATACATCATACAGTGAATTAAAATTAGCTCAAATCACAAACATAAGTGGTAGGACTGAAAAGAAATAAAATAATTTGAACATCTAGATCAGTGCTGCCTCTGTGATTTGATTTTCCTCTTAAAAAAATGCAAAAGTGCTTATGTTTCTATATTTATACCAAGGTATGGGTTATTAGCAACATAAATTATAACTTAAGGATTCTAAAAAATTACACTGGAAATGAATGCCAAGATGTTTAGTCACACTTTAAATATGTAATAATTAAGTCTTTTTGTATTAACCTGTCAAAGAAGCCACCTACTTTATTAAACTGATTCAATCAATGTGTTAATCTTTTTAAAAGTGGGAATCTGTCAAAAGAATTTTTAAAAATGGAGTAGATTTCTCCAACTTCCTTCTTAAACATGAGACAACAGAGACACCTAGTGCCTGCTAAAATAATTTGGTCAAAATAATTACAATAGGATATTTTCTATATTTAGCGATAATAGTCTGAATTATATAAGGTAGTATTTCACAGATCTTTCTCTGAACACTGATTTTCAAGTAAGGCAAATTTCCAATGATGTAGTAATTGACATCTCCACAAGAGTCAGAAGTTGACCAAAGGAAAAAGAATAGCAAGATCCGATTCTTTTGAAACTCTTTACTGTGGTAGCACAAAATTAAATTATAGAAATCTGGTTTCCTGCAATAAAAGGACTTGGTGGCTACATTCAGTTAGAAAAAAAAAATTAATCTAAGCACATTCCAGAGATTAATTACTTTTGCAAAAAAACTGTGTGTGTGTGTGTGTGTGTGTGTGTGTGTGTGTGTAAAAACCTGTAGGAGGATGAGGAAGCAGAGAGAGAAATAAATTTAGCAGAATGTCTGAAATTAGCCAGATAAGATTAGATTAAAATGTGAGGCATTTCCCCTTTTTTTCCAAAAGGAGGGGAAGAAAAGGGTTTAGGACAGTAACAGAGAAATACATATAGGACAGAACTGTCAAAAGTCATCTCATTTTATTTACCTGAGATGCAGCAGCTTTGAAGAAAGTAAGTATTAATTTCCAAGTGAGGAGGTATCCCAGAACATAGCAGAAGTCTTCACTCAGTGGCTTAATAGTAACTATCTGTCCAACAGGAATACATCCCAAAACATTTTCTAGTAAGTCTTCTTGAGTGCTAAGAAGAGACATCAGTGCTGCTGGTGGTGACCTAAGAATCAATGATTAAGCACCACAATTTTCTTCATAACTTGTCCCTTAACAAATTGACAGCACGTATAAATTTCAAGCATTTAAAAAAAAAATCTTTATTTTCCAAAAAACATTTTAAAAGTCCCCCTTTATAGATTCAGTTTTGACCCCTAATTCACATAGAGGCAGTTACAGAATTTGAAAGACATAAAGTATATAAATATATACCTACATTTCCATATTTATAAATATAAAAATATAATTTTTATATTTATAAATATATAAAATATGCTATAAAATATGAACTCTAGAAGTTAGCACTTAAAGGAAAGACCCTTTTAGAAAACATATATTTCAACCTTCTGTTTTATAGATGAAAAAAAAAATCAGATACCCAGAGAAGCTAAATTACTAGTCTGAGGTCCCTTGGCTAGTCAGGGGAATGATTAGGGCTAACAAATTCTATCAGGTCCTTTATCATCCTAAAAAGATCATAAGACTCTATGTTTCTTCAATGAAGTAAATTTTAACATTCACATTAATTCATGACAATGTGAAGTAATTTTCTTCTTTACGGAAGTACTGCACTCATTAACACTTACAGATGAGCTTATAAGATTCTCAAAAAGTGAAATACTTGCGTGCATCTCCTGTCAAACTCTCTTCTCTCTGACATTCTAGCTTGGTTCTCTCCTTTCACCTCTGTGATCTTTCTTCCCTTGTGGCTTCCTACTACCAGTCCATAAACAAGTCTTCTTTAAGCTTCTACCCTTAAGTTTTTACCTTCAATACCACCATCTCATGTACCAACCCTTTTCCATTCCATACCAACCGTCACTAGATTTTACAAACAACAGCTCTCCACTTTCTACACTAACCTCCATGCACTGCTACGACTTCTGGCATGGCGTCCCCCTCTGCTTGCTTCTTCGTACAGTTTAGGCTTTATACTGTTGCCAGAATCAGCTGGTAGTATCCCATCTTCTACCAAACAATGCCCCGACTCCTAGAAAATGTCATTTTGAAGGCCCTTCATTACCCTTCCAGCTTCATCTTCCACTCTACCCTCCTTGCCTACTCCACACATATTCATTTATACTTTTATTCAACAAATGAGCACTATTTATGACTGTTTTAGGCCAAAAAACCTGGGTCTGTGAATACAGTCAGGAACAAGAGACAAAAATGTCTGCCTGCACAGAGCTTATATTCCAGTGGAAGAAGATCTAGACAATTAAAAAATACGTTAAATGGCAACTACTCAATATTCCCCAAGCATTTCCTGAACACTCATGCCTCAATGCCTTTGCACATGGTGTTCACACAACTTTTCCCTGCCCTACTAAAGTGCTCCCTAATCTGAAATGTCCAGCATAAATGTCTCTTCCTCACGAGAATGTCTTCTCTTCCTGGCACAGCAGTTGTGTCCCTCTAACATCATCCTTTTTCTTAGCACTTGTCATATACTGTCTTCTATTATAGGGTAATATCATCTAAATTAGATTATAAACTCTTTAAGAAAAATACTGTTTACCTAACACTGTATTCTCCCCTCAATGTTTAATTAATACTTTGCACAAAGGGGTGCACAATAGATTTTTGAATTGATATACTCTTTCCACAGCTCCCATGTGGCCAAAGACAATTTTACTAAACAGTAGCAAACTGAAAATGATTTAGGAACAATTAAGAAGAGAGAGTAACTATCTCTTTGGGTGAACTCTAAATTTCATTTGTATCTCACAGATAAACTTACAAGATCTGAAGGAACATACACTCTAAATTTAGAGCTTTTGTATTGCCTCAGTCTTCTAAAGTCATTATGATGGATTATGAGAATTTAATAAAGCAAACTACAGATAGTCCCCAACTTACGATGGTTTGACTTACAATTTTTCAACTTTGCAATAGTGTGAGAGCAATAAGCAATCAATAGAAACCATACTAAGAATTTTGGTCATTTCCCAGGCTGGCGATATGCAGTACACTACTCTCTTATGATGCTGGGCAGTGGTGGCGAACTGCAGCTCCCAGTCAGCCACGCGATCACACGGGTTAACAACCAATACGCTCACAACCATTCTTACCCGCTTTTCACTTTCTGTATCCAATAAATTACATGAGATATTTAACACTTTATAAGATGGCTCTGTGTTAGATGATTTTTTTTTTTTTTGGCTGCCTTGGGTCTTCGTTGCTGCGTGCGGGCTTTCTCTAGTTGCAGTGAGCGGGGGACACTCTTCGATGCGGTGCGCAGGCTTCTCACTGCAGTGGCTTCTCTCGTGGAGCACGGGCTCTAGGCGTGCGGGCTTCAGCAGTTGTGGCGCACGGGCTTAGTTGCTCCGCGGCATGTGGGATCTTCCAGGACGAGGGCTTGAATCCGTGTCCCCTGCATTGGCAGGTGGGTTCTTAACCACTGCGCCACCAGGGAAGTCCCCGTGTTAGATGATTGTGCCCAACTGTGGGCTCATGTAAAGTGTTCTGAGGCTGAGTAGGTGAGGTTAAGCTGATGTTCGGTAGGTTAGGGGTGTCAAATGAATTTTTTAAGATTAATTAATCAATTAATTTATTTTCGGCTGTGTTGGGTCTTTGTTGCTGCGCGTGGGCTTCCTCTAGTTGCGGCAAGTGGGGGCTACTCTTTGCTGGGGTGCGTGGGCTTCTCATTGCGGTGGCTTCTCTTGTTGGGGAGCACAGGCTCCAGGCACACGGGCTCAGTAGTTGTGACTCACGGGCTCTAGAGCGCAGGCTCAGTAATTGTGGTGCACGGGCTTAGTTGCTCCACGGCATGTGGGATCTTCCCGGACCAGGGCTGGAACCCGTGTCCCCTGCATTGGCAGGCAGATCCTTAACCACTGCACCACCAGGGAAGCCCTCAAATGCATTTTTGACTCAACACAATTTTCAACTTACAATGACTTTATTGGGATATAACCCCGTAAGTCAAAGAAGCTTTGTATTAAAAAAAAACTTACAAGGCAGGTTCTTCTTCTTCATCTCCATATGACTTTAGATTATCCTGATCATATTGTGGGAATTCAGGCATCAATCTGGAAGTTAGAATATTTAAATTATATTAAACGGTTCATTGTTAAATCATGCTTAAAAGCAAAAAGACCAATACTTATTCTGTAATAAGTATTTTTACTGAGTTTTTTCTGAAATAACCCATTATGGCCAGGACTATCTAAATGTAAACTGTGCATGGAGAACAGTGACCTAAAAGATCAAAAACTTGGCATCCCTGTTATTGAAATGCATAGTCAAGCTTACTCTGTTGTTGTTTTAACTGTGACTTTTTTTATGACTAAAAGTTAAAGCTAAATATATATTCCATTTTTTTAGAACACCACGACACTGATTCAATTGAAAGAATTCTTACTTGTATAGCATGTGATAAACAGCAATTTGCACAGGCCGAGCTCTGTAAAGGAGTAATGGGGTTAATGTATTTAACAAAGTCTGGAGATACTCTGGCAAGTTTGTTTTTTGGCCAGCAACCAATCTTGCAGGGAGTTTTTGACTCAATAGCTGATCCTTTGGGATATAAGTTAATGTTTCACACATGGGCTTCAGCATTGCATTCTGAAATGATGTTTCAGATGTATCTTTGCTTTCTCCTGATGACAAAAAGGAAAGAAATATTCATACCCCAAAACAAAGTGAGTAATACAGCTTGACCCATTCACAGACAACCAAATGTTACTTAAGAAAATGAAATAAAAACTTGACAAACATTAAAGCAGTCCTAACTAGAAACATGAACTGAATATATATTTCAGATAATCTCAACTATTTAATGACTTCTATTATCTCATCCTTAAAAAAAAAAAAGACATGTGAGTTAAAAAAATCTATTCTTGTTATCTGAATTAGTATTATTTTAATTTTCAATGGTCTTCGGATGTCTTGCCATTTTTCAATTCTTGTCTGTAAAGCAGAAGCATATACGATGCTTCTGAGATGCCAAGCTTTCTCTCTGGCTCTTTTACTATTTTGTACTGTGTGACTTAAACATCCAGAGTTGTTTTTTTTTTTTTTTAACTTTTCAACAAGTCATTTTCAATGAATCTCACTATTATTCCCTTTTTCACTTGCCTGTAACAGTCACCAAAAGAGGTAAAAGCAAACTGTGGATGCCTGGAGAAAAAAATTCTTTCCATTCACTGATTAGATTTACAGGAAGACTGCCAGTGGTATCCAGAGTTGTGGAATCAAAAAAAGCACTGAGTTCACAGGTCAAATCACAGCTGACACAGGCAAACAGTTGTACAAGTGGAACAGAATACAATGTCTGATTCTCATTTGTTGTCTGAAGAAACAAAAATTAAATAAGTAAGCAGACTTCTAGAATACTACAAATCAAGGCAATAAAGAAAAGTCCCTTTCATTTCTCTAAATTTGAAAAGAAGCAGGTGAAATGCATAGTCTCAGAAGACATTTATATATTTTACATCAAAATAACTTCGTTTCAAAACTAAATATTAGGAATTATCAGTAGAATCAATCCATTTATTCTAAAATGTTTTTTATTTCTAAAACTATGAAAGAAAATATTATCAATTACCATTTACCAAGTTGAGTACATTAAAAGCACATTTATAATCTTCTCAGGATCCCTATAGGAGCCCTAGTAATTGGGTATTGTTAAACTATTCTAAAATAAGGAAACTGAGGTTCAACTAGCTAAACTTTAATACTCTAAGCCACACAGCTGACAGCAGGCAAAGCAGAGATTCAGACAAATTCAACTCTGACTGACTTGCTATGTGACAGCCCATAAGTATTACACATCTGGTTGCTTTGGGTCATAAAAAGAACACTAATTCCCTCTGAATTTGCTTAATCTTTAATGCATTACTCTGGCAATACTGAAACAGTACATTTTAAGAATAATTTAATTAGAACCAAAAGACCTAAAAACTTGTCATGAAAAGATAAAACGGAGAGAACATTTTAAAAGCAATTAGCAGATTTGTTACTGAATGATTTTGACAGACATTAAACCTCAATCATTTTACTGATCTGTCAAGTAGTAGCTGGTGTGGAACATATCTATAAAGTGTTTAAACATTTGCAAAGGAGCTAACTACAATCATTACTTGAAGAAGATTAGCTAATAGTTCTGGTACACAGATATGCACAAAGACCCAGTAGCTGTGATGACCCAGCAGGTTAATTTACCTCCAACCAAGCCAACATGGAGCACATGATGAAGTCCCATTCACTCTCTGCCAAAGGAGATGAGCAGTATTTCAGAAATAGGGAAAGGAACCGGATTATTTCTATATTTACACCGAGTATCTCTGGACTTACTTCTGACAGATTACTGTGATAAAGACAAAAACAAAACAAAACACTGAAGAATTATATAGACATTCAATTGGAAACATTTAAATCTCATATATTTACAATAG
Organism: Leucopleurus acutus; assembly: GCF_964270905.1. Classification (NCBI taxonomy): domain Eukaryota; kingdom Metazoa; phylum Chordata; class Mammalia; order Artiodactyla; family Delphinidae; genus Leucopleurus; species Leucopleurus acutus. Next base: position 15,847,657 of record NC_139147.1, on the reverse strand, counting down.
ACTGACTGAAATGTCTACCATCTTATTGCTCTACAAAACTGTGACTATAAGATACATAATCTCAGTCCACATCATAAATAGAGGGAAAAAAACTGTATAAAGTATTACCTACCAACTGAAAAGAAAAATATCTTCATGATCTTTCTTCCAGGTTATCAGAATTTTTAATATACCATGTAATAGCTCTCCATCATCTATGCTTTTGGTTTGCAGACAAGAATTGAAAATGGCGAGATGTCCAAAACCTCCTAAAGCAAAATAAAAAATTAAAAATGTTTTAAATTGTATTGCTACTATAAAAAAGAAAGTCTACTTTGAGATAGGTTAAAAACTTTCTTCAGAAGTGTCCAGGTTAAGAACCCTGAAAATTAGGGCTTACATGAAAGAGTCAACAAATGAGCTTATAAACTCCACAGGGCAGGGACCCTGTCTCCACACCCAGTGCAGAGAAGAAAGTGTGGAGGGGAAGCTGGGAAGCAAGTAAATGATACTGTGCATTAAACTAACCTATGCTACTTTTTTGTTTTCTTAAGTATAGTACTTATTCAGCATACCTACCTCTCAAAAAACAAACAAACCCTAGATAGAGTGCTAAGTTAAATAAAGTTGGAACATAGAACATCCTATTTCATAATTCATACATTCACTCAGTAAGCATCTGCTATGTCTGGAAAGTTCTTAAGGGTTCCCTACTCTTTAGTATCCCTGGTTGCTCCTTATCCTTCAACTCTCAGCTTAAATACTGCCTCCACACTGAAATTCCCAAGTATACATTTCTCTCATTTCTCTAATATCCTCATTTCTCTAATATCCCTTATTTGTTGCCTTTATAGCACTAATGTTTACTTGTTTGTTTATTTATTTATTTTGGGGGGAGGAGCTCTACTTTTTTATTATTAAAATTAATAATGTTATATTAGTTTCAGGTATACAACATAGCTTTTCTGATATTTTTATACATTATAAAATGATCACCACTGCAGTAAGACCAGTTACCATCCATCACCATACAAGGTTGTTAAAATATTATTGACCTTATTCCTTAGCTGTACATGTTTACTTATTTATTATCTTAATTAGAAAGTAAGCTCCGTGAAAGCAGGAACCTTGTCTGTTTTACTTACCACTAGCCTATGTCCCCCTAGCATGATGCTTGAGATCCAGAGACATTTATTTTGACTGACTAAATGAAGAAGAACAAATAAATGAGTGAATACAAGGTACACTGTTAGATGCTGGGGAGAGAAAGCTGAACAAAATCCAGTCTCTGAAGGGACTCATCTAGCAGTATTGGCAGACTTAAAAACAAATTAGAATATAATATGGACACAAACTGAGAGCCCAGAACAGGAAATCAGATTTGAGTCAGAAGAGGCTTCCTAAAGTTGGTGTGTGAACTGGGATTTATCAAAAGATCAAAGTCTGCAAGCCTAGAAAAGGGACACTCCAAGGAATGCTAAGGCACAAAGTTGTAAGAAAGTATAGTGTTCAAAATTCATGAGAATTTAGCGTGGTCAGGGTCCAGGATGGAAGCAAAAGAGGTAAAACCAGAGAAATCAGTTGCAGTAAGATTGTAAAATGTCTTATAGGCCAAACTAAGGACTTAGGTTTTTATCCTGTAGGTAAATGGGAACCAAGGAAAAAAGCAAAAATTAATTAATTAATAACAACGTAATCTTCCTTTAAAGGCTGAGGAAGAATTTTTTTAAAAAATCTTCCTGACAAAATAGAAGAGGCTCAAGTTCAATCAGAAACAACTGATTTTCTAATAACTGAAAAGCATTTCTTAGCTAATTCTGTTTTGTCACTTTGGCTGGAAGAGCAAAATTGACTGTCAAATCTTAAAAACATTCCCCTTCCTGTTGGCCTCTGCACAGCTGGGCACCTCTGGTCTGTGCGAACAGCACATAATTGTGTGGCACCGCGGTCCTGTCTCCTGCCCCTTCCCCCTCTCTGCCATCCTTCAGTTATAACCCGTGCTGGAGAAATAACCTACACCTCCATCAGGTAATCCTCTCTTCCATGCACAATAAGTTCAACTGTATCCCTGTTCCAGAACTGCAAATCCCAACCTAATCCCACAGTTTAACTACATAAGGGAGCTCAACGGTAAAGCTTAATGCCACAGAAGTTTATTTTTGACACCGGCTGGCCCTTTGTGCTATCAAGGCAATTCTGTTTCATTACGTTCTTTGATGGACATATTCTTCTTCCACTATTTCAAACTTTCCCTACCCTTCTTAAAATCTACAATCCAGTTTTTACTTATTAAATGACCTAAAGAGACATGAAGCCATGAAGTTCCCAACCCCCTCTATACCTACATGTGCGTCCATCCTACACCTCTCCTTATCTTGTCTCCACCTATACGTGGTTGGTATCTTCTAACTGCTCTAGATCCAGCCCTACATGCCCTCCCCTCTCACCTTCTCAGTGGGAGCTATCATCAGTTATTCCGTCTCTATTTTCTATTCCCCCTCCGTCCCCACAACATGTATTTCCCCTTTGACCTTGTGTTCATCTCCAGCTTTCACCTCTTTCAACATCCCTTTCTGCCAAACACGCAGAACAGACTATCTGCTCCCATTTTCTCACCACTATTCATTCCAACAATGCCAAAGCCAATGGCTGAACTGTGGCATTTAACGGGTGATGAATATTACCTAAAACTCTGCTTTTGCTTATCTTTTTTTATCTTTAGTCCTTATTCTCAAATGTGCCTCCATCCACATACCTATTAAATCTATGTACTGGTGTTCCCTTGATGTTCTTTTCACTCTTCACTCTCCCTAAACAAGCTCATACTCATTTACAGGTTATACTATCACCTACATGACATGGATTTTGAAAGCAGTATTTCCATCCAGCCAATAGTCTATTGCTTACTGACAATCTCCATTTTAGTATTTATTCCAAAGACCCCTTAACCTAATGTGTCTAAAACTCAACATTAGCTCCCTGTATACTCCTTCCCCATGTTCCTTCCAATACTCAAGTCTCCTATAGGGTTTCCTATAAGGCCTAAAGGTACTTCCATATACCCAATCCAGAAATATAATCACAGAACCCCATCAATTCTACTTCCTGCATCTTTCATTTCCATCTCTTTTCCATCTGTGCCTTGATTCAAGCTCTCTTATCTCTCATCATGATTATTCCCATAGCTCTCTACCTAGTCTTCTGCCCCTAATCTCTCTTCTCTCACATTCACTCTTCAGACAGTTGTCAAAATAATCTTTCTAACGTAAATGTGATAGTCTTACTACCTTCCTACCTAACTTGGGCCAATAGCTCCTTACCTCCTACCACTTAAAGTCCAAACTCCATAACTGACAAAACTAGGCCTTTATGATCTGTTCTTCAAAAATCCATATTCTTGTGAACCCTAACAGCTCTGTCCCCAACTTTCTACCTTAAATGCCAACCAAAATGAACTATCTACATTCTCCTATGTTTTTGTGTACCTGGAATACCTTTCCCAGTCGTGTCCATACGGAAAACTATCTTTCATCACTCCGTTGAAATATTTCTCTTTGTGAAATAGCCAGAACACCTCAAAGCAAAGTGGAAAACTCCTTTTCTGCACTTCCACACATATGACATCTTTTTGCTACGTCAGTTATCATACAACTTTATGTCTACCTTCTCTACAAAAGGAACTGCCACATAGCCAGGGTCAGTAAGTGCTTGTTAAATTAATAAGCAAATGAACTAATAGAGTACAGAATGTCCGAAAAGTTTAAAACATAACAAAAGCTGTTCCCTCTTTTGCCTTTGTAAGTTCAATCACTGGTTGACTAGGGAGAGATGACGCATAGCTAAAATAAGCTATACATGGAAAAGAAATGATTAGAGGATATCTGTGGTTGTGAATCTTCCCGTAAGGCAGCAGCATTTCTGACCTGCAAAATGGTAACAGCCACTCTCCAATGACACTCGTCCTACTGAGTCAACTTGTTATATAGCAAAAGTATAAACTAGGAAAAAAATTAACTATAATTCATCTCTGCTAGATTTGGATTTAGATATTAAGAAACACTTCTTTCATCTCAAGCAATAATTAGTGAAATATTTATTACCAAGCAACTAACCATTAATACTGCAAACATCTTCCTTGGTCCAGGCCAAAAGGGCAGGTATACATTGAGCAATGAATTCTTTCTTGTCTTCTTTTGACAAAAATGGACAGAGACTTTGAATGGTATGCATATTACCTTCTGTTAGTGGAAAAAAACTGTTTAAAGAACAAAAAAAAGGTATGAATTATATTTATCCTAAATAGTTATTTCAGAAAATTCTTCTTATTCAGACTATTCAGAAAGACTAGTATTTCCACTATATAAAATAATTGTAGAGAAAAAAAAGAAACTAGGAAAGAGACTGACACTTGCTGAGTCTGGATGACGAACTGTGGATAATTATTTTTTGCTGCTTCTTTCTCTTTTTCACATGTTTCTAATTTTTAAAATAACTTTCACCATGTATAATTTTTTTAAATTATACATGATTATGCTCTCTTTAAGAATCTACTGATTCAATTTAAAGAGTACCAGTTGCATGTTGTTTGTATGAACTGATATTCATATATGTGCATATATAGTTAGGTTTTATTTACCTAAGTTTTGTATTATTTGCCACTTATATACTTTGTAGATTGTTTTTTATATCTTTATTGGACTATAATTGTTTTACAACGTTGTGTTAGTTTCTGTTGTACAACTAAGTGAATCAGCTATACATATACATATATCCCCATATCCCCTCCCTCTTGAGCCTCCCTCCCATCCTCCCTGGACCAGGGAAGTCCATTCTTTCCACTTTAAAGCTATATAACTAGATTAAAAACAAAACCAGGGACTTCCCTGGTGGCGCAGTGATTAAAGATCTGCCTGCCAATGCAGGGGACACGGGTTCGAGCCCGGGTCCGGGAAGATCCCACGTGCCGCGGAGCAACTAAGCCGGTGCAACACAGCTACTGAGCCTGCGCTCTAGAGCCCGTGAGCCACAACTACAGAGCCCGCATGCCACAACTACTGAAGCCCGAGTGCCTAGAGCCCGTGTTCTGCAAAAAGAGAAGCCACTGCAATGAGAAGCCTGCGCACCGCAAGGAAGAGTAGCCCCCGCTCACCGCAACTACGGAAAGCCCGTGCGCAGCAATGAAGACCCAACGCAGCCAAAAATAAATTAAAAAAGAAACCCCCCCAATATTCCACACTATCATAATTTAACTATTTCCCTGTTAGTGGACATTTAGGTTTTTCCCCCAAAATTTTTGCTCTTACAAATAATGCTGTAATAACTGTCTTCGAGCAGATACTATTCTGCATATGTGCAAATACCTCTTTAGGCTAGATTCCTGGAAGTAGAATTGCAAAATCAAAGGATTTGAGTGTATTATATTTTGATAATTTCAAGTTGCTTTTCAAAAAAGCATAATCAATTTACATTTTCACTAAAAATGTACAAGCTTGGTTTGCTACACACTTAATGACTTTTTAATTCCTGGCAATATGGTAGATAAAATGTACTACTTTTAATTTGTATTTCTTTCGTATTTCACATTTCATAAATGAATTATCTTTGCCTATTTCACCTATGAATTACCTGTTCAAGTCCTAGACACATTCTTCAATTTGAATAGTTTTATTAATAGAAGCTATTTATATATTATGAATATTAATTTGCAAGTGTTTTCTTCCATTTTGCCACCTGCCCTTTAACCTTTGCTTACTGTACTTTTATCATACAGAAGTTTTCTTTTTAAATTGTGGTAAAATACACATTATGTAAAATTTACCATATTAAAGTGTACAGTTCAGCAGTGTTATGTTCATTCACATGGTTGTGCAACCAATCCCCAGAACGGTTTCATTCACAAAATTGAAACTCTATCCATTAATTAAGAACTCTCCATCTCCCTTCCCCTCAGCCCCTGACAACCATCATTCTACTTTCTGTCTCTATGAATTTGACTATGCTACATACCTCATATAAGTGGAATCATACAGTATTTGTCTTTTTGTGACTGTTTTATTTCACTGAGCTTATGTCCTCAAGGTTCATCCACATTTTTTTTAACATCTTTATTCGAGTATAATTGCTCTACAATGGTGTTAGTTTCTGCTGTATAACAAAGTGAACCAGCCATACATATACAAATATCCCAGTATCTCCTCCCTCTGGCGTCTCCCGCCCACCCTCCCCATCCACATTTTAACATGTCAGAATTTCCTTCCTTTTTAAGGCAGAATAATATTCCACTATATCCATTATATGTATATACCACATTTTTGTTTATCCATTTATCTGCTGATGGGCACAAAGGTTTTTGTTTTTACAAAATCAGGTATCTATTGTTTCTTTTATGGATTCTGGGTTTGTGCTTTGCTTAAGATCTTCCCCATGCCAAGATTATACAGTCTCATTTTCCCCTAATACTTTTATAGGTCTGTTCTTTACATTTAGTTTTCATCTGGGCTTTACTTTTATGTATAATGTAAGGGAGTGGGTCTCACAATTTTTTTCAAACACATGTCCAATTTTCCTAATGTCATTTATTATTGACTCATCTCACTGATTTGAAAGACCACCTGTATCAAAAACTAAATTTTCATATATGTGTGGACTGGTTTCTGGACTCTATTTTGATCCAGTGATCTGCATGTTCACCAATTTCATAGTGCTTAATTATTATTTTGGTAGGGCAAGTCCTTTTCACTTTTCTCTTTCATAAATGTCCCAGCTATTCTTAAGCATTTTCTTCCTTCAAATGCATACTATGTTTAGAACAGTTTGTCAAGTTTTTCAAAAAATGGTGCTGAAATTTTGATTGACATTACACTGAAATTATAGATACAACAATTTTTATAATGTATCTTCCCACCTTCTTTTGTGATCTTAAGTTTTACAATTTTAAATTTTTGTTAAATTTATTTCTGGGTATTTACAGTTTTGTTGTCATTGTGAACAGAATTTCTTTTTTCCTGTGCCCTTTTTTAACTGATTATTACTGGTGAATAAGAAAGATATTGACTTCTGTATGTCAAGTATATGTCCATCTCATTTGCAATTACTTTTAATAGTTATTTAGTTAATTCCCTATGACTTTTATAATCAGAAAAATATTAAAAATTATGCTGAATAAAAAAAGCTAACATCAGGACTTCCCTGGTGGCAGTGGTTAAGAATCTGCCTGTCAATGCAGGGCACACGGGTTTGACCCCTGGTCCAGGAAGATCCCACATGCCGTGGAGCAACTAAGCCCATGTGCCACAACTACTGAGCCTGCGCTCTAGAGCCCGCGAGCCACACCTACTGAAGCCCACGCACCTAGAGCCCGTGCTCTGCAAAAAGAGAAGCCACTGCAATAAGAAGCCCACGCACCGCAATGCAGAGTAGCCCCCGCTCGCCACAACTAGAAAAAGCCCACGCACAGCAACGAAGACCCAACGTAGCCAAAAATAAATTAATAAATTAATTAAATTACTTAAAAAAAAAAGCTAACATCAAAAGATCATATGCTATATGACTCTGTTTATATAACATTCCCAAATGATAAAATTATATAGAGAACAGATTATTGTTTGCCAGAGGTGAGGAGAATGGTAAGAGGGGAGGTGGCTGAGGCAAGAAAGGGTAACATAGGGGATCCTTATGATAAAACTATTCTGTAGCTTGTAATGTGGTGGTGGTAACCCACACAGAACACACACACAAACATGTGAGTGCAAGTAAACTTGGTCAGTGAATTGTATCAATGCCATTCTCTTGGTTGTGAAATTGTACTAAAGTTATGCAAACTGGTACCACTGGAAGAAACTGAATGAAAGGTACACAGAATTTCTTTGTATTTTTTATAATTGCATGTGAACCTATAATCCACATTAATAACTGAACTCAAAATAATATATTTAGGACTTCCCTGGTGGCGCAGTGGTTAAGAATCCACCTGCCAATGCAGAGGACACAGGTTCGAGCCCTGGTCCGGGAAGATCCCACATGCCGCGGAGCAACTAAGCCCATGCGCCACAACTACTGAGCCCACGCTCTAGAGCCGGCGAGCCACACCTACTGAGCCCATGTGCCACAACTACTGAAGCCTGTGCACCTAGACCCGTTTTCTGCAAAAAGAGAAGTCACCGCAATGAGAAGCCTGTGCACCACAATGAAGAGTAGCCCATGCTCATCGCCAACTAGAGAAAGCCTGCGTGCAGCAACAAAAACCCAATGCAGCCAAATAAATAAATTTATATATATATAAATTCTTCTAAAATATAGTAATAAATTTTTTAAATTTTTAAATAAGATTAAAAATATCAAAATTTAGCTTACAACTCTACTGCACCAGAATACATACACACACACACACACACATAATTTCTGAATTCTTCTTGGTAAATCAGTAAATTCAAAATGCCTCTTGGTAAATTTCAGCTAGGTGTTTAATCCGAATGTTCAGCTTCTCTAGTATGATCAACTCTAGTACATCTCTAGTATGTCCAACCTCACTATTTGTCTTAAGAACACATTTACTGCGTTTTTAGAATATTCTTCAATAGGATGATCCTTATTTAAGAGTAAGTAACCTTTTTTTAATTTAGTTTTTTTAATTTATTTTTTATTGAAGTACAGTTGAATTACAATGTTGTGTTTATTACTGCTGTTCAGCAAAATGACTCAGTTATACATATATATACATTCTTTTCATATTCTTTTCCATTATGGCTTATCACAGGATATTGAATAAAGTTAAGAGTAAGTAACTTTCCTTATCATTTCCATTTAGCAAATAAAATGATGCAAGAAGGATAGGGAAGGGGAAAAGATAGATTTTACCAGAGAGATTTCTGGGGAAAATAGAACATGTTTATGAAGTGTTAATTATTTAAAGCACGTATAAAATTCCTCAACAAAATGTTATAAGGTTAAAAATGCTTATTAAAAAAAAGACGTGTCGCAACCTAATGCAATTTAAATTGTTAAGTCTCATTTTCTTTAATTTCCTCATTTCCTAAGTCTTGTTTTCCTGACTCATTAGAGACTGTTTGTTAGTTTGGGGTTGCCAAAGTGACCACTCATAATAAATTTCAAAGTAAAAGTATTTTCAATAAGAATACCCTTCTTTTCTCCTATAATGCCGTTTTACTTCATCAGATGAAACACTTCGGGAAAGGATCAACTTAGCAATAATAAGAGACCAAAGGGTGCCATTTTCCCTGGATCTAAAAGAGGAAAAAAAATTCCGTTTTTAAAGTGTACTTAAGAGTTTTAAACAATGCTTACCTGGATTCCTTATACAGAACTAAATAAATCACCTTGTAAGGGTATCAATTCACACAGCACTTCTGCACCCAAATAACTGCTGTTACCAAAAGGATTGGGAACTTAACTTCTGAAATTCCTTTACAGCTGATATTGAGCTCTCATCCAAGGCAATCCCAAAGCCCCTCAAGTTCCAATAGGGGAGATGACCTTAAAGATTAAGCTTGAGGACCAGAGGTTGCAGCTGGAAAGAGGACATATCCCAGAGGACATCGAGGATTGTTGAAGTTGAGAAAGCAAGGAGGTATTGATATCCACTGAGGAAAGTTCTGAGTGTCAAGTATGTAGAGTGGGACTGGAAAGGAAGACCTGTTCAGCCTGGGGCCTCTGATACTGCAAAGCATACGAAAAATACTACAGGCAAGTGAAAAACTCTTCAAGAGAGCAGTTCAACACAGTAATTTCAATGAGCTAACCATCAAACTGCTATAACCTCTACAATAACTCTGTTTTCATACCTACTTCCTCGTCTAGGGGAGAGGGTTTTGTGGTTATGATATTAAGACACACCTGCAACAACATGCAAGGTAAAAGGTTAAATTTAGAGTAGTGGAAGGATGGGTTACATATGTCAAATTAAAATAACTTCTACAGGATTGTCATCTGGCCCTTGAATGTATTTATGGATTTAATAACACAGGCAAAGTCCAAATATCTCACCAGAAGAGTAAATCAAGTACTTAGTATCCACAAAGTATTTATCATTAAGAATTGGGATTAATTTAGATAAACTCTCTGATTCAAAGATTAGCATGAAGTGGGCTTACATTTTAAAGACACAAGCCATAAACTAGCAAAACAGTCATAAAAAAATGGAAATTGAAAGAGATTCTTACCTGTTAAATAACAGCTGTAAAAGGCCAGAAGTATTACCAAGTCCACATAAGTTATCATATGTAATATTCATTTTTTGAAGCAGTTCACAAAATCCAGTTAGAAAAATAGGTGGATTGTCTAATTCTTCATACCACTGCAATGAATAGAGCAGTTCTGCAACTAACAGAATGGACAACACATTATTGAGTATACTTTGTGAACAGACCTTTGAACTGTTTTCACTTGTCCCCCCCATTCCCTAACATTGTTATGCCCACTAATTTCAAAATATCTATGAACTGGGACTTCCCTGGTGGTCCAGTGGTTAAGACTCTGCACTTCCAATGCAGGGGTCACTGGTTTGATCCGTGGTCGGGGAACTAAGATCCCACATGCTATGTAGCGCAATCAAGCAATCAATAATCTGTGAACTGATTTTCCACTATTTGATGTTCAAGTACGGGGAACTAAGATCCCACATGCCGCATAGCACAGCCAATCAATCAATCAATCAATATCTATGAACTGATTTTCAACTATTTGATGCTCAACTATAATGAAAGCTGAGAATACCTGATACAAAATATCACTCCTCTCCCAAACATTACTTGGTCCCTTTTCTGATTAGTTAAGAATGTGACAGTAACCTAAGTTATTAGAGAGAGATACTGGAAGAATCTTCCTACTATTTTTGCCACAAATGATAAGAAGTTGCATCCAGGATAAACAACTAAGCGACCCAAGACCTGAGAAGTTCAAGTCAATGTGTTAAGAAATGGGAGAGGGGCTTCCCTGGTGGCGCAGTGGTTGAGAGTCCGCCTGCCAATGCAGGGGACACGCATTCATGCCCCGGTCCGGGAAGAGCCCACATGCTGCGGAGCGGCTGGGCCCGTGAACCATGCCACTGAGCCTGCGCGTCCGGAGCCTGTGCTCCGCAACGGGACAGGCCAAAACAGTGAGAGGCCCGCGTACCGCAAAAAAAAAAAAAAGAAAAAAGAAATGGGAGAGAGCACGATCTAGTACACAGGGCATGGGCCTAGGTGACAGACTAGTCTGGATTCAAATGAGCTGCACACATCGTTATCAGCTAGGATAATACAAATCTACCTCACGGGACTACTGTGAGAAGTAAATGACCAAGTATCACAAAACCTGGCATGTCACAGGTTTTCAATACATAATTAGTCACAACTCTCTTTTATAAAGCCAGGTATGGATATTGGAGTTAGAAGACTTGAAACCTGGTTCAAAAATCAAATCCCATCCCTTTCAAGTTCCAGATAAGAAAAACAACAAAAATTATTACTCTAATTTCCATTGTTGTTTTTGGACAGATTCACTCTATGAGTAAAGTAAAGAGCAGGCTAATCTCCTCGACCTCAACTGCACGTGGAGTTCGCTCACCACGAGAGGTGTTCCAGCTTTCTTCCACAGAGCACAATATTCTCCTCTGCTAGTAACTGTACTCAGCTGAGGGCTCACAATCAAGACTGATACAGGAATTATGCAAGTCCTTTCAGGCCATTTTGTACAGGTCACACTGCTACCTACAATTCTACACCATTTCCTGGAATGGGGGAATTTTTAAATCCTTTTAAAATTCAACATTTGAAGCTCCACTTGCTGGGAAAAAAAATTATTGCCCTACACAAAGGTAGATTGATTCAAAGTTAATTGAAAATTCAGAATCCTTGATGAAACACAAGACTCACTTAACCATTTTCTTTAGGGTTATGTGCCATAGGATGCGCTTATATTGATGTCATGCCAACTAGAGTAACATCTTATATCAAATTCTGCTCTATTGCTAACAAGACTACAGCAAGATATTCAGTATGATTCCATATGATTTGCAATTTAACATTCATCTCTTAAGTGTCCTCAAGTTTCTCATTGCTAAAATAATTAAAAGGAGCTGAGGATTTTTGATTCTTTAAAGATTTAGATTGAAGTATAATCAAAATTATTTCAAAATTACATTTTAATTACTTCAAGGTTTATATGTATTTATCTGAATGCTCATATATACTTACTTATTTTCTCAAGCTCATTATTTTCTAGGACTATTTCTTTTTTCAGTGCAACTAATATCATTTTGCTCAATAATGCTGAAGTACACAAATGGCTGGGAAGTTTCTTTGTATCTTGTTCTTTAAAATCTGTTTTGAAACACTCATAATTCAGACTCAGTCTTCCTTCTAAAAGAGGTCTATGCAACCACTATAAAAAAAGAATACATTAAATTATACACAAAAGCATTCAATAGTTCAATTAATTACTACTTCTGCAATTAAGAAGGGAACAAAAATAAAGTTATTAAAATATCTTCAAAACGTTATTAGAATAACTTCAAAAATGAAGCTATTGCTAGTTTACTAGTAAAACCACAGAAGCCTAGAAGTTTGGTTTCTACGAACAGAAATTATCAACGTGTGTGTTTCTTTAGGATTCCTTTAGGACAGAACAAGGTCTTATTTACCTTGTACCATGGCAACTGCCAAGTGTCAACTGGTATCTTGCAAACAGCAAACACCCAACACAGGAGCATTCAAAGGCAGAAACGCAAACTAAGATACTCATTTCATTTACTTTTTTTCTTCCCCAGAATAAAATTAAAATATTTAAGCTTGCATGAAATCCAAACTTCAGAATAAAATAAGTACTCTCCAATCTCAAACATACCTGCATAGGAAGAGACTGTCTCATCTTTTCCCATTCGCTGTTGTCTGGCATTACACTTCCAATATAAACTCCCAGAAGATAAGTATCTTCACTCTCTAGAAGCGCATTTAGCAAATCATCAACAGCAGACAAGAGGACCTGAAGACTGAAAATAATGCAAATAACTTAACCACTACAGTTATGTTATAACCAATTTGAATACCCTGGTATACATTAAATACCCTACGGAAGATAGGGTATTTAATGAACAAAAAAGACAATTCAAAATAAAAGTAAATCGTCTCTCTCTCCACCCTCCCCTCGTGACTTACACACAATCAAACAGGGGATTTTATCCAACATTTTATAATTGAAATCAAGTGCTGCTTCTAGTTCAGAAAGAAGGTGAATGACCTATTTCAGATCAGATATTTCTGAAATATAGCTACTTTATTCCATTAAAAGAGTATGATAATCAGAAAAAGATTTAACCCAACCCCAGTAGCTCTGGATGCATTCTCTTAGTTTTCATTTTTATATATGGATTTAGGCATGAAATGTGAAATACATCTGCAATTCAACGCCTTACAACAGTGGCTACCAGACTCCCCCAAAAAATAAACAATGAAGGACAATCATTGTCCGTGGTGGCCGTAAGAGTTTACGGTTACAATCCATACCAGCCTAAGACACAGGACAGCACCCCTATCACATCACTAACCATAAATTATTATGGTCAAAACAAATCACTCTCCAATTAATTGAGCTTAAATGCATGATCATTAAAACAAAATCCTTTTGGAAAAATCTGTTTGGATCTTCCCTTAGAATCCTGTAGATTTCTTACATAACAAGTCTTTTTTTTTTTTTTTTTTTTTTTTTTTTTTTTTGCGGTACGCGGGTGTCTCACTGTTGTGGCCTCTCCCGTTGTGGAGCACAGGCTCCGGACGCGCAGGCTCAGCAGCCATGGTTCACGGGCCCAGATGCTCCGCGGCATGTGGGATCTTCCCGGACCGGGGCACGAACCCACGTCCCCTGCATCGGCAGGTGGACTCTCAACCACTGTGCCACCAGGTAAGCCCAACAAGTCATTTTTCATAGGCATTCACACTAATCATGGAACCTTATTAAGGACAATGATCAATTACTAAAGAGATACTCTGCAACTGAGCACAAAAAAAGGTTACCTTGTGATATCCAATGATGAAGACTGAACTTGGTTTTTCAGCCACAGAGCAGATAAACGTAGGAAGGTACTCTGTTTATATGTGTCGCCAGTTTGATGGACCAATAAATTCACACCAGAGAGCCAAGTATTTTTCAGTTTACTGATAAGAAAGTCTAAAATCAAGATGTCAACAGTGATTCATAATCCCTATGAAGTAACTATAATCAGTACAAAATGTCTGAAAGAACTCATTGCAGATCTGAGATTTGTAAGGTACCATTAAGAAAACATAAAATTACTATTCAAGGGCTAAAACAAAATAACTATGTCATAAATACACAATAATGTAAGCTAACTCATGCCATATAAATGTAAAAATGCTAAGATTTTTAAAGTCAGCTTTTTTCTGCTCTGAACTTATTTATAAGAGAGTTGACCTTTTGGAGATATAAAAAATATTATACCATTTTCAAATAGAAAAGTTAGTATTAAAGAAAGGGTTGGGGAGGAGGCTTTTCCATTAAAACCTTTTTTTTTTCAAGAGTATTTTTTACATTCCTTTCACAAATAAGTCTGAATTAACATATAAGACAGGAATATAGTCCTTAAAAAGGGAATCTCAATTTCATTTTACTATACACCAAGATTGAATGTCTTTAACTATAAGAGAAGAAGGTATTAATGTCCCCCTTTATAAATATGGAAACTGAGGCAACAAGAAATTAAGCAACTTGTGAGAGCTACTGAGTGAAGGAGCTAAGATGCTAACTCACCTATCATGGCCCCTTTCAAAACCGTTTCCTCGATATCAAGTAAAAACTTTAGATATAATGTCTACATACACCTTTAACTTGGTTTCTAAAGCTGAAAGTGTTTAAGATTTGTAGTCCTTTACTCAAAATGCTTTCAAAGTTCAAACACATTATGATTCAATTAATAAAGCCTGGGCACTTACACTATGAAGATCAGAGCCGGAGATTCCCAACAAAACATTTGAGCAGTAGGCTATTACCTGGCAAATGTGTTTTTTCTTTGCTCTCAGCACACAACTGAAAGAGAGTTAACAATAAATCTTCAGATGATGGCATTAGCAAGCATCCTTTTGCTGAGCTGAAATAGTTATAGGCCACATCACAGATAAAAGACACTGATGAGTCATTATTTTCAGCTTCTGACAATTTCTTTGCTTTGGATAAAGTTTCATGAAGTTTAACAATAATTCTTTCAACATATACTTCTCCAATCAAGTAATCTACAGAAAAAAAATTCAAACAGACAAAATACAAGAAATATTAACAGTGTGTTTTCCTTTTTTAAATCTTTGTTTTTAATTTTTTAACCAATGTATTTTAATACTTTACTTGGGGTTAACATTCCATCTTGGTCTCGCCATGTGTTTTTTTTTTTTTTAAAAAGTTGTTTATGTTTTATATAAAAGAAAATCACATCAACAAATCAATCTGTTCCCCACACATAAAAGCCCTCACATTAAAAAAAGCTATTTTAAATTAAGTAAAAAAGCAATGCTAGACAAAATTAGAGTGAATGGCTAAATTCAAAACCCTTTAAAATATAAAACTAAAAGTATTAAATATCTTCCAAGTCATGTTACAGAGATTTATAAACATTTAGGGTGCTTACAAAATTCAGATATTTGAGTGAACTAAATCTTGTTATTCTCAACTAATATTATGCAAACTGAGCAGCATGGAATCCTCCCAAAAGGTGAAAAAAACTACTCCCTCCCTACTAAAAAACAAAAGCCATATTTTTACCTACCATTTTTAACATGTTGGGATAATACCAAGCTTAAAAGAGACCATCTTTCTGAGAAGTAAGATTCAGAAGATACTGTGGATTCCAAGTCCTTATTACAAAGATGATCTGCCAAGGTTACCAATTTCTCGCCAAGGATATCTCCTTTTAGCCAAGGAGTTACTAAAGCATGTTTATCTGAACTAGAACATGCCTAAAACCATAAAATTAAAGCAAAGATTAGAAGCAAGATCAAAAAGTAGACTTGCCAAAATATTACTTGTACCATATTACCTCCTTTCATCATCGTGGCCTCAACATCGTCCCCCATGCCTCCTCCTCAAGTTCTAAGAAGGCTGGTATCTTCCCTATTCCCCACTAAGCCTTGCTTATGTATGCTTCCATGCTTTGTTCATTCTATCTTCCCAACCATAAATATTCCCCTTCTTCTTTATTTATGAAAATCACATCCATTATTTGAGATTTAGTATAAATCCCACCTGCTTTGTGAAGTCTCCCCCATCCATGCCAGCCCATACTCATCACTGCTTTTCTCTGAATCTCTAGAGCACTCACTAGGTTGTATTATTATTTATAATGTTTCATCTGTGTATGTGTTATTTCCAATGAAACTGTAAGTTCCTTGAGAGCAGAGACTGTCTTAAACTTCTTTGATACCTGCTATCAACACTGCAGATATGTTCAATGAATAATGAATGAACTTTAAAGACAGATTTTAAAATGCTCTACAAATATTAAATTTTTGTTCATTAATTTTGCTAAAGAACAATTAACATATAATAGTGGTAAATTACTTCAATATGAACAATGGGACTTATCATTTGCCCAAATTTTCTGAAATAGTTACTGGGGTAGATAGCTGACAGCAACTGGTTTATTTTCATGGGGTGGGGAAGCAAGGGAAAAAACTGTAAATCCACCCCCAAAAGCATGGTGATCCATGTTCCCAGAGCTTCTTTTGGTTTAAGGGCTGAGAAGAAAGGAATTTGCAACTTGGCTCATTTCAAAGCAATCTGGAAAAAAAAAAAAAAATCCAAGTGCAGATTGGGTAGTGCCCCCAAAACTGTTTTATCTCCTTATTTAAAAAATTGTAGGTAATGAGAGCTTCTATTTTAGTCCAAGCTTTACCACTATTCTGGCTTTATGACCTTAGACAAAGCTCTTAACCAACCTGGGCCTATTTCCTAATTTGAAAAATGAAGGTTAACTTAGAAAATCTCTAAGGTTCTTTCTGGTTACAAAAGTCAGGTTTGTTTTTAAGGAAGCTGACTTTAGGACTCTGCTCATAAAGTATGATGTTGCATAAAAACAAGAAAAACTAGAACTTAGATGGCTATAATATTAGCTTTCCTACGATAGCTTACCAAATAAAACCAATCTATTTTATAGAATCCTACAGAATCCAAAAAGCAAACTTCTGAATAAAATGTCTCTCAGGTTAATAAGACATGAAGTCCAACTTCTCAATGTTTTAACATATCCACAGAAAGAATCTAACAGGGGTTAGGGAGACTAGTTAGTCACAGAAGTACAGGAAGCAAACACTGGCTATGAACTTCCAAACACTGCCCAGGAAGAGTCTTCCAAACAGATGTACCTGAACTACAGATGTACCTGAACCTGGCAGGTACATTCCTAAGTTGGAAATGGATATATCCATCTTTATCTTATCAAATTATTAACTATATACTTTTGCTCTGATTCTAGACTTATCAAGCAGCTTTCTCATAATTTGGCTTTTCATGTAGCCTGCCTATAGGGAGAGGAGGTACTGAATAAAGTAATTCAAAATGGTGTGCCAGTAAGTTATATTTCCCGTTGAAAAAGAGTAAATTAATACTCTGTATTTATTTTGTAAAAATAAACTATTGGGGGAAATAGGGAGTTATTGTTTAATGGGTATAGTTTCTATTTTACAAGGTGAAAAAGTTCTGGAGATTGGTTGACCAATAATGTGAATAAACAACACTACTGTACACTCAGAAATTGTTACTATGGCAAATTATATGTTTTTTTCAATATAATTTAAAAAGACAGAAAAAAAGAAACTTGTAAATGAGAGTTATGTAAGTAAAATTTTAAAATAATGAAAAAATTCTTTAAGAAAAGGAAGACTTTTAGGCAGCTAGTCATAACATTTCTATGGTTGGAAAAGTGTTACGTTATATCATTTACATCTTCATTAGGAAAGAATACTTAAGCCATTTAAAAATTTTTCTGAATTATGTTTCTTTGTATTATTTTCATCACTAATTTTCTTACTTAGTCAAATGGCAATTAAATAAAGGTGGGAAGACTTTAGTTTGCCTGTATAGTATTCCAGGGTAAAACAAACTTAATTTCCTGATGCGTTCTACTCAAAGCTAGAACCATTCAATCCATTTCTACAGAAGAAAAAATAACTAGGATAACAGCAGAAACCTTAGTTTAAAAGATAAACTAAGATAAATGCTTAACTCTTCCTTTGTTACCCACTAGGGAAGAGACACTGGATCTTCCAGAACCTGTTCATTCTTCCCTGATACTCCTAACCAGAAAAATAATACTATAGAAAGGTGAACACCATGGCTTTTCAAATTATGAGAAGAAAGTTACAATAATAGGAAGTTCTCTAACAGAGACACCTAATCACATACCATTATGTGAATATAGCTGTGGTTTAATTTTTGTATACCTATAAATACAAAAAAAAAAGAGAAAAATCTCTAAGATACCTTTTCAATGACCTGAAGAATAGAATTCCATTTCAGATCCACCTAAAAGAAGAAAAACAGAAACAATCTGCTAGAAAAAACAGTAACTGGTAAAATTTTTTATAAGTAAATGAAGTGACCATGGAACCACTGCAAAACTGAAACATTTTTTTAGCAAGTCCAGCTTTAAAAAGTATGGACTGAAAGAACTTACCCTTTTATTACCACGCTTTTGTCATCTTAACATATTTACTCTTACTGAACAGCTACCCAGAAGTCTCACATACTTCCCAATCCCAATCAAGAATATATTGTCTTTAAACTGACATTCATAGTTAAGAAACAGTCCCAAAATAACCCCCATACAGGTCTCATTCTACTCATCCATAATCAGTGTGCCAGTGTAAACCATTATAGTTTAAAAAGATACAGGGAACTCCCTGGTGATCCAGTGGTTAGGGCTCCATGCTTCCACTGTATGGGGCACGGGTTTGATCCCTGGTCAGGGAAGAAAGACCCCGCATGCAGGCATGCATGAATGAATGAATAAATAAATAACTGAAAATAAAAAGATACAGAACAGTAATACCTCAATTAGATCATCCAAGACAGCTTTTCTTTCCATATGACTATCACAGCAACAAAGGGCACTGTACAAAATGTCCACCAAGAAACTAGCATCCTTCCTTTGATCTTCATTTAGCCAACCTATTACTTTCTGGTATAAAAACTGTATCGCGGGATTTTTTTGTGCAAGTTTGGCTATTTCAAGAGGTTTGGCTTTGACAATACTCTGTTTTTCATCACCTAACAGCACTTTAAATACTTGGCTTGAAGAGAAGGAGTTGAGCAGAGTGGAAAGAAACCTTAGATGTTGCTCCGACTTTTGTTCATTGACATAATTAACACTCATTTCTGCTAGTTTACAGACTAAGTCTTCCAAAGGTTTTTTTCTTAGGGGTGATACAAGGTCTGAGCAACTGTGAGTGAGAGAAGGTTCAGCCATTAATTCAGAGCCTTCACTATTCTCTCCTTCTGAGGAGACATATTTCTCATTCTCTTTATTACTTTCAGGCATCTCATCAGCAAATCTAACCTTACCAACGTTTTTTTTATTTAACTTCAAGGAGCTCTTTGGCTTCTGAAGGACCTGTAATAGGTTAGAAACACCCAAAACTGACTTAACATCAGTTTCAGGCTCATTGATTTTCTCAACACAGATCTCTGACAGTCTTTCCCAGAAATTCAGTAGCACTTTCTCCAAATTGTAAGCTGTCTTATCATCTTTATCCAAATCTGCTTTGGCTTCCCATGAACTTAAAGTTTCTGCCAAATGGTTAAACAGCTGCTCATCTTGCAATCTTGGGTCTTTGAGAACTGCATCAATAAAAGGAATCAACTAAAAGAGAAGGTAGAAATATTAAAGTTCAGTTGTCAGGGAAAATGAAATTTAAACAAGGTATTTGTAAAACATTATAAATTTTCATAGTTAATAACTGAAAAACATGAATTTTTTCCCAGAACTATGAAAAGAGTTAATTTGAACCTGAAAATCATCTTCATATCATTCAGAGAGCCTAACGATTTCACTGTATCTCCCCGAATTACTTCTTTTTTATGATGTAATTAACGAAGATCATTGGTCATCAACTCTTTGGATCTTCTGAACTTATTCAAAGTGTTTTGCTTTTTTCTAAACCAATATGAAAGACATATAGGACCCACAGAATTCAGAATGCTTTCTCTTAAATTACAAAGATAAGAGAAATTAACTATCTGAGACATCAACTAGGATCTAGGCTTATGTAATCATATTAATTTCCTACCATAAGGAACCATATTCCAGGACCCGCTCTCATCACTAGTTCTAAAAGCCAAGCACAATTGCTCACAAAAGGATAAATGTACTACATATTTTAGAAGGAACAAGATGATTATAATATAAACTAAAATACAAAATGTTGAAAATTGCATCTTCTAAATTGTTTTGCATTGCGACTCTCTAAAACAGAGTTTGTACAACCAGAGAGTGACTAGTACTTAGGCATTATGGTATTATGATAACAACTAACAATACAGAAATTTTCACTTATTGGTCAGCAATACACATTACTTAATTTGTAAATCATAAAAATGAAATCTTTACAAGGAAGGCTAATTAATAAAAATGGCAACAAGACACAATGAGCTTGATTCTTTATAGTTAGTGTGCAAAGGCACTGATGATTTTTACATTATAAATACCTGATCATTGACGAGCATCTCTTCTATCTCTTCCTCACCTAAGTTTTGCTGCATTATAAAACGTAAGCATTCAAAAAAAGCAGATATTACTGCTGAGCACTCTGAAAAGCTGGTTTTGGTTCTTTCTGTTGATAGCCTAAGAAATAATAAATACCTGTGGCTTATTCCTTCATGAAAAAGAAAATAAGCAATACAAAAACACCAAAATAAAGGCATGAAAAAGAATTTCTAAAAATAATTTCTTCAATGAAAAACTAAGAACAACCAAAATACAGCCCGATTAGAATATAAACTTGAAGAACTATGAAAAATAGCATATCTTCAAAAATGTATCAACAAAAGATAACATATTTATTTTCTATTCATGGACCAATTCATCTGCAAATTTCAAAGAGAGGACTTAACCAAATAAAGATAATACTGTAGTGGAAAAAAAAATTTTAATCATTAATAAAACTGGGTATCTTTTACTAAGTTCAACAAATACGCTGAAATGACGTTTTAAGTGTGACTTTAAACAGCTATTATATTTAAGTTAATGGGAAAGTTCACTGGTTCATTTTCTGCACTCGGGCATTTGTATTTATCAACATACCAAAAAATGGGTCATTGAAAAAGAGCCTATTTCCACCTAAGGGCCTTGCCATAATTTATCTCACTTTCTGCTGCATACTACCACTGAAGTGTTGAAAGTACCCAAAAAAAGAATTCCAATTGTAATTCTCTGAAAACTTTAAAAGTGTTTAATGAACAGCAAAACAATTTGGGGAAATTTACATATGATAATAACAAGTATGTCGTTCTGCCCATTTATGAAAATAAGAAAAAATCTATTTTGCTTTAAAGGTCAAGAATTTAAATTCCTTACCCTGCAATTAGGGAGGTGAGAAAATTTTTGAAGAAATCCAACTTTGGATCTGTAATAGACTGAGGGAGTTTGCTGATAAATGGCAGAAGATAAGGATATATGACAGCAGCCAGACCCCGACCTCCTTCACGAACCATAGCTGACAGCTTGGGAAACACACTTTTTTTTGCATTTACATGAAGCCAACAGTCCTTCCCCAAAAAAAAAAAAAAAAAAGATTATAATAATAATTAGAGATCATAAACATACATTTCCCAATTAAGAGAGAAGACATACAGACTCTCAAAAATAAAAATCAAGTATTCTAACTAAAGAGGGTCAAAATCTCTCACCACCATTAAAAACTAAAAGTCTGAAATTATAAGAAATTTATTACATTTAGTAATTATGTATACAACATACTTCCAGGACAATATTGATCAGAAATAACTATTTAGGGACTTCCCTGGTGGTCCAGTGGTAAAGAATCCACCTTATAATGCAGGGGACGTGGGTGTGATCCCTGGTCAGGGAACTAAGATCACACATACTGCGGGGCAACTAAGCCCGCACGCCACAACTACTGAGCTCGCGCACCTCAACTAGAGAGCCTGTGTGCAGCAAACTACAGAGCTTGCACACACTGGAACCCATGTGCCACAACTACAGAGCCCACGTGCCCTGAAGCCTGCGCACCACAACTAGAGAAGAGAAAACAACCCGCACGACACAACTAGAGAGAAGCCCGCACATAGCAATGAAAGATCCTGCATGACTCAATGAAGAGCCCACGTGCTGCAACTAAGGTCTGAGGCAGCCAAAAAATAAGTAATATTTAACTGAAAAGACTTCTATAAAAGCTGCTTTCTAAACAAACAAACAAAAAACCTGCTTTCTAAAAGGGACAGCAATATTTAATCTTAAATATAATATTCAGATATGTTGATTTCATTGGGCCATATAAGTTTTAAAGGATATTGATATGACTAAACTGAAAGTAAAATAAAAATGCTATACCATTTTATAGTCAGTTTAAGATTTATACAAAGCTTTGGATTAAATATTTTATTCCCAGGAAAGCATTTTTCTAGCAAGTTTTAAATATTACAATCTGATAGGCTCTCTCACATGGTATCTAAGGCTTCTAAAATACAACTAAGAAGACAAATATTCCCAGCTGTACTAAATGTACCTCTTTAACCTACCTCAATAGTTGTAAGTGTGTAAAGCACAGCTTCCCAGAGAGCAGGGCATACAATGGGGTCACTGTCATCAATGCTAAGAAGGACAGATGGGCTCACTTTGGATGCCTCATCTTTCATCAACTGTGGAGTACGCTGGCACAAAGCAGAAACTAACTCAAAATAGGCTGAGCGGATCTGAAAGAAAAAATGGAAAGCTGAATTAAACTAAAGCCTAGTCAAGGTATGATAAAATTTTATTTATGGTAATGGCAGGTAGGCTATTCATACTAACCCTTCCATTAATAAAACTAAAGGGGCTAGAAAAAATACTTTTTAAAAATCTGAAGAACACCACAGAGCTTAAAAGACATTAGGAATTACCAAGCCAAAAGTGAAGGCAGAAAGAATTCAACTTTCTATTTCTTTGGCCCAAGCAAATACAAATCCTCTCTAGTGTAAGAAGCCTTCATTTGGGGGCTCAAATTATCCCTATGAATATACTAGTCAGCACAAAGTTAAATACAGCCAAACAAAAAATAAGACACCATGACCCACTATGCAGAAACAAAAGATAACACAGAGACCTGAGACTTTAAATCTTATAATTATCTATCAGTTACAAGCTCCATATCAACAATGTTTATTATCTTTAAAGAAACAAAAGTTTAAAGAAATTTGAACGGAAAACGATCTTAGAAAAAGCACAGCAGATCTGGAAAAGAACCAAGCACAATTCCTAAACTAAAAATAAATACACAAATAAATAAATAAGAGCACAATTCATAGTTTAACAGCGTCATACTCAACATTAAGAGTCTACAACTATTTCCATTAAAGTAAGAAACAAGAAAAGGAAGCCCGCTACCACCACTTCTATTCAACGTGGTACTGAGAACCTAATTAATACAGAGAAAAGGGGAAAAAAAGAAACTAGAAAGTAACCCAAATTACTCTTTATAATCATAGCAAAATAAAAGGCTATAAAAAATATTCCAAAAAATCTAAAGACAGGACTTCCCTGGTGGCACAGTGGTTAAGAATCTGCCAATCTGCCAATCTGCCTGCCAATGCAGGGGACATGGGTTCGAGCCCTGGTCTGGGAAGATCCCACATGCCATGGAGCAACCAAGCCCGTGCACCACAACTACTGAGCCTGCGCTCTAGAGCCTCTGAGCCATGACTACTGAGCCTGCACACCACAACTAGCGAAGCCTGCGTGCCTAGAGCCCATGCTCCGCAACAAGAGAAGCCACCGGAATGAGAAGCCCACGCACTTCAATGAAGAATAGCCCCCGCTCGCAGCAACTAGAGAAAGTCCACACCCAGCAATGAAGACCAAAAGCAGCCAAAAAATAAATTAATTAGTAATTTTTTAAAAAATTTAGGAAAAGGAAAGCTAAAGACAAATAATAAGAACAGGAGGAAGAGGAGCTTCAAGATGGCGGAGGAGTAAGACATGGAGATCACCTTCCTCCCCACAGATACATCAGAAATACATCTGCATGTGGAACAACTCCTACAGAACACCTACTGAACGCTGGCAGAAGACCTCAGACCTCCCAAAAGGCAAGAAACTCCCCACGTACCTGGGTAGGGCAAAAGAAAAAAGAAAACGCAAAGACAAAAGAATAAGGACAGGACCTGCACCAGTGGGAGGGAGCCATGAAGGAGTAAAGGTTTCCACACACTAGGAAGCCCCTTCGCGGGCAGAGACTGCGGGTGGCGGAGGGGGGAAGCTTCGGAGCCACGGAAGAGAGCGCAGCCACAGGGGTGCAGAGGGCAAAGCGGGGAGATTCCCGCACGGAGGATCGGTACCGACCGGCACGCACCAGCCGGAGAGGCTTGTCTGCTCACCCGCCGGGGTGGGCGGGGCTGGGAGCTGAGGTTCGGGCTTCGGAGCTTAGATCGCAGGGAGAGGGCTGGGGTTGGCGGCATGAACACAGCCTGAAGGGGTTAGTGCACCACAGCTAGCCAGGAGGGAGTCCGGGAAAAAGTATGGACCTGCCGAAGAGGCAAGAGACTTTTTCTTGCCTCTTTGTTTCCTAGTGCGCGAGGAGAAGCGATTAAGAGCGCTGCTTAAATGAGCTCCAGAGACAGGCGCGAGCCGCGGCTATCAGCACGGACCCCAGAGACGGGCATGAGACGCTAAGGCTGCTGTTGCTGACACCAAAGAAGCCTCTGTGCGAGCACAGGTCACTCCCCACACCGCAGGAGCCTGTGCAGCCCACCACTACCAGGGTCCCATGATCCAGGGACAACTTACCCGGGAGAACGCACAGCGCCTCAGGCTGGTGCAATGTCACGCCAGCCTCTGCTGCAGCAGGCTCGCCCTGCATTCGTGCCCCTCCCTCCCTTCCACTCCCCCCGCCCCACCCCGGCATGAGTGAGTCAGAGCCCTCGAATCAGCTGTTCCTTTAACCCTGTCCTGTCGCAGCGAAGAGCAGACGCCCTCCAGCAACCTACACACAGAGGTGGGTCCAAATCCAAAGCTGAGCCCCGGAAGCTGTGCAAACAAAGAAGAGAAAGGGAAACCTCTCCCAGCAGCCTCAGAAGCAGCGGATTAAAGCTCCACAATCAACTTGATGTACCCTGCATCTGTGGAATACCTGAATAGACAACGAATCATCCCAAATTGAGGAGGTGGACTTTGGGAGGAATGATATATATTTTTTTTTCCCTTTTTCTCTTTTCGTGTGTATGTGTATGCTTCTGTGTGTGATTTTGTCTGTATAGTTTTGCCTTTACCATTTGTCCTAGGGTTCTGTTTGTCCGTTTTTGTTTTTTTTTTAAGTATAGTTTTTAGTGCTTGTTATCATTGGTGAATTTTTTTTGGTTTGGTTGCCCTCTTCTTTCTTTCCTTTTTTTTTAATTACTTAAAATTTTTTTTAATAATTATTTTTTATTTTAATTATTTTATTTTACTTTATTTTATCTTCTTTTTTTCTTTCTTTTATCTTCTCCCTTTTATTCTGAGCTGTGTGGATGAAAGGCTCTTGATGCTCCAGCCAGACATCAGGCCTGTGCCTCTGAGGTGGGAGAGCAAAGTTCAGGACACTGGTCCACAAGAGACCTCCCAGCTCCACATAATATCAAATGGCGAAAATCTCCCAGAGATCTCCATCTCAACACCACGACCCAGCTCCACTCAACGACCAGCAAGCTGCAGTGCTGGACACCCTATGCCAAACAACTACCAAGACAGAAACATAACCCCACCCATTAGCAGAGAGGCTGCTAAAATCATAATAAGGCCACAGATACCCCAAAACACACCACCAGACGTGGAGCTGCCCACCAGAAAGACAATATCCAGCCTCATCCACCAGAACACAGGCCCCAGTCCCCTCCACCAGGAAGCCTGCACAACCCACTGAACCAACCTTAGCCACTGGGGACAGACACCAAAAACAACGGGAACTACGACCCTGCAGCCTGCAAAAAGGAGAACCCAAAAACAGTAAGTTAAACAAAGTGAGAAGACAGAGAAACACACAGCAGATGGAGCAAGGCAAAAACCCACCAGACCTAAAAAATGAAGAGGAAATAGGCAGTCTACCAGAAAAAGAATTCAGAATAGTGATAGTAAAGATGATCAAAACTCTTGGAAATACAATGGAGAAAATACAAGAAACATTTAACAAGGATCTAGAAGAACTAAAGAGCAAACAAACAGTGATGAACAACACAATAAATGAAATTAAAAATTCTCTAGAAGGGATCAATAGCAGAATAACTGAGGCAAAAGAACAGATAAGTGACCTGGAAGACAAAACAGTGGAAATAACTACTGCAGAGCAGAATAAAGAAAAAGAATGAAAAGAATTGAGGACAGTATCAGAGACCCCTGGGACAACATTAAACACACCAACATTCGAATTATAGGGGTCCCAGAAGAAGAAGAGAAAAAGAAAGGGACTGAGAAAATATTTGAGGAGATTATAGTTGAAAACTTCCCTAATATGGGAAAGGAAATAGTTAATCAACTCCAGGAAGCACAGAGAGTCCCATATAGGATAAATCCAAGGAGAAACATGCCAAGACACATATTAATCAAACTATCAAAAATTAAATACAAAGAAAAAATATTAAAAGCAGCAAGGGGAAAATAACAAACAAGGGATCAGGTTAACAGCTGATCTTTCAGCAGAAACTCTGCAAGCCAGAAGAGAGCGGCAGGACATATTTAAAGTGATGAAGGAGAAAAACCTACAACCAAGATTACTCTACCCAGCAAGGATCCCATTCAGATTTGACGGAGAAATTAAAACCTTTACAGACAAGCAAAAGCTAAGAGACTTCAGCACCATCAAACCAACTTTACAACAAATGCTAAAGGAACTTCTCTACGCAAGAAACACAAGAGAAGGAAAAGACCTACAATAACAAACCCAAAACAATTTAGATAATGGTAATAGGAACATACGTATCGATAATTACCTTAAATGTAAGTGGATTAAATGCTCCAACCAAAAGACACAGACTGGCTGAATGGATACAAAAACAAGACCCATATATATGCTGTCTACAAGAGACCCACTTCAGACCTAGGGACACATACAGACTGAAAGTGAGGGGATGGAAAAAGATATTCCATGCAAATGGAAATCAAAAGAAAGCTGGAGTAGCAATTCTCATATCAGACAAAATAGACTTTAAAACAAAGACTATTACAAGAGACAAAGAGGGACATTACATAATGATCAAGGGATCAATCTAAGAGGAAAATATAACAATTGTAAATATTTATGCACCCAACACAGGAGCACCTCAATACATAAGGCAAATACTAATAGCCATAAAAGGGGAAATTGACAGTAACACAATCATAGTAGGGGACTTTAACACCCCACTTTCACCAATGGACAGATCATCCAAAATGAAAATAAAAAGGAAACACAAGCTTTAAATGATACATTAAACAAGATAGACTTGATTGATATTTATAGGACATTTCATCCAAAAACAACAGAACACACATTATTCTCAAGTGCTCATGGAACATTTTCCAGGATAGATCATATCTTGGGTCACAAATCAAGCTTTGGTAAATTTAAGAAAATTGAAATTGTATCAAGTATCTTTTCCGACAACAACGCTATGAGACTAGATATCAATTACAGGAAAAAATCTGTAAAAAATACAAATACGTGGAGGCTAAACAATACACTACTTAATAACCAAGAGACCATTGAAGAAATCAAAGAGGAAATCAAAAAATACCTAGAAACAAATGACAATGAAAACACGATGACCCAAAACCTATGGAATGCAGCAAAAGCAGTTCTAAGAAGGAAGTTTATAGTAATACAATCCTACCTAAGAAACAAGAAACAGGGGCTTCCCTGGTGGTGCAGTGGTTAAGAATCCGCCTGCCAATGAGGGGACACGGGTTCAAGCCCTGGTCCGGGAAGATCCCACATGCTGCAGAGCAACTAAGCTCAAGCGCGACAACTACTGAGCCTGCACACCTAGAGCTGGTGCTCTGCAACAAGAGAACCCAGGACAATGAGAAGCCCGCGCACCACAATGAAGCCCGCGCACCCGCTCAAGAGTAGCCCCCACTCACCACAACTGGAGAAAGCCCGTGCATAGCAACAAAGACCCAACACAGCTATAAATAAATAAATAAGTTTAAAAAAAAAAGAAACATCTCAAATAAACAAACTAACCTTACACCTAAAGCAATTAGAGAAAGAACAACAAAAAAACCCCAAAAGTTAGCAGAAGGAAAGAAATCATAAAGATCAGGTCAGATATAAATGAAAAAGAAATGAAGGAAATGATAGCAAAAATCAATAAAACTAAAAGCTGTTTTTTTTTAAGCAGATAAATGAAAATGATAAACCATTAGCCAGACATCAAGAAAAAAAGGGAGAAGACTCAAATCAACAGAATTAGAAATGAAAAAGGAGAAGTAACTGACACAGCAGAAACACAATGGTTGAGAGATTACTACAAGCAACTCTATGCCAATAAAATGGACAACCTGGAAGAAATGGACAAATTCTTAGAAATGCACAACCTTCCAAGACGGAAGCAGGAAGAAATAGAAAATATGAACAGACCAATCACCAGCACTGAAATTGAAACAGTGATTAAAAATCTTCCAACAGTGGTGCAGTGGTTAAGAATCTGCCTGCCAATGCAGTAGACACGGGTTTGAGCCCTGGTCTGGAAAGATCCCACATGCCGTGGAGCAACTAGGCCCGTGAGCCACAGCTACTGAGCCTGCGCGTCTGGAGCCTGTGCTCCGCAACGGGAGAGGCTGCGACAGTGAGAGGCCCGCGGACCGCGATGAAGAGTGGCCCCTGCTCGCCGCAACTGGAGAAAGCCCTTGCACACAAATGAAGACCCAAAACAGCCAAAAATTAAAAAAAAAAAAAAAAAAAATCTTCCAACAAACAAAAGTCCAGGACCAGATGGCTTCACAGGCAAATTCTATCAAACATTTAGAGAAGAGCTAACACCTAACCTTCTCAAACTCTTCCAAATTACAGCAGAGGGAGGAACACTCCCAAACTCGTTCTACAAGGCCACCATCACCCTGATACCAAAACCAGACAAAGCTGTCATGAAGAAAGAAAACTACAGGCCAATGTCACTGATGAACATAGATGCAAAAATCCTCAACAAAATACTAACAAACAGAATCCAACAGCACATTGAAAGGATCATACACCATGATCAAATGGGGTTTATCCCAGGAATGCAAGGATTCAATACACGCAAATCAATCAATGTGATACACCATATTAACAAATTGAAGGAGAAAAACCATATGATCATCTCAATAGATGCAGAGAAAGCTTTCAACAAAATTCAACACCCATTTATGATAAAAACCCTTCAGAAAGTAGGCATAGAGGGGGCTAACCTCAACATAATAAAGGCCATATATGACAAACCCGCAGCTAACATCGTCCTCAACAGTGAAAAACTGAAAGCATTTCCACTAAGATCAGGAACAAAACAAGGTTGCCCAGTCTCATCACTATTATTCAACATAGTTTTGGAAGTTTTAGCCACAGCAATCAGAGAAGAAAAAGAAATAAAAGGAATCCAAATCAGAAAAGAAGAAGTAAAGCTGTCACTGTTTGCAGATGACCTGATACTGTACATAGAGAATCCTAGGATGCTACCAGAAAACTACTAGAGCTAATCAATGAATTTGGTAAAGTAGCAGGGTACAAAATTAACGTAAAGAAATCTCTTGCATTCCTATACACTAACGATGAAAAATCTGAAAGTGAAATTAAGAAAACACTCCCATTTACCACTGCAACAAAAAGAATAAAATCTAGGAATAAACCTACCTAGGGAGACAAAAGACCTGTATGCAGAAAATTATAAGACACTGATGAAAGAAATTAAAGATGATACAAATAGATGGAGAGATGTACCATGTTCTTGGATTGGAAGAATCAATTCATTGTGAATTGAATCAATTCATTGTGAAAATGACTCTACTACCCAAAGCAATCTACAGATTCAATGAAATCCCTATCAAACTACCACTGTCATTTTTCACAGAACTAGAACAAAAAATTTCACACTTTGTATGGAATCACAAAAGACCCTGAGTAGGCGAAGCAATCTTGAGAAAGAAAAACAGAGCTGGAGGAATCAGGCTCCCTGACTTCAGACTATACTACAAAGCTACAGTAACCAAGACAGTATGGTACTGGCACAAAAACAGAAATATAGATCAATGGAACAGGATAGAAAGCACAGAGGTAAACTCACGCACATATGGTCACCTTATCTTTGATAAAGGAGGCAAGAATATACAATGGAGAAAAGACAGTCTTTTCAATAAGTGGTGCTGGGAAAACTGGACAGCTACATGTAAAAGAATGAAATTACAACACTCCCTAACACCATATACAAAAATAAACTCAAAATGGATTAAAGACCTAAATGTAAGGCCAGACACTATCAAACTCTTAGAGGAAAACATAGGCAGAACACTCTATGACATAAATCACAGCAAGATCCTTTTTGACCCATCTCCTAGAGAAATGGAAATAAAAACAAAAAGAAACAGATGGGACCAAATGAAACTTAAAAGCTTTTGCACAGCAAAGGAAACCATAAACAAGACAAAAAGACAACCCTCAGAATGGGAGAAAATATTTGCAAATGAAGCAATGGAGAAAGGATTAATCTCCAAAATTTACAAGCAGCTCATGCAGCTCAATATCAAAAAAACAAACAACCCAATCCAAAAATGGGCAGAAGACCTAAATAGACATTTCTCCAAAGAAAATATACAGATTGCCAAGAAACATATGAAAGAACGCTCAACATCATTAATCATTAGAGAAACGCAAATCCAAACTATGAGATATCATCTGACATCGGTCAGAATGGCCATCATCAAAAAGTCTACAAACAATAAATGCTGGAGAGGGTGTGGAGAAAAGGGAACCCTCTTGCACTGTTGGTGGGAATGTAAATTGATACAGCCACTATGGAGAAGTGTATGGAGGCTCCTTAAAGAACTAAAAACAGAACTACCATATGACCCAACAATGTCACTACTGGGCATACACCCTGGGAAAACCATCATTCAAAAAGAGTCATGTACCACAATGTTCACTGCAGGTCTATTTACAATAGCCAGGACATGGAAGCACCCTAAGTGTCCATCAACAGATGAATGGATAAAGAAGATGTGGCACATATATACAATGGGATATTACTCAGCCATAAAAAGAAACGAAATTGAGTTATTTGTAGTGAGGTGGATGGACCTAGAGTGTGTCATACAGAGTGAAGTAAGTCAGAAAGAGAAAAACAAATACCGTATGCTAACACACATATATGGAATATTAAAAAAAAAAAGTTCTGAAGAACCTAGGGGCAAGATGGGAATAAAGACACAGACCTACTAGAGAATGGACTTGAGGATATGGGGAGGGGAAAGGGTAAGCTGGGACAAAGTGAGACAGTGGCATGGACATATATACACTATGAAACGTAAAATAGCTAGCTAGTGGGAAGCAGCCGCATAGCATAGGGAGATCAGCTTGGTGCTTTGTGACCACCTAGAGGGGTGGGAGAGGGAGGGTGGGAGGGAGGGAGATGCAAGAGGGAGGAGATATGGGGATATATGTATACATATAGCTGATTCACTTTGTTACAAAGCAGAAACTAACACAACATTGTAAAGCAATTATACTCCAATAAAGATGTAAAAAAAAAAAAGAATATATCAGAACAAATTTGGCAGAAATTATCAAAAGACTGTTGTAAATAATAAAAGGATTAAAAAAAAAAGAACTAACAGGAGCTCAGAAGAGTTGCTGGATACAAAATTAATGCACAAAAGCATAGCATTCCTATACCACAGTAGAAACAAAATAGAAAATGGAATCAAAAAAGGAACCCCATTTTGCAATAGTAACAGAAACCATGAAGTCATGTTCAGTATGCAGTATATTATAAAATACTGTTCCAGGATGGCAAGGGCCTAATATAGGCTAAATAATTTTGAGAAAGAAGAACCAAGTTGGAGGGTTTCAGGACTTACCGTAGAACAGTAACAATCAAGAAAGTGTGGTAATGGTGTAAAGATAGACATAAAATGTAAGGGAGTAAGAGTCCAAAATTAAAATCTCGTATGTTCAACTTAATTTTGCCAAAGGTGCCAGGGTGGTGGGGTGAGGAGGAGCTGGTAGTCTTTCAAGAAATGGATACCTATGTGAAAAAAATCTGACTCTCACCTTTATGCCATACACAAAAATTAACTCTAAATAAACCTAAAATATAAAATTTCCAGAATAAAATATAAAAACATCTTTGCAACCTTCAAGTAGGCAAAGACTCCTTATATAAGAAATGAAAAGTATGAAGTGTAAAAAAAAAAAAATTGATAACTGGGACTTTAAAACACCTACTCTCCAAAAACCATGGGAAAAAAGTGAAAAGGCAAGCCACAAACTATAATAAAACATTCATGATACTTTACCTGACAAAATACTTGTATCCAGAATAACTAAAGCATATTCGTAACTCACAAAAACCAAAAACCCAACTTAAAAATAGGCAAAAGAATATCAAGTAGTGACAGACTGATACATTGATCTTCCTGCAAAGAACAACTATAGACTCTATGAACCCAACACAAAAAAACTATCCAAGGGCTCTGAAGACTGAAATACACATTTTGGAGCCGGTATCATAACTTGGAGTAAGCAATCACACATACTGAGTTCCCATTTTGTGCAGTTTTGCCCTGAAGGTGGATGCAGTCACCACCACAGAGGCACTGGGGCAGCTACAACTGCAACAGAAAGCCTGACATCCCTCTGGTTGGAGGAACTGAAAGAACCAGGAAAAGGAGCCCAGGGTAACCAAGATGGCAAGAGAGTAGTAGGGAACTCCAGAAAGAAGAGAACCAAAGAAAAGAACCCCCACGTTCTGTGTTTAAACAGTCTAAATCTACAGCTGACACTTGAACCATGCCCGCTGCAGGCATGAGAGTTTGTTGAGTCTAACCAAGTTGATTGCCCACTAACACAAAGACATCAACGCCCTTTGGAGCAATATAAAATAACCCTGTCTCCAAAACATAACATTCCAGGATACAATCTAAATATATACGTCTAGGATGCAATCTAAATATTTATGTGTAGGATACAATCTAAAATCCCTCAACATATGAAAGCCAAGAAAATGTGATCTCAGATGTTATTATCAGACATGTACTTTACAGCAGCTATTATAACTATACTCAGTGAGGTAAAGAAAAATATGCTAACAATGAATGAAAAAAACAGGAAACAGATACATGTCATTATACATTTGTCCAAACCTACAGAATATACAACATCAACAGTGAACCCTAATGTAAATTATGGATTCTGGACGATAATGATGTATCAACATAGGTTCGTCAATTGTTTAAAAAAAAAAAAACAGGTACCACTCTGGTGAGAGGATGTTGATAATGGGGGAAGCTATGTATGTGAGGGGCAGGAGATATATGGGAAATCTTGGTACTTTTTCCTCAATTTTGCTGTGAACCTAAAACTGCTCTTAAAAGAAGTCTTAAAAAAGTAGACAATTTCATCAAAGAAATAGAAAATACAAAAACCAAGTTGAAATTTTAGATATAAAAACTACAACATATTAAATTAAAAATGAGCAAAAGGGTTAAACAGACACCTCAAAAAAACAGAAGATAGGGAATTCCTTGACAGTCCAGAGATTAGGACTCAGCACTTTCACTGCTGGTACCCTGGTTCAATCCCTGGTTGGGGAACTATGGTCCCACAAGCCAAGTGGTGTGCCCAAATAAAAATAAAAAAAAAAAAGAAGAAGAAATACAAATGGCCAATAAACACATTAAAAGATGTTCAATACCATTAGCCATCAGGGAAATGCAAATTAAAACCACGATGTAAAGTCTCTACCCCAGAGGTCAGCAAACATTTTCTTTAAAGAGCCAGAAAACAAGTATTTTAAGCTTTGCAAGCCATACAGACTGTGTTGCACCTACTTTGTTCTGCTCTGTTAGCACAAAGCAGCCACATACAATACAAAAACGATTTACAAAAACAGGTCACGGGGCTTCCCTGGTGGTGCAGTGGTTGAGAGTCCGCCTGCCGATGCAGGGGACACAGGTTCGTGCCCCGGTCTGGGAAGATCCCACATGCCACGGAGCAGCTGGGCCCGTGAGCCATGGCCGCTGAGGCTGTGCGTCCGGAGCCTGTGCTCTGCAACAGGAGAGGCCACAACAGTGAGAGGCCCGTGTACCACAAAAAAAACACAACAACAACAACAAAAAAAAAAAACAGATCAGGTGTGCCAGATTTTGACCCATGAGCTGTAATTTGCCGATCCCCGATGCCACACCCAAGAGAATGACTTAAAACAACGGACAATATTGAAGTAAAGATATGGAACTAAAAATTTCATACACTGCTGATTAAGAGTGTAAAATAGTATAACCACTTTGAAATACTGATACAAGCAACAACAAAGAATCTTAAAAACATTACGCTGAGCAAAAGAAAGCCAGATACAGGGAATTCCCTGGTGGTCCAGTGGTTAGGACTCTGCACTCTCACTGGTGAGGGCCCAGGTTCAATCCCTGGTTGGGAAACTAAAATCCCACAAGCTGTGCAGCACGGCAAGAAAAGAAAAGAAAAAAGAAAAGAGAAGAAAAGAAAAGAAGCCAGATACAGAGTAATATATGGCTCCATTTATATGAAAACCTAAAAAAGACAAATCGAATCTCTAAGTGACAGAAAAGTAGATAAATAGTTGCCTAGGTTAAGGGAGAGGATGACTTGCAGGGACACAAGGAACCAATTTTTGAGTGATAAAGATGTTTTACTTCTTGATTTTAGTGGTTATGTGGGTATGTACATGAAGATGAGTGTATACATCTGTCAAATCTTAAACTGTAAGCTTAAAATGACTGCATTTTATTGTATGTAAATCATATCTTAATAAAAGTTGTTTAAAAAGATATTCTAGGATATTTTTTAAATACCTGAATAAATTGTGAGATAATTTTAACATCAGGTTCAATAACCTAAAAACAGCAAGTCTCCCCAAATCATTCAGTGGAACCCCAATCAAAATTCCAGTTAGATGTTCTTTTGAGGAATTCAATAAATTTACTTAAATTTATACAGAAGAATAAAGTTCTAAAACAACTTAGTCTTGAAGATGAAGAAAAGAGTGCCTCCCCTGAGCAATTATTAGGACATATCATAATGTCATTTTAACAGTGGTACTGGTGTAAGAAGAAACAAAGACTAATAGATCAGAAGATAGAGTTTTGAGAAAAACTCATGAACGTATGGGAACTTAATATACCGTAATGGCAGGACCATAAATCAATAGGGAGAGAATGAACAGTTTAACTAGGTGATGTTAGGAAAAGTGGCTCACTGTACATGAAGAGAAATGTAACTAGATCTCCACTTAACACCACATAAAAAGGTGGGTTACTGATGGATTAAAAACTTCATATGAAAGATAAAACTAAAGCGATTAAAAGATATAACTGTTAAGAAAAATATAACTATTAAAAAAGGATATAGCTGTTTAAAAAGATATAACTATTAAATATAACAATATTTTTATGGCTTAAAAATGAGAAAGGCCTTCATAAGGCAAAATCAGTGGTTTTGATTACATCAAAATTAAGATTTCTTTATAAAAGAGGACACACGAAAGGTGACAGAATGGGAGATTATTTACAATGCCTAACAATGACAAAAGGACTAATATTTAAAATATACAAGGAACTCCAATAAAATAAGAAAAAGAGAACTCCAACAGAAAAAAAGGGGTGAAAGATATGAATAAGTAGTTTACAGAGGAAACATAAAAATCTAAAAAGCTTATGAAGAGATGTTAAAAGTCACTAGTTAGCAGAGTAATTAAAATTAAAGAAAGGTATCATTTGAACTCCTAATTAGACTATTGAAAAATAGGAAGTTGAATGATGCCCAGCCCTGGCTACAGTATAAGGATATATAGTAGTCATCATGTATTGATAGTTGAGCCTAGACTAATGCAGCCAATCAGGTAAGCAATCTGGCACTACTTCAGAAAATTAAGTACGCCTATAATCTTTGACTCAGCAATTCAGAAATTAAGAGAATTTCAGAAAAAGAAATTCTCACAGATCTGGGGATGCATGAATGAAGATGCTCACTGCTGCCTTATCTGTGAGAGCAGGGAGTCAAAGGCAATCAGGGTATCTACCACTGGGGGAATGAACAGGTAAAACGGAATGTATGCAAACTTCTGAGTACTACACATCAGTTAGAAGCCATGGGCCAGATATACATACAGGAATGTAATGGATTTAAATATCTTAGTACTTTTTAAAAAACTACTGGGACTTCCCTGGTGGTCCAGTGGGTAAGACCCCGTGCTCCCAATGCAGGGGGCCTGGGTTTGATCCCTGGTCGGGGAACTAGATCCTGCATGCATGTCACAACTAAGAGCTCACATGCTGCAACTAAAAGACCCTGTGAGCTTGGGACTTCCCTGGTGGCGCAGTGGTTAAGAATCTGCCTCCCAATGCAGGCGACACAGGTTCGAGCCCTCGCCCAGGAAGATCCCACATGCTGCAGAGCAACTAAGCCCGTGCGCTACAACTACTGAGCCTGCGCTCTAGAGCCCACGTGCCGCAACTACTGAAGCCCTCGCACCTACAGTGCAAGGAAGAGTAGCCTCCACTCGCCGCAACTAGAGAAAGCCCACGTGCAGCAAAGAAAACCCAACACGGCCAAAAAAATAATTAATTAATTTTAAAAAAGATCCCGCATGCCGCAACTAAGACCCGGCGCAGCCTAAATAAATAAATAAATATTTCTTTAAACAAACAAACAAAAAGTACATGTATAAAAATTAAAGGGCTTCCCTGGTGGCGCAGTGGTTGACAGTCCGCCTGCCGATGCAGGGGACACGGGTTCGTGCCCGGTCCGGGAAGATCCCACATGCCGCGAAGCGGCTGGGCCCGTGAGCCATGGCTGCTGAGCCTGCGCATCCGGAGCCTGTGCTCCGCAGCGGGAGAGGCCACAACAGTGAGAGGCCCGCGTACCACAAAAAATTTAAAAAACTACTAAGTAAAAAGCAATAAATGGGATGAAATATAACACAGTATCATTAGTATCATTTATGTGAATTAAAAACACATGCAAAAAGGCTGTGACATGCCTAACAGAGAAAATTAGATAAACTTCATTCAGGCATGATGTCTAGTGCTGTTGTGTGGGAATTCAAAGTTAGTGAATCAACAATATACATTAAATAAGGTGTCTTTAAACAGATACACATAAAACAAGGTTATGTACTAACCAACTGTCAAAAATGTCGTGACAAGAGACTAACAGGAGCCTAAGCCTGCATTTCCCCTAAGAGCGATGCCTTCGTGTTCACTAATTCAGTGTTCATGGACTTCACAGAATATAATCACAGTAAGTAATGAGAATCGACTGCACAGACGAAAGCACATACATTAATCACACTTAGAAGAGGCAGCTGGTGGAGGTGGAAAATGGAGACAGACAGACAAAAGGGAAAAAATAAATACATTAAAAGGAAGAGACTTGCACACACCCAGCAGTTTTAAGGTGCCATGAACAGAGGAAGATGATGATTCAACTCTGAATCTGAGGTCCAAACAACTAAATAAAAAAATGAAAATACAAGAACATTCTAGTAAGAGAGGTAATTCAGTCCCACCACAAAAATGTGTCTGCAGAATTTTAAACATAAACAATAAACATGAAGCCTAAATAAAAAATAACAAGACCAGGGGAGAAAAAGGAATCAGAGGAATGTCTTAAAATAAAAAAGATTAAGATACCTGAGGTATACTGTGTTTTCCATACTTCCAAAACTTATTCTGTGATAAAAGAGACTTAAATTTCTCCTCCAGAGAATCAAGCTCATTATCGGGTAGGAGGCAAAGCAATTTTTTCAATGCCAATAAGGAACAAGTTACAACCCGATAGAATTTAGCTTCTCTTTCTTCCTCTGGAATAGTTCTTGATGTAAAAAGAAAATAAATACATATAAGGATTGAGAATAAGACAAACTACATATTCAGCACTTCTGTTTTAAATGTTTTATCATTGAATATCTACCAAAGTTGCTTTATCTCTATATTCATTCTCCCTGTGCCAAACCCCCACAAAATGCCAATATACATAGAATTTTAATCACATATTATTCAAATAATAAAAGGTGAAAGTAAATCAAGAGTTGTGGCTTGAAATAATGTGCATGTACACTGCTCTCAGTAGCAGTTAATTGGATGATTAGAGAATAAATAACACTGCACCTGGGCTTCCCTGGTGGCGCAGTGGTTGAGAGTCCGCCTGCCGATGCAGGGGACACGGGTTCGTGCCCCGGTCTGGGAAGATCCCACATGCCGCGGAGCGGCTGGGCCCGTGAGCCATGGCCGCTGAGCCTGCGCGTCCGGAGCCTGTGCTCCGCAACGGGAGAGGCCACAGCAGTGAGAGGCCCGCGTACCGCAAAAAAAAAAAAAGAAAAAAGAAAAAAATAACACTGCACCTAAGAGTACTTTCCCTTACAGATTCTTAATAGTTTGATTAGAACACAAGAGTAAAAAGTAAATGGAACATCTTACTATTCTTACAATAGAACTATTCATAGTTCTTCAACTATTTTCATCCAGACCTTAAAATGGTTCCTGCTATGACTGTCAAAAGGCAAATGTGGAAAAAACCTAAAAACATCTCTTTGTAAAAGAACCAAACACATGTGCTCCCAGATAATTCAAGTTAAATAGCGGGACAACTTGCAGGTAAAAGCACTTAAAACAGCACCTGGAAAATAACACTATATTAAGTATTTTCACCTCTACATTTAGCATCCCTTTTTTAAAAAATGTCACATTGAAATTATCATCTTATTACCTATGAGAGAAACATAGTTTCACTTAACCTGAGTTACACAGAAACAATACAACTTACTGTGGGTCACTGAGTGTATCAGGTGTTTCTTTTATAAGATGATCCTGCAGCACCTATGGGGGGAAAAAATGCCATAGACTTGAGATTTTATTGAATTGTCAGTGGTGAAGAGACAGAACATAAACTTCATCTTAACTAAAAGTTTTTATCCCCTTTCTCACAAAAGTAGCAAAATTAAGTAGCAAAACTAAAAGGTTTGAATTTTACCAATTTTTTTCCCCTATCAATCCCCAAGGTTGGCACCTGCTGGGGTAAAGAAGGATAAGGTACTTCTTCCAAACACCTCCAGTTTCCACTGAGAGGAATTTTCCCTTAAATACTCCTGGCCTCTTGCTTCTCCATTCCTCTTGCACACAGCAGTGAAGTGAATGGGATGTCCGATTAGTAAGTTTGGGAGTGAATTAGGCTCTGCTTTCCTCGCCCCTCTTTTTTGAGCACCTCCCTGCTCACAGAGTACACACATTGTGCTCTGCTCCATCATGGAGGAAGGTTTAAGGCTCCATTTGAAATGCTGAGGAAGTCTGCTTACTTCTGGGGTACAGTACTAGCAAGTCCACTGTTCCAGTATCAATTTTATCAGCAATAATAATAACCAATATTTACTGAGTTTTTCCATTTACCATGTATTGCTTTGAGCACATTCCATGCATTAATGAAATCCTCAAAACAACTCGATGAAGTACAAGTTAATTCCTACTTTAACAGATGAGGAAATGGAAGCACAGAAACTTGCCCATGGTCAAACACCCCAACTAATGGCAGAGTGGACTAGAACCCAGTGGTATGACCCAGAGCCCATGTTCTCTTACAGACACTATGACATTTTGATCTCATTTGCCTAACTCCTCTCTAATAAATTTGTTTTGAACTTAGGAAAGTTCAAACCCAATATCTGTATATCTGTGACACAGCCAACTAAAGGTAAAATAATGGAGGAAATAATCCACATATCCAATGATCAGTTACCCATCCATAATAAAACCAAGAACAAAAAAACAACCAAATAAACAAAACTATGAATAGCCAAATTAATTATCTCAAAATCCATTTTCTAAAACTCTTAAGTGTCCAAACTCATGATACTTCACTCATAACATTCATCACTTGATATTTTAAAGAAACCAATGATATTTAATTTATAGTTGGGATAGAGAACTCCCTTTGAGAGTATGATTAAACCTACAAACCCTAGGGAATTCCCTCGCAGTCCAGTGGCTCGGACTCAGCGCTTTCAAGGCTGGGGCCCTGGTTCAATCCCTGGTGCGGGAACTAAGATCCTACAAGCCGCGCAGTGTGGCCAAAAAAACCCACACAACTACAAACCATCACCCTAGAAAAACAACTCTGGTACAACAGAAAAATAAAGAATGTAAGAACCAAGAACTTAAAGGGGGAACTAGAATGCATGTGTGTGTAGAGAGATGTTGGGTGAAGAGATCAGATAGGTAAGAAGGGACCACATCATGCAGAGCCTTGTAGGCCAAGATAAGAAATCTAGACTTGTAAGTATAATGGGAAGCCACAGAAAGGTCAACTAACTGAAAGGAGGGAAGCAGGGAGAAAACAAGGGAGGAGGAGGGAAGGTGTTTAAGTAGGATTATACATAGGGTGCTATGGAAATATAAGAGTACTAAATAGAGAAATAAATGCAAGCATTATCTTTTTTAAAAAAATTTTTACTTCTCCTCAATGGACTCACAGCCCATCTATTTTTATTTCTTGGTATAATACTAACAAACTGGCGTCTAGTTTTTTCCAGTCCATATATAAGGAATAGCAAAGAAGGAGAGAAAAATGAGGAAGGACAGTATTGTGTACAAACTAAAAGCCACAAAAGTTATGGCTGATATCGGTCTGGCAAAACTGCTGGCCAAGTGTTGGAGAAACGTATATCTGTTAATGGGAGTATCATAAAAAACCGGGTAAACAAATATTTTAAAAAATAATAAATAAATAAACCTATTCTTAAAAAAAACTGGGGAAAAATCCCAAATGTGTATTAAAATGAAAGAAGTTAAATAAACTGTTGTATATCTATATATACAAAGGAATACCAGGATGAAACAGATCTGTATACATGTATTGATTTGAAAATATGGGGAAAAAAAGTTTCGATTTGATTTATAGATGTATTCTTTTTTTAGATTATATATTACAAAGCACATATCTAAATTTTTTTAGATACAGTAAATTAAAACATTAAAATAAACAGGGAAAACTTAAATCATTTAGAAAGATCCAATCCAAAAAGTTAATTATGTTTTAAAAAGCCAAAATGGTCAACTTTGATAAACACCATTTAAAAAACGCAATCTTCCACTGAAAATATTTCACTTCTCATACCCTCACAATGCTAGGTAAAAGAGCTGCCTTTGTAATACGCTTTATATCCCTTAAATACTTTAAAAATAGATACAGAAAGGTTCCAAGGACTTACACTTGTAATTTCATCCTTACAAAATGCTATGGCTTCAGGTTGCTTGCTTGGAGGGAAAGCTGCTTCAAAGGCATCTTTTGCTGCAGATGCAGCTGGTGTGTAAGTATCACACTGAGCCATTAGCCAATAGCCCATTAAACTTTTTAAGTAAGGAGCCAAGTGTTTCTTAACTTTAAGGATAAGTTTTTCAAAAGCTTGCTGTGTGGCTTCTCGAACCCGGCGGTCATGATCCTATTGAAAATATAATATGGTTTAAAACAGCTCTAACCCATAAAAATAAATACTGACATTTCTGGGTATGCGATGAAGACCCATTAATAAGAATTCACCTATGCACAAAGCTAAACTAAAATCAATAATTATATTAAAAAACTGATTAATTTTTCCTTTTCCCAATGAGATAAAAATGACTGTATTCAAGATAGAGTCAGGGCTAAACCTGGAATAAATAAGCAATTCATTCTCATTCTTCTGCAGCAAGTATACAAAGAAATTATATTGTCAAAATTTACTATGGCTTAAAAGTATCTAGGTAATTCTATTGTAAGGACCTAACAGACTCCTTTTTACAACCCAACATGATCCAATCTGCATAATAATATTGACATAACATTCCATAACCCTCATCAAAAATGAATCATATAAATTTGACAGTCCCCACAACTTCAACCAAAAACAAAAAACAAAACAAAAAAACCACAACAGAAATAAACTAGTCAAGTCTTAATACTTACTAGTGAAATTTTGCAGAAAATTCTTGGCCAATATGGAAGAACTCCTTTTACAATTTCCGTGTCTCTCTCTGTACACATGGTTCCAAATTCCTGCATAGCCTAAAATAAATTATTAAAATCGTTAAGGATCAACAGCCATAATATTGGCTGTTGATTATATTTATGCTGTTCTAGAAGCTTAGTATATTTTATGTAACGTGAGAATACACCAGCCCTGTTTGTGTCACATGGGACTAATCTGAAGAGTTCTTTATAGGTTACTATGGTAGAAACATTTCAGTTGTTTTAAAAAATATATAAAATGTACACAAACAAAAAAAAAACCATTTAAAATTATAGAGTCAAAATTACATTACTTAATAGGAAAAAATGTAAAGCCAGAATTCCAAAGTGATTCTAAAAAGTGCAGAACAACAAACTAACTTATAACCCAGAAGGTAAGTATAACCTAAAGTCTGTATCAGCAAAAAGTACAATTGTAAAAGTACTTATTAGTGATGATTCTTCATTTAAAAGTACTTATTAGTGATGATTCTTCATTCTTCTTTACATAAAATATGCCAATGACATTTTAACAAAAAGATTTTCTTGATCATTTTAATGAAAACAATAAAACTTGCTTTTAGTTTTGTCGTGACATCTTTCTTTGAAAGTTTTCGCAGCACCATTCGGAAATCAGAATCCACAAGACTGTCTATTTCTTCAGCTCCTTGAATAGCAGGAACATAGCCTAGGTCACTGTGAAATGTTCCAAAACCAATAAATCCAGGCACTGTTCCCTGTTCCTTGGCAAGGAGTTCTGCAGCTCGGCCACTGTTTGAAGGCTGGTAAGAAAGTAGGGAGAAAAAAAGTTAGAGTCAAGGAAGAGTTCAAATTTAACTTTGAGTTCTTTGGAGTAATTACTTGACAATTCCCACAATGAAGCAAACTTCTATTTGAGGACCTTTTTCCCCCTAGCCTATGCATCTATTGCAATGTCTGCCAAAGATAAATATTTTTGTCACCAAGAATTTAACAATAATGATCCTAGGAGCTATTTCCTAGTTTCCTAAACATCAGAACCATGTTTTTAAAGTTGCGTTTACAAGCCATTAGAGGCTCATGGGCCATGACAACATTTTAAAGAAATAGAACAAAATTTTAAAAATCAGAATGCATCACATATGGTAAGAATAAGTACTGTTTTATGAAATTTTTTATTTCCAACTTTTGTATAAATAGTATGTATACTGTGTAGTGATGCAAAATTAACTCATAAATGGATATCTCTTTATTCATCCACTCATTCAACAAATATTTATTAAGCAACTACCCTAGGACAACTCTAATGATAGCAACTTCTAGACCAGGAGTTCCTTGCGGGCAGACGCACTCATTTCCACATACCCAAAGCCTAACCAAATCTCTTTGGGCTAAAATGGTTACAAATTACATTAGTATGTACATAAAAATCAATACAATGATCAGGATATAAGATACACTCCTTTGTTTTGAAACACAGTCAGTGGCTTGTTTGATTGATACACAATATAGTAGCTTCCAGTACTAAACATTAAAGGATTCTTTGTGACAAAGAAAGAAAGTACTTGAACTGTTGAAAGAAATTAATGTATTCATTGTCATCTAATAGGAAAACGTTTCAGTTCAATGTCCAGGATGACATCACAACCCATCTAAACTCACCTATTTCTTATTCCTCCGTAAGAATGTCTGAAAATCCAAATGTGTGATTCAGTTTGTTCATACCTAGCAAAACTGTGTTTGGGAAAATCATTTATCAAGGAATAATAATCTGTACTACTTTCTACACTGAAATGAGTGAACAGAAATGAAAATGATGGACTAGATATTTTTTCAAAACAGTGGCACTTGGCCTAATTTCAAAAAAGGTTCTCTATTTTAAAACTTTATTAAAATGAACTAACATTATTCAGTTTACCTTTCTCAATATTGATACATGAATAAAGAGCTACAAAGGAAGTTAGCGAATTATAATTCTGAAAACTATGATGACATTAAGACATTGGAGTTTTACCTATAATCTCAAGTGTAAACAGTTTTATTATGAAACAGAATGAAATAGTATAAAAAGCTAAAAGCTAAAGGAGTCAAGGCTGAATTCTGAACTGACCTGAAGACCAGAACTGACAGTGATAACTAAGTACAGAAAAGATATCAGATGTCCAGTTTCACAGAAACAAATTATTTTCAACTAATTGTATCTTTTTTTCAATGTCTACTTTGAACTTAAAA
Organism: Leucopleurus acutus; assembly: GCF_964270905.1. Classification (NCBI taxonomy): domain Eukaryota; kingdom Metazoa; phylum Chordata; class Mammalia; order Artiodactyla; family Delphinidae; genus Leucopleurus; species Leucopleurus acutus. Next base: position 15,803,051 of record NC_139147.1, on the reverse strand, counting down.
TGTAGTTACTGTTTCTTGTTACCTTCTCCACTGTACGTTAGATGCTCATACCCACAGTTCAAAAATTAAGACCCTCGATACTATTTCTGGCAGTTAACTGTCTCTTTTTTTTTTTTTTTTGCGGTACGCGGGCCTCTCACTGTTGTGGCCTCTCCCGCTGCGGGAGCACAGGCTCCGGACGCGCAGGCTCAGCGGCCATGGCTCACGAGCCCAGCCGCTCCGCGGCATGTGGGATCTTCCCAGACCGGGCACGAACCCGCGTCCCCTGCATCGGCAGGCGGACTCTCAACCACTGCGCCACGAGGGAAGCCCGCAGTTAATTGTCTTATACTACACCTACTTCATTCTTTTGTGCCTGGCTTCTAGAGGTATAATATTTGAGGTGGCAATCCTGAGTCTACAGTTTAAAGACCAAATTCAGGAAGCTTTCGGGATCTTTCACCATCTGGCCTCGACCTCTCCAGTCATCTTTCTAACACTTTTTTCTTCCCTGTCCCACTTCCTCCTCCCTGCTCCCTTTTGTTCCCACCATTTATGTTCTAGTTCCAAACTCAATACAAAGTTCCCCAAATATGTCATGCCTTTTCACAATCTGGTCTTTTTATTCATTTTTTTTCAAACAGCAAACACATTTTTTTAAAAAAAATTTTATTGGAGTATAGTTGATTTACAATGTTGTGTTAGTTTCAGGTGTACAGCGAAGTGAATCAATTATACATATACATATATCCACTTTTTTTTTTTTTTTAAGATTCTTTTCCCATACAGGCCATTACAGAGTATATGAGTAGAGTTCCTTGTGCTACACAGCATGTTCTTATTAGTTATCCACAATTTGGTCTTTGTGTAATCTTTTCTCTCCCTGACAAACTCCCACTTATCCCTGAAAACACATTCATGTTTTCAACATTTGCCTTTCCGGTCAATCACCATTCTTTTCTGTTCTCCCACTTTGCTTCTGATACCTGTATCATAATTCTTTAATATATTATAATTATTTGCTTACTTATCTATCATCAAACTAATAGTTCAAGAACAGAAAATTTCTCTGTCATCTTTGAAAACATGGCATTCAGTATTCAAACTCTTCTGTTGAATGAATGACTGCCACTCTGAAGTTCAAATCCCAACTCCACAACTTCCTGACTACATGAATTTAGGCAAGTTAATTCTCAAAGCCTCAGAATCATCATCTTTAAAATGAGACAACAGTCACTAAATCATTACTTAGGTGTAGTCAAGATTAAACATAAGTTTTCAAACCACCATAATAATAATTGATTCCAGCAAGAATTATCAAAGGATGCTAAAAACCATTAAGTGAAAGTTTATGAGAGAACAGGTTATTCTGAAATTACTACTCCACATATTATTTGTTAATAGCCAATAAAAAGAGACACTTATACAATGGACATCACCTTAATCAAGTGATTACACATATACCACCAATAATGGGATTATGTGTCTCATTAATAAACAGACATTATGTGTCCCCGTGGTGTGAGAGGCACTGAGAAATTACACATCATCTATGAAGCATTTCTGTCAAAAACTGTTTAACCTGAATGTAATTATAAGGAACAATTAGACAAATCTAAGTTAAGCAAATCAATTGCCTAGACTCTTCCAAATTGTCCATGTCATAAAAGAATCTTCCTCCAAAAAAAGGCACTAGGAAAACTGCCTAGATCTAAATGATAGCTAAATGGAATGAGTGATCCTTTCATGGATCTTGGATGTTTTTTAAAATGCTGTATCTAGGGACTTCCCTGGTGGTTCAGAGGTTAAGAATCCGCCTGCCAATGCAGGGCACATGGGTTCGGTCCCTGGTCCGGGAAGATCCCACATACCGCAGAGCAACTAAGCCCGTGCACCACAACTACTGAGCCCGTGCTCTAGAACCCACAAGCCACAACTACTGAGCCCACGTGCCTCAACTCCTGAAGCCCGCGTGCCTAGAGCCCATGCTCTGCAACAGAAGCCACTGCAATGAGAAGCCCGTGCACCGCAACGAAGTGTAGCCCCTGCTCACTGCAACTAGAGAAAGCCCACGTGTACCAAGAGCCAAAAATAAATTTTAAAAAATTTTTAAATGCTATATCTAAATAAAACTTATAGAGAACAATATTGAGATGACTACAGAAATCTGAATACAATAATGTATACTATTAGATAATAGTATTATACTGAAGTTGAGTTTTCTGCATGTTATAATTGCTCACGGTTATGTAGAAGAATGGCGCTGTTTTTAGAATATACATGCTGAAGTATTTAGAAGTTAAGGGTCATGATTTCTGCAACTACTTCTCATACGGTTCAGCAAAATACATATATTTAGAAAGAAAAAGCAAAAGTGACCGAAGATTAACAATTGGTAATTCTAGGTAAAGAATTATGAGTTGTTGCTAATATTTGGAATATTTCAAAAGTAAACATTGAGAACATTTTTTAAAGTTAAATGAGGATGCAAGTAAAGCATTTAGGAGAGTACTAACACAAGGTAAGTTACTATTATCACTGTTACTATTATTAACCTCCAAAACAGATTAAGTGACAGATCTAAGAAAATGTGGTACTGGAATCACAAGAATTGTTTCACAAACAGGAAAAAAGCATCCTCATAAAATTAGACTGTGCCATAATAAACCTAGTACTATAAAAAATATCATTATGGCATCCCCAATCTTGTAGGTTTAGTCCACCCTGGGGTTTAAACAAGTATTTAGTGAACTTCTACTATATGCTAATCCTGTTCCAGGCTCCGAGGATAACAGCAGCAGATAAAAACGCCTGCCTTCATGATACTTATATCCTATACTAATATCCTAGTGAAGCAAGACAGTAAATGAAGCGGGACAGTCAACTAATATGTTAGAAGTCATAAATGCAACGGAATAAAATAAAGCAGGAAAGGAGAAAAGGGAGCGGGGTGGAGGGCTACAACTTAAAATAGGGTGATCACCGGAGACCTCACTGAGATATCTCGGGCAAAATTTGGAGGCACCTAACAAAAGAGCGTCGGGGAGCCTGCCAGGCAAGGTCAAGTTTCGGTGAAGAGATGAGCGTGGCCAGATGGAGTGAGCGAGGCGGAGGGAGTTGAAGATGGGGTCGGAGATGGAAAGGGGCCGCAGCAGACCATACACCGTGTATGTATCGTCGTAACGGCTTTAGCCTTTACCCCGAGGGATGTGGGCAGCCACAGCAGGTTTATGAGCGAAGGAGCGACATGATCCGAGATACCCTGCACACCAGGCTCACCTTAACTGCTTCCCACCCAATTCCCTTGTTCACCCCTGCCACCCTGGGCAGATAACCTTCCTCTTGAAGCCGACACGGAACCAATTCTTAATGAAAATGTTGGGCGGGGGGGATGTGCTCGGGGGGGGACAGCTCTGGCACGGAACATCTTTTCTCTTACGACTCCCCAATCTGTTCAGAGATAATCCACCCCGCCCGCGGGGACGCACACACAACAGAGAGGTCACACTCGACACGCAAACACACGCCTCCCCACAGCCGCGCTGCACACATCCTCCAGCCCTGCGCCGGGTGGAGCCAGCCACTGCGAGGCGAGGACTCCTAGGTTGGCTGGGCCACCCCGCACTCACCCTCAGGTTCCCCTTGGTCCTCTGCTTGTTCTTCCCGCCCATGGTCGCGGTCTCAGCGGCACTCTCAAACCTCAGCCCCCCAGTTGACACGGCCGGGCCACAACTTCCGGCCCCTTGCACCGGAAAAGGGCCCATAGGAACGCCTTCCCCTGGCTCTCCCCTTCCGTCACCCACCCCGCCCACATGCCGCCCCACTTCCGCTCCTGCCTCCTGCCGCATCCCTGGCCATCCGTGGCGGGATATGTCGCACTTGGAGCCACGCCCATCTGAGTTGACGTGACCCCTGCCCAATAGGAAGCCAAGCATAGCGCTAAATCCTGCTTCTTCCCTTTCCTGCAGCAAAGATTTGTTCCCTGTTTAGCGGGTAGGAAATAGGCATGGGCCATAAGGGAGGTGTTTTCATACAAGGGTAGCAATAGAATGACACAGTAGTGGCTGAAGGAAGATGGGACAATGTTAGACTTTTTAAAATGCAATTATCGGGACTTCCCTGGTGGTCCAGTGGTAAAGAACCCGCCTTCCAGTGCACAGGGCGAGGATTCCATCCGTGATCGGGGAACTAAGATTCCCACATGCCAGGGGGGCAGCCAAGCCCTCGTGCCACACTACTGAGCTCGCTGAGCTCAACGAGAGAGCCAGCGTGCCACAAAGCAAAGAGCCCACGCGCCCTGGAGCTGGCGAGCCACAACTAGAGAGAAAACCCGCAGGCCACAACTGGAGATGACCCCGCGTGCCGCAACGAAAAGATCCCGCACGTCTCAAGGAAGATCCCGCGTGCCGCAACTAAAACCTAACGCAGCCCCCGCCCCCTAAAAAAGCAATTATCGGTATCACCTGGGTGTTTCTTAGAAATGCAGACTGTCAGGCCCACTTTGGGACTATTAAATCAGATTTTGCATTTTTAACAATGTTCCCAGGTTTTGTTAAAATTTGCAAAGTAGTGCTCTAGGCAATATTCTCTAAATCCGCCCCCCCCGCGTTTTTTTCCCCCCCATATCAAAAGTGTTATGTGCAGCTTTTCGAAAAGAGGGTAGTGTGGTAGTCTCTCTTAAAATTTGAAATTTACAGGTTTTGTAGTTAGTGATTTTGCTCCTCAGAATCACAGCACAGAAACATAAGCACATGTTGCTGGTTATTATCTCATGCCCACACACTCACCGTATTATAATCGACTCCATGACACGGAGGCTCTGCAGACTATTTCTCCTTTAGTCAGCCGTCTTCCTGTTAGGTTCCTTCAACGTGGGGGGGAGGGGGGGCGGGGGACAATGGACTAGAAGGAGCCGGAAAGAGAAGAGGAAGAAGCGACTTGCTCCATACTGCTAGCGTCATCTCAGCAGCAGCTCTTTGCCCTGGTAGCAGCAATTGGTATAGGCAGCAGTTGTTTTCCGTCTCCATCTTTTTTTTCGACCATCAGAGTCAAACTCATTGCACACCTCAGGGGTACCAGCAGCAGCCAGGCAGGACCTTTCCCCTCCGAAGTATGAGTCCTAGCTCCATGGGCTCCTTTGAGCTCTCAAGACGGCCAGTGGTGCCCCCTTCTCAGAAGTCAGAGGCCCAGCATCACGGAGTACCTTCTTTGAGCTCCGGAGAGCAGCTACAGCCAGGCACCACCCTCTCTTCATAGGCTTGAACTGAGCCCCAGCTTTTCCAGGCCTTCCTCCAAACTTCTAAATTCGAATTACCCCAACCTCTTCTTTCCTTCTTTCCTTTACTAGCCCTAGTGATAGTAGCTGCTGTGCAGTAATCACCTCTGTTACCTCAGGATTCTCTTTTTGCCTTTATACTCGTTTTTAACCAATCTCCCATGTTAAATTTTTTTCTCTTTAAATAAGTAGTGAAGTTTCTGTTTTCCTGACTGGACCCTGGTTAAAAAAATACATACAGAGACATGCTTCAGGATGTTCCCTAAAACACTATAATAGCAAGATAATTGAAAACAACCTAGTGTCTATCCATTGGGGGAATGGCTAAGTAAATTATATCTATTCTATGGACTATTAGGCAGCAGTTAAGAGAGGTTTATCTGTACGTACATGGGAAGAATTCTAAGACATTCTTAAATTGAAAGCAAATAGAGTAATATGTACAGCATAATACCATTTGTGTCTAAAAAATTTATAAAACAGTATTATATGGATACATATATATTATGTAAATACACAGAAAAAAAGGCTGCAAGGATTATACCAATCTGATAATTGAAGTTAATCCTTAGGGGAAAGAGGTGGCAAGAAAAGAGATTAGGGTTAAGAATTATAGTCAAAGGAAATTAAGCCTTCCCTGTAAGATTTTATTTTATACAAGGAGAATATATTCATGTATTTATTATGTAATTTTTTTTTTTTTTTTTGCGTTATGCAGGCCTCTTACTGTTGTGGCCTCTCCCGTTGCGGAGCACAGGCTCCGGACGCACAGGCTCAGCGGCCACGGCTCACGGGCCCAGCCGCTCCGCGGCATGTGGGATTTTCCCAGACGGGGGCACGAACCCGTGTCCCCTGCATCGGCAGGCGGACTCTCAACCACTGTGCCACCAGGGAAGCCCCTTAGAACACCATTTTATAATTGGTTTGGGCATTCGAAAATAGTCTCTGTTACATAACAGTTCCCAGTGGTTGTCTCTTTTGAAGATGAGACCCTCGTAAACCAGAGTACTCTAAACAGTGCCTACCAAAGTGGTAATGTTATGTCAATTCTAATCAAAATATCCATAACTCTAATGTAAACCAAAGTCTTAATGAACTTTGGACACATGATTTAAAAGTTTATCTGGAAGAATAAAAGGAGAATCAAAAGGATATTTTTGGTAAACAATGAAGAGAGAAGTCTGTCCTATCTGATTGTAACATCAATTTTGATGTTATAAAATAATAAACAAGTTCTAAAATAAAAGACCTAATTAAAGATAATTATAAAATCCAAAATACATAAAAATTAAAACAATATATATGTGCAGTACGTAGAGGAAAAAAATTAAAAGATTTAAAAATTTAAAGAGTTACACAAAAATTTAAAAGAGTTATAACTAGAGAGAGGATGGGAAATTACAATAGCTGAGATGTCAAATCTTGAAAGTTAAGTTTGTAACTTCTGTACTCCCAAAAGAATTCTCAGTAAGATTTTGTTTTCAGATATCACAAAACTATCTCAAAAGCTCACATGAAAGAATAACATGAAAGAATAGCTAAAGATATTTTGAAAAGCAGGCATAGCAATGATTTGTCCTTCTAAACTTCAAAACTCAAGATATTGCCGTAACAGTCCTAACAGTGTGGTTAGGAATAAGCTGAAATAGAATGGCAAATCCAGAACCCACATTCAGGCTCTGATAAAAGTGGCATCTCAAATGTCTGAAGAATATGGATTATCCAGCAAATATCATTGGAACAACTGCTTACCTTCTGAGAAAATAACTTTAGTACCTACTTCATGCAGCACTCTAAAATGAATTGCTGATGACTGAATGTTAAAAATGAAGTCATAAGATGTGGTACAGGGATACACACACACGTCATTAAAGTACAAAGAAATATATGGGGGGACTTCCCTGGTGGCGTAGTGGTTAAGAATCCGCCTGCCAATGCAGAGGACACAGGTTCGAGCCCTGGTCCAGGAAGATCCCATATGCCGCGGAGCAGCTAAGCCCCTGCGCCACAACTACTGAGACTGTGATCTAGAGCCCGTGAGTCACAACTACTGAGCCTGTGTGTCACAACTACTGACGCCCACGTGCCTAGAGCCTGTGCTCTGCAACAAAAGAAGCCACCACAATGGGAAGCCCGTGCACTGCAATGAAGACCCAACACAGCCAAAAATTAAATTAATTAATTAATTTTAAAAAAAAGAAATATATGGGAATGATAAATACTTTAGGGTGGGGTTAATACTGCTAAGGAACAGAATTGTAATCAGCAGAAGTACACAAGAGGATTTCAACCACACTTGTGTAGTAGAGTGGTAAAGTTTTACTTGTCGGTAAAGTTTTCTTAAACTAGTTGGTAAGATTATGACTATTCATTTTTTACTTCTTTTTACCTTTTTGTATAAGGTAAATATTCATAGTAAGATAAATAGTATGAATGTTACATATCTACTTCACAATAAGATTTTTTAAAACAAAAAATGTTATAAGGTTATATAGACACATTTTAAAATTATCCTGGAGTAGGGAGAGCATTCCCAGTCAATGCTCCAAAGACAGAAAACCATAAAGAAAATGATTGATACATTTCAGTAACATTAATTTGAAAGTTTTTTTTTCTCTGTCAGAAAAAACAAATAGACAAACATAGGAAACATCTGCAACATTAACTAGGTGTTAATATGCTTACTGTTAAAAAAAAAGTTGTTACAAATAAATATTTTAAGGCTTCTCATTTAGGTATAAATAAGGCATAAACAGGCAATTCACCACGAAGGAAATATAATTGACCAGTACACGTGTAAAAAGTATTAGCCCATACTAAAAGTCAACTGAAAATAACATAAACCAATGTAGATTTTTCAGTCTATTAAACTGGCAAAATAATAATCAGTGTTGGTAAAAATCTAGGGCAAAGTAAATTTTAGAGGTCTTGCAATGTTCATTTCTCAACCTTTCACAAGTGCAATCGGCAAGACAAATCCAGAGTTTAAGAGTGAATTTCCACTTCTAGAAATCTAACTTGAAGGGATAATAATGGATGCTCAGAGCAGCTTTGTTTTTGAAACTAAACTAAACCAAACCAAACCAAACCAAAAATGTTACGATCTCACGACCAAAACAGTGAACTGCTGAAATCAATTACGGTACACTCAGACAACCGAATACAAGACAGTCTTGAAAATATTTAATATAATGGAAATGTTTACAACCTATTGTTTAATTAAAGGTAGATACAAAGCAGCATGTACAGTATGACTTGTTTAAAAAAGGAAGACGACATACACATATATGCAAAAGTAATATACTAAAAAATAAAACATAAAATGAAAATTTGTCTTCTTAGGCAGGAGATTATGGGTGAGTTTTACATCCAGTTATTTGTACATTTTCTACAATGGTCATCTTTTCTAGTAAAAATATATTGCTTACACTTATTTACATGTATTTTGGGGGTGGGGAAAAGCAAGAGAACAAGTTTACAAAATCCAAAATGCCAAACACCCTGGGGAGGGGGGGGGAATTAAGCCTCCATACTGTATGAGCAAAATGCCTATATTCAGTCATCCAAAGCAAATTATTATTTCGGAACTATTTGAAAATATTTTAAGAACAAAAGTGATGGTGTATCAAAAATTACTTTTTCCAAGAATGTATGTATATGTACAACTGAATCACTTTGCTGTAAAGTAGAAGTTAACACAACATTGTAAATCAACTATACTTCAAAAAATAAATTTTTAAAAAAGAACTCAGGTAAAATAAGAACTTTAGGCTAATGAACTTTAGGCTAAAGAATTTTCTTTATGAAAAAAATCACTTTTTCCTATCATTTGCATTTTGGGTTAAACTTAGTGTTATTTAAAGAATCATAAATTAGAACCTCAAACTATCTCAGGAAGACAATAGTGTTGAGAACACATGTCATTTAAACTTCTCTGAAACTACTTAAATTTCTTTCAAAAAAAGATATCAGTTTAAAACCAAATATATATATATTTTAATATTAAAAAATTAATCTTTCATTTCAGTAATTCCCTGGTTAAAATCGGGGGACACCCTGAACCTCGAAGGTGCCACTCAGGTCCCAGAGAGCATCATTCCTCCAATCATCCCAGCTGTTAGCAACATCCGGGAAATCCCAAGAGAGTAAAAGATAAGTATTAAAAAACAACAACAACAACAACAACAACCCAACAAAAACCGTATCTCAGCGCCAGGGCTGCAACTGGCACGGTTGCAGGAACCCCGTCCGAAAGACAAGCGCAGGACTCAAGCCAGGGTCAGAATCCTTTCACCAGACCCGAATCCAGCTGTCCCAGCTGCGGTTACGCTACCTGCGCTCACCACGTCTCCCACCCTCACGGGCTAGTGCTTCTGGGGCGCGCCGACGAAGGCGGGGCGCATGCGTGAAGAGTCCTAGGGCCGCTCCCAGCTGCGTTCTGTAGCTGCATGTGCGGCGGTCCTGCACGGGGGAGGTGCGGGGTTGTAGGAGAAGGCCGTGGTGTCCGTTAAGGCCCAGCGCTCTCGGGAGCCGCTCGGGACCCCGGTTTCCGTAGGTAGCCAGGCACCTGCCTTTCATTATGAGCCGGAATCTTCCCTTGCCAGGCCCTGTTCCTCGAAGTGGTCCGCAAAGGTCATTAAGGCCTCCATCCTTCCTCGACGCGGTGGGATCAGATTGCCAGATTGTGCTTAAGTGGAAGCACATGCTCCTTGTACCCCCTTTTGCAGAATTTTTGTGGGCCCAGTTTGTACTATGTAGTTGTAATAATTGTTTTGGGGGGCAGCGGACTGGCAAGTTATGTATGTGCACCTGCCCTCATATGCCTTTAACTCTTGGCTGCCTTGTAGCTTTAATGGAATTTCACGAATGATACGTTATGTTGGGTTTCCCTGATACCCAGCTAAAACCAAAACCAAAAACAAAACGGTGTCACAGTTATTTTTATACAAGTGCCGAAAGTAATCATCCGTTGTGCACCACAGCAGATGTGGTATTTTTGTTGTTTTAATGCAGTTTATCAAATTAATGTGCAGATGGTAGGACTGGCTTTGACTTTGTTACTCCAAACTGAACACTTGGGCTTGTGGGATTAATTTTAGAATGTTTAAATTTTGTTTTGTTTTACTCGACTCAATAATACTATTGTTTGTACAGGAATTACTTTTACAAATAAAAAATGGACATGTAGCCAATGTTTCCTGCCTCCACTCTTGCTTTCTATAGATCTTTTAATTTTTAAACATGATTTGATTTGGGACTAAGTTTCTTTTAAAGGTTTGTCGTTATTTCTTTATAGATGATTCCAGTTCAAGATATTTTTCAGATTAATACATGACAAACTGTCCCTGTGGAATAAAGATACATACTGAACAATTTTACATTTAAGAATGTTTATATATGAAGTACATAATCGTTGGTAAAAGTCTAAGAAAGCTATGTTGCCTCTAACATTTAACTATAGTTTCTTACAGCTTTTATTGTGTCTCTTACATTATATAATGTAGGCAGGACCATCTAATTTGCTGTTTTCTAATACTTCCATCCACTCTCCAAAAAAAATTTATTAATCATGAGGTTGGAAAATCTGTACTTCTCTTGGTCACTGTGTTGATAGTCCAATGTCTAAATTTGACAGGTCTGTCTGGGAAGAAAACTTATAATGCTACATTATTGTAGTCTATGTTTTTATATTATACTTGAGATCTATATATTTACACATAACAATGTGTTTTTAATTAAAATAATGTATAAAGACTAAAAAAATTATAGCAATTTAGTCCTACTGAAAGTAACATGTGCATCATTTGGCCCCTTTGCTGGCCTCTAGGGATGTCAGTCTCACGCTCTGTGGGGTATTTCACCCAAATCTGGAAGTGGCTGGAGGGAGTCAGAAACTAAACGTCCAGCTGGTCCAGCTGGCTGTGTGGTGGCAGCGGAGGAAGGACTAGTATTTCCAGGCCAACTGACAGGGCACTGGGGAGGTGGGCAGCATGGAGGGAATCTGAGGAGGCACCGTGAGATGTGCAGCCAATATAGGCACTGTGCTATGAATACCACTCGGATTCTTATTTGTGTTTATATTTAAGATCTATCCACATTGCCTTGTTAGTTCCACTTTATTACTTTTGATTTTTACTTGGATAGTATGTAGCATAATGTATTTACTAATTCACTTAGTGATGGGCACGGTACATTGCCTCCAACTTTTTACTAAGATAAACAATGCATTATGTCCCCCACGCCCACTCCCCTATCCAAGTCTGACTTTTCAAGGAATACCCAACACACAGTACCAAGCTGAGTGCTAGCAATTAGTAAATATTTAATAAACACTTTGGAAACTGATTTATGGAGGGCCTCAAAATCCAGATAGTGTGTTTATTTGACTCTAAGTCAATTTGCTGAAAATAAATTTACAGAAAGCCACTTCCAGAGAGAAAAATTTGTCAAAATCCAATTTTCCAAAAACGAATGCTTTAAATTACCAGTTTGATGAATAGTTGAGGCCTATTAAAAAGTCTGAGCTCTGCTCGTGCTTCAAAGCCTTCTGTGAGGTGAGCCAAGGAGCAGAGGCAGAGCATGAGTATACAAAAATAGAGATGAACTGAAAACTCCGTTTAAGAAAAATTTCACTAATCTTTTTATCAAGTGCCTGGGGCAGATGCAAAACTAATGCTTTGAAAAAAATCTATTTTGCAAACTCGCTTTTAACTGCTAGTAACAGACACAGAAATATAAATAAACTGGTTTTATTTCATAATAAGCTGTCTAGAGATAGGCAGCGGCTAGTGTCCGATCAGTAGTTTAACAGCTTGAGGACTGGCATCTCTGTGGCTCTTTTGGCCCTTCCTTCCCTCGTGGTTGAAAGGACTACTGCAGCTCCAGCCATCACTCTGGTATTTCGGACAGAAGGAGAGGGAAGAGGTGCCCTAGCTGCATCTATCATTTTAATCAGGGAAGCAAAAGTTTTCCCAAAGGTTCCCTTGCCCCCCCACCAGCTGCAAGAGAGCCTGGAGAGAGTGAGCATTAAGCTTTCCCAGGTTCTTAGTGGAGGCAGATAAAGGGGAAGGGGATTGGGAATAAGTGGCAAGTTAACACCAACTCTATCGTCCTCAAATATAATTAACTTCTCTTTCAAAATAGGTAGTTTATATGTCAAGACATGTCTATAAACAATTTTAAGATTATAATTTAAAACTCAGTTCTGGGCTTCCCTGGTGGTGCAGTGGTTGAGAGTCCGCCTGCCGATGCAGGGGACACGGGTTCGTGCCCTGGTCCAGGAAGATCCCACATGCCGTGGAGCGGCTGGGCCCGTGAGCCATGGCCGCTGAGCCTGCGCGTCCGGAGCCTGTGCTCCGCAACAGGAGAGGCCACAACAGTGAGAAGCCCGCGTACCGCAAAACAAACAAACAAACAAAAAAAACCAAACTCAGTTCCGCATTCAATCATGAATATTTTTAACAGATGCATTTCAGCTATACTACTTTTCCTCTTTTTCTCCCCCTTAACATTTTAGAATGGGACTAAAGGGAAATTACTTAATCTTTCAAGAAAGAGTCGGGGAGAAAGTCAAAAGACCAACAGTAGCAAAACACTTTCAACTACTCTTCTGCTCCTTGTCCTTCCACACCAAAGAGCATCTGGAAAACATCCCCACATCCTTTGGCATTTAAAAACTGATACAGTTGACCAAAGTCCATGTGGTTTCCTCTGGCTCCATTAACACTGAATACTTTTTCTTCAAAAACTGAAAATTTTCTTTGTCTTTCCATTTCCTCATTTGTACCATCAAAAGCAATGTCTTCTCGATGGCGAATTAAAATTCTCTTCCAGTTTAATTTTCTGAGTCTGAAAGAAATTTTCAGAGTAGAAATTTTGAAAATGTGCTGTGTATTCTAAGGCACTGAAAATAGAAGTTATGAAACAGATTTCTCAGTGCCTTTTCCTAGAAGTAAAGAAATCTACTTTTATCTCACATGGATTTTATTTTAATCAAATATGATTCTGGTTATAATCCCACCTCCAAACTCACTTATAATAGCCATTATCACTGCCTTGTATTAGCATTTTAGAAATGTGGAAATTGCTGAATCTCGACCTCCCAAAGGGACTTCTCAGAAATGAGAAGATTAGAAACCCCCTTGTTTCACAGGGTTCACAATTTACAGCATCACTAAGATGAGGGGAGAATCAGATCCATAGACATGGAGAGGACAGTAGACACCATCTTGGGCAGGGGCTCAATTTAACATCTATCTACAGAACATCTTCTTTGCACCCTGTATCAGGTGAAGGGAGTGATGCTGATCATATGTGAGTGCTGTTTTAGACTGAGTCCCCATACATACTGATTTCCACATCTCTAGTATCGTGCTTAGTACTAAAATTATTGACAAGGCATACAAAAGTTGTGAAAGCCAACCTTGACCAGAATTCTTCACAGGCACTTTGTGGGCCTTCCACACAAACAACACCAGGTTTCCCAGGCATGCTAAACCCAGATAGGGAAAGCTCCTTTGCCCACTCTAGAATGTTCTTTCTTTTGCATTTGTTGTAGATGTGATGGCTGTAGATCCAGAGTCTTGTGAGAATGAGGTCAACTGGCTGGACTGTACTTCCTGGAACAGGGGAAGGTGTGTTGTCTTTGCTGACATAGTCAGAAGCGTGTTCTCTAACCCACTCTGTGGCATTCAATATACAGACATCTCCAAGACAATTCTTTTGTAGGTATGTGGTCAGATCTGTATTCAGCTGAGCCTGCTGGGATCTACTTAATAATACTGATCTGATGGAAAAGATATGGGATTAAAAAATTAAATCAATTTTCTTGGAACAGAAAACAAACTTGAGAATTGCTTTTATTCTCAGATTAGTTTTGACCTCTAGAATTGGCCACTTTTTGTAACATACCTGACAGTAATTTCAGGCAGAACTGCAGGGTATTTAAAGGGAAGAACACAGGCCAGAGTAAACATCACCTGATAAAAAAAAAAAGAGAGAGAGAAAAAAAATGCCCTAAGGGCTGTTTTAAGTTGAGACATGTTTCAAAAGTAAACATGAAACATGCTTCCAAAAGTAAAACTGAATTACCACTGCTTCCTCAGATATGTTCACGTTCATAGTGATAGTAAAGTAAACTTTTGAAGATCGTCCTTCCATTGTCCTCTTTTCAATACAATCTTTTAGTTCTGCTAAAGCCAGCTGGTCATTCACTATGAGCTCATTCACACCGGGGAACATACTGGCTAGCAGGTCTAACTCAGAGAGCTGGGCCTCTGCCTGTTCAATCTCAATCATTTTTGGATATCTGTAGGGTTCTAGGAAGATAGGATAATAGAGACATTTACAAGTATTATACAATCTTGGGAGAACTCAATATGGGTACTTATTAAATATGGAAACTTATTGAAAAATTGATTTCTTCATAAAATATGAAAGTTAATCAGAATACCTTCTGGCTATTCTACTTTCAGATGTAATATGCTAAGGACCCAAAGAACAGGACAATCCAATGAGAGCCATAAAACTCTAATAATAAGCAGGCACCAAATTCCTGTTTCTAGATAGTTGATGTGGCATCTTGAGCTGCCACAATGAGCAATTACATTGAAGTAAACTAATTATGTAGTCAAACGCCATATCAATGATATAGCAAGGACAGAGGCTCTGACTGGTTACCTTGGAAAATTAGAATGAAAAGACTAAGGTAGAGAGTTAGTTATGTGGACGGTTAATTTTTCCTTCTTAATATTCGTTAGTTTTTTAAAAAAGTAGAAGAATGTGAAAAAGGGAGAATAAAGGCTAATTATCCCACAGCTCAAGTAACCCATGTTAACATTAAAAAAAAAAGTACAAGATTATAAAATTCAAATGGCAGAGAAAGGTTATAAAATGAAGATACAGTTTGCTGCTGGTGACTGCTTCCCCTATCTGTCCAAGTCCCCGATCCAAGGCAGAGTTTTAGGTGTTTCAGAAACAGAAAACATTTTAGGCATTATACACATATGGAAAACACATGTTGGTATAATGTGTAAATAAATGTAGAGAATTAAATATGTAATTAAAATATATCTACGGGGATCATATATACACATCTTTTTTCCTTACTTCCTATCCCTCTTCCCCCCAAATATATTTTGCAGATCTATTCACTGTCAGCACATATTGTTTTATCTCATTCTTTCTAGTGGTTGACTGTCATACTGAATCATGTAGATATGTCATAATTTATTGCGTTTGTTATCTACTGATGGGCACTTGGGTTGCTTCCAGATTTTTTCTATTATGAATACTTCTATAATGGTAGTTTATATATATATGTGCATGTTGAACTGTGAATACTGTACATTCAAGAATCAGTTTGTAGAGGTGCCTGGTTGATACAGCATTTAAAAATTTTGGTAGATATTGCCAAGTTGCCTTCCAGAAAGTTGCTACATGGAAGTTTAAAATTTTTACACAGTCCCCTCCTTTAAAAAAATTCTTAATACATAGTCTTTTTATGGTGTTTTGTGTCTGTGTGTGCCATTCATGAGTTTTTATTTTTAAGGATGCAAACTCACCAGCCTTTTCTTTTACAGATTCTGGACTTTGAATCTTTGTTAGAAAAGTCTTCCCGACTCCAAGGTTATAAAGGTTACCAATCTGCTAATCAAAATATGATTTAAAAATTTTTTTTAGAATTTGATAAATTGATTTTAATTTCATTTGCAAGAAAAAGTGTGGGGCTTTCTAATAAAACACGAAGGCTGAGCACAGGTATTTACTTCTCTTTCTCTATTTTTCCCCCATTTAAACTAGAGTAAAGGAACAGATTCTTAAAGACAAAGGGAGAGGAAATAATAGATAAAAGCTGTCAACAAAATTCTGGAAGATGGAAAGGGGTGAATGAATTATAACTGACAGATTTCAGCTTTCTTCCCTCTGTTAACTTGGTCATGTGGGGAAGGGAGCTGCAGAACTTCAGAAAGGCTCAGTACTGTCAACACCAGCTACCTTGGAAAGCAGCAGTGTGTATGCAGTAGAAAACATGAATTTGTTGAAACTCTAGCATCTAGACTTTAATTAGACTCAGTTCAGCATCTCTTAATATTGGCACTATTGACATTTTGGATGAGATAACTCTGTGTGTGGCAATCTCTATCTTTTAATTATAGTATTTAGACATTTACATTTAATGCAATATTAATATGTTATGTCTTAAGTCAACCATTTTGTTTTCTATTTCTTTGGGGTTTTTTCCCTGCCTTTTTGAAAATATTTTGCAATTCCATTTTGGTTAATCTATAATGTTTTTGCATGTATTTATTTTTATAGCTTTTTTAGTGGTTATTCTAAATTATATATATATAATATTTTATATATATAATTACACACATATGTATATACAAATTATAACAGTCTACTGGAATCATATTTTACCAGTGTCAGTAAAATACAAAAACCTTATGTCACTTTTACTTTTACCTTCCTCCGTTAATAATATAGTGATCTTAGGGAGGGAGGGAGACGCAAGAGGGAGGAGATATGGGAACATATGTATATGTATGACTGATTCACTTTGTTATAAAGCAGAAACTAACACACCATTGTAAAGCAATTATACCCCAATAAAGATGTTAAAAAAATAATAATATAGTGATCTTAAATTTTTCTTCTACATATATTTAGAACAACAGTGTAATAATTTTTGATTCAGCCATCAAATATGATGTAGAAAACTCAAGGAAAATCCATTTTATTCATTTATATTTTTGCTCAGTCATGATATTTCCTCCATAATTCCTTTATTGTTTCTTTTCTGTTTAGAAAACTTACTTTAGCCATTCTTTTAGGGTAAGTCTTACAAATTCTCTTAGTTTTCCTTTATCATAGAATGTCTTGATTTCTCCTTCATTCCTGAAGCATATTTTCACTGGATATAAGTATTCTGGGATGATAGTTCTTTACTTTCAGCATTTGAACAGTATTATGCCTCTTCCTTCTGGTCTCCATAGTTTCTGATGAAAAATGCTCTGTTATTTGAATTGTTTACCCTTATAGCTAAGGTTCATTTTGCTCTTGCTGCTTTCAAGATATCTTTCTTTTAGTTTTCGGAACTTTGACTATGATGTGTCTTAATGTGGATTTCTTTGGGTTCATCTTGCTTGACATTAATCTGGTCTCTTGAATCTGTTTATACCTTTTGACAAATTTGGGGAATTTTCAGCCATTATTTCTTCAAGTACATTTTCAGTTCTGTCCTCTTTCTCCTCTCCTTCTGGGATGACATGAATGTCAGATCTTTTGTTATAGTCTCACATGTCCCTAAAACTCTATTTATTTTTGGTCTATTTTCTCTCTGTTATTCAGATTGGGTAATTTTTGTTGTAACTTCCAGTTTGCTAATTCTTTCCTTTGCTCCTTTCCTTCTGGTGTTGATTCTATCTAGTGTGTTTTTAATTTTGGTTGTTATATTTTTCATTTCTAACATTTCTTTTTAGTTCTTCTTTCTATCTTCTGTTTCTCTACTGAGACTCTATTTTTTTCATTTGCTTCAAGTGTGTTTGTAATTGCCTGTTGAAAATTTTTATGATAGGGGTTTTAAAATCTTTGTCAAATAATTCTCCCATCTCTGTCATTCTAGTATTGGCATCTATTGATTTTCTTTTTTCATTTAGTTTGAGATTGTCATTGTCCTTGGTATGATGAGCGATTTTGATTGAAACTTGGACATTTGGGGTATTAAGAGACTCTGGATATTATTTAAATCTTCCAATTTAGCATGCTTTATCTGATAATGCTTCAGGCGGGGAAGAGGTGGGTGCTGCTTCATTACTACCAAGTGTGATAGAAATCCAGGTTCCCTACTCAGCTTTTACTGACATCTAAGGTAAGCAGGGGAGTGGAGAGAGTTCTTCATTACTGCTGGGTGAGGATGGGAGTTCTAGTGCCACTGTAGGCCTCTAAGGATACCTCCCTGGTTGGGAGTGATAGGAGTGCCTCATTATTGCTCCCCAGGTGGCCTCCACTAACACCAGGGTTAGGGGTGGCTTTGTTAATGGTAGGTGGTGTTGAGAGCTCTGACTTTCCACTAGACCTCTCTGACAACACCCCAGAAGGGGATAAAAGAGGGTCCCTTGTTACTGCTGCATCACGCAGACATACAAACTCTTCATGTGGTCTGACATGGACCTGACATGGGGCTGACACTGACACTGTAGTGCAGTCCTTGTTACTGCCTAGGAGGGAGGAAAGTCCTGGGTCCCAACTCAGACATTTTTGGCACCTTTCTGACAAGGGGTGGGCATTAGGTGCTTATTACAGCTCAGTGAAGATGGAATCTAGGCTCCCTTTGCTGGTGTTAGTAGGGGAGAGGCCACAGTGTTTTTGTGGGATTTGCCTGGTATACAGTATTTATTATTTAAATGTTTTCTGTCTTGCTAGACTGTACTTTTCTTGATACCTTATTAGATAGAGCAGGTTTTTGTTAGGGCTTAAATTTTTCTTTTTTTTTTTCTGGTTGGTACCCTTGGATTTCTGGATACCAATCTAAAGATGACAGAGAGACACAAAGTGAGCAAATGCTGTTGGAAAAATGGCACCAATAGATGTGCTCAACGGTTGCCACAAACCTTCAACTTGTAAAAATCACAGTATCTGCAAAGTGCAATAAAATGAGGTATGCCTGTATATTCAAACAGTAGAATATTATGAGATAATTTTAAAAATGGATATTAACATTGATGTTCATTTTATATGGTTACCTAAAATAGTAGATTGTAGAGCAATATAAATAATCTTAATCAATAAATAATGATATTACTATTCATTCTTATACCATCACACATACTTGAAAAAAAATCACAAAGAGAATTCACCAAACTATTAACAGTTGGCTAAATGTGGGTAGAGGGAAGAAGAGAAGGATTTTCACTTTTTAATTTGTGTGCTTCTATATTGTTTGACGTTTTATGATTAGCATGCAGTACTTCTAAATTCACCAGAAAAAAAATAAGGGTTACTCTTCCGAATGGAAAAGAAGAGCTCAATTCCACTGCTGCACAGGAAAACATGGCTTACCTTCTCAATGAGAATTTACTCCGTGAAATCAAACACCATTATTTCAGCTACTGGTGTCTTCATGGAATTCCTTTTAATCTTTGGTAAAGGTTTATCAAGCAGCTACTATATGTAGAGCTTCATCCTTCACTCCTTCTTGGAACTTTCTATTTAGTTCAAAGATCAGAACTTATATCTAATAAAATATAGAACAATGAAGGTAAAAAGGCCAAGTGCTTAATGACCAGTATAGGTATTATCACGAGGATTAAGATAAGAGCATAATCAATGAAATAGGTCATCAGGAAAGATTTGAGGAAGGCAGCAAGATATGAGTTGAGCCTTGAAGGAAGGGTAAGACTTAGACAAGGGAGGAGGAGGCATAGTGGGGAGAGAGAACAGGTGTGCAAGGCAGGAAAGCACAAGAAAAACAGCATAGGCCTGAACCTGTCCCTTCTTCACAAGCTCAACTACCAAGGTCTAATTCAGGGACACATCATTTGGAATATTTCTTCTTGGGCTGGTTACTTTCTGATTATCCTCTAAATCCATTGTTGGCCCTTCTTTTCCCTGCCCTGGACTCTGGACAGCTGACCTCTATAGCCTATAGCACCCAAGTCTTCTGCCTTCCTTGTGGTTGGGTTCAGCCAATGCTCCGGCAGGAAGTGGGAGGATGGGAGGAGAAAGAGGCTAGGGTATTTCCTCACTATTCCTTCCTTGCTTTGGTGGTATTCTGACAATGGCTGTGACCCTCTATGACCAAGCTTCTGCAGGCAGCCCTTCTTCTTTAGCTCCAGCAGAACTTTCAGCCAAGGGATAGTCATGGTTCCTTTAAACGTGGCCACACCTCTGTAAATAGCCCCTTTATGAAACAGCCTATTCAGTTTCAAAGTTGAGTGTGCATCTATTTCCTTCCAGAACCATGACTCCTCTTACCTGGCCTCCGCCTCTAATCTCTCCATCAACCATCAATTCACACTCCACATTGTCATTATACTGATTGTATGCAGTGTCTGATAGAAGTATACTGAAACAAGCAAGAGGGCGCCAACTATCTATTAGGGAAAAGTTCACATAATCGGTGATTGGGCAACAGTGTTGTGGTCTGGGAGAATGGGGTGGAGGTGTGTTAGGTTCCCGGCGGGTGGGGGGAAAGGCATACTGGCTAACAACCCTGACAGCTACCCAATAGAGTTGAGACAGGCTGGGACCTGGGACCTTTTGCTGCAGTGCCTGCACGCGGACAAATGTCTCCTCGAGCAAAAAAATACAAAGAAACTATAAGGGCCTAAAAATTTGACTACATGCAGGCGCAACTGAGGCAAATTATGAACAACATACAGAAAGACCAAAAAGCCACACAGCACCACCAAGGGGGTGGGCAGACCACCCCGACCCCTGGACCCACCCCTATCCTCACTCCATATAAGGAAACAGCTCCCCCTGCCCCCGGAGTGAGCAAGGGAACTTGTTACTTGTTTTCACTCCCTCCTGCTGCAGCAGGGGTTCCAATAAAGCCCTGCCTGAATTTCTAGTCTGGCCTCTTATCAATTTCTATTGATTAAGGAAGCCAAGAACCCTGGTCAGTAACAGAGTGAATTTATCCCAGTTCACCATCTGGCTGTTAGCTTCAAAGACACAGTATCACAAAATGCCAGCGTATTGAGAGCGGATCCACTTCCCAAAGGGTGTCTTGCATGATCCATTATAGGCCCTCTAAGAACATGTCTATTTATTCAAGTCTTCTTTATTTCATCCAATATAGTTGGGTCATTTCTTTAACATCAGAAAATGGTATTTAGCCAACAATTTAGCTAGTTTACTCTATGGTACTTTTAAAGAGCAAAAAAAGTTCTTCCACTTAAAAAGAAATGCAAACTACTCAGAGGTCTCAGGTCAGTAGCTGCAATGGATCCTGTCAAAAACACCAAAGATTATGGGAATGATTAATGTGGTGGGGTGTTGACTTCATTAGGATTAACTGGACACGAATCAGGAAAATATGAAAATAATGCCTTGTATACTATAGGCAGTCTCCACAGATCAGAGTATAAACCAATGCCAACACCACCTAATCATTCCCAATCCCAGTGGTTTTCAACTCATGTCCTTAAAAACGCCTTACCAGGGTGTCAATGTCATGCTGGGGAAAAAAAATACATAAAGCATTGTGTTCTTAAATAAGTTCTTGAAATGCTGAATGACACAAAGCTCAATAGGTTTCTCTAGGGTGACCATGGGTCATCTTCTTGTCCTGACTGGTTTAGTATTTATCCTAGACAAAAGTGACCCCATTTGTACAATAAACTCTTTTTTTTTTTTGGCCACACCTCGCTGCATGTGGACCTTCCCCAACCAGGGACTGAATCCGTGCCTCCTGCATTGGAAGCATGGAGTCTTAACCACTGGATCACCAGAGAAGTCTAGGACAATAAATTATACGGCACACTTTTTGTGTGTGATTTCTCAGAGTCTTTATTGTTAGATGCCAATATGCACCATGAATTTCTAACAAGAGGGTTTAGTATGCATAGTATCCCAACCTATCTGACCCCCAAACATTTTTTCCAGACCTAATGATATTTGCTCTTCTCTACACAGTTAGAAATGCACATACCTCCCTCCTTTAAATATAATGTTTGTTTTACTCTCTAGAGACTTTGTGTATATATATATATATATATATATATATATTTGTGTGTGTGTGTGTGTGTGTGTGTGTGTGGTACACGGGCCTCTCACTGTTGTGGCCTCTCCCGTTGCGGAGCACAGGCTCCAGACGCGCAGGCTCAGTGGCCATGGCACACGGGCCCAGTTGCTCCGTGGCATGTGGGATCCTCCCAGACCAGGGCTCGAACCTGTGTCCCCCGCATTAGCAGGCAGATTCTCAACCACTGCGCCACCAGGGAAGCCCCAACAAATGTTTCCTGAGCACCTATTGTGTGTCAAGCACTAAGACTATAACAATGGATAACCGTAACAAAAAAAACTCCGCTCTCAGAGATTTAATCTAGTGGGAGAAGACCATGACAACAAAACCCACACATATATGTATGTCCAGTGAATAACGGTTATGAAGAAGATAAAGAAGATAAGGCTCAAGTTGCAGTGTGGGTGGTTGAATTTTACACGGGGTGGTCAGGGACAGCCTCTCTGCTAAGGTGACTGCAGGGAAGAGACCTGAAGGCACTGAAGAAGAAAGCCATGTGTTTAACTGGGCAAAAAGTTTTCCAGGCAAAAGGAACAGCATATCCAAAGTCCATGAAAGAGGATGGTGCTACACCAGGCGGCTGGGGCCGAATGAGCCAGGGGCAGGGTTTTATAAGGACACAAGGTTAGAAAGGAAATATGGGGCAGTTCATGTTGGAACTCATAGGGATGGCTAGAATTTGGAATTTTATCCTGACTGATATGGAAGGCCACTGGAGGGGTTTGACTTACTTATGAAGAGGCCCGCACTCACTGCTGGGAAGAGGGTAGGGGAACAAGGATGGAAGCAGGGTGACCAGGTAGGCACTACAATGATAGGAGGAGAGGTGATGGTGGCTTGGATTAAGGTATGGCGATGGAGGTGGTAAGCAACTGTTCATGTTCTGGACATAGATTTCGTATAGAACCAATAGGATTATTGATGAATTATATGTGATATGTAAGAATAACTCCAAGGCTTTAAGAAACTGGAAGAATGGATCTGCCATTTACTTAGATGGGGAAGATGATGGAAATTTGAAGTTTGGTTTTAGACATACTAGGTAATGAAGTGCCGATCAGGACACCTATTAAGCAGAGATGTCCAGCAGGCAGTTAGATGTACAATTATGAGATCCGGCTGAAGATATAATTTGGGGAGTAATCGACATTTATTTAAAGGCACGTTTGTTTACTCAGTCAGGGAGTGAGTGAATTTGGGAGGAGGCCTCATTGAGTTTGGAGGTCTGGAAGATGAAATGGAACCAGCAAAGTTTGGGACTAATAGACCTACGGGTGGACAACTACGCGAGTGATGTCACAATAAGTGATTTGTCAAATTATTTTCGTAGATGAGATTTCAGTCCCAGAAACACCCTTATGAGAAGTTTCTGACTCGAGATTTTAATGAATGTTGTAAGAACGCAGAATGAACCTTGAGTTTCCTGAGCGGAATCCTTTTCACCCCCCCCAAGTTTTTTTTTTTTTTTTAAGGGAGGAGCGCGTCTCGCTGCCCGAGTCCTAACCGTCTCAGAAAGTTGCCAGGGCCACTACCGAAGCCAGATACGCAGGCACCCTCGCCCCTAACGACTGACCAGGCCGGGGGCGGGGGTGAGGGGAAGGGCGAGGGTAGCGGGGTGGTGCGGGGAGGGTAAAGGGGTGGGCGGGGCCATGAAACCCCGAAGCTAGCTCTAACCAATGAGCGGTGAGAAGGTCGTGGGAAGGGGGCGCCACCAGGTAGCCAACTTCCCGGGACGTGAAAGGGGCCGCTGCAGCGAGGGACCCCTCCAATCCCGCTGAGCACCAGTGGACAGGGACTCACCTCGAGCCATGGACCCCCTCGGTGCTGTAACCCCGAGTGTCCTGGCTGTACGGACAGCTCAATTCTCATGCGGAGGGAGCCTCAAAATTCTAGGGCTAGGCAACCGGACGTCTACGAACCGCTCTGGCCCGGCAGCCTGGGAGAGCGAGACCGAGTCCTCCGGGGCTGGCGCATGCGCAGTCGTAGGCCCGCTCTTCCCGGAAGCCTGAGCAGAGACCATTGGGATTCCTGGGCCCAGCCTCCTTCTTCTCGGTCGCGGAGTTTTTGTTCTCCCGGATTGGCGTTTCCCAGCTGCTGCCACTGTCAGTGAGAAGCATAGCCGGCAAGTTTCCTGAGTCAGGAAATGGTCCTTTAAAATAACGCTCTTCAAATTTGAACTTGCAGCGGAATCTTTCGGGGATCTTGGTATATAATGCAGCTCGGGATTAGGTAGGTAGTGGTGGGGTCCCACCTTCTGCATTCCTAAGGTCTTCCCGAGCAGTAACGATCCTCTTGGTCCCTGAAGGACACTGAGTAGCAAGGCAATAGGAACAGTTGAGCGTGGATGCTGGCCTTGGCGACCTTAGGAAGGACCCTGTGCATGCACAGAAACTTGTCCCGGCTAATAAAAGGACAGTTTGAACGCGACTCCAACACGAGAGTAATTAAAAATGTTTTTCTTCACGAACTAAATATACACAATGCACTTTTTCCTTTATGTTACATATTCATTGTAGAAATCTCATAAATGAGGTTTGTAAACTGATATCCATTGATGTCAGGTACTACTGAAACTGCTAGGTGGCGGGGCGCTCCCAGGAGCTCTGCTCCTTTATGTCTCAGGGCAGAAAGAATTCAGGCAGAGGCAAAGTGATGGTTAAGAAGTGACTTATTAGAATAGGACGCTTGTGAGGCTTACAGGCGGGCAGGCGAGCGTTGTGCTGCCCCGAGTACTTCGTGGGTTACATTTTTATAATCAAAGGAAAAGTGGGGAGGGGAAAAAGACCACCTTCTTCCTCATTCTTGAGTAGATGTCATGTTTCCATCATCAGCTCCTCCTCCAGGTTGGGCAGGGGAGTTTTTCTTGTCCCTACATGGTCAAGCCGGGACTGTCATGGCACTATGGAAAATTATTTTAGGTCTCAGTACAATGAGGGTCTTTCACTTTGAAGTGTCACCTTTCCATAAATTATTGTTTTTTATGTGTGCAGAGAGCATGTCCTAGGAGTCATTAACTTACTGAGCTCACTGGGCAGGATGTGAGTCTCATGCTACCATTGTTTTATTGTTTTGAGGCATGCCTCATACTTCTGTTGTATGGTTTTGTAGTTAGGCAAACCTGCATTCTTGAGTGATCATTAACTTACTGTGGTCTCCCAAAGCCCCCTAAAGTTCCCTCTTTATCTACAATCCCCTAATGGGATTTCTGAGCTATTTGATTATCCTACTCTATCCCTATCAGTTTTTTCTTTTGAAGTAAAAATGAAATGAACATCTTAAATGTATATTTGCTGAGTTTTGACAAACGCAAACACCTTTGTAACTCAAATCCTATTGAGATATAGAACATTACCAGCACCCCAGAAAGTTCCTAAATGCTCCTTCCCAGTCAGTCCCCACCCAACCCAAGAGGCAACCACTACTCTGATTTTTTCTCCCACCACAATTAGCTTTGTCTGTTCCAAAACTTCATATGGATGGAATTATACAGTAGGTACATCTGTGTAAGGCTTCTTTCAGTATAAAGATTCATCCATGTTTTTGTGTGTATCAGTAATTTCTTTTTTTTGCTTAGTTGTATTCCACTGTGACTATACCACAGTGACTGCTGTAGTCCACTGTGACTATACCAGTTCTTCCATTCCTCTTTTGATGGAGATGCGGGCTGTTTGCAGTTTTTAAACTATTATGAATAAGGCTGCTATGAACATTCTTGTACAAGCATTTCTCATGACTATATTTCTTCAGTAAGTATTTATTAAGCACTGTGTTCCAAACACTTCCAGGTATTAGAGATACAGCTATGAACAAGACAAAGATGTCCCATTTCTCAAAGAGCTTATATCTCCTTGTTTCTGTGTATCTATGGAGGCAAGGGGATAGGCTGGGGGAGGAGGTAAATGTAGGTAACTATGAAAGAAAAATACCAGATAGTGATAATTGCTGGGTAGAGAAGTAAAATAAGGTGATGTGAGTGATCGGGTAGCTATGTTTCCTAGATTGCGCAGCCAATTTCTTTGTGAGGAAGTGACTTTTAAAGTGTGAACAAAATTAGAATAAGATCAAAAGGGAACAGCATTCTAGGAAGAGGAAGCAGGTGGTACAATGGCCCTAAGCCTCTTTTAGGATAGAAAAAAAAAAAAAAGCCTATGTGCTGAATGAAGAAAACTTATAGCAGTAAAGAGCAGGAGAGCCAGTTTCCCCCCAAATTTAACCACCGTTACTCTGGCCGATTGGACAGATTAGGATGCCACTTTCTTTTTATTTATTTATTTATTTATTTATTTTGGCTGTGTTGGGTCTTCTTGCTGCGCACAGGCTTTCTCTAGTTGCAACGAGCAGGGGCTACTTTTCGTTTCAGTGCGTGGGCTTCTCATTGCGGTGGCTTCTCTTGTTGTGGAGCCCGGGCTCTAGGTACGCGGGCTTCAGTAGTTGTGGTTCACAGGTTCTAGAGCGCAGGCTCAGTAGTTGTGGCTCATGGGCTTAGTTGCTCCGCGGCATGTGGGATCCTCCCAGACCAGGGATCGAACCCGTGTCCCCTGTATTGGCAGGCGGATTCTTAGCCACTGCGCCACCAGGGAAGTACCTAGGATGCCACTTAAACCTAGTTTTATCAGATTACTAATAAGGATGAATATTTCTTCATATCATGCTCTTTTATTGTGAATTACCTGTTTATAGCCCTTGCCTGCTTTTCTATTGCCACCTGCATCTTTTTTTCCTAGCAATTATTGTGTCTTCTGCATAAGACTATAGTCCAGGGCGATGAGGCCTATGTTTATTTCACTTTACAGAGGGCTTGGCACTTACCTATTTCTAACGAGTAAACAGTAAATATTTGTAAATTTTACCCTGTGTCGGCAAGGTTAGTTCAAGACTATTTACATATTCAACTTTAGAAGTCGACTGGACAGAATTAGGGAAAAAAGCGTTAACTTTAAATGTCCCCTCTCAGCCAGCCTTCAGATGCGATGTGTTTGAGTAAGGTATCTATCCAGGAGACTCCAAAGGGCTGACCACCACCACCTGGTACCCATACTTTAGAAGTATTTCAATAACCCCAGAGTCACACGCGAGCGGGAAATACTCATTGACAGCCAAGCTTCCAGGGGCTGCCGCGTTCAGACTTCCGGTGTGAGCCCCGCGCAGGCGCTGATTAACTGTCGTCAGTGCCGCCGGACCCTGGGGCCAAAGCCACTTCCCATAATGCTGCGTAACGGAAGTTGTTGCTTTCTAGGGGTCACGCTGGCTTCCGCTCTGTCGCTCTCAATTCGTCACCCGGAGGAAGACGGAGCAGGCTGCCCAGCCCGAGGGCCCATTAAGGGATGCAGTTATGGGCGCTGTCGCCGTGGGTGAGTTCTGCTCCCACTGCCTCGCAGTCACCGCTCGCACGACTTCCTGCGCGCCGGGAGTCCGAATTTCCTGCCCGACTTCGTTCTCCTCTTGAAGGCCCTCGTCCTTAAGCACGTTCCCTGGCCTCGGCCCGGTACCGCGTTCTCATTGGCCTCATGTCCTGTCCGTTCCAGGAGCTGACCAATGAGTTGTTGGTGCTGGCGCCCTCCTCGACCCGGTGGACCCCGAGGTTCCCCAGTGGGTGCGGAGCAGTTGGAAGGGAAAGGGAGGTGTGGCGAGCGCCGCGCGGCTAGGGGCACCTTATGGGTTGGGGCTGAGTTGGCTGCCGCGTCCGTGTGGTGGTTAGTAGGATAGGCAGCATCTGTCACCTAACCAATTCGGTGCTCCCAGGGTAGGATAAATGTATGCAAAACTTGAAAGCCGTGTTCTAGTCTTGCAAAGTTTTCCAGACGCTTGCATTTTTAATGGAACCGAGGGAAGACTGGGAGGGCGGAGAGAGAAGGGAACTGGATAATATGAGAGCCGGCAAAACCAGCTCTGATTTAAACTTTGTGTGGAGTCCTGCAAAAAGTAACGGTCATCTGAAGACTCGTCTGAAAAATTGTATAGATTTATTGATGTATTATAGCTGATGGTACTCACAGTACTCTCTTCTCACGACTCATTAGATGCCCTTTATAGTTGTCAAAAATTTATTGGAGGGGCTTCCCTGGTGGCGCAGTGGTTAAGAATCCGCCTGCCAATGCAGGGGACGTGGGTTCGAGCCCTGGTTCGGGAAGATCCCACATGCCGCGGAGCAACTAAGCCGGTGCACCACAGCTACTGAGCCTTCGCTCTAGAGCCCGCGCTCTAGAGCCCGTGAGCCACAACTGCTGAGCCCATGTGCCATAACTACTGAAGCCCACGCGCCTAGAGCCCGTGCTCCGCAACAAGAGAAGCCACTGCAATGAGAAGCTCGCGCACCACACGGAAAGTAGTCCCCGCTCGCCACAACTAGAGAAAGCCCGCACACAGCAACGAATACCCAACACAGCCAAAAAATAAAAATAAATAAAATAAATTAAAAATAATTTATTGGAGCTTTTCCACATCATTGAAGCAACCCCCTTACTGTCCTCTGCCTGCAGCAATTACAGTTCGTCTTTCAAGTTTTACTTTGGAGTCTGGGCTACTGCAGTCCTCAAACCAGATTTGCTAGTGCTGTCTTCACTACTGCAGATTTCTTCATTCTTTACCTTTCTCTTTTTCACTGGAACTTGTGTGCTTCATTCTTATGTACCTACCTTTGCACCTTATAATCATCCTTAATTCCTCAGGTACTATTATCTTTTTCTATTTCAATGCAAGAAGTATTTCTTGACCTACTATGTACTAACACTATGCTAAATGCTATAGGCGATTCAGAAGTAACACTGAAAACCATTTCTTGCTTCTAGAACTTTAGATTCCAGATAGGGAAATAACACATGTCCAGGTTAAAGATTTAAGAAGCAGCCCACTTATGTATCTGATTAGGGTACAAGATGAATAGTGCACACTAGCTGGGGAAGTAGAGTTGAGTGGTTCATTTAGAGTAGAATGGTTGCCTAAGGCTCCATTGAAGTGGAAATCTTGGAGAAATTGGGAAGATTTGGATAGATGGAGAGAACTATCTGGAGATCAAAGGCTTAGAGGTAGGGGCAGGGTGCT
The DNA here is from genome assembly GCF_964270905.1 of Leucopleurus acutus. NCBI lineage: Eukaryota > Metazoa > Chordata > Mammalia > Artiodactyla > Delphinidae > Leucopleurus > Leucopleurus acutus. Next base: position 15,774,006 of record NC_139147.1, on the reverse strand, counting down.
TTGGAGTGAAGGATACTGAAGAGACTGGCTTGATTCTGTGTTGGAACCAAAATATCGGCGTTTTAGTTCCATCTCTGCCACCCTGTGATCTTTCATCGTTTTGCTTGAGTTTCCTTCTTTACCGAAATGCTCCATTTAAAGGGTTTTGTGAAAATCAAATGAGATAATACTTATGAAAAGGCTTTGAAGATCAGAAGCACTATATGATCAAAGATTAGTGGTTCTTTGTTGAGAAGTAATGAGAGTAAGGATTACCACAGCGGTGGGAACAATTTATAAGGGACCATGAGTGCACAGCATAGGAGGGTGGGTTGAAAAACTGTTAAATACTTTGAATCAACAGGGTGATATCATGGGGCTTCCCTGGTGGCAAAGTGGTTGAGAGTCCACCTGCCGATGCATGGGACACAGGTTCATGCCCCGGTCTGGGAAGATCCCACATGCCGCGGAGAGGTTAGGCCCGTGAGCCGTGGCCACTGAGCCTGCGTGTCCGGAGCCTGTACTCCGCAACGGGAGAGGCCACAACAGTGAGAGGCCCGCGTACCCCGCAAAAAAAAAAAAAAAGAGGGTGATATGAGGAAAATGGCATTATTGGAAGATATGTCTGGTACTGGCATGCAGCACAGATTAGAGGGAGTTGGATTGGAGGCAAGAACTTGGATGCTGTTTTTTTCCCCTAAAATCTGCAATTCTAGATAAGAGAAATTATGTTAAATATTATCTTGGGGTGAGAAAATTACTTAAAATATACGCTCATTTTATATATACCCATATAGTTGTGTTCTTTTGTTAGTAGTTAATTTATTTTGTAAACATGAAACTTTGTTACGTTTTATATTATCTTTGAAAAGGTTAACAGTTATTTAATTTGCCACTCATTCTTCATACAAACCTTTTGGAATTACCTTTAGTTACCCTAACCCATTAAGAGCTAAAGGAGGAATACTTCTAATACTCTAAGCCAGAGCACAATGACAGCTAAGTATCAATTAATTGGCAAGTGTTTTAAAAACGTATGTCCCAGGTCCTACTTTCCATTTATGCAATCAGAATTTTAATAAGCATCCCAGGTAAAATAATTATTGTAGTCAGTTAAGTGATTTTGACACTAAGTTATTCTAATGTATGTAAAAATAAAACCGCTATTAGGTAGACCTGTATGTACTTTCAGTATTTTTCATGTTTTCTAATTTTTAATTGTTGACTAAGGAGGTGATTTGATATGAACTAGATTTATCATAGTAGTCCAAACTGATTTTGTCAAGAATATAATGTAAATGGTTGAGAATGCAGATGTAATCGATTTTCAGCTAACATCCGTAGGAAATCCTGGTGTGGAAAAATGCAGAACCTTGTGTCACTTTTTATATTTGGCTTTGAATTATTTTGTGAATTTTCTAACTCCCTCTAAGAGATTGTTTTCAGAATTATTTTTAATTTTCTTTGAGAAATATCAATCAAATTGCATTCCCTGCAGGAGCTAAGAAAGATGGCTTTGAAGGACGAGAAATTATCTTGTTTCAAAGTGCCACCACCATTCCACATTTATCTAGTGAGAAGTTGAATTCCTAATAATGTAAGGGGCTGAGACTTTTCAAGATCTGTGTAAGAAGGTGTAGGTTCTCTCCTGACCTTTACATTTATTGAAAACCTTTTAACCTTACTAAGAATCAGATTCCTAGGCTGTGAAAAACAGAGGTAATACCCTACTTCAGGGTTCTTACTGAAAACTGGATGATACATGTGAATGGTTTTTGTAACTTAATAGACACACAAAATTATGTGGTTTAGTTATGTTACTGTCTCCAAGAGAACTGTAAAACATACTTTTTTTTTGTCAAGCTAACTTTATCTTGTTTTCTAGATTGTTATTTTGTGTCAGTAAGTAATCCATAAAGTGCCAACATGGGAAAGAAACGGACAAAGGGAAAAACTGTTCCAATTGATGATTCTTCTGAATCTTTAGGTATATTTCACAAACTAAATCTTTAAAGTACTGTTTGTATCCCTAAATGGACATCTATTTTAATATGTAAAAATGGGATCAAAGTGTACATTATTCTGTAATTTGCATTTTAACTTACTCTTTGTATAGACATGTCATTTAATAGCACAACATTTTTAATGGCGTGATGTTTATTCCATTGATGTAAAAGACCATGGTTGCACATTTCATAATTTATTTAGGTAATCCCCTACTGTTACAAATGTAGATAAATCTTTAACTTTTCAGTGTTATGAATAGAGTCATAGTAAACATTTTTGTAGCTAAAACTGTGCACATCTGGTTATCTTCTTCTTGGTACAGATCCTAGAATTAGAATTGCTGAATTAAGTGGTGTAAACGTGTTCAAGGCTCTTTTGGATCTATTGCCAAATTGCCCTTCAGAAATGTTTTACTAATTTACAGGCCCCCTTGCAGCGTAACAAAGTGCCCATTTCTCTGAACCTTTATTGACACAGGTTAGTATCATTTGTAAAAATCTTTTCCTGATTTGCTAGTTGAAAAAGAGTATTTTCTTTTTCCAGTCTGTGTTTTTTTGATGACTTACTGGGATTTAGTAGTTTTTCATATGATCTCACTTGCATTTATATTCTCTTGGTGCACATTCATTGGACATAAAGCTAATTGTGTCACTTGATGAGTTTCTAAACCTCCAGGGGCCCTCAAAGAACTGAAGCCCTTTAGAGTGGCTTGTGAAGCCTGTTAGTGATCTAGCCCCAGCGGGGGTTTTCAGTTTCAGGTCCAGCTGCTCGTTTTTAAACATGCGTGACTGCCATTCTCAGGAGACAGCATGCACTTGTACATTTTACGCCGCCATCCCTTTGTTCATGAGATGTGGCCTTTTCAGATTGTTCTTTACTCCATGAGGTCATAGTTTAAAGTATGAGCGTGAAATAAGAAAGACTTGAATCCAAATTCTGGCATAGCTGTTAAGTAGTTATGTGACCTTGGGCACTAACTTTGAGGTTTCTCATCAGTCATTGGGGATAGTAGAGTCTTCCTTCTGGGGTGGTTGTGTGGATTAAATGAGATAATGTAGCACAGTGTCACACTCATAGTTAAGTGCTTAATTAATATGAGTTTTTGTTACTGTAAATATCTTCCAAGATTATGCAGACATTACCTCCCCTGTGAAACTTTCATTGACATCAACCTTCTCGTGCTGCTATAGCATGTTTCAGAGATTCTTGTACGTTTATTTATTTATTTGCTTCTCCTGCCAGAATGTGTGCTGCTTAAAGAAAGAGCTGTGAGTTGGTCACTTTTTAGGTTCCATGGCATCTGTCACAGTGCCAGGTGTGCAGTAGTTGTATTGTTGACTGAATGAGGGACCTTCTCTACAAACCTTTTAAAATAAAGAGAATAATAGATGTGATAAATAAATTGAAGTGATTTGGGGTGGCGGTAGTTATACCAAGGACTTCAAAATTTGTATAACATCCCTTTCTTACGTAATCGTCTTATAATCAAATATCAAACAAAAATTTAACTTTTCAGGTTATCTAAAAGTTTGTTTATAAATTCATTTTTGAAGTTCAAATCAAGTGTAAGTTTTGAGATTAACTGAAGAAAGACATATTTTACCTCACGTACTCCTTTATTATTTGTTTTAATAGAACCTATGTGCAGACACATTAGAAAAGGATTGGAACAAGGTAATTTGAAAAAGGCTTTAGTGAATGTGGAATGGAACATTTGCCAAGATTGTAAGACAGACAATAAAGTAAAAGATAAATCTGAAGAAGAAACGGAAGAAAATTCTTCAGTTTGGCTGTGTCTTAAATGTGGCCATCAGGTATGCTTAGATTTTGATTGATATGGAATTTTATTATTTAAGTATGAACTTAAAAATTTATATAAGTATGAACTTCTTTTAGAAGATATTACCTAAAAGTACAGTATGGGTGACCAGAATGCTAGCTGGCATAGGTCATGTTCCCTGGGGAACAGATTCTGAGAGTGAGATTTGTGTGTAGGTGGTTTATTGGGGGGTGTTCTCAGGTACCACCCAAGGAAAACAGTGAGGGAAGCAAGTTTAGGCAGAGGGAGAGCAAAGAGGCAGTGCTACGGGGTCTCAGCTGATCCCACAGTGAACTCTGGCCTTCAGAGAGGTCCTGAATTGAGGCAAGAGGCCAGGCCTTTGTACTTGTGCATAGACCAGCCATTGGATATGGGCTGACCCTGGGGAGGGGAACTAACCTTGGGCAAGGCGGCTTCCTTCCACTGAGGATAATTCTTGGGGGTCGACGGACTGAGCTGTGAGCTGTCACCAGGCCACATTTCTGGCTGCTGGGGGAATGAATACCTTGGGGTTGCGTGGTATCTGGGTTGCAGAACAGCTCACAGGTATTACCTTGGTACTAGAGGTCAGGAGAGCCTCTTAGTCAGCCTTAGTGGTGTTAAGTTTATATGTTAGGAAACTGGACTACTGGGCAGTGGTAACATTTTATAAAACTATAGTATAATATCACAACCAGGATACTAACATTGATGCAATCCATCAGTCTTAATCAGGTCTCCCCAGTTTTACTTCTCTTCGTTTGTGTGGGTATATGTGTGTTGTGCATGTGAGTATGTGTGTATTAAGTTCTGTACAGTTTGTCACCTATGTAGTTTCGTGTATCCACCACCACAGTCAAGGTATTGAATAGTTCCAACATTACATGGACCTCGTGTTGCGTTTCTAAAATCATACTCACTTCTCTACTGCCATCCCTCCCCCCAGCCCCTTGCAACCACTAGTCTGTTCTCTGTTTCTAAAATTTTGTCATTTTAAAAATGTTATATAAATGGAATCATGTAATATACAACATTTTAGGATTGGCTTTTTTCACTTAGCCTAATCACCTGAGGGTTTACCCAAGTTGTGTGTATCAATAGTTCTTTTTTATTGCTGAGTGGTATTACATGGTATGGGCATACCACACCTTAACTGTTCACCTGTTGAAGGACATTGGGGCTTATCTCACTTTTCTGGTGATTATGAATAAAGCTGCTATGAACATTTGTGTACACGTTTTTGCGTGAACTTAAGATTGCATTTCTCTGGGGACAATGTCCAAGAGTGCAATTGCTGGGTGATATGATAATTAAATGTTTAGTTTTTTGGGTTTTTTTGGCTGCCCCACGTAGCATGTGATCCTAGTTTCCGGACCAGGGACTGAACCCATGCCCCCCGCAGTGGAAGTGCAGAGTCCCAACCACTGGACCACCAGGGAAATCCCCTTAAATGTTTAGTTTTTAAGAAACTCCCAGACTTTTCCAGAATGGCTGTACCATTTTATATCCCTACCAGTAGCATGTGTGATCCACTTTCTCCACATCCTTGCCAGCATTTAGTATTGTCACAGTTTTTTATTTTAAACATTCTGATAGATGGTACCTTATTGTAGTCAGACAGTTAAAAAAATTTTATATGCTAGTAAAGAACATATTTATTGTTTATTTATATTTGAAAAGTTTTCATTTAACCTGTTAGATACATATGATGAGGGTGAATATATTTTACTACTTCAAATTTTCCACAATACATTTCTTATTATAAATTTTATCTATTTTGCTATCTTTTTAATTCCTAAGGGTAAGACAATGTCAGTATTAACTGTTAACTTTTATCCCAGTAGAGTTATCTTTTGTGCTGTTAGCAAGGGATTCTCACCTGTTGTCTTATGATAACTCATGTCATGTTTAAGTTTCAGATAATCTCAAATGGTGTTAAAATTTTCAAAATTAATATCAAATGTTAGTTTATTTTAGATTTAAATGTTGAGCAGGATAAATTGAGTCAGTAGGTTTGATATCATAGTTGAAGGATTAGAAGCCATTGATAAATATTTCCCCTCTGAAGGATAATTTTAGTAGCTACAATAGAAACAGGACCACTTATTGTAGTGCTATCCAAGAGAGTTGGAAGCCTGGTTCAGATAGATACACAGTGAAGATGTATTTCTTAGCTGTGATTTAATCACCTGGAGACACACAATATGGTCATGTTCTTTTATGAATATGCCTATGCAGATGTAGGTGAAAATCTCCCATTTACTTGTTCAATTAATGCTTATTGACCTCCTTCACTTTGCTAGGTTTTTGGTAATAGGTTAATTCTGTTCTTCATGCCTTCAGGATTTACACTCCAGGGGAGGAAGGATATCAACATTAACAACTTTAATATAAGGTAGAAAATAAGGAATGCCACCAGGAATTTATACCATGTTTTGTAGGAGTGTGTTTAGAGGAAGAATATAGTGTTTTCTTATCTTGAAGGATAAGCACAGGCTTCTGAGAGGAAATGACCTTTGAGCAAGATCCTGAAGACTGGGTGGGATTTGATCAGTGGCAGTAACAGTAAAGAATTTCAAGGCAAATGGAATAATGTGAACAAAATTGTATTGTGGAAGGGCTGTGGTTTTAGCTGGTAGATGATATTCAAATAGGAGATTATGGGGGATAATCCTGAAAAGGTGGATTGAGATCAGAGGGTATCAGGTTTGGTGAGTAGGAGTTTAAGAGCAATTCATCACTTTTGAATTGAGTATATGAACAGAGCTTTGTTTTAGGAATATTAAACTAAAAAATATGTATATGAAGAAAGGTTGAAGTTAGGAAGATACTTAGGAAGATGTTAAGGAGTCTAAACTAGAACTAGTGAATGACTACATTAGCATGGTTTAGTTGGGACTGGAAATGACAAGTTGGAGTGGAAGAGTCCTTCTAGTGCTTGGGTTTATAAATACCTTCTTCCTTAAATGTCCTCAGCTGCCTATTCATATTTAAGTTTTAACAAAATCTGGACTCTCTAGAGTCTAAAGTTTTATTTTCAATATTATAAGAATGGCAGAATTTCTTGACCCACTTCCTTATTCATTGTAGATTATGAATTCTCTCCTGGTGAATTTTTGTGGCTTTGAGGTTTATGATTATGATTCTCTAGGGCTGCGGCAGAAATTCTCAGGAGCAGCATGCCTTGAAGCACTATATGACGCCGAGATCTGAACCTCATTGTCTGGTTCTTAGTTTGGACAACTGGAGTGTATGGTGAGTTTCAACTCCTGTGCCCATTTGCTGGAAATCATTTGAAATGTTGGAGAATGGAGGTGTTTGAAATGTTTAAAGAGCAAGAAGGTTAAAATTTTTGTAGTATTTGTTTAAATACCATCACTTTCAGAAGGCTAGAGAATGTGATGTTATGAGAAGCTTTTGCTTAGTATTGTACAAACACAAAAATTATAGCATGGAAAAGACATAGGAATTTTCACACTTGTTTTTCTTTCTTGTGATATTACAAAGTATATGGTAGATTGTTTTTAGTTTAAAAATTGGGACACTAAGGACAAATTCCAGATAAACTGAGAATATAGTAAATTTTGGCAATGAATTTGCATGAAAATGTCAGGCTGGTATTTCTTTTAACCTCATTAAAATAAAATTTTACATCTTTAAAAACCATTTACATAGCAGTGTTCACTGAACATTTGTCAGTTGTAAAATTTGTTAATTTTGATGATGTAGGTCTGTGATTTGAAATATTAGAAAAAACTTTCACTTTAATGTTATAAATAGCCATTTCAGTAAAATATTTGGAGTATATTCACAGTATTTATATGTAGCTATAATTCAGGCTAACCTTATTTAACAGTAAACCAGAGTTAATATGTATAGTCTCCTTCAAAACAGAATTTTCAGTTTCTTTAGTAGAATAATTTGAGGGTTACACACTTTGGGTTCCATGAATTAAAATTAGTGCCCTTCTGTGGTTGTCAGTTTGTTACTTTTCTTCTCTGGGATCTTTTGGGACACAGGTGTTACCTATGTGATGATGAGGTCCAGTATTGTAATTCAAACCGATTGGGTCAGGTGGTTGATTATGTTAGAAAACAAGCCGGTATTACAGCTCCAAAATCAGGTAAAATCATTTGTTTCTTAATATATACTGTAATGTTGATTTATATAATCTGCTGATATTTAGTTTAACATACCATAGCATTACATATAGCTGAATAACATTAATTATGATTGATTTCAAACTATTTTTGGTTAAGAATGTAAAACAGTGAGAATATAGATAATTATAAGGAGTTAGAATTAGAAGGGAATCTGAGAAACAATAGTCAAATGTGATGTAGAGTCTGGACTAAGTAATGGGCAGTAACACCCTATTCCCATACCCTGGCACAGGGGCTTAAGGGAGACCTGCCTTATAATGAATTTATTTTGTTACATTTGTTTGGATGATGTGAAAGTAAAGTGCCTGTAACTCCTTCAGAAGGCCAGATACTTCTCAGGTTTTTTTCATACATAATTAAATTAATTGGGTTGGCTTTCATCATTTGCTTTAAAAGCTTGTTTACATTTTTACTGTCACAGTGGTATCTTTTGTGGAGCCAGAATTGTTTGTTCCTAACTTCAGGATTGGTCTTTGACCCTCAGACTTCATTTAAAAATTTATTTCATGTCCACATTCTTTATTTGATTGCTTTATACTCTGATTTCACAGGGTAAGATATGCTCATTTGTAGAAAACATTTGTGCATTAAAAAGGGATTTATATTGAAGCATATACTGTTTGGTTTCATTTGTCAAAGTAATGCTTACATCAGTTCTGAATATTTTTTGTTTATTGGTTTTTCTCTCTTGATGGTAATTTACTTATATTTGTAAGAAAACATTTAAAATCAAACAGGTGGCAAATCATGTTATTAGGTAAAATTCACAAATTCTGGTCCCCAGTATAACTTTGCATTTGGTATGGCTGTGTTATACATTTTGCTAATAAGTCTTTTCTTCTTCTTTTTTTTTTTAAAGCAGCAAAAGATAGTGGTAATATTGAACTTGAAAATAAAAAACTAGAAAAGGAGAGTAAAAATGAACAAGAGAGAGAAAAAAAGGAAAACGTGGCTAAAGAAAATCCTTCCATGAATTCTACTTCCCAAATAACTGTGAAAGGACTCAGTAATTTGGGAAATACATGTTTCTTCAATGCAGTTATGCAGGTGCCAATATTAATTTTTCCCCCTTTAAGGAAATCTAGTGTTTTCCTCATAGGGTGTTTTTGCATATTTGCTACTTGTAGGCTTGAGCTTTTCCCTTGTAAGTAGTTTATTTCTATGTTTTCAAAAAAAAACTCAAGGGAATGTTTACTTTGCATGACAGTAAAACACTGTGCTAAGCACTGGGGTGCAATAGGGCTCAAAACAAACATGGCCCTTGCCCTCAAAGAACTTTCACTTGGGTGGGGGAAACAGGAGAACCAAGTACAGAAACAAATGCCTAGTTGCACATAGTGGTAAGTAGTGGTGGTGGTAGGGTAGCTACTTCATATTGGGTGGTTGGGAGAATGACCTTCTGAGGTGATGAAGCAGCTCAGAACTGAAGTATTTATGAACCAATTAGAGTGGGGGGAAGAGCATGAAGTTACTTTTTGTTTGACAGTCGCAATAAAAATTGCAGTGTTGATAATGATTTTCTGTTTTGGTAGAATAGGCACTTAAAAAACATTTGAATGAATTGGTTTGCCTTTAAATAATTTTCCCTTTCTTTTCCATACTACATTCCAGAATTTGTCACAAACACCCGTGCTTAGAGAACTACTAAAAGAAGTAAAAATGTCTGGAACAATTGTAAAAATTGAACCACCTGATTTGGCATTAACAGTACGTACTTTAAAATTTTCTTTTATTCAGTACTTTTCCTCTCTGAATAGCAGCATTTTAAATTATTTTTAAGAATTGATGCTCATTTTCACCTCTTTTGTTTATTTGGTTTTAAGCTACCAAGTTAAGGATTTTCAGGCTAATGGAAATTTATAAGGGGCCTTTACATTTATTTGCTCTATGTATGCCATGTACTGCTGTGCTGAGTGTTTGGCTTCTTTCTTGGGAATGCTGTTGATGTTTGTGAAGCCGTAGGCCTGCATTCTTATTTTTGACATCTTTTCAGGTGACTTAAATGCTATAGAGCCAAATGAATTTTACCTTATCCATTTTTATTATTTACATTTTGCTTTGGCTCTTTCAGTTCCTAGGTAGTAAGTTCCTGATAATCTAAAACAGTAGAACTGAATTCTTTATCAAAGTCTATGACCAGAAGCCTTCTCCATCTTTTGATGTACATTTTGAGAATTTAATTGGGACAGCTCTGTCAGGAACATAGGAATAAAGGTTGACTAGTTACATTTCGATAAAATAAATGATTCCAAAATTTGACTGAAAAAAGTAATTTTTATTCCCATATTCAGGAACCCTTAGAAATAAACCTTGAGCCTCCAGGCCCTCTTACTTTAGCCATGAGCCAGTTTCTTAATGAGATGCAAGAGACCAAAAAGGGAATCGTGACACCTAGAGAACTCTTTTCTCAGGTCTGTAAAAAGTGAGTATCTGTTTTGATTGTGCTTTCAGTGCATCAGTAGGATGCTGGGAAATAATATGGAAAAATTATTAGCTTTAGAGTTAATTCAGTAGATATATTAAAGCATGGTTTATTTCATTTGGATTAAAAAATATGTACTTTGTATGAAAATTAAATCTACTAAGGATGTTGTTGGACTAAACAAACTTTTGAGAAACTAGTGAACACTCCAAGATTTGGGATATGATCCTGAGATTTTATAAAAAAATAGTTTCATTTTAGTAGACTCACCATTGTTTTTCTTTTTCTTTTTTCTGTAGAGCAGTGCGATTTAAAGGCTATCAGCAGCAAGACAGCCAGGAGCTGCTTCGCTATTTATTGGATGGAATGAGAGCAGAAGAACATCAAGTTAGCATATTTTGATCAGTGTATTTTATAATCTGATCTTCATTAACTTCTTTGTCATTTGATATCTTAAGAGTTATTAGAGCAGTGAAAACTAGTTGAGGCCATTATATTAAAAATTTTATTTTTCTTCAGCCTTTTCAACCAGTATATTTTAATTATTAGAATGAATGAAGGGAATTAGAAATGAGTCTCCTTTTCATAATGCTCTACTTTGCTTGATGTTTACAGCGTTATTGTTCTTTAAGGGTTCTATTGTACTAGCCTATACCAGGAGAGCTATAAGGTACTGGAAAATGTGTGTCCCCCAAACGATTCCCAGTTGCAGCGCACCCTTACTCTTAATTCTGAGCGTGATTTAACACTGCTTTTTGAATCTAAGAAGTATTTTTATTTTGTAAGAATCAGGGAACATTTGTATTTTAATTTTTTTGTTAATTACCAGGATATAAAGTAATTTGGGGGGATGTGGATATAATTAATAATAGTAATAACACAGTGATAACAACTAATATTTATGTTGCTCTTATTTTTTGTCAAGCACTGTTCTCAGTATTTTGTAAGCATTACCTTACTCAGTCCTCACAACCATTCTGTGAGTCATTTTCTCACTTCATAGATTATGAAACTAGAGTATAGAGAAGTTCAGTGCCTGGTTCAAGGTCATCCAGTAGTGATGGAGCTAGACTTTGAGCACTGGAGTTTGTCCCTGTAGCTCTCATTATCCACTCTGCTTCTAGGACATGGTATTTCAGTGGTCTTTTCAAAGGAGGTAGGCATGTTCTGAAAAGCTTTGGTTTGAGTAGGTTAAAATCTTGAAATGATAAGATGGTGCCTTTGCTCAGGGGTTACTGATTGTTTTTTTAAGTATAATTCTTTTTAGCTCCTGGAATTAATTTTGAAAATGTGATTTTAGAAATATTAAGTTTTATTCAGTAAGTTTGGAGAGCTAATTAATTCTTGATCACTTTCTTGACTTGATTACATACTTTTTAAGGAAAATAACTATAAAATTTAATGGTATATATATCTATTTTATTACTTTTAGAGAGTGAGTAAAGGAATTCTTAAAGCATTTGGTAATTCTACTGAAAAAGTGGATGAAGAGCTAAAAAATAAAGTTAAAGGTAATGTCTGAATTTTTGAACTAAAGCACTATAGTTGAATTCCTCTGTACTTTAGGACAAGATCGCTAACACATGTATTTCAAATCCACAGTTATTAATAATTTATATTATCCACAGTTATTATAATTTCTCTTTATCTTCGTTGATTTAAAACAATTATTCAATACTCCAAAGGTAAATACTTTAGAAAAATTTAACTTCTGGTGTATTCTTTTTATGCAATATTATGGTAAAATTTATAAACATAGAGCTAAGATGACATCACAATTTTATTTTTCAAAAACTTAGACTTTATTTATTTATTTATTTGGCCGCGCCGTATGGCTTGTGGGATCTTAGTCGGAACAGCTAGTTCTCCGACTAGGGATTGAACCCGGGCCCTGGCAGTGAAAGCGCCTCATCCTAACCACTGGACCACCAGGGAATTCCCTCAAAAGCTTAGACTTTAATTAGCAGTGATTGTCTTTGAGAGTTGTCAGTTCGTTTATTAATCATGGAGATAACTTTTTTCTTATTATGTGACCCTTGAAATGTGACTGGTGCAACTGAGGAGCTAAATTTTATTTTCATTTAATTCTAACTAATTTAAATATAGGTGGCCCCAATGACTAGCAACTACTGTATTGTAAAGCACAGTTCAGAATCAACACATAGCAACTGTTTACCTCCTTGGTGCCCTTGGTGCTGGCCTGGCCAGCAACAGAGAGGGAATCAAGCCTGTTTGCACTGTCTGTCATAAAATGTGTTTCTGTATAAATGACACCTGTCATTTGAATAAGGCCTACACATTTCATGTAATTAGAAAGTTGAACTACTAGGTAGTTAAATTATGTCACCTTATGCTAAACTTATCAAGGTTATTTCTGGGAACATAGAAAAATAAAAGGAGGATTTTGTCTGAAATACTCTCCTGAGGGCTTTTTGTTTTTGTTTTAAGTGGAGTTCACAAAGCAAGTTACTCCCAAACTTGCTGCTGGTGTTAGAATGTTAGAGCTAGAAGCGAGCTAAAATAGCATTCTGTGTGTAGCTCGATCTGCTTGTTTTACTAGGTAAGATACTGATATACAGAAAGTCTCACTGACTCGCAAAATTTATTTTCCACTGACTAGATCTTGGATAAGAACTTTTTTTTTCTTTTTCACAAGATGTGATTATGTTAAAATGTGTTATGCTTAGAAGGGGAGTATATGCTGCTGACTGTAGCATAAAAATAAAATTGTGGTAATTATGAATAGAGAAAAGTCAATAGGATAGGAAATTAAAATTAAATTTTAGGGTTAGATAGGTAAGTAGTTTTGATTTATTTCATTAATTATATAAGGATAATTGATAGACTTTTTCCCCTTATAGATTATGAAAAGAAAAAATCAGTACCAAGTTTTGTGGACCGAGTATTTGGTGGTGAACTAACTAGTACAATCATGTGTGATGAATGCAGAACTGTAAGTAGATGTAGTGCAGACTGGATTTATGCATTAATATTAATAATGTACAGTTTATCAGTTGTTTCTTTCAAAAACAGAAATGTCTAGTTAGTTTTATAAGATATTCTTTTTGAACTGTCCAAGTATGCATAGTTTTTTTCCTGGAACTATGAGCACTCCTTATATCAGGAAGAAGTTATTTAATATTTTAATTGATTTCCCCTAATCCAGAGTCCTCAACACTGTGTAATTTTTCATTTCATTTTCCTAAGCCTTTATTTTAAAATTTAGCACCCCCCCATGATCTTACTATATAATGTTTAAAATGAATCTTTTCCTCCTTTTTACGTTTTCTTTTTTGGTTGGTTAAGGTCTCCTTGGTTCATGAATCGTTCCTTGATTTGTCTCTACCGGTTTTAGACGATCAGGTAAGACTTACATTTATTTTATTTAAGTAGATTTTTTTTCTTTCCTGTGCTAGATTTATGGGGGAGGGCTTGCTACCTTTTCCAAGCTGTACATTACTAGGCCAAGCATGGAGAAATTTTTCTTAGTGTATATGAGACAGAAGAATTTTAAAGATTTGAAAAGAGAATGGGATAAATATATATATATATATTTAAAGAGTGTGTCTGGAATTATTTATAGATAATTAACTTGATTAGTCTACATACCAGGAAATATTTACTTCATATAAATTACTATTTATTTTCATTAAGATTAGCCACAAATCCCTTATAGACTTAAGTTTATAAATGTTAAGAGAGTATCTCAGTTTTAAGCCATATTAATTTAGTTCCTATCAAGTAGTCATAGGAAAAAGAGAACATATTATGAGTATTGGATAAATCGTTATTCAACTTAATATGAATTGGGGGTCTCTTTAAATCACTGTTACTTAGTGATTAAAGTCTTACTAAACTTACTCTGTTTTTTCTTTCTTTAAAACTGTCATTTGCATTCAAAGAAAGAAAAGAATGAAAAGGAATACCTGTAGTGGGACATGTAAATCACTTACCAACAGAGAGTGCATTTAGAAATAGACGTAATTACAGCATGATACAGCATGTGTCTAATACAACTCATTAAATTCCTTTCTATTACACTCATATGTTAAGTTGCTTTTTTTACTGTTTTACTTGTTTGTTTGCTTGTTTTCTCAGTATGTGAAGATTGCTTTCTGGTGTTTGAGATGAATGAATTTTGTCCTGGACATGTTTCCAAACATTGTGAAAAATAAATCTGGTGTAAAATAGGAGTAGAAAACTATTTAGGTAACATGAAATCTCTTCACCAACAATAGTAAAGTTTTATTTTTGGCCCATATTCTCTCCATATTTTAAGAGTGGTAAGAAAAGTATAAATGATAAAAATCTGAAAAAGACCATGGATGATGAAGATAAAGAAAGTGAGGAAGAAAAAGATAATGACAGTTACATAAAGGAGAGAAATGATATTCTTTCAGGAACAAGTAAGCACTTACAGAAAAAAGCAAAGAAGCAAGCCAAAAAGCAAGCCAAGGTGGGTAATTAGGAGGAAAACCATACTTTTCTCATTTTAATTTTTTGAACTATTGAGTTTAAAGTCTGAGTGACATTGGTAGACATGTCTGTTATTTTATATACAGCACTTTCATTGGGCAATTACAGAATTAGCTCATTTAGTATTCTCTGCAGTGAAGTTTCTCTGAGTATATGTGAAGAAAATGTGCTTTTTAAAAAAAATTCTGCATTACTTGTGACAACTTTAAAAAAACTTTAGTTCATTTTCAATAATTTTTTGAGTTGCTAATACATTGACATTCAAAAAATTTTAAATATATAATATAAATGTGTACAATAAAAGTCTCCCTCCTTGTGTGACATAGATACTACTTTCATTAGTTTCTTACGTGTCCTCTAGGTTTTTTTGGAAAATATGATCAAGTACAATACAAATATGTAGTCTTGTTTTTCACTCCTTTTAAAAATTATGCACAGTGTTCTGGACCTTGCTTTTTGTTTGTTTCTGCTTAGATTGTTGGAGATCTTTACATTTCAGGACACAAAGATTCCTTTTTTAACAGCTGTATGGTATTCTATTTTAGTAGTAAACATACTAAATATAGTATAATAGATGTACTATAGTTCATCTAACCATTTCTCTTTTGATTTAGGTATACGAACACCTATAGTCTTTTGCTATGATGGCCAGTGCTGCTGTGAATCACCCTATACATATGTCATTGATAGGGCATATTTTGAGAAGAGGGATTGTATTTGTGGTTTGATAAATTAATTGCCCTCCACAAAAGTTGTACCAATTTATATTCCCACCAGCAACATATGAGACTTGCTGTTTCTCCTTATCCTTGACAGCAGAATATTAAACTTTTAGATTTCTGCCAGTCTGATAGATGGAAAATAGTATCTCAGTGCAGTTTTATTTTCTATTTATTTTAATGTAAGTGAAGTTAAGCATGTTTTTATGTTTAAGGGCTGTTTGTATTTCCTTTCCTTTGAAGTATTTGCTTATATCCTTACCCCATTTTTCTTTCATGTGTACTATTTTTAACTGAAGCATATCAGAAAATTTTTTTGTCCAGAGCCCTATGTGCTGCCCTTCAGCTTTCTGGTATTACGAATTAGCCTCACAGGGACTATCCTTTTAGTGACAACTCAAAATGCTAACCCCTTGAGTCTTTAGGCATTCCAGTAACAGAAATCTGGATAAAGTGCAACTCCCCTGCCCCGCACTTGGACATAGGCAGCAAATGGCAAAGAACGTGATTTAAGTGGGTAGAGTATTTTATTGTCCTCTGTATATGTGGCTTTCTTGCTTCTCTAGTTTTGGGCCATTTGTTTCCTGGAATGTTTTCCTCCATCCCTCTGCCCATCCTTGAATTTTTGGTTTGTTTTTATACATCCTTGTGTTTTCAGTTTATTTTTATTTTATTATTTTTATTATAACTCACATGGATATATCCCTTCTTGGTGTGTGTGTAGACACTCGCCCCCTGCTTTAATACATGGCTACTTGGGTTCAACAGCCTTACTGCTCTGTCTAGATCAGAGACCATGTCTTGCACATTTTTATTTGCCCCCGTGTGACAATTTTTTGATGATTGGTGATGTTTTATCCCTGCTTTCAATCAAAGAACTTTTCTTTTAAATTTATTTATTAAATTTATTTATTTTTGGCTACGTTGGGTCTTCCTTGCTGTAC
The DNA here is from genome assembly GCF_964270905.1 of Leucopleurus acutus. Classification (NCBI taxonomy): domain Eukaryota; kingdom Metazoa; phylum Chordata; class Mammalia; order Artiodactyla; family Delphinidae; genus Leucopleurus; species Leucopleurus acutus. The sequence continues at coordinate 15,757,498 of NC_139147.1, read as the reverse complement.
ATGGGCTTTCTCTAGTTGCAACGAGCGGGGGCTAGGCTACTCTTCATTGCGGTGCATGGGCTTTTCATTGTGGTGGTGACTTCTCTTGTTGCAGAGCGCAGGCTCTAGGCATGTAGGCTTCAGTAGTTGTGGCATGTGGGCTCAGTAATTGTGGCTCGCGGGCTCTAGAGCACAGGCTCAGTAGTTGTGGTACGCGGGCTTAGTTGCTCCACGGCATGTGCGATCTTCCCGGACCAGGGCTCGAACCTGTGTCCCCTGCATTGGCAAGTAGATTCTTAACCGTTGCACCACCAGGGAAGCCCCAAAGAACTTTTCTCTATAATTTATTTGACCCCTGATAGTAAAGGAACTTTTAGGGTTGGAATTCTGGGAGTGAACTCTTCCTTATTAACTTATTTATTTTTGATTGATAAACAGGAAAACCTGATGTGATACGTGTACGCTTTTTCTCTTCCTCTCTCTCGTTTTTTTTTTTAATGTTTTGTACTTTTTACACAGAACCAACGAAGGCAACAAAAAATTCAAGGAAAGGTTCTTCATTTAAATGATGTCTATGCCATTGACCATCCTGAAGGTAATGAATGTGAAGTTGAAATGTCACTTCAGCGAGAAGTAGATATTAAATCCAACCATATTTCACAAGAGGAAGTTATACATAAAGAATATTGTGTTAATCAGAAAGATTTGAATGGCCATGAAAAAATGATAGAAAGTGTAACTGACAATCAAAAATCCACAGAGGAAGTAGATATGAAAAATGTCAACATGGATAATGATCTGAAGGTTTTGGCATCTCCTGCTGAATGTACTAGGAATTTAAATGATGCCTACATGAAGGAAGGGAGCAATGGAGAAGTGGACATTTCCAGTGGATTTAAGAACCTTAACTTGAATGCTGCTCTTCAACCTGACGAAATAAATTTAGAGATTCTGAATGACGATCATACTCCCGGGACGAAAGTATATCAGGTTGTAAACGAAGATCCAGAAACTGCTTTCTCTACTCTTGCAAACAGGGAAGCTTTCAGTACTGATGAATGTTCAATCCAACATTGTTTATATCAGTTCACCCGAAATGAGAAACTTCGAGATGCTAATAAACTGCTTTGTGAAGTGTGCACACGGAGACAGTATAGTGGACCAAAGGCAAATATAAAAGGTATTCAGATTCTTTCACAGAAAGTAAAATTAATGTTTAGGGGTACATTTTGCACTGTATCAGTAGTGTACTACTGTTTTAATTGTATCAGGGTTTGGATGGTGTCAATAAGTTCCCTTTTCCCAAAATACTGTGTAAATTTTTTTTTTTTTTTTTTAGAAGATGTTGGGGGTAGGAGTTTATTAATTAATTTATTTTTGCTGTGTTGGGTCTTCGTTTCTGTGCGAGGGCTTTCTCTAGTTGTGGCAAGCGGGGGCCACTCTTCATCACAGTGCGTGGGCCTCTCACTATCACGGCCTCTTGTTGCGGAGCACAGGCTCCAGACGCACAGGCTCAGTAGTTATGGCTCACGGGCCTAGTTGCTCCGCGGCATGTGGGATCCTCCCAGAACAGGGCTCGAACCCGTGTCCCCTGCATTAGCAGGCAGATTCCCAACCACTGCGCCACCAGGGAAGCCCCCTGTGTAAATATTTTAATAGAAGGATGGATAAGCAGAACTTTGTTGATGTGGCTAGTACTCTGTGGCATCCCAGCAGCAGTTAAAGTGGGGCAGTTTGCTCTCTGATACCACTCCCTGTAGGGAAATCATCCCAGTGAGATGTTATCACAGCAGGCTCCTTAACAGATAGGGGCTGTTTCTTTGTATCCTCAGTTTCCTGTCATTTGTGATGAGCCTCATCTCTCTTGCATCCAGAAAACCACACTTTAATTCTTCAGCGTGCTGCAGTGACGTGCCCAGTGCAAGGTACTGGGAGGACAGTGCTTTCTTACCATCTTCTTCAAATACAGAACAGAAAGATATTAATAATCCCCCTCCTACCCTTGCCCCCACCTTGTTTTTTTTTTTGATCTTGGGTAAGTGGGATAGGGAGGCATCATAGATTCCTAAGGATTCTTACTAGAATTGCTGAAACATTTAGAAAGTCTAGCTTTTTATTTATTTACTTGTTGATACAAAAAGTAAATCATGTTGATTTTATAGCATTTCTGTTTGCTTTAGAGCCGGTGTAAGTGAACTGTGGTTTGCAGGCTAAATTTGGCCTGCTTCTTGTTTTTGTGTGATCTCCGAGCTAAAAATATTTTTTACAGATGAACATTTGAAAATGATTTTATAGTAGAAAACATGAACTTTGAACCCTAATTGTTACCTCTCCAAAAATGATTCCATTCTTCTTTTCAGTAGATTACAATCATACTCAATTATTTTATTATAGTTTGAATTCTATAAAATTTGTGTATTAATGCATACAAAATATCCTTGATTTTGCCTCTTGGTCCAAAAAGCCTAAAATATTTATTATTTGGTTCTTTCCAGAAAGCGTACTTATCCTTGCTTTAGATGTTTGGAATGATTTTTTTTTTTTTTTTTGGCTGTACGCGGGCCTCTCACTGCTGTGGTCTCTCCCGTTGTGGAGCACAGGCTCCGGACGTGCAGGCTCAGCAGCCGTGGCTCACGGGCCCAGCCACTTCGTGGCATGTGGGATCCTCCCAGACCGGGGCACGAACCTGTGTCCCCTGCATCGGCAGGCAGACTCTCAACCACTGCGCCACCAGGGAAGCCCCTGGAATGATTTTCTAGCAGATGTGAATGCTATATAGAGGTCTAAAATGATCCTCACACTGCTAAAATTGCTTTCTTTCTGTAGGTGAGAAGAAACACGTTTACACCAATGCTAAGAAGCAGATGCTAATTTCCCTTGCTCCTCCTGTTCTCACTCTTCACTTAAAGAGATTTCAGCAGGTACCCCTTGTTCGTTACCTAAAATTTGTTTTAAATATGTGACATCTGCTTTATTTGTTATTGTCTCAACATATTACTATATTTTTTGGCTTTCTGTTATTTCTTAATTCTAACTTCAAAGAAGTAGGAAAGTAAAATACTACATATGTTTATGTTACCACACAAAAGGGGTTTGATGAAGATGCATGTCAAGGTGGAAGAGAAATTTAGGCACAATCACGCCTCAGTTTTACTAGAACTCATGTTGCTCTTTTTAGATATTTTAGCATTTTACTTTAATCTTATTTTCAGGTTAGAGAAAGAAGACCAGTTTACTAGTTATATCTCACACTTGGGAAATTTAGTGATCTGTGTGGTATCTTATTTTTACTGACCCTTGATAAAAAGGCATTGATCGGTACCTTGGCTTTTCATCATTTTGGTGACTCCATCTTTTCTGGAAGACTTTTTCCTATGAGCAGTACAAGTTGTAAATTCAGTTCGAGTCCCAAAGTACCTTCGTAGTGTTTTCTCTTCTGTATGAGTTTGACTAATTGGGTGGGTCTCTATGAACAGTTCACCAAGCTTGGTTAGAAAGTGAGGCTGAAAGTGTATGCTTCACAGAAGAGTATTCTGCTGTTGCCGAGTTGGGTTTTTTTAAATGTTTATTTTTTATTTGTTTTATTTTTGACTGATTCGGGTCTTAGTTGTGGCACATGGGCCCTGTAGTTGTGGCATGCGGACTTAGTTGCCCCGTGGCTTATGGGATCTTAGTTCCCCGACCAGGAATGGAACCTGCGTCTCCTGCATTAGAAGGCAGATTCTTAACCACTGGACCACCAGGGAAGTTCCTGCTATTGCTGAGTTTTAAGCACTCAAAACCTGTTGTCTAATCTGGGTTTTCCAGATGCTTAAAGCAGAAACATTGAGAGTTTTCTTATAGGAGCAGCTATCTCAGTGTGTGTGTGTGTGTGTGTGTGTGTGTGTGTGTGTGTGTGTGTGTGTGTCTGTTGCACTTAGCAAAAACAAATCAACTGGAAATCAATTAGTAGTCAGGGGGATAGAGTCTTCTAAGCAGATTGAACTAGGGCTAGATGTTAGTGTTCTTCTGGGCATTGGGGTGGGACTATAGTTTACATAACATGTACAGCTTTTCCAGGAAGAGAACTTAATGTATTATCCTTCTTTTATAGGCTGGTTTTAACCTACGCAAAGTTAACAGACACATAAAATTTCCAGAAATCTTAGATTTGGCTCCTTTTTGTACCCTTAAATGTAAGGTAGGTGGAACTTGCCTTTTTGGGAAAATCCTTTAAAGGGAAATCATAGCTTATTACCAAATACTCCAACAGCAACTCACATATGTATGAAGTTGATAGGAACTACTGAGTAGACTGGGTCTTTGATCTTTGTACCTTTATAATGTCAAGATCTGTGATGAATCATGTTGAACATTAGGTGGTTATTTCAGTTCAACATTTTTTTGAACCCCCATTATTGTGGCAGACATCTTGGGAGCTGAGGGCATATAACTAAAGATGAGCAGATATATTAATGGATAATCTCAGTTTAATATGGTTGAGTGATAGGATTGGTATACACAGAGCAGGGGTGATATGCACTTAACCCAGCATGTTGGTGGTTCAGGGAAGGCTCTGGAGGCTCTGCCTCAGAGGCTCTGCCTCAACTGCTACTTCAAGGAGTAAGACTTAGTATAATGAATCAAGAGGAAGCACGTTTTCCAGGCAGAGGGGACAGCAGGAGCAAAGGCAGGGCATGTAAAGTGGCACGGCGGGTGCCGGGGACTGTCTGTATAAGCAGGTCTAGAGCTTACAGTACAAGGTCTGGGAACGTTAGGAGATGAAGCCAGAGAAGTGAGAGAGGAATGAGGTTTTGGAAGATTATCGTGATGAGAAACTTGGGCTTTATTAGGTATGCGGTGGGGAGCCACTGAAGAACTTAAAGCAACAGGGTGACACAGCCAGGTCTGTATATTACATAGGTTACTTGCTGAAGCAATGGAGGCTGGATTTTAGGAGGACAAGAGTAGAGGCAGGGAAGTTAGGAGGCTGTTGAGTTAATTGTCAGTAGATGATGACAGCCTAAACTAGGGCTGGAGATGGGGAGATTGAAGGAATATTTCAGGAGGTAAAATTAAGACTTTTGATCTCTTTCCTCTGGAAGATGAGGCAGAGGCCTTTAAATGGATGCTGAGGGTGCTACAGAAGGAGTTGAGTATGATTCCCAGGGCCTGATTTGAGTGTCTGTGCAGTTGGGAGTGCCATAAATTGAGGTAAGAAACACAGGAAGAAGAGCAGGTTGGGAGGCGGAGAAAGGAATAATAATAAGTTCAGTTTTGGAAACATTGAGTTTCAGATAGTTTTGAGATATTCATGTGGCTATGTTTAGAAAACATTTGGATGTACATGTCTGAGGGCCAGAATAGAGGGGTTAGGGCTGGAGATAAGGATTCGGAAATCAATAAATAGGTGGTGGTTAAAACTATGAGAGGATAGGATCTCTTGTGTAAACAAGGAGAAAGAAGAGATGCTTAATGACAAAACTCTGGCGAGCATCGGAGTGTAAGAGGTGTAGGTGGAAGAAGACATCACCGAGGATATCAGCGAATCTCCATGTTGAAGAATTTGGAGAATAAAAGAAGCTATACTGTTGTTCTTTATCCAGATTTTAAATACTTCAGTGAATTGTCATTCTTTTTATGTTACTACCATAGGCCAGGGCCACTTTTGCTGGTATATGCATACTTCAGATATTTTGGCTTCCGTTCCAGACCACAATAAAGCAAATATTGCAATAAAGCAAGTCACACGAATTTCTTGGTTTAGTGCATATAAAAGCTATGCTTACACTGTATTGCAACCTGTTAACTGTGTAATAGCATTGTGTCTAAAAAAACAGTGTGCATATCTTAGTTAAAAAATATTGCTAAAAAATGCTAACCATCATCTCAGCCTTCAGTGAGTTGTAAGCTTTTTGCTGATGGAGGGTTTGAAATATTTTGAGAATTATCTGTGACACCGAGACACCAGGTGAGCAAATGCTATTAAAAAAATTGGCACCGATAGACTTGCTCAGTGCAGGATTGCCGCAGACCTTCAATTTATAAAAAAACGCAGTCTTTGTGAAGCACAATAAAGCAAAGTACAATAAAATGAGATATGCCTGTAAATAGAAATAGCTCTGGTTGGATTAGTTTTGAATACAGGGTCATCAGGAATCCATCTTTTGCCTAAAATGCCATTGTCCTGTGTTCAGGTTTCAAGGAAAGGATTAAGTGGCCTCAGTGTCAGAATATCAGAGAAAAAAACTAGAACGTGTTAGACAGTATAGAGGTCATGGTAAATTTTTTAAGAAGTGTTGGTAACTTCAGTAGGTTGAGAAATGAATGAGAATATTGGAGATAGAGCATATAGATACATTAGAGCTTTTGCTGAAAAGGAAACGTGGTGCATCAATGAAGATTTTTTTTTTTTAATACTAGAAGACTTAATTAGGTTTGTAGGCAAAGAGGAAAATCTAGAAGTAAAAGATACAGAAAAGAGAGATAACTGAGCAAAGATCCTGGAGAAGACCAGAAAGGCTGGGATAAGGACACGAAGTTGGAGAATCTCTGAACCAAAGGGAGAGGAGACTTCACATTCCTGAGAGCGGGCAACATGGAGCTGGGTGGGTGGTGTCTCAGTTTTCCTGAAGTGGGAGGTGAGGTCACCTCTTAAGGAGAGGCTACAGGCGAGCGGTGGAAGTTTGGTCTAGTTGCTGTGAAGGACATCCATGGAAGAGGCAGCTGAGGACACATTATAAATTATACAGTCACATCGAGGACCTGGTGAGGTAGAAAATCATGAGTTTTCGAGGCTGCATGGTTACAGAATTGTTTCCTAGCAATGGCAGCTGTCTGTGTATGGGGTCGGGGAAGGTGCGTCGTGGAATTCAGAGCTGGGTTATGTGATGAGCTGGATGTGGTGGGTGTTGAGAGGTTGTCTGTAAGAATGACATGTGCATGTGAATCACATGGAAATCAGTAGGTGTGAGGCGGGGTCTGAGACTCTGCCTTCCAGTAAGCTCTCAGGTAATGTGATGTTGCTGTTCCATTACATTTTGAGAAGTGAAGAAGCTTTTTTTGGGAATGAGGCCAAAAGAGGCCTCATAGGCCAGGAGAAAACGAGGGTTGGAGGATCCTGTTAGGTTGACTAGTATAGGTGAGGTGAGAGTTGGTAGAATGGAATTGTAGACTGAGACTAGAAAATTAGTAAGATTTTTGCAGTTAAAGGGTTCTGAGTGATGACCAATTCCAGAATGTAGTCCTGGCTGTGGTTGGTTAAAATGGAATGGCAGGGAAAATCCTGTGAGGTTCATTGGCCACTGAAATCCCTGAGGAAGCTGACAGGATTTGGGGTGATGTAATAAGAGTTCTTTAGCAAATAGGGAGGCAAAGATTAGAGAGTGTAGTGACAGTACTGTTGAAGGGCAGTGATGCTTGTTCAGGAAGACTTTCTACAAGAGAACGCAAGTGGAGTAGTTGTCTGCGAGTGGCCCCCAGCTAGAACACCTGTCCCTGTTGCTGACCAGCCCTACAGCACATGTGATCTTAAAATAAGCAGCCTCCATGTTAGATGGGGAATGTGAGCTTCTGAGAGGTCACATGTCCTTCTCACCAAATCTGCAGGGGGTATTTGAAAATGTTAAGGGGTGGTCTTGGGTGTGACCTAAATGCTATCCTCTTGCTGTTAAAGGCGTACATTTTGGGCTGGAAATAGGATGATGAGTTGTTGAGGTATTATCTGATCCCAGACTCCTAAAGAAGCTTTGGCAAGTTCAGTTATTTAAGTATCTGGGCCAGGAAACTGTGATTATAGCAGGTAGACCCTGGTTTATGGTTCTTCCAGCAGGGCAAGAGCAATGGCAACTTTCTACTAAAAACATAAGTGTGCTACCACTCAGTAGGCTGAGGAAAGGTAGGGAGAAAATAATAGTCCATTTCAGACTCAGGACTTCTGCATTCTCGAAGGTTAGAGACCCTCTGCATAGTTGAAAATTGTCTTGTTGATGGCATCTGTATAAATGGGACTAGAACTAACTTTTGATTCCTGTTCATTTTTAAAGAATGTTGCTGAAGAAAATGCAAGGGTACTATATTCCTTATATGGAGTCGTTGAACACAGTGGTACCATGAGGTCGGGGCATTACACTGCCTATGCCAAGGCAAGATCTGCAAACAGTCATCTCTCTAATCTTGTTCTCCACGGTGATATTCTACAGGGTAAGAAAGAGGTCTTACAGAATTCTGGTATTCAGCAGATATTTATGGCAAAACCAAAAAAGGATGAACTTGAATCTTTCCATTTATATATTTAATTTTACATTTCCTCCTGACAGATTTTGAAATGGACTCAACCAAAGGACAGTGGTTTCACATCAGCGACACACATGTGCAAGCTGTGCCTACAACTAAAGTACTAAATTCACAGGCTTACCTCCTATTTTATGAGAGAATACTGTAACAATTTCAAAAAGTGCTTTCTCTGGAAACATGTTTATGGCTTTTATAATGGCTGTAGTAATAAAAAAGTAAAGACTAACTGTAAGTCATGTTAACTTAAAATTAAATACATGCCAGAAGAAATCATGTTTATTGAAATACTGAAGGGAAAATACCTAAAAATTTACAGTGGTTTTGTATTGTCACAGTGGTTTTTATTCCTGCTTCCAGTTTCTGGAAAGGATTCTGAATTACTTAAGTCCTCTGTGCTTATTAATACGTCTGGGTGGTGGTTTGCAACACATCAATAAAATGAATTACCCCCAAAACTTGTTTTATTACTTAGAAGATTTTAAGTTGTACTGACATACACTACTAGGAAACATTTAGAAGAAAAAGTTTCAGACTGAAACTTCAAGTGTGTTCGTTAAAGCAAAAAAGTGTTAATTTTATAAGCATAGGTATTTGACCTTGGTGGTAACATATATAATGCTTCTGATGCCATGCAGTGTGCATAAGCTGGGGTGTAAGCTGAACTCTGCACTTGTTCTGTGCAATTGTTAATCGACCCAAGGAAGACATTCATTGAAATCCCCTTAATGCCAGCCTCTGGCCAGAAAGTCTGTGAACTGTCCTAATAAAGTCCTTTTTTTTTACCCAAGCCAGCCACTGTTTCCAAGTTGCAAACAACCTTAAGAGCCTTAAGAATACCAAACCTGTCTAAACTTCCTGTAAGGTTCTCTATTAGGAATTCCTTGATGAGTTTACCTAAGACCTAGTCAGCCATACTGCATCCAAATTCCTTTGAAATACCAAAAACAGTATAAAATTTCAAAATGTTACTCAAAGACCTTATATAACCAAAACATACAGTAGCACATGTTCTGTAAAATAAGTTAAATTAACTTTTTACTATGGTCTTTGCTTTTTTCAAAACTCCACTGTATAAAAACTGACTTGCTTCATTTATATGTCAGGAGGCATGTTTTCAGCTGCATCACAAGTATCTTTGTTCTTTGCTACCAGAATATATGTATTTTAAGTCAGCTATTTAACACATCATTTAATGTTACTGAAACAAGTCACCTCAGTCTTAGGGATTTTCAGAGCTGTGAAAAAATACATCTAGTCCAGGGACTGACAGACTTCCTATAGGTAGTAAATGTCTTAGGCCTAAGTAAATGTCAAGGCCTAAATGTGTTAGGCCTTGAAGGCCACTTGGTCTCTGTCACAGCTATGCAACTCTGCCATTCCCTTGTAAAAAGCAGCCATAGGCAATATATAAATATACCTGATCATGGCTGTGTTCCAATAAAACTTATGTATAAAAACAGGCAGCAGGCCAGATTTATATTGCCAACAGGCCCCTCATAACTTAGGTGACTTGCCTCAAGTGCCACAGTTCATTTCATTAACAAGGTTGAGACAAAACAGGTCATCCAGATCCAAGAACAGTGGTCCTCAGACAAAGAGGCTTTGATAGTAACAACATGTTTATTGTATCATCCAGCCGAGAATACAAGATAACACAAAACACTTCTTAATTTAGGAGAATATGAAAACATCAGGCAATTCCTAGAGTACTACTACAAACACAGCCTTCACCTACAGTAAAAATCTAGCCATTCACTCATTTTGGTCATCATCCCAGTCTTTCTTCCCACTTGGAGGCTTGGGCCCACCGGCTGGTTTTGCCATGATGATCTGCAAAACAAAATCCACACGAGTATACTTATAAACTCAAGCTCCAGAGTGAAGAGAAAGAATATTTCTCTATTACCCTGCTTCATTATTAGGCAATCATCACCAATGAGCAATCTGTTATTACACTGCATATGAAACACTAGCATATTGTTATTGTCCAGCAGGTGAGTTTTCTGCTTTTGTGGACATTAATAGCAACAAAATTCACACACATTAGCGAGGGGCATTCTAAGACATGCACTTCAACAACCCAATGCTCGGAATGTGAAAAATATCTGCATGCATCACTGGCATAAATCAGTCAGTTTGGCACTTGATTTGCTATTTATATATGAGATTCGTCTTGCCAACCATCTTTATCCCAATTTCCTTGTGGTTTAGAAGCTTTAGGTCCACCTGCCAGTTTTGCCATTATAATCTAAAGTGGTCGATACGTAAAATATATATAAAGTTCAACAATGACATTTTCTAGTACCTATAAATGAGAGCCATTCAAATACAGGAAATGTGTGTTCATAAACGAAAAAATCCAAGCACCTAGTTGCCTGGAAACATGCTAGAAGCCTCATTTATCTAGAATGCACTAATCCAGCATTTTCCAAGTATAATCATATAGCATGTTTAAAGGATTTATGTTTGGGCAAAAAAAAAAAAAAAAAGGTGTTGGGGGTGCGTGGTAGCTTTGGGCTCAAATAAATTGGGGAGAAGTTAAAGTCAGTTGGCTTTCCCCACAGTAGAACTGTAAAACTCTGATATACATTCTAAATCTCAAAATTGGATACAGTATTCACTGCTTCCCAAATTTATAATTAAGAGATCTTTCTGTATAACATCAAGGGGTTTGGCTTGAGTCTCATGCAACACAAACCGTAAAATATCTTCACCTTCAATAGATTTCCCACCCCTTTTCAGAAGCTGCTTTCATAAAGAAACCTAACCTGAAACTCTTGGAGGAACATTTTACCAAATGAGGATAAATTCAGATTGAATTAAAGGCAGTAAGTATAATTTTAGAACCCAAGTATAGTTTAAGAAAAAAGTACCTAAAAACAGTTCTCAAACTTTAGTGGGCATCACAATCACCTGAAGGGCTTATTTAAAACAGACTGATTCTTTCCAGAGTTTCACTCAGTGGGTCTGGGAATTTGTATTTTTATTAAGTTCTTCAGTGATGTGATGCTATTGACTAGGAGGCAATTTGAGAACTAGTGAAATAAACACTTGAACAAAATTATTCCAGCCCTACTACATTTTCCAATGCTTAAAACTTGATTTACAAGTCCTTTTCCAGAATATGTACTATGCAAAATAGGTACAACTATATTGAAGAGTGTTCATTAGACAGTTGGATGGGTTCTTCAGATACATATTTCATGTACAGAGTGCTAAGGGCACATAACAATGAACATCCTCCCCTAGGGTAAAACAAAACACAGCCTTCCCAGTTTAAAACCGAAATTCAGAAGTACCTGTGTGAGCAAGGCACTTACTTGTGTTATTAACATTACTGTCTTGCTTGGACACTGACATTCAAAAAGTTCCTTAGGAACTTCTACTATTAGAATTTCTGCTTACCTCATGCTTCAGTCTACTTAGCTTCTCCTGTCCCCTTATACTTTTGGTCCTCCTTTTTATTCTTAGCCACATGTTAACTTATAGAACAAACATTTCCTTAAGGCATTTAAACATTATCCTTGTTTAAAAACTCCAAAAACATATTCTTCCACTAAAAACTATTTGAGGCACTGATATAAAAATACACTATTAATAAATCCAGTACATAGATATCCAGTCTGATTATTTTCAATGTGTTGAAACTGGATCTCCAGGTTCCATTTTTGGTCATCTTACCTAAGAAAAAGTTCTTCCTTTACCGAAGTGAAATTTGTTTTGCTATAATTACAACCAACCGATCTGAGAATAAGTCTAATTTCCTTTCCATTTCTACCTAAAACTTGCTTCTATTAATTTGGCATGATTTTCATTTAATGGACTTATACTGTGCCCCTAGCAATTAAAATTTTCTACTCAGTATTTAAAAATTATTCATTGGTTAATAATCACTTCTAGAATTTTGTAGGAAAATACATTTCATTAAGTTTAGAAAACACCTTTTTGAAAAACTATGAATTCTGGTTTATCTGTGAATCCAAAGTATTCTTCACCACTTTTCTTCTCTGCCATAATTCCTCAAAAATATTGGCAGAAATACTATGATTTTTTATACCTTAAGATCTTAGTACCCCAAGACATAATCTGTCACAGAAGAAAAAAATTTAAATGCCAGGTCCTATCATCTCCACACTTCCTTGAAGGTGATACAGTAGTTCCCCCTTAGATGCCTTCCAAAAATCCCAGTGGATGCCTGAAACTGAGCATAGTAATGAACCCTATATCTGTGCTTTTTCCCATACATACATACCTATGATAAAATATATAAATTAGGCACAATAAGAGAATATCTGATTGGTAGCATCACTACTCTTGCACTTTGGGACCAGTAAGTAAAATATGTTGACCTGATAATCGAAATGGCTAACAGACAGTGCACACAGCGTGGATATGCTGGACGAAGAGATGATTCACGTCCTGGACCAGGACAGTGTGAGATTTCATCACATAGTATACTTATAATGGCACACAATTTAAAATTTATGAATTACTTATTTCTAGGATTTTCTTTCTTATATTCTAGGATTGCAGGTGACTTGTGGGTAAACTGAAACCACAGAAAGTAAAACTGCATATAAGGGAGGGAATACTGTAGTCTGCAATATCCGCCTCAGATCTTTATGGCCCTTCCATATTCCATCTTAAATTTCCTCTCTAGATTATGTGTACAAAGGTGTTCTTAGTCTAAAAAGTCTTGAAAACTATGAATCTGTATCAGATTTTACCCACTCCAGTTCCCAAATGGCAAAGGATTCTTTCACTGGCAAAATCTTCATTTTAAATTAGCTGAAATACATTCAAAACAATTTAAAACTGTAATAGAATTAAAACAATTTTTTTGGGGGGGGTACTTTGAATAGAATGAGAACTGTGCTATATTCTAGTTCCATGAAAATATACTTCCAACTACATAAAAATTAGTATTTTTAAAGATCAAAATTTCACTTCTCACTCACCTGATCCACTCTAAGTACAGTGACAGCAGCATTAGTAGCCAGTTTGATAGCCCAGTATTTTCCCAGGTAAGTATCTAGAACACCAGCTTCCAACATGTCCTTTACAGCAGGAACTTCAGCCTGTCAACACAAAACTATTTTTATTCTTTCACTTTAAATGTTTATGTGAAAATATCTGTACTCAATAGAAACATGGCTACTTAAATAAAACTAGAATAAGTAGCTAGGAAAAAGTACTACCTCATCTACACTATAAAACAAATTTTAATAAAATACTAAATTCTCTATCAGATAAACTATGAAAAAGCTAACTTATGAAAATCATTTGTTCACAAATCAGAACATTTTCTGATTTTCCTTTTAAACTTAATACGTCTATTTTTAGGTTGTGCATTCACAAAATAAAACAAGTTCATAGTGTTTTTTTCAAATACCTCAATATCTAATCCAACATTCTTATTTCCTTCTTGATGTACTGCATAAAGTTTAGAGATTACTTCATTGGCCTTAACTCCAGAGTTTTCCGCCAGTGCCCGGGGAATAGCTTCAAATGCCTCAGCAAACTTCTTAATGGCATACTGTTCAAGTCCAGGACATGTCTAAAACAAAAATGTGCTTATTACTCAATTTTATTCGAACAATGACAACAAAGTCAGTTTGTACATAGAAAGCCATATACCTCTCCATATGATGTGATCTGTTTGGCTAACTCAATTTCTGTTGCTCCACCTCCAGGTACAAGACGTTTATCCTATAATACGTAGTTTAAACAAAAAAACAACAGAAGTCACCAAGAAGCAATTTCCAGTTTTTTAAATCTTTTCAGATTCCAGTACTCCACCAGACTAGAGGTTTTAATCAGATTCAATTACAAGTTTTATAAAATTCAAATTCCAATTATGAATGTCATAAAAATGGCGTGATTTGAACCAACTACCTTACTGCACCATAGTGTCTGGTATATGAAAAAGGACCAAAGTTAAGAATGGGAACATCACTATGTGGTTATCTGTATTTCCAGATATAGCACTAAGAATAGTGCTGAAGCAACTGAAGGTATATTATAATTGAAAACCACCATAAACCATCTCTTTAAAACAGTTATATATAAAAAAAAAAAAGTCTTGGGCTTCCCTGGTGGCACAGTGGTTGAGTCCCCCTGCCGATGCAGGGGACGCGGGTTCACGCCCCAGTCCGGGAGGATCCTGCATGCCGCGGAGCAGCTGGGCCTGTGGGCCGTGGCCGCTGGGCCTGCGCGTCCGGAGCCTGTGCTCCGCGGCAGGAGAGGCCACAACAGTGAAAGGCCCGTGTACCACAGGGAAAAAAAAAAAAAAGAAGCCTTGATTTGCTATTTACTCCTTTTCATTTCATTTTAGAAAATTCATCAGCAACAAATACTTAAGTGGAGCCTTAAGGAGGAAGGTGCTTTGCTTTACACAAGCCATTCATTTTCAAGTTCTCAGAATGTCTGCCAACTGTGTTTTTGAGGATTTACAAATACTAAATTAAGATGAATGCTGATACTGACCCTTGTGAGAACTTTGAAAGTATTAACACCATCATCTACTGCCCTCTCTATATCATCCATCAGATTGTCTGTAGAGCCTCGAAGCACTATGGTAGAAATGGCACCATCTTCCTTTTCTGTCAATAAATTAAATATATTTGGCGATTAGTAAAAGCAAATGAACTCCCCACACTTCACATACATATAGTTTACCACTACTACTTACCATGCTTAAAAACCACCACCTGCGTATCTCCAACCTCTGAGAGGTAAACACTGTCACAATGTCCCATTTCTTCAAGGACAGGAGGAGTCTGCGAAAAAATGACTCTTGTAATAAAAATAATTCAAATAGGTTCAACTCTCTTTTAATATTGTCCAAAATACATACCAATCTAGGAAGAGCTGTAGCACCAACTGTTTTACATAATCTTCTGAGATCCCATTTTGAGTTCAGCCTTTAAAAAACAAAACAAAGACCTTAACAGAAGTTTTAGTTCCATGAGATACCAAAGTAAAACACAAGAGATTAAACAGGAAACTGTACATTGGGCCTCAGGTCACCTTCTTTTGACCCTGAAGGTTCAAGCTCAGAATGGGTCTGGACTGCACTGTGCAATCCAGTCACAGGTGTTTAGGGCATTATTCTAGAACTGGGAGAGTTCCAGTCTCCTTAGGATGTCAAGGATTCATAGTTCTGAAATACTAAGGAAGCCCTGGTACACAGAAAACTTTTGCTTTACTTTGGGCAACTGCACGTTCCATGAGGAGAAGAGTGATTTACTCTGCACGTTATATTATGTGCTCGGAGAGGTGGGAACGGGTGGGTGAACTGTCTAGTGTAAGCCACAAACGTGTTCATAAATTTAAAGCTATGTTCCTGACCCCACGCTCCAGCTGGCAGTGTGTACCAGGTCTGTGTCTGGTCTCTTAAGCTCCTCCCTCTCCCTCTTCAATTAACATCTGCTAACTGGTCCTTCAGCTCTCGGCCTAAAGGTAAGTTTTCTCAGATCTGCTTCCTGTTCCCCTAGATCAAGTTAAGTCCTCTTGCCATGCAATCTAATACCTCATACTTTCCCCCTTTTAACAGTCTTCATGTTGTGTTGAATTTATCTGCTTGGTGTTTCACCACTCGAAGCCATTTACAATCCAGGTTAATAGAATGCAGTCCCCTCTTACCTCACCAACATGATATTGTATTTGTTTGCATAATGAAGAGCCATGTCTGCCACTTTGCCACCTGTTACGACGACATTTGCACCACTACCAGCAATAGCTCTGACTTGCGTATCCATGAGGTTTTCTTCTCCCTTACTAAAATTCATCAATTCTTCAGCAGTCTTTATCAATACCGTTCCCTAGCAAAATAAGTAAGGATTTTCTTTAAAACCATTTCACCACGTTGCTGTTCAAAGTCACAGAATAACACTTTATTGAAGAAATAATTTAAAGATTTGGGAGAAAAATATGAAGATAAACATAAACATGAAGCAGAATACAAAATTTGTATGAAATTAACAAATTCAGCTTGTTCCTAGACCAATGCCCCTGCCCCCAACACTGATGCATTTGCTCTTTGACAGGCACTTTGATGGAAAAACTGGAGAAATACACTGTACTTTTAGATGTTAGACAGGTATCCTGACATCTGTCTTCTGATGAATGTCAACCAAAAGAATGTTGTGGTTCTCAAACTTTTTCTAAAACGTGGACTAAGTGACCAGCCCCACCCCACCCCACCCCTGCAAAACTTCAAAAACCGTCCACAACTCAGATTTCAAGAATTCTTGGGATGCAATCAACAGTGACCTATAAACATATACTTCAAACTTCTTAACATGTGTTTTTAAAAACAAACTTCAGGGACTTCCCTGGTGGCGCAAGGGTTAAGAATCCGCCTGCCAATGCAGGGGACACGGGTTCGAGCCCTGGTCCGGGAAGATCCCACATGCCAAGGAGCAACTAAGCCCGTGAACCACAACTACTGAGCCTGCGCTCTAGAGCCCGGGAGCCGCAACTACTGAGCCCACGCACCTAGAGCCCATGCTCCGCAACGAGGGAAGCCACCGCAATGAGAGGCCTGTGCACCACAATGAAGAGTAGCCCCCGCTCGCCGCAAGTAGAGAAAGGCCGCACGCGGCAATGAAGACCCAACACAGCCAAAAATAAAAATAAATTTGTTATTAAAAAAATTTTAATGAACAGCACACACTCATTTTCTTCACTGAACATTTAACCTGCTGAATTGTGTAAGTTCTACTAGAAGTCAAGAGCTGTTTATTAGAATATAAACAATACTGTCATCATCTAATGTTCCAAGTTTTGTACTTAGTATTTGAATTAGATATTCAAATATAAGTCTGATTAAAAAATAAACATGACCCGGCAATTTTCAATAATTATGCAGTATTCACTGGATTAAGAGGAAACTCTACCTCAAAATTTTAGAATCATTAAAACTATCTGAAAGGATAACCGCAAATTTTTACCTTTAAGGTTCTGAAATCTACATACCTTAGTTTCTGTTATCATTCCATCAAAAGGACAAGAGTACACTGCTATTTTTGCATCTTTGACAGATGTTACATCACCTTCAGTTTCCTTCTTAAAAACCATGCCATGCAATACTGAAGAGGAATGGATACCAGAGCCCTAAGGAGTTGGATATCAAAATCACCAGTGATTTCATGAAAATAATATCAGGGCTAATTTGTTGATTCTGCATGCACCAAAAATATTCATTTCTAAATAATATAATATACAAAGGCAGTGACTCCTGGGGATGAGTAGGGTGGTGGACATAAAGCATACCAGTCTGCTCAATGCAGGAATCACTGTGGCAACGAGCCACTGTTATGGACGGGGGTCCTTCAGTGTACTGGGAAGAATCAAAGAACAACTGCTCTAAGCCATTCACTCACTCTGTACCAATGTACCAGGCAGAATAGGGATCAAAGCCAAGTTTCTGATTTCACAAGCTTACCATGTAATGGCGAAGGGGAAGGCAGTGCATGGATAAAGTCAGAAAACACCCAGCACGTATATTAATACACATACATTTACAGCTAACACATGTACTAATGTAAGCTAAACTCAGCTACATTAACAATCACATGTGTAAAATCACTACAGTTATAGGTTTTACTGCATCAAGCACCATATTTTTATCAAATACATACTCTTTAAATATTAAAAGTATGAATTTTATCATTAGAGAGCAACAGAAAAACTTGAACCTCATTCAAAATTGCCTTCTAAGCTCATTTTTATAAGTCAGCATATATCAAGATTGCAAATAATATTTTGTTTATGCACTATTCTCAACCTTCCAGCTATCATGGAAAAATGATGACTTAAGAAGGTAATATGTTGATATCCTTTTAAATTTAACAAGTGGTGTATTACAATCTAGCAATATCCAAATGCTACAACAAAGGCAGGAAGTCCTAAGTGCCTAAAACCCACAAGATAAAATTTAGATTAACAGAAATTTTTTTTTTTTGCAAAAAAAAATCTGATCTATCTAGATAACATTAATGCATTTTCTAAACTTACCAGAATCTTACAAACTCTGATATTATCAACATTGAAGTGGCCAGAGTCAGGAAAAATAGATACTGTTAAGAAAACGAGACATATCAAAAGATATGTTGGGACAACAGAGAAAATATCTTAATCACATTAAGACATTTTAATTTTGGATCTTTTCATTTACTGATATTTACTCACCACAGGCCTGAGCAATAAGTTTGGCCAGAAATGCTTCATTACCATATTGTTTACTCATTATGGAGGTATGAAGTAGAGATGACACTTCATCAACATCCCGAAGATTTTTTGCAGAACAACACACCAAGTCAGGAAGAATCTCATGGGCTTTTTTGCAGGCTATTTCATAACCTTCTATGACCTTAAATGTAAAAAGCAAAAATGTTTCTTCAAAAGATGTAATTTTTTTTTTTTTTTTTTTTTTTTTGCGGTACGTGGGCCTCTCACTGTTGTGGCCTCTCCCTTTGCGGAGCACAGGCTCCAGACGCGCAAGCTCAGCGGCCATGGCTCACAGGCCCAGCCGCTCTGCGGCATGTGGGATCTTCCCGGACTGGGGCACGAACCCGTGTCCCTTGCATCGGCAGGCGGACTCTCAACCACTGCGCCACCAGGGAAACCCAAAAGATGTAATTTTGACATGACTTAATAAGGTAGCTTATTTTGGTAACCCAATGAATACCAATCTTTATTTTCAATAGAAAAAAACAAAGCACACTTCCAGAATAACATTCACGGCACAGCCTACTATTTAAGGGTGCAGGCTTTGGTGAGAGCCCAAATTTGAATCCTAACTGCCATCACTGGCTACTTGCGCAAGGTTTTTCTAACTTAAGGCTCACTTTCCTTATCTGAAACAAAACAGGATTACTTCTAATAGG
Source organism: Leucopleurus acutus (assembly GCF_964270905.1). NCBI lineage: Eukaryota > Metazoa > Chordata > Mammalia > Artiodactyla > Delphinidae > Leucopleurus > Leucopleurus acutus. The sequence goes on along the minus strand of NC_139147.1, from coordinate 15,738,353 downwards.
CCCCACTCATAGGGTTCTTGTAAGGATAGAATGAGATACTGCATGTGAAGCATATGTACTACAATGCCTGGCACAGAGAAAACTGCTCAAAATCAGCTATTACTAATGACTTTTATTTAGTAGGTATATATACATAAGCAAATATGAAACAGGGGTAGATTATAAAATGAACACTCACCTCTGAAACTGACAGGCCGAGTCTCAGAAGCTCTTCAGCTAATTCTAGAAGAGCTCCAGCAAAAACCAGAACAAAGTTTGTGCCATCTCCAACCTCTTGCTCTTGCATGTGAGAGGCCATTACAATCATTTTTGCAGCAGGATGCTGTACCTGACAGAAGGGGTTTGAATTTGAATATCAAGCTAAAACATTTGATCCTTAAAGCAAAATAAAATTGTTCATTTCCATTTCTTCTTAAATTAATAGACTCCAATCTCCCTATGGGTGATACCTGTCAGACAGACAGGTAACTGTCTGACAAGTAACAGTTACCTGTCAGACAGGTAACTCATGTGATCACACTGCTACACACTACTTATAGTGTAGTCACAAGAAGACAATCCAAGTCCACCTAGGCCTATGAACACGAATGCATCACCATAAATGACAATAACTTCACAGGCACTTTCTTTTAATGGTCAGTCACCCAGTATGTACACCTGCATACATAAGGTTCATAACTTTATTATATATTCACTAAATTAAAAAACAAAGTAATTCCAACCACTAAACCTAAGGCACTTTTAAAAAAGGCTTCAGAAGTGCTAAAATAGATGTCATTTAACTTCATCACAAGTCTCAATTTTTATGTATTCTTTTTGTAAGGGGTTATCAATTATGGTTTAAAAGGAGGGGAATATAAAACATTTCTTAAAAACAGCATATCAAAATTTTAAGTGATCGTTTCTTAGGATTTACATGCTTTTTATGAAATAATCAGAGTAACAGCTGATAGCACTGAGAAAACTAAAAAGCTGACATTATAGTTTATTATGAGGACAGTATCCCCGTCACACTTGAACAACTCCTGAGAACATCACAGAGTACAACATTCACATTCACAATAAGCCCCTCTATAAATATCTTGTGGAATTAAATTTGTTTTGTTCAATATTATTACTTCAAGACTATACTGTTATTTAAGAAGTTGAAGAAATGTTAACTTATCTATGGAGTTCTGTCTAAAAGCATTAAGCTCTGGTGCTTTAAGAGCTAAGTTCAAGAAAATTCCCTGAGATTGAACATATGCTTCAATTAGCAGCTGGCTGAGGAATGGTGCTCTATGTGTTCAGGTGCCAGGCTGTCCTCATACCTCGGCTGGCAGTATCTATTCTACAGATTCTATAACATCAAAACTGCAGGTGAACAAAGCAAAATTCCACAAACTGATTGTTTTATCTTCACAAAGACAATTAAAAACAAAAACACACCACTATTTTCAAGTATCAGATGTTTCTACATTATGGAATAATTCACTTCAGTGTTACACTCTACAGAACAAGACAACATATTCAATTTGATATGATTACGAGCAAATATATTTTTTATCACAACCAATCATTCCATAAATTAATAATTTAGGAGATTTAAAATTTGAGTTGCTAAGATGTTAAACATAAAGAGGACTCTTTATAATTAGGAAAATCTGTATAATGAATTTTCAAGTTGGGAATTAAAAAATCCCTTATTATTCAATTTGAAATAAAGGTTCTTTTACATTAAAATATACTGAATTTTTGATGTCACCAAAACATTTCTTGGCTTTTTTAAAGAAATAACTTACTTCTAGCTCTCTTAAAACAGTTGCTGCATCATTTGTCACAAACAACTTCTCCAGGTGGTTGATAATCATTTTGTTCATTCCTCAAAAATAACAATTAGAAAAAGAAATCCATTATTACTCAAACCCTTCTCCAAATACTGGGAAAATCTAGTCAAGAAATATAAATTTATATCCATTCCTAAAAATAACTTTGTAAGAACTCAAAACATATTATCTATTCTTTAAGGTTATCTCATAGCCCTACGGCTTTGCCTGACTGCACACCTGTACTCTTTCCTTTTTAATCTCTGATAATGTTTATTAGCGAGGATGCCAATTTTGTCATATTTTTATTCAATCAACACAGCATATTAACATGTACAAAGACTAAAATAATCTATTTAAAAGTACACTTATTTTTTTGCTTATTCCATAAATCTGTATCAATTAATTCAGTCGATGGTAGGAGACAAGAGAGAATTTTTCTCCCTTAAATTATAATGTCGCTCTATGTAAAAGATCTGTTCCACATCTACAACCGTGAACACTAGGTACTGCCTCAATGGTGAAAGCACTATAACTTTTCTATCCTCTCAATAGGACAAAACGTAACATTTGGATTCCAACTTTTCTAAAAAGATATGAATTGCTGACTAAAGATTAGAAACACTGTACTGGTGTCACTGAGCTATGAAATAAATTTCAATGCCATACTATATTATGGCGAAAACTCTCAATTTACATATAATATCCTCAGAACAAGTTTGAAAGAGCTAGTGCACAAAATTCTATTACAGTACTGTATCTTTTAAAACATGAATTTAGAAATTACCATTTGGTCCATATGCTGTACGAGTTGTCTGGGCAAGCTCCTTGCAAGCCTGTATGTTCCTGTACACAGCCTCTTCCAACCCTGAAAAATGCTGTCAAAAAAAACTTCTGATTAGGCAGGACAGTGAATCTCAATAATTTCTTCATCTGTAAAATGGGGTAATATAATAGTACCTGTTTCAGAGGATTGTTAAAACTATCAAGCAAGATTTATATATGTAAAGTATGATGCTTGGTATTCACAAATGATCCATAGATTTGTCCACTAGTTGAATGAATAAAGCAAGACATTTTTAGGGACCACAGGTACCTACTTACACATCAAAACATAAAACCTGTAATTTTTTTAAAATGTAGTGAAAAGTGCAGGGAAGAGTGCTAAGATTGATTAGAGAAAGCAAATGAGCTCTTGCAGATAAAAATACCTTTTCAGAGTTTATCAGTACTTTCTAAAAGTCGAAATGTGGTCATGAATATTTATTGTGTTAAAACCTGAGCATTGTAAATCCAGCAGTTCTATGTTCACTGGGAATTAACATATCTGCCTCATAAATTTTTAGGAACCAAAGCATACAGATTTTGAATGCTCATTTGAACTGCAATATAATTCCAACACGCACACATTGAAAACTACTGAATTGGTCACAGTACTAAAATTCTCAAGTTTTACACTGGACTTCTTTTAGACTTAGAATTTACCTGTGGTCTCAGATAAATTTCAAGAGCCTACTGTTCATGTGAACATTTTTCTAGAGCTGCTTTGCCCAAGAGAGTAGCCACTTGCCACAAGTGGCTATTTAAATTTTAAGTAATTAATTAAAAATTCAGTCCCTCAATTGCACTAGGCACAACTCAAGTGCCCAGTAGCTACTTGTGACTAGTGGGTACCATACTGGACAGTCCTGATATAGAACACTTCCATCACAGCAGACAGACAATACTGTTCTAAAGATCTCCTGCCTTACATTGTTTTTCCCCCATCCCCATTCTCTGAGGAACAGTCATCTCTGATCATAAATTAGATCCTGTCAAACCCTTTAATGACTTCCCATCACTTAGGAAAAAATGTAAAGCCCCTGTCAGGGATAAATGTGTAGGCACATTCTAACCCTTGCCTACAACTCTTCTCAATTCATCTCTTACCGTTCCGTTGGTAAGCTTCAGCCCTATTACCTTTCTTGCTTTCTTTTAGCAGGTGACACTCATTCCATCCTCAGGGCCTTTGTACTCACTGGTCCCTCAGCCTGGAACACTTCTGCCTTTAATCTTCGCCACTAAGCACAGAGCTGAGAGTTCTTTCCTGAACATCTTAATTGTTCTATCTACCCCAACCCTTCCTTTTTAATTTTTTTTTAGAGGCAGATTTTATTTCCTTTATCATTATTTGAAATTATCCTTTTTGTTCATTTGGCCATTTATTATTTCTGCCTCAGAAAAATAAAAACCATGGACGTTCTTCAGCCTTTTAAAAAAGTGAGCAATGTCATTTTCAGCGAAGCTCTTTCACCAATATTTACATTAAACCTTGATATTTACTATATTCACAACATCCCAAAAGTGCATCATGCCAACAAGAACCTAGTTCCCTAAACCTGTTACCATAAATGGAACCACACTATCTACATACCTTTAACTAAGCACAGAAAATATGGGGGACAAATAAAGGAACACTACCATTTGAACACAAGAGACACATTTATCAGTAGTGCTTTAAGATATTTTTAAAAAACTAAGCTTCTGAAATTACGTCCAAGATCTCGCCATAAAACAAAGCAGTTTTTATTTAGGCCAGGGTGTCACTTACCTTGTGGGTTACAACTGTGATCGTTACAACCCTTTTCGACCAATCTGCTCAATTTAATAATGAGAAAAGCAAGACCCAGAGGGATAAGTTTTACATCAAGCTAGCTAACCTAAGTTGCGACCAGAATCCATTCGCATTGTAACCACTGTTTATCCTACTATAACGCACTGCTTCTGCGAACTAAATGGGGAGCCTGCTGTTTCTCATTTAGAAAAAACTTGCCAAGACAGGCCTTTGTCCCTCTCTTAACCGCACCACCCACTCCCCGAACTGTGGCAATCGGCTTCGCAGTTCCCAAAGCAATTTCACCTACGTTCTTTCACCTGTGTCGCCTTCTAAAGGAGAGACTCATCACCCCCGTTTTACGAATGGAAATAAAACGCAGGAGCGGCCTTACATCTGTCCGACAACCAAGTACAGAACGCGGTGTCTGCGGCCTCGTCCCCCACTCGCCGTCTCTGCCCGCTCGACCCTCCCCGGCGTCCGTAAAGAACCAAAATGCCCGCGGGCCTGCGCGGCAGAGCCCTCCCGAGAACACCTCCCTTTCTGGAATCTTCTCTCCCTCCGACCGCAGTGTCGGGGGAGCACGCCCGGCCCGTTAGTACACCCTTCTCCTTCGCCGCGGCCGCCGCTGCCCTACGCCGACTCTCCCACCTCACTCCTCCTTTCTCCTTTCCTTACCTTCGCTCCCTCCTTGAGCATCTGGGCAAAGCCCGGGGCCTTGGGGACGTGGAGAGCCATGACCACTACACACGGAGCAGTTCACGCGCCCGCTCAGACTATCCGAGAGGAAGCGAGGAGCGCGCACAGCCTCCTGGGAACGCAGCGTGCGGCGGCTTCACGCTCCTCCTCTCTCTCCAGCCGAGTCCGCCCCTTCCCCCAGCCGCCTGGACTGAAGCTTCGCGAGAAGGAGCACTTTGAGCAGTCAGAACTGACTTGACGATCCTCGATCTGGTCGATCGATCGGGCGGGTCGCGGAGCGCGCCATCTGTCTTCCGGCCGACGCACGCGCAGCCAGCCGGGCCGTTGTGGCACGCTGGCGATTTTTCCCTTTGACTAGGCTCGGTGCTCTGGACGTTTGAATTCTGCTGGTTCTGACCTGGAAGCCACACCTCCCAAGATTACCTTACTTGTAATCTTGCAGACCCTCGCATAACATTGGGGCAGGTGTGCGCCGCCCCCCCCCTTTTTTTTTAACCAAGGCAGGGCACCTGCCTTCATCCCCAAAATCTATTCGTTGAGCGTGTGCTCTGACTTGGGTGCTGTAGCAGCTCTGGGGACTTGAAGGTGATAATTAAAATCTGTAAGGATAACTGTATACTGAGTACTCCTATGTGCCAGGCTCTGTTACTTGTTTTATGTGCGGTATCTTAGCTAATGGTCAATCTTACGAGTTAATTCTTATTATTTACATTTGGTAGAAGGGGAATTTGCAATTTACAAACGGTAATTTGTACGAGATCACAGCGCTAGTAATGTTAAAGCTAGGATTCCTACCCAGATCAGATTGACTGCAAAATGCACGTTGTTAACCAACTACCTTCCTCTTTCCTGGAAATATAACTCCCCTTTACTCTCCCAGAATCCTTTGAAACCTGACCTCTATGTCATCCCACATCAGCACGTGACTGATTTCAAAAGAATTGAATGGTAATAGAATACTTTAAAGAATAATTTCACACGGTGAAAGTAATCCACTCTCCTTGTAGAAAATATGGAAAACGTGAGCAGAACGTTTGACTTGTCTTTTGTTCTTTGATTGGACACTTGCAAATGACTTATTTTCCTTAACTTGGGACTGATTTAATGTGTCTTAAGGAATAATCACGTGTCAAATGTATTATAACATTCTAATGAGCACTTAACATACATAATTATTAAAAAAATACTTTTGCCACCTCAAAGCAAGTGGTATGTGAACCACCTGTTGGGAAACATTACAAGAGATCAGTGATTCTCAAAGGGACAATACAAGATCTTCTCATGGATTAGCTAAGAAATAAATAAAATCTCATTCATCTAACTCAAAGAGAGCATTGCTTATAAATATAACCAACAACAATAACAACAAAAACTGAAAGGGATTAAAGACGACACTTGATGAAATTTTAATAAAAATGATTGTCTCAAGTCTTGATAAGGACCATTGAAGATAACTTGAGGATAAAACTATTGATGAATCGAGTTTCCGTGGAAAATTTATAATAAAAAATGGATCTTAATTTTAGTAAATTAAAAAGGAAATGGAAATCTGTATGGTAATTTATCAAGAATTAAATTGATTTAATTGCTAAGAAGACTGCTTTTTAGATAAAAATTCATTTATTTTGTATTATTTGGGTTAGATGGTATATTCATAATTACAGAATCAAAACATCAAGGGCAAAATTTCCACTGGCTCCAAATAGTAGGTCAAATATTCCTCACCCAGTATAGAAAATAAACACAAATCCTCAATGTGGCTTCAAGGACTAAGTTCTGGTCCCTGCTTTCAGCACATGTATCTTTGCCCTCTTGGCCTTAGTTTATCTCTGTTTCTATGGCTTCCACCAAGGTGGCACCTGATTCTCTTTACCTCTTTCAACTGCTTTTTCTTCTTTCTACATCTTAGCTTTGGCTGGCATCCTTTTCTCTGTGTCTCTTAGTTTCCTGACCCCCTTCAGGTTGGCCTCAGTGTGTTTCATACTTAAACATACCAAGAAAAAAATCTGGTTCATTCAATTTATTGCCATCTAACGAAAAGCCCCCAGGTCCTGTCAAATTCTCATCAAGGATACTACAAATCTCTATGGCTGCCTTGCATGAAGCAAGAATTCCTGGTGCACTTAATGTTGACCAGGGGGCCAGGATCATCTGTGACCTTAGTGTAAGGAATGCTTTGTGGCTGTTTTGTATGAAAATGAGCTGTACGTGGCCAACATTCAGAGTTTCATCAGTAGTCTAGTCAGTCTGTCCAAGGCTATGCTGTAGTTAGTAGCTCTCCTAAAGCTTTCTGGATCAGGGCAAAGTAAAAAGTAATGAACTGTATAGTTAGTTAATTACTCCCTGGTTATTACCATTCTGAGAATGGAGATCTTGGACAGGATGAAAGTGATCATTTCCCCCTTACTTTAAATGTTGGCTTAGTTGTCCCAGTGACTATTGGTGCCTGGCCATGATTGAGCTGGTTAGGTTATGGGGATGAGAAAGGTGAAATGGAGTGAGACAGTGCATTTAAATTCTATTAGTGATGCCTTAGATCTCTGAAGGTTGATGAAATCTTGTAGAGGACTTCAGAGAGAAGTTTCCCTTCAGCTGTTATGAATGGATTGTCGATAAACTAAAACTGTGTTTATCAGTCCCTCTTTTAGTAAAATTAGAAGTTACTGCCTTAGTTCCTCTGATGGATGTGCTAGACTGGCACACTTGTGCAGTCCTGTATTGCAGAGGCCAGAGAGCTGAAATTATTTCCCAGGTTCCCTTGCTGTTATGGTTCAGGATAGAAATAAGTCTCCACCAGTAAGATACCTTCATGTGAGGGTTTGAAGGTGGTAGGGAGACAAAGTCTATTTTCAAGCTGCTCTGGTAGTTCTTCCAGCAAGCAGAATTATGAGAGGATGCTGTTTTGGCATTACTATTCCAGTAGTTACTCTGTGTGGAGGGGCAGCTGTGGCGATAGCAAAGGCTTCTTATCCTGTCTTCCTGCTCTCTGCATCACAGCTGTGGTGGTGTGTTCTTGATCTCAGGCTGTCCAGTGGTGATTCCTCATTCCCACCTTTCTGATCATACAGAAAGTATGGCTTCCAAGGTGGGTCAGTTCTGTGACATCTGGGGTTTATTCTTGGAGGCCCACCTGAGAACTTGTTTCTCCATCCATCCATGGTAGATTTTTTTGTTTTTCTTAGAAGATGTTGGGGGTAGGAGTTTATTAATTAATTTATTTATTTTTGCTGTGTTGGGTCTTCATTTCTGTGTGTGGCAAGCAGGGGCCACTCTTCATCGCAGTGCGTGGGCCTCTCATTATCGCGGCCTCTCTTATTGCAGAGCACAGGCTCCAGACGCGCAGACTCAGTAGTTGTGGCTCACAGGCCTAGTTGCTCCGCGGCATGTGGGATCCTCCCAGACCAGGGCTTGAACCCGTGTCCCCTGCATTAGCAGGCAGATTCTCAACCACTGCACCACCAGGGAAGCCCCCATGGTAGATTTCTGAAGCATCTGATTCCTTGTATGAAAACCCTTTCTGCTTCTAAAACCTAGAGTGGTTTCTGTTTCCTACACGGGATGCTGATTGAGACAATTCCTGTGTTTATGATTGTTAGGAAGCTAAAAACAGTCACGGCCAGGCTTGTGAGCTAACATGTGAGATGAAATTCAGAAGTCATTCAGGATCTTGCCAAAACTAATTTTTACTCTTGATTTAAAAAAAAAATGGTTTTTAAAAATCAATTCTTTTTGGCTGGCCCAGAACTGAGAGTCAGAAAAGATTTTGAGATGAATCTGATGAAGAAGATTGAGGAAGGCCCAATATCGAGGAAGATTGAGGAAGGCTCAATATCGAGGAAGACTGAAGAAGGCCCAATATCAAGTGATATGAGATACCACCCTTTTTCTCATGTTTATAATTTGAAATAAATTGCTTCTCTCTAGTACATGCAGAAAACATTTCTTTTCATAGTCTTACTGATTAAAAAGGTTAAATTAAATATGCTACCCAGTGAAGATTTTCTGTTATTAAAATTGTTTATGGTCTGCTAGTAACTAGCCTTTCTAACTTTGTTCTAATGGATCAGAGTATAGCATATCACTCCCCACCTTCCCCCCTTCTGGAAAAAATAGATTATTTATTATCTGAATTATGGCTTTATCAGATCACTTTTTTTTTTTTTTTTTTTTTTTTTTTTTTTACATTTTAGCCAGTTTCCCATGACAAATTGCAAACCGGATTTCTCAAGCTAGTATTTTAAGCAAGGAGCAAGATTTTGACAAGGCTATTCCACAGTAAACTACTTTTTCCTTTCAGTATGTTTTATGCAGAAATTTTCAAGAACAAGATAAGATTGTTTATAGCTTTTATTGCTCTTTACTCAGTATTTGACTCTGTGGTTAGGAACCAGGTGTAGCCTAAACTGTGTAATATTGAGCTTTTAGTCCTGATTCTTATGTAGAATTTACATCTTTAACACCAGTGCAAAGATCTGGGTTTGGAAGGACAGTCTCCTGAAAAGTAATTATTTCAAGATGAGTAAAATAGAGATTTTTGACTACCCCCTTTCCTTTTACTTGTTTCTTAAGATTCAGTATTACTTTTAGATAAGCCAGTTGAATCCCTCCCTACTCCCCCGAGAGTAAAAGTAATACATATTATCTGCTAATATCATCAAGCTCTAGAAATGACTTTACCAGCTCTTGATTCTCTTTTCCATTACCTAAAGGATTAGCTTAAGTTCAGGCACTGTAGCTGTTAGCAACTGCTGTATCAGTTAGCAAAAACAAACCACTCCACAACTTAGTGGCTTAAAGCAACAGCCACTAATTATTCCTCACAAACCTAGGACTGGTTGGACACTTTGGCTGATCTGGACCAGATATTGCTGTATTAGGTGGGGATTGCTTATGTATCTGCGGTCAGCTGGCAGGTGGACTGAGCATTGGCAGGTCAGGAGGCCTCAATTGGGACAGTCCTCATGCTTCAGCAGGCTACCTCGACTGGTGCTGATGGAAATGAGGGTTCCAAGAAAGCAAGCAGAAATGTGCAAGTACCTTGTCAAATTTGCTACTATCCCGTTGGCCAAAGTAGGTCATAAGGCCAAGCCCAGAGTCAGTGTAGGAGGGCAGTATCAAAGAGTGCAGGCACAAGGAGCATGAAAATTGAGGACAATAGTGCAGTCAATCTACCATAGCTATTCAACCCCAACTATCCTTTTTGCAAGTTTTCCAATATTGATTTTCTTTGTATTCAACAATTCCACTCAGAAAGTTATCTTAGGAAAATATCAGAACCAATTTACCTTGTAGGATTCACTAGAAAGCAACATTACTTAAATTAAAATTTTCTTTTGGTGTGCTACTGAGATTTTTTTTTTTTAATCCTTGAGCCACAGTGAATGGCTGGTAATATCTATATTGAAAAGATTCAGGCTAAAAATTAGTGTGGTCATTCTTTGCGTTGTAGAGCTTTGGTGTCTTACTTTTCCTTTTATTTGTATTTTGAAATAAACGAAGAACTTTTGGGAAGGCACAAATTGGTACTTTCTAAAGATATTTAGGTGTTTGCCTCAGTTCCTCAACTTTCTCGACTTTACTGTACAGAATATCTGCACCCTGGATTCTAGTTTGAGAATATAACTTTTAACCATCTCTTAACAAGTTCTTATCAAAAGCCTAACTGCAAAAATTAACATTTGAGGGAAATTCCCTAAATTCCATGCACTCTCATTTAGAAAATAAATTTTGCCCTTGGATCAAGCCAGAGCATCAACATTCTAGTTCTTTGGAGAACTGAGTTTGAAAAAATGCATTTTGATACCTTACCATTGTCTTATAACAAGGAATATTAAAGGAATGGCCAGAGGTAAGGGACTCTTATCTTTACTCTAGGCCTGTTTTTGTGGATGTCAAACATTTTGTTACACAGTATCCTTTTTATATGACCTGTGGGGAAAACTTACCATCCAACCATTGTTTTTATTTTGTGATCTCTATGAATCTTACAACTTCTTTGTTTCTCTCTTAATTTACTAGAAACTTTGAGCCAATATGTAGCCCAGCTCTACCACCTATATGACTATGGTGTGACATTTCTGTGTACTACTCACTAGTTTGTTTTATTTTCTTGCTTCTTCTTTCTTATTTTGTCCAGACCATCTCAACTTAAAAATTTTTTTAATCAATTTTATTTGTTTTATAATTCACATCAAATCCTTTATGGAATGAGATGGGGTATAAATATATTTTTTAAGTGCTAATTTATGGATTTACAGATGGTTTGGGGATAATTAAAGGGGTTAGAAGCTTTACTGTAGAGTGACCTTTCCCCTCCCTCCCTCCCTTCCATCCTCCTTCCCTCCCTCCCTCTCTTTTTCTTCCTTCCTTCCTTCCTTCCTTCCTTTCTCTCTCCCTTTCTTTCTCTCCTTCTTTCTCTCTCTTTCATTCTTTCTTTTCTTACTAATTTAAACCGAGGAGTTTACATTTTTGCTAGAAACACAACCACACTGAAAGTAACACAAAACCAAAGTATAAAACAAGTCTGAGGGCTTCCCTGGTGGCGCAGTGGTTGGGAATCTGCCTGCTGATGCAGGGAACACGGGTTCGTGCCCCGATCCGGGAGGATCCATGTGCGCCAAGCGGCTGGGCTTGTGAGCCATGGCCGCTGAGCCTGCGCATCCGGAGCCTGTGCTCTGCAACCGGAGAGGCCACAACAGTGAGAGGCCCGCGTACGGAAAAAAAAGTCTGAGACCTTATTATATTAATATACATTGATTCCATTAAAAACAGTAAGGGGAATCAAAGATTGTTGTAGAAATTTTTTCCTTAAGGTACACACATTAACTGATTCAGGTAAGATGGTCCCCGATTTCTTTTAGTTATTTAGCCCATGAGCTAGTACTTATTTTTGTGGTTGGATTAGCAAGGATGCTTGATGGTTCAAATGTTTATCAGCCATTGTCATTCTCACTTGTCCTATTCTTAATGTTTTGGCTATTTTTGTTACAATGATTTCTACTAGGATTTTCAATAGGGTCAGTCATTAGTCTCAGGGGAATAAAATTAAGAAGGATCTTCATGTCTATTTATGTAATGGTTGGCTAGAGCAATTATGTTTTCTCATTGCTATCTGACTGAGCTGTTTTCTGTTCCTTAACAGATATTCACTTTTCTGACTCTGTTCCAAACTGCACTGCAGAGGTGAAAGTTAAGCCACATCAGGAATCCTGATGAAGAAATAGGGGAATGGCTACCAAAAATCCCTTCCAAGAGATCTTTTTATCCCCATACATCATCATAACAGGGCTTTTGACAACTTAGGAAAACAGTCGAACAACAGTTAGAAATTAACTTCCTGAGATGAATAAGAAAATTTATTTAGAAAGAAGAGATACAAGGCAATATGTATTAGAAAATACAAGGCAAAATTTAGAAAATGTGAAAATATGCAATCACTTATCTCGCGATGACTCTCAAACTTTGCAAAAAATTACAAAGAAAAAAACATTAGCAAAATTTAGAAAATGTGAAAATATGCAATCACTTATCTCAAGATGACTCTCAAACTTTGCAAAAAATTATAAAGGAAAAAGGAAAAAAAAATTAGCAAGGAAAATACCTGTCTCCAAGCCCATGCACTTTCTCCTTATTTGAAATATGGAATGACTCTTAGGCCCTTACCTGGGGCCTTTGGACTGAGAATTGAGAAATAATGCAGCTCATTCCCATAAACTTTATCATCTGATTTCTCAGATAGAGCAAATGGGAACAGGTGTGAGAAAGCACAACCTAAGAACAGTCAGACCAACAGATAATAGCCAGACAGACAAAGGGCCTGAAATACTTAAAGGAGACTTGAAGAACTAGAGCAACATAATCGGTGCTGTTAAGGGAAGCCACTGTGTGTATCAGTGTTTTGCATTTAAGGTGATCATTGGCTATAAGTAAGCAAACTAAATAATGATGCTTGCACCTTGTTTAAGTGGTCATTGAATATGTGAAACATATTTAAGTTCTATCAAAAATGATGGCAAAATTTGAACATCTTTTGGTTCTTGATGGGGGGAGCTTCATTTGTCTGGAAAATTCATTTATAAAAACAACCTCATTCCTCCGATATTATTTACGACTGAAAGGCCATTATATTTAACATTAATTGAGTGCTAGTGACACGGTTAGTGTGTTGTTCGAAGCAATGTCGTGATGGTTTTGATGCAGAATCATAACTCTTTATCACTCTCTGTGAAAGACAACTCAGGTAGTTAAATCACTTCCTTGCAAGGTAACGGAACATTTCAGATACTTGTATTCAGTAGTTATGAGGGATATGGTGACAGATTTTACCCCATGCCCTTCTCCAACCTCTTCCTATAAGACTGACAACTGTATTTCATCAGAAATAGGGTAAGGAAAATGTAGAAAAGTAGCAGAGGGAAATGAACCTTGGAAGTCTCTGAGTCAACTACTGCTGTTGGCAACCTCTGGGCCATCTGGGGCAGGTCAGTCGCCTATCTGTTGATGTGCTGATTGAAACTCTGGGACTGGTTCTTTCCCTTAATACAAAACCAATTTTGAGCCAAGCCATTTAAGACCTTTTGAAAACTGACTCTAGAATAGCATGTGATATCCTGAGGAAAAAATAAACCATGATTTAGTAAACAGAGTGATCCATGGAGTAAGGATTGCTTTATATGGTATTCTCACAGAAACAGAAGGCACAGAGGATCAAGTGTGGCCAGGAAAAAAATCCTTGACGCACCCATGTGAGTTCCAACTTGAGATGGATTTCTGAAAATTCCCAGCCTAGTGTTGGCTGCCCACCTGCTTTGGGAAGTGGGTGGAAGAATTCTCACCAAGCCTGGGAAATAGAAATTCCACTTACCCGATGAGGTGGTAGGAGAAATTACGAAATGTTTGTGTCATTTCATAGTGACCACTGTGTTTGGGATTGTTCCTTCAAATTCCTTTTGCCATAGGCAGATGGCAAACATCAAGAATGGTGGAGAGTGCTGGCCTAAGATTTGACTTCAGTTTGGTTGATGATAATGATGACAAGAAAGATAGTACAGTAAAACACGCCCCACAGTGATGAGAATTTGGCTTTATGGTGATTGGCAATTGAGTCCTATCCCCTGCTTGAGCCCTGTTCTTGCTACATTAATCTTCCTATATCTTGACTCTGAATTTTATAAGAATGAATATTTTGGACCTCCCAATATTATATGTCAGGGTTTAAGGGTGATGATGATGAGGTCACCTCTTGTTGCGTGTTTACTCTGTGCCATGCGTTCCTTGTACTGAGCCCTTCATGTTTGTTGTCTCGTTTAATCTTCACAGCCAGCCTGATGGAAAGCCTCTAATGACTTCACATTGGACTTAAAATAAAAACCACGGTTTACACCAGGGCTTCTAAGGCCCAGCATGATTGGTCCCCATCTACTGCTTGTCCTGCTGCTTCTTCTTTTTTTTTTTTTTTTTGCGGTACGCGAGCCTCTCACCGTTGTGGCCTCTCCCGCTGCAGAGCACAGGCTCCGGATGTGCAGGCTCAGTGGCCATGGCTCACGGGTCCAGCCGCTCCGCGGCATGTGGGATCCTCCCGGACCGGGGCACGAACCCGTGACCCCTGCATCAGCAGACGGACTCCCAACCACTGCGCCACCAGGGAAGCCCCGTCCTGCTTCTTTTTCACTCACTCTGCCACAGACACATAGGCCTCTGTTTTGTTCTTGGAACATGCGAACTCCTTCCCTCCTTAGGGCTTTTCTACCAGCTGTTCCCTCCGCCTGGATGTCTCTTCTCCTAGACCTAAGCATGGATGACTCCACTTGTCATTCAGGTCCCAGATTAAATCTTACCTCCCAGAAAGGGTTTCCTTGACAACTCCAATCTAAAGCATCTCCTCTATACCTCCTTCACATCACTCTGTTTTATTTTCATCATAACACCTAATGGTCCCTGAAAATTTTCATGTTGCTTAATTAAAACTATCTCTACCAATGTAATGTAAGAATTACATTCTCAGGCATGTAATCTTCCTGAGAATTTGGACCAAACATGTTCTTTGTTTTTATGTTTCCAGCTCTTAGAACAGTGCTTGGCACACAGAAGGTATTCAATCAATAAATCAATGAACCCCAATGTTTGGATCAGGAAGCTGAAGCACAGAGAGGTTACCTATTTTAGGCCACCCAGCTTCTAAAGGCTTATGCAGTATTTATTCACGCTTAATCCCGAAGCTCATTTTGTTAACCACCATGCTTTAAGACACTGATTAAGAGATCTCTTTACATCAAACCTGGACTCATGTAGAGGTAATAGCTGAAAACTAAACTTAGATGCCCAGGAGAGGGATTCTGGTTGTGTTGTAATCTACTAACTAAGTTAATTAGTTAACTTATTGAACCACTTTATTGAACCACTATGCATTAAATAGTGCCCATATTTCTCAAAAGTGCTGAATTTCAAGACTATGCACTCAGGAAAGAGCAGAGCTGGAAAAATATTTCAATTTTGTTCTAATACTTTTGATCAACATAGATGCTTTTATCTTCTTCAGCAGTTTAACTATGAAAAGTGAAGCTTGGGGCTTCCCTGGTGGCGCAGTGGTTGAGAGTCCGCCTGCCAATGCAGGGGACACGTGTTCGTGTCCCAGTCCGTGAAGATCCCACATGCCACGGAGCGGCTGGGCCCGTGAGCCATGGCCGCTGAGCCTGTGCTTCTGGAGCCTGTGCTCCGCAACGGGAGAGGCCACAGCAGTGAGAGGCTGCGTACCGCAAAAAAAAAAAAAAAAAAAAAAGAAAAGTGAAGTTTAAATAGACACATAATTTAGGCTGTTCTAAATATGATTAAGAAGTTTAAGCATAAGCATAAACAGCAAATAACAAATACTGTCACTTTTTGTTATGTTTTCCTGCAAGTGTTTATTTTAAAATATGTAATCCATTTTTGACAAAAAGCACACAAGTTTGCAGGCTTGCATTACATTTGTGTCATTGAAAATAATTTGTTTTGAATTATGTGTAAGGAATAAATGTAATTTCTGGGTTCCTGTAAGTGCCCTGTCATAAGCTCTCCTTAAGTTATTTCACACCCTGCAAAGTTTAATTTAAGCATGCTAGTTTTATTTGATAGGTTAAAAGGAATTAAATTAGTTTTAAAATAAATTATGCTGCAAATAATATAAATGCTAATAGGAAATGTATTCCATAACACTAACGCCATATTTCTTGAGGCTGCTGAAGCCCAGTTATTATTATCATTACAGGCAATCTTAGCCTACAATTGATCAACTTAGGAAATGAGTTTTGGTGACACAGAGGAAAGCATGTGTGTGTGTGTGTGTGTGTGTGTGTGTGTGTGTGTGTGTGTGTGTGTTGAGGAAGGTAGGGACAGTCCACCTTTTGTGGTCCTGCTTTCTCTGATCTCATGATGATGTGAACTTTCCTTTGTTTCCTTGTTCTTCAGCTTGGAATCTTGGGGTGCAACTGTCCCAGTGAGTTAGCTACCTTTTTTTGCAACAGAGAGTACCAACAAGAAACTGGTGCTGGTGCAGAGGGAACTAACAAGATATTGGAGTATTGGGCGTATGTCTCCCAGAGATACCTCTCCTCCCTAAATGAAGAAGCTGTGGACGGCTGCTCATACTGCTTGGGGAAAGTAGGATGGGCTCCTTAGATCCCACGTTGGGACTTTTATTTTGCCATAAAAATACTGTTGTATATTATTTTGAGAGAGTAGAAATAATGGTGTTGTTAGTAGTCTGTCTCAAATACATTCTAGATTAATGTGTATTTGTATATTTGCAAACTGGCCCAGGAACAAATGAGAAAAAGATGTCTAATTCTAAACAACCAGCATATAAACTGCCTCTGGGAAGATAACCCTCTCCTAAGTTGATGGCTGTTTGTCATTCTGCACTTGACACCATTAAGTTTGTAGCTGGTGAATGTTTGTGGTCTTATAATTTCTTTTTTTTTTTTTAAACTATTTATTGGGTTGCACCGGGTCTTAGTTGAGGCATGCAGGATCTAGTTCCCTGACCAGGGATTGAACCCGGGTCCCCTGCATTGGGGGCATGGAGTCTTAACCACTGGACCACCAGGGAAGTCCTAAGTGGTCTTATAATTTCTTGACCTTGTCTGCCAGGTTGGTCTTAGACACAGGAACAAAGTATTAACCTCATAAAGAAATCGTATTGAAATAAGCAGCATAGATTTTTAAGGTGAAACCTCATACTTTCTGTCTTTACATAGGATTTACAAAAAGGGACTTACAAAAAGGGTCTGAGCTATTCAAAGGGTGAAAGAAAAAAAAAGATGGAAGGGAGGAGGGAGGGAAAGACCCAAGGAAGGAAGGAAGAAAAAGACAGTTGGAGGGAAGAAAAAAAGAAAGAGTTGGACATGGCCTAATAATAGTTTTCACATTATTAAACCTGTTTCCTTGCCCTAATTTCCATCATCACGGCATTCATGGTGAAAGCTGTAAGTTCAATAATGTGAAATGTAACTCATTCATTTGTTTATTCTGTATTATTTTTAGAGACTCCTCCGTGCCTATTTTTCTCTTAAAATGTTACTAGGTAGCCAGCAGAGGGTGCTCTTTCCTTAATTTAAGTCTTTCCAACCACATCCAGAAAGGGAACAAGCTGTTTTTATAAGATCAAAAACTGTTATCCAGTGAAAAGAGCTGAAGGACCTGTAACCTCTCTTTTCTTTCCTCTTCCAAATGTTACAAAACGGAATATGTAAAAGGCATAGGGGATGCAGTCTCTTTCAGCTTTTTCTGCTAATAGTAAAATCTAATCTTGATGCCTTCCTTTCTTTAGTGGAGCTAGGATTATCAAGCCTGTATCCTCCTTCATGAGCTGATGTTTTTTTCAGTTTGCTACATTCTTGAAGATTCCTTTTTTCCTCAATCTGTGTGTGTGTGTGTGTGTTTGTATTCTTCCTTTCTTTCTATACCAACGTTGTCCAATAGAGCTATAATGCAATCTGCACGTGTAATTTAAGTTTTTCGTAGTCACATTAGAAAAGTAAAATGAAACAGGTGAAATTAATTTTAAATATATTTTATTTACTCCAGTGTATCTAGTTTTCATCATTTTAATGTATAGCCAAAATAAAAATATTAATAAGAAATTTTACGGGGTTTTTTGGGTACTGAGTCTTTGAAATCCGATGTGTATTTTATGGCACAACTTAACGGCACAACTCAACTTGGCCTGTCACTTTCAACTGCTCAATAATTACATGTGACCAATGGCTACAGTATTGGACAGTCAGCTCTACACCTCCCCCCTTTCTTTCATCATTTCCCCATCTCTACCTAAACTGGCAGAAATCAGGGTATTACAAAATGATGCTATGTGTGCATGTGCAGGGACTCTTTAGGTCTAATTATCTACTAATTTGGATCATGAAGGAAACATGACAAATGACCTGTATTGCTTTGAGAGACTGTCATCTACCAGTTTTGAAATCTTTTAATAGAATGTTAATTTTTAAGTGGCTCTAATTCTCTCTAGCACAATAGGAGGTGTAGATTTGACTCAAAACTTTCAATTTTATTTTTCTGACTTTGTTTTCAAATACGTGATAATAATTACAATCTACTGTGTATTTCCTATATGCCGAGGACTGTGTGCTAATTATTTACCCAGATGATTCCATTTAATTGTCACAATAGCCCTTTGGGTTAGTTACTATTATTATCACTTCTATTTTAAAGATGAGGAAACTGAGGAGGGGAAGGGCTAGGGAATTGTCCAATGTGACCCAGCTAGAACACAGCAGAGGAAAGCTTTCATGCTGGGTCTGCAGGGCTCTAAATCCCAGCTTCTTTAACTTTATGCATGGTATTTTCCCAAGTTGTGAGTATATTAACTGCAAGTTTAGGATGTCAGTAAAGAGTAGAATTCTGCAAATGGAAGTAATCCTAAAGTTCCTGTAATCACACCTTTCTGTTTTATAGGAAACACACACACACACACACACACACACACACACACACACAAAACCAAACCTGAGGCTGAGGGAGGCTGAGTAGTTTCTCCTTTGAATATTCAGGTCTAGAACCCAGGCCTTCTGATTCCAAGCCCAGCGCTCTTTCCTCTGATTAGAAATGTTTCCAGATTTGGACTCCAGTTTATAGGACCATTAACAGTCCTCTCTAAAAATGAGGCAAGAGGTTTCAAATTCTTCTCAGGGCAAAACAGAACTGACATCAAAAGATTTGTTTGGGGTCATTTGTTTCATCATGACTTTGATTTGGCCTTGGTCTTTATTTAGCATTTCAGTTTTATGCTCTGTGACAAGTTTGGCCATGTCGGAGGACCGTCCAAAGGTCAGAGAGCTGGCTGCTGACGATTGGATGCTCCCTCAGAAGCCAAAGTCTATAACTGTGCAGTGGAAATCCCCAGCTCACCTCTGCAGTATTGTGTCCACTCTCTGGAAGTTGTGGGCATTGCAGGCTTTTCGCACCCTGCTCCCTGGGAGCCTGACGCTGGCCATCAGCACTTCATCCTGCTGGGACCTGGGTCACGGCAGGTGGATGGCTCTCTGGTGTTCTGGGCATCCTCTTTCTCTCTCATTCAGTCAATGATTCTGATTCTCTTTCACTTTCTCATCAGGAGCTGTGGTCTAGAGGAGAAAGACTATTCCTGAATTTGTTAATTGTGCTATTTTTTTTTCTTCTCTGATTTGAGTACAGATCTCCCCAACATCTTGCCTAAGGCTCATGATAACTCTCATAAAGATTTTTTTTCCAAAAAAAAAAAAAAAGATTTTGTTTCCAAGTAATAGTTCATGCCAACATGTATAAATAGGCTTCCTCTAATCTTGGATATACAACACATTTTTCATATTAAACAGTATATTTAAGTATTCCTCCAACTATTACTTCTCAGCTAATATTGAATTTGTTCCAAGAGTGACGATATTATTCAAGGCTAGAAATATCCCATCCGTAACCTGTTTAATTAGATAATTCTCTTTATCTTTATGAAAAAGGATGATCTGGGTTTAAGTTCCAGCTCTGCCACTTAGGAGGCAATGACCTTGGGCACATTGAGTAACCTCTATGAGTTTCAGTTTCCTTACCAGCAATATGAGACTGATGATAATTACCTTCCTCATAGGATTAATATGAAGAACAAATGACACATATGAAAGTGCTTTGTAAAGTACAAACTATTCAAACCTTAGTTTATGTCACATTTTCACGTATCTGTGAACATGTGAATACGTATATGTTGTGGACATGATTGTTTATATGTCATGATGTAGACTTGGACCAGTCCAGGTCATAGTTATCACTCTAGGGCAGTGGTTCTCAACTGGGGGCAATTTTGTATCCCAGGGGATATCTAGCAATGTCTGGAGATATTTTAGAGTGTCACTTTAGGGAGATGGTGTAGAAGTTTAGTAGGTAGAGGCCTGAGACTCACCTAAACGTATCCTACAATGCACAGGTTAGCTCCCACAACAAAGAATTATCTGTTTGAGAAACCCTCCTTTAGGGCATTGCTTCTCAAACTTTAGCATCTATCAGTGTCACCTGGGAAGCTCGTTACAACACAAATTGCTGGACTCTATCCCTACATTTTCTGATTCAGAGGGTCCAGGGTGGGGTCCAAGAATTTGAATTTCTAAGATGTTCCCAGGTGATGATGATGTCTCTGGTCCAGGAACCACACCCTGAGAACCACTGCTGGAGATGATTCTATCAATATGCACTGGTTGATTTCAGAGGCTGCTTTGCTTAGCCTACCAAGTAAGCTAGTGTTTTTACTTGTTAAAAGGTACAAAATTTGTACCAGCTAGTGGAGGAGTCTGGCTTCAGGTCCAAATCCCTTGTGTGATCTCTGTGTGACTAGAAGCAATTACAAAGCTTTGCTTGGCAGCCCTCATGGAGGGAAGCTGCCCTCCCCACTCCAGACGTGGTGCATTACAGTTTTCTGGAGGGAGTTGCATGCAAGGACTCAGGTCCCCCCACCTCTCCATGATCATAGACATAGCTGCCTTCCTAGCCCAGGTGCCTCCATTCTAATGCCTCTTTACTGAGGGTCTTGGCTAAGACACTTCTCCCCTCGACTCACCTTTCCATTCCTAGCCTTTCCCCTTCCCCCTTTCTCCAGCTTATGGGGTCCATAAAGAGGGAGGAGGCTTTGGTTTAGGGCTTCTTTTGCTTGTGATTTGATTTCTCTGACTGTCCTGCATGTCGTATGAGCCTCACCTGTGTTGTTTCCTGGCAGAAAATGGAACAGAGGGGAGCTGAAGCCTTTCTCTTTTGCCTCTTACTTGCACTGTCATAGCAAGTGAATAAAGCCTTGATTGTTACTCTCAGTTTGACTCATCGTCCTAATCGACCCCCTTGAAACCTGATTGTTCAACAGTAAGTATTAAGTATTTTCCTTTACCTGTAGTCTCCCCTCAACCCATGTGCTGTCAATACAAATGTTATAGTAAAAATATGTGGTGTCACTGCCTACTCCAGAGAAGCAATTCTCAACCTTGGCTGTACATTGATATTACCTGGGGATCTTATTAAAATGCAGTTTCTAACTCAGTAGGTCTGAGGTGGGGCTTGAGATTCTGCATTTCTGCAAAGCTCCAAAGTGATGTCAATTCTGCTGGTCCAGGGACCACACTTTGAGTGGCAAGACTAAAGTTTCAAGGAAGTAATGATTTCATTAAGAGAATTACCGTAAATACACAGACATACAAAACAATTACAGTGATGCCACTCAGTGGTATCAGCTGTTTCTAATATTAAAAAATGAGGTGATTTTAGAACAGTGGTGCTCAACCCAGGTGCATTTGAGGAGCTTATAATTTTTAGCATGGAAACTCAAACAGAATGTTTGAGTATGGCTGGAGCTTGGAGAGTGGAGGAGAGTGTGAATTCTTATGAATCTAGACAGGTACTATATTCAGGACTCATTTGGTTACAGGCAGTAGAAGCCCAACTTAAGGAGTTGAAGTATAAAAGGGAAATTGTTGGCTGGTTGAAGTCCATGAGTGGAGCTGGCCTCAAGGGCAGTGAAATGAGACCATCAGGTCTGTGTCTTTGCTCTCTTACTCTACTTTCCTCTGTGTGTTAGTCTTACTCTCCTCCATTTCAGAGGCATGTCCTTCATATGGATGGGAAATGGCAGGGCATGATTAGAGGCAGCTCAAGGTTTACAGCATCCCAGTTTAGCTACTAAAAAGGAAAGGGAGGTCTACTTTCTTCCAGAATATGTATAAAATCCCAGATAAGAACTCTATTTGCAACATATGCCATTCTAGCCAATGACTGTGGCTGGGGATGGAAGGCTTACTGTGATTGTCTGTCCACCAAAAGCACAGGTAGTGGGGAAGGGATATTAACTTAGGGAGAAAAGAGTTGCTTTTATCTAGAAAAAAAGGACAAGGGGAGACTGAGCAGACAGAACCAAAAGATATTCACTAGAAATATCTAGTAGGAATATGGAGGGAGTATACATACCACAATAAGACCTTGAACTTTTCCCTAAAGGTAGCTTAGATGAAAAGTTTAGTTTTGAATACATTGTTGAACTGTATGTGAACTGTATGGTAGCCAGCAGATATTTGGAGCTCACCTAAGGAGAATGGGAAAAGAAGAGAAAGGAAGAAAAGAAAAAGAAAAGATTTTCAAATAAATTGAAAATATTACTATTGCACACAAAATATGAGATAGAACAAAATTAAAATTTGCTTTCAATTTTAATAACACCACTGCAATCCCCTTACATTGACCTTGAGATGTTCGCTAAGTACTTGTGGTTTGATGACAACTCCAGTTCTTAGGCTAGAAAACAGTCAGATTTATTACCCATTTGTTTAGGTCATAGCCTTCCTTCTGAATCGTTTTGAAATTAATCATTTCTCCTATAGGCATATGGTCAACCACATGATATGTAGTTACCACAGCAACTGAGTTCACATGAATTAGGCAGGGGAGCAATATTCCAACTTAATTAAAACATGCAAGGATATAATTTATATGATGATGTCAAAATGGATTACCCATTAATGTTATAATATTGGGATTAATAGAAGCAGAATTGTCTTTTTTTAAAAATTTATTTATTTTATTTATTTATTTTTGGCTGTGTTGGGTCTTCGTTCCTGCGCCCGGGCTTTCTCTAGTTGCAGTGAGCGGGGGCTACTCTTCATTGCGGTGCGTGGGCTTCTCATTGCGGTGACTTCTCTTGTTGTGGAGCACGGGCTCTAGGCGCGTGGGCTTCAGTAGTTGTGGTGCACTGGCTTAGTTGCTCTACGGCACGTGGGGTCCTCCCAGACCAGGGATCAAACCCATGTACCTTGCATTGGCAGGCGGATTCTTAACCACTGCACCACCAAGGAAGTCCCATAAGCAGAAGAGTCTTGCTAGTGTTTTTCAGGTTTTAGCTCAGTCAACAGAAACTGGTCAAGCAGTTAAGATTAGATAAGATCATAAAAATGTATACGAAAACAAATTGTAGGTTCTGTAAATTGTGTCTGTGTAACTTGAAGGGATTATGGAGGAAAACATAATCTAGTGGGTCTATTACCTAGATTTGTGCGTCCAATATGGTAACTATATAAATTTAAATTAAGTAATATTAAATAACATCAAAAATTCAGTTCCTTAGTCACATTAGACACACTTCAAGTGCTTAATAGGCATATGTGGCTACTGTCTAACATATTGAACAACACCTGTAAAGAACATTCCTATCTTCATGGAAAGTTCTACTGGACAACACTAATCTCGACACCATCAATGGGTCAAGTTCCCTTTCTTTGGGATGAAATAAGCCAAATACAAATTTTAAAAGGGATTTTTCTCTCTCTTCGTGCCCCAAAGTAAGTTCTGTCAGCTCCACCTTAAAACACACTCCCAGATCTAACCTCTTCTCTCCTTTTTTTTTTTAATTAAAAAAATTTTCTTTTGGCTGCACTGGGTCTTCGTTGTGGCACGTGAGCTCCAGAGCACACGCGCTCAGTAGTTGCAGCGTGCAGGCTTAGTTGCCCTGCGGCATGTGGGATCGTAGTTCCCTGACCAGGGATTGAACCCACGTCCCCTGCACTGGAAGGCAGATTCTTAACCACTGGACCACCAGGGAAGTCCCTTCTCTCCTCTTCTGCTGCTATCCTCTGAGTCCAAATCATTATTAACTCCCATTTGCACAACTGCTGTTGCCTCCTGAACTCACCTGGTTTCCATTCATTCCATTTATATGTGGTCACCATAGACCAGCAGGGTGATTTTTTAAAAATAGATCAGGGCTGGGCTTCCCTCGTGGTGCAGTGGTTGAGAGTCCGCCTGCCGATGCAGGGGACACGGGTTCATGCCCCGGTCCGGGAAGATCCCACATGCCGCCGAGCAGCTGGGCCTGTGAGCCATGGCCGCTGAGCCTGCGCTTCCGGAGCCTGTGCTCTGCAACGGGAGAGCCCACAACAGTGAGAGGCCCGCGTACGGCAAAAAAAAAAAAAAAAAAAAAAAAAAAAAAAAAAGATCAAATGTAATTTTTTTTTAAAAAAAGGAATGCAAAAGAAGGAAATTGAACATTTATTGAATTACAATTATTTGCACCACTGTGCGCTGTTCTTTTAAGTAAACTATCTTCTTTAATCTTTACAACAATACATGAGGGAGATATTTCTTTCTTCTTGCAAAGGTGGATGTTAAGGTTCAGAGAAGGCAAATAACTTGCGTGTGTTTACCTAGCTGGTAAGTGGCAGAGCTGTTGAAGAAATGAGTGAATGATCAGACAGCAAAGTCCACAAGCTTCCAATGAGACTGACTTGCCAAACGTTGTTAAACCCTAAAGGAGATTTGTTATTGAGCTTCTTTCTTTTGAGGAAGAGAGGGACTCTTTGTATCTTTATCTACTTTATATCTCTATTTATCTGGACTTTGCATCTTTAGTTGAGAACACCAGTCTCTTGATCAGATTAGAGTTGAAGGACTCTATTCCTTTAACTTCCAAATATGCCGAAGTGACCGGCAGAGTTTTGACATGACTTATACTGAAAAGGTTCTCTCCCTGACATCATCCTAGGGTTTAAAGCAGTGGCTCTCCACTTTTCTGGGTTTGAGGTATACTAGAATTTTTGAAAGCATACAAAAAGAAGTTGAGAGATTAGAAACAACATACACACAGAAAGCCAGTAAAAAGGATAATGAAGCATAATAAAGTAAAACATCTCAATATATGTGAGTACAACCACAATTATCACAGTCAGTCATGGCGTCCCTCTTTGACACTATGCCACCTCTTTCTCTGCGTTGGACTACGTGTTCCATCTGTCACATCACTGTGTTCAGAGTATGCATACCACGGCAAGAGTAAGTCTTATTACTTTTATTATCTTTGTTGTTGCTGGGGGATCTTTGCTGTTGCTGTGAAGAGACTGCAACATAGCAGTTGGTCAGAGTAGGAGGCTCTTTGTTTTCTCCTAAGAAACAGACTTCACCCCCATTTTATCCTCTGAGTGGCAACACTGGGATGTACAGGAAGCTGTCTGCATCAGCTTCTTAAACAATGGAGATTCCCAAGGCTCAGTGGTCTTGGACTTCACGTCTTGGGTTGGATTTTAACTCAAAACAGCTCTGTGGCTCTTTCTCTTACAAAAGACATCTCTTGCTTGTTTTCCCAGTAAGAAACCCTGAGTTCCAGGGGTCATATGATATATGAATATCAGAGGATATTAAGGATATCAGAGGCTATTTCTGTATGTCTCTCTTAGGCCCCTTTGCCAAATTCCTCTGTATTACACAGGTCCTCATCCTTCCCAGATTTCCAACCGTCTGGCCATGCAGCGGTTCTAATTTATGTGGAGCGTTCCCATCAGCACAAACTCTTGCCATGATGCTGTTTACATTTTTTTTTCCTTCTTGATACACATTTCCCCCCCGCAAACCAGTCTCAGACCTTGTATCCCCCAAGGCCATGCTACTCAGAGGGTGAGTGTCAACATCAAGTCAAATGATCCTGTAAAAACAACAGATAATTCCACTCTGGGTATTTATTAGAAGGAAATGAAAACACTAATTCAAAAAGATATCTGTACCCCCAAGTTCATTGCAGCATTATTTACAATAGTCAAGACATAGAAACAACCTAAGTGTTCACTGATGGGTGAATGGATAAAGAAAATGTGATACATATAATGGAATATTATTCAGCCATAGAAAAAAAAGAAATCTTGCCATTTGTGACAACATGGATGGACCTTAAGGGCATTATGCTAAATGAAATAAGTCAGACAGAGAAAGACAAATACTGTATGATCTCACTTATATGTGGAATCTAAAACGAAAAACAAGAAAACAATTGAGTTCATAGATACAGGGAACAGATTGGTGGTGGCTAGAGACAGAAGGAGAGGGGTGGGTGAAATGGGTGAAGGTGGTCAAAGGTACAAACTTCCAGTTACAAAAGAAATAACTCCTGGGGGGCTTCCCTGGTGGCACAGTGGTTAAGAATCCACCTGCCAATGCAGGGGACATGGGTTCGAGCTCTGGTCCGGGAAGATCCCACTTGCCGTGGAGCAACTAAGCCTGTGAGCCACAACTACTGAGCCCACGTGCCACAACTACAGAAGCCCGTGTGCCTAGAGCCCGTGCTCCACAACAAAGAAGCCACCGCAATGAGAAGTCCATGCACCACAACGAAGAGTAGCCCCTGTTCACCGCAACTAGAGAAAGCCCACCACAGCAACGAAGACCCAATGCAGCCAAAAATAATAAATAAAATAAATAAATTTAAAAAAAAAGAAAGAAGTCCTGGGGATGTAATGTACATCATAGTGACTGTAGTTAATAATACTGTGCTGTATATTTGAAAGTTGGTAAGCGAATGGATCTTAAAAGTTCTCCTCATACACACAAAATTGTAACTGTGTGTGGTGATGGATGTTAATTAGACTTACTGTGGTAACCATTCCAAAACATATACTAATATCGAATCATGTTGTTTACCTGAAACTAATATCATGTTATATTAAAAAAAAAACAAAACTTTTTTTCCTGTCAAGTTTCCTTCTGTTCTACTTTCAGAAACATTCTCCACGTCTCCTCTCAACCAGAGCTATGGTTTACATTTAAACTATTGCTGTTCCAGTTGAAAAGCCCCTTTGCACCCCTTTAAATGCGTTCACTATTCCCCACCCCGTCATAAGAAGCGTGAGTCGGGAAGCTCACAGTAGTCATTGCATTTCCAACGGCACCGCAGACTGACCCGTAAGCAAATTCTCCACATGGAGGCGAGCTTTGCTGTTTTCCACTCTGCGCTGACCAGACTTACCCACATATGCTAATTTGAGAACCTCCTTTGCTCAAAGGGAAAGCTTGTCTGGATTAGAAAAGTCCTGTGTAGAAACCTGACACTGTCCCGGGCCGGGAGTATTTGGAATCACACACAGGAAAGGGCTGTGTATTTGTTGACCTGCCTGCATGACAGAATGTGTGTGTGGCCGTCTCTAATTACAGCCCTCCAGGAAGCATCACCCCCAAAGTACGACTGCTATGAACTCTGGTTCATCCTCATTAACTGAGGTGGAGATTCTCTTTCTGCCTGTATTGTCTTCTAAACCATATCCTTCCTGCAGTCTTTTTTCATGCCTTGGAGACTCACTGGCCATCCTCTGGGGGCACTCGGGCCTAGCTTTGCCCCGATCAGATACATTCAATAGTTATTCAATAGCTTTTGTGAATAACCAGCTCTCCTTAGTCAAACACTGGGTCCCATTGAAGTGCCCTGCACAGGGCCCTAGAGAGCCCCAGGTATGATTTGTCACACTGAGAAAAATGTGTTCAGAGGGGGAGGGGAGAAGCTCACCTGTAGCCGTTTGATTTCCACCCAGGTATCCAGGTCCAGTGGGATTAGAGTCTGATTAACTTCTGGGCCAATCCTGATCTTCTGCTTTGTCTCTAGGATCCCAACACTGGAAGTAGAGCTTGCCCTGGAGGATTTTAGGTTTAAGAGGCCTTTCTCTCTGATCCTTCTCAATCCTCCTGTAGGTGGTTTGTCCCTTCTCTTCCACCCCTCCCCCCACACCATGCTAATTTATTAACCTTCGACAGGTCAGGTGCTGCCCTTCATTCTGATCCTGGCTCAGTCCATGGAGCTTCTTGTGCTCTGAGCTGAAAGTTGAAATGATAAGGATGAGGTCTTTGGCCCGGAGGAGGGCCTGCTTGGTTGTTGAGTCATACCTGTAAACTCATAATCCCAGTGAAATCTGATTAATGAGCTAAAGGACATTCAAGTTGCCTCCTTAAGGAAGGAGCAAGTAATTCTTTACCTGGAGAAGTGGGGTAGGGGGAGATTCCAGGCCATGGGGATAAACATCACATATAGAGGTACAGGGGCACAAAAACACATGGTACACTCAGGAAAGCTATAAGAAATTCCCTGACAGGGACATTCTTTTCATAGATCTTATTCTGGAAGTTCAGTGTAGATGG
The DNA here is from genome assembly GCF_964270905.1 of Leucopleurus acutus. Classification (NCBI taxonomy): domain Eukaryota; kingdom Metazoa; phylum Chordata; class Mammalia; order Artiodactyla; family Delphinidae; genus Leucopleurus; species Leucopleurus acutus. The sequence goes on along the minus strand of NC_139147.1, from coordinate 15,709,820 downwards.
GCCAGCGGAGGAACAGGAGTGGTGACGTTCAAGAGTGCTTTAAACCACCTACCCATGCTGCCTAGGACTGAGGGTGTGTCCTGTCCAGAGTTACCCCTTGGCTGGAAGGCATATGGCCCTGCACTCTAGCTTTGTTGGAGGAAGGAGGCTACATGGAGGGAGTTTCCGTTTTACAGTAGCACAGAAAGAATTTTTTTTCCTTAAAATATTGCTGAAGGTAGCTCTCTGAAAGTAGGCTCTAGACAGTCCTTGCCTGCCTCCTGACCTTTTCTTCCCACCACTGGGGTCCCTTGAATCTCCCTGTCTTCCCATTGGTAGGCACATGCCAGTCCCCAGTCTCTAGGATCAAGCCAGACAGGGCTACAGGTAGCCCATATGGAATCTCCACTAGTATTAGAAAGAAGCACTTTCCTATGGGTGGTCCAGGGCTTAGCAAGCCTAAGCCTTCTTTGTGAGCACCAAAATTTGGCCCTTCTGAAGAAGAAGATGCTCCCTTCTTCAGGTAGAAGGAGCTCAGCAGTGGGGTCATGGCTTAGAGAGCAGAGCTGAGCTGGGTTTTGGTCCCTACCCACTTCTTTTGGTCTAGGGCCCTTGTACTGATCACAGTCTGCACAACTACACGAGGCAGCTCTGAAGCATGACCTCTGGTGGAGAGTCCAGAATTGTAAGACTTGTAATTGAATCACCCCTCCCACTAGTTCCCCTCTAGTCTGATGCCCCAGCTTTGAGCAGGATTTTGCACTAGGATTTAGGGTAGGTGTGTGACCCAATTCTGGGGAAATCTGCTGAGGGCTTCTGGGGAGGATTTTCCTCCCTCACCACCTAACTTTGGAAGTTGTCATGTGGGGATGTGGCCTATAGAGCTGCAGCAGCCGTCTTGAGGCCATGAAGAAATAAAGTTATTAAAAACAGCAGCAAAGCTAATAAAAAGCCTTGACTTTACTGAGATGCTAAACTAACTAATCCTGTTTCTGGACTTCTTGTTATTTGAGAGAATAAATGTCCATTGATTAAACCATTTTTGTTGAGTGTTCTGTTAATGGCTAGTGAAAATATCTGATAAGGAAACTATGACTTGCCAGGTACTGTACTAGAGCTTCATAATATTCATAACAACGCTAAGCAGTATGTACTGCTATTATCTCTCCTTTTGTATATGAAGTTCAGAAATATAATGTGTTTTTCCCAACAACACTGAATTTCTGTTGTTTAAGCCCCTCAGCCTATGGTATTTTGTTATCACAGCTCTAGTTAAGACACCAATTTTTTTTTTTTGGCCTTGCTGCATGACTTTCAGGATCTTAGTTCCCTGACCAGGGATGGAACCCAGGCCCCCACAGTGAAAGCTCAGAGTCCTAACCACTGGACCACCAGGGAATTCCCTAGACGCCCATTTTAAGGATGTTGATACCTATTGCCAAATTGTCCTCCAGAAACATTGTAGCAATTGGCACCCACATCAGTAGCATACAAAAATACACATTCCCTGTACTTATACCAATACTGCATGTAATCTTAGAAGACCTGAATTTGAATGGCAGTCAACCTTCCAGCACCTGGGTATGCTTGGGCAAGCCACTTTCCCCTCTGAGTCCCAGTATTCCCATTTGTCAAATTAACATAACAGTAATTATCCCAGCTTTATTAGTGCCATCTCACAGGCCCATTGAGAGTGCCAACAAGAGAAAGAATGAGAAGACATTTTGTAAACTGTAAAGTTGTATTAATTCATCTTACTGCCTCAGTAAACAAACCATAGAATGTTTTGGAGGTCAAACAAAACAGTCTGAAATAATCCTGCAGTGTTTAATTGACTCAAATTGTGTGAAAATTTGTCAAAATGAAACATGAAAAAATACTTAGGTAAGTCCCAAAGTTCAAGATGAATCTGAATTCAATGTAGGCTGGCCCAAACCATTTTCTGATTCCAGAAGTGTAGCTCAAGAGTCCAAGAACTTCCCTTTCTTCATTGAAGAATTATATTCCTGTGCTGCTAGTTTGTATCTTCCTTCGAGGCTGACATTCTTACCCTCCATGGACCCCATCCGAGAAGCTTCATCTGTCATCCCATCTCCAAATTACAACCACCACTGGGACTGGGAGAGGATGCTTATTCCCTCCTCTTTTCTAATCTCTTTTGCTCTAGACCTTTCCTAGAGAAAGCTCTGTGGACCTAGGAAGGGGTCTGGAAGAATATTAAGTGCTGTGAGTTCTAAGAAAGAAGAAATCCCGTTACACACAATGACAGTGCACATTTGAGTAATGCTTATTTTACACCCATTTAATTAATGTCATTATTACTATTTCCTCTAGTAATTAATTTAATTTTGATTAGTAATAGAAAGGTAGGCTAAGTCTATTTTCCCTTGAAATTAGAGAAATCTTACAAATTTAAAAAAATGTTTGGCCAGGAGGTGTAAACGTTTTCATATGTGTGAGACTTTGGTCAAAACCCCATCTTACCAATTGTTCTCTCTTGGTCAATGGGTGTAGACATAAATTTAGGAATGGATTTTGACTGGTGATTCCATAAGACTCTCACTTTACTGAAATCCATTTCTTGATTTACAAATTGCATATCTAACTTAAATAATGCAATTTTCCTTTACACACAGAATTAGTATAGTAATCATGTGTGTTTATAAGTGATAGTACCCTGAATTTGCGGATAAACTGCAATTTATACAGTTGGCCCTTGAACAATGGCCGGGGTTAGGGTGGTCAACCCTCTGCACAGTTGAAAGTTTGCTGTTGGTCCTCTGTATCTGAGATTTCTCTGTATCTGAGGTCCTGCATCTGCAAATTCAACAAACCATGGATCATGTATACTAATGTAGTATTTACTATTGAGAAAAACCTGCGTATAAGTGGACCTGCACAGTGGACCCTCAACAGCTCCTGTTGTTGAAGAGCCAACTTTATAAACAGTTGTGCCTCAAGCTGGCCCTATGCAAAATGGTAAACTCCTTCAGCTGTAGTTTTCTCCTTGTCTTTTCTACACCTCTTCTGTTATTCACAATTCCTCTTCTGCACAATGCCCAGGGAATCCTCTAGATCCCAATATTAAAATGTCATCTGAGACATGACACTTAAACCAAATCCTCAACCTTTGCCCTCACAATCGAAACTTACCAAGTCAGGATGTCAAATCATGAGATTCTCTGTGCTTCGCAAAGTGACAATGAATTCACCTTATCGAATCAGTCTCTCCCTTTCTTGAAAATAAAGCAGTTTTTTCCCCTATAAATTAAAAAAATGTATACACCTGTGCATAAATGTATAAAGGTGATCAAAGGTTGCTTCTGTTTTTAAGTGAATTTCTTTTCTTTTTTGCTTGGTTTCCCCTCTCCCCCTCACTAGTATCCCCACATTACCCACTTCTCCCAATCCATGTTAACAAGTGTCCTTTCACATTTTCCTCCAACCTCACATGGTCCTACTCAAATATATACATGCAGAAGCCCACGTATCTCTATGCATGTATTTTATACAAAGAAATCATACTATACATGCTTTTCACTCAACAGCTCCAGTACTGGTCCCTCCAAGCCAGTTTCCATGGCTTGGATCCATTCTTTCAAATGGCTATAGACCATTCCCTCATATAAAAATAATATGAATGAATCTACCATTCTGTTACTGATGGGCATTCACTTTGTTTCTATTTTTGCCATCATGTACTGTGGTCCAATAAGCTATCTTTCACATAAATCCTCTGTACTGCAGCTTTCCGATTTTATAATTCAGACTCCCAGGAGTGAGGTTTCTGGGCCAAAGGGTATGGAGAATTAAATTTTAATTGATGTTGTCAGACTGCTCTCCAAGAAGACATTAATCTGTCAATGCATAACTGTGTTTTCCTTGTAACCCTGCTAACAAGAGATGTTATCTGTTTTCAGAGGTTATCAGTCCAGTGATGTATAGAGTGGTATTGTATTGTGCATTTAATTTGCATTTCCTTGACTCAGTAAATTTGAGCATATTTTTACTTTACTTCAAATCTTCTACAACTTGTATCCATTCAAGTTTTTTTTTTCTTTTGCTACCTTCCATTAAATTATGGGATGAGACATTTTCCTTTAAATACAAAATTAATCTAGTTTTTCCTTCATAAAAAACCACACTGATTATATGAACATATATTCATATTTCTCTGCAATTATATACTTCAATCACCCATATTAATTACAAATTTTAACTAAAGTCATTAATTTTGAGGTACATTTTCTACTTTTTCACCTTCTGAAACTCCTTTATTCAAAGTTGGTGGCACTAGTTCTCAGATTTTCTTATGTCCCCCACCTCTGCTTTTCATTTTTCATCTCTGTGTCTTTTTCCTCTATTTGCTGGTAGGCCTTAAACTTTCTATTCCATCCTTTCTACATAGTTTTTTCATTTCTACTTTCATGTTCTTAATTTCAAAGAACTTCTTTTCCTTCTCTGAATGTTTCTTTTTTTACGCTATCCATTTTGTTTCATGGATGGATTATCTTCTTTTAAATCTGAATATATATATATAGAGAATATTCTCTCTATATAAATATAACCTGAATGTGTGTGTATATATATATGTATATTTTAAAGTATTTTTTCCTCTCTTATCACTCATCAGTCTCTGTTTCTTCCAAGATGCCTTCTTTGTGGGATTTTTTTTTTTTTTTTTAGAGTATAGTTGATTTACAATGTTGCATTAGTTTCTGCTGTACAGCAAAGTGTATCAGTTATACATATCCATATTTGGTCTTTGTCTTCCACATTAGAGATGTTCCTCAGGTATCGGGTAATCCTCCGTGGTCTGCCCCTGTTTAAAAGTGGGGAGCTGAAATCCTGGAGGGCAGCTCCGAGTGCACTCTCAGGCTGGCAGGCTGGAGGTGATCTGGCTGTGGAATTTGTTGGGAACTCGCCCTCCTCCTGATATCAGTATCTTTAGATCTGTCTTCTTGGGCCCGTCAGGTTCCCCTGAGAAGACTCTTCCAGTCTCCTGCCTGTCTGGAGAGCAAGGGCTCATCAGCATTGTGGAAGTTGAGAAGGGCAGGAACACTGTGTACTTTGACTTAATCCCTCCGTTTCCAGTTCGTGCACCCACACAGCCTCTCTTCCCCCTTCTCCAGAGAACAAAGCCCCACTCTTCCACTGGTGAGGGGGGGCGGGATAGGAGTGTGGAGTAGAAAAGGGACTTCAGGGCCTGCCTGTGTCTCAAGCAGATTTCAACACATCCTCTTATCTTAGTTTCTTGCTTTGTCCCCACTTCCAGAGATACCTGCTGCCACCAATTCCTGAGCCTTTGGATGATTCTACATTGTATCAAGTTGGTTCTTTTTTTAGAAATAAATTTATTTATTTTTGGCTGCGTTGGGTCTTCGTTGCTGCGCGCGGGCTTTCTCTGGTTGCGGCGAGCGGGGGCTACTCTTTGTTGCGGTGTACGGGCTTCTCACTGCGGTGGCTTCTCCTGCTGTGATTGTTACAGAGCACAGGCTCTAGGCATGCAGGCTTCAGTAGTTGTGGCGCACGGGCTTAGTTGCTCCGTGGGATCTTCCTGGACCAGGGCTCGAACCTATATCCCGTCCATTGGCAACTGGATTCTTTTTTTTTTTTTTTTATCATTAATGGGTGTTGTTTGAATGAGTTTCTTTCTTTTTCTTTTCTTTTTTTTAAATTAATTTATTTATTTTGGCTGTGCTGGGTCTTCATTTCTGTGCGAGGGCTTTCTCTAGTTGTGGCAAATGGGGGCTACTCTTCATCGCGGTGCGCGGGCCTCTCACTTATCACGGCCTCTCTTGCTGCGGAGCACAGGCTCCAGACGCGCAGGCTCAGTAGTTGTGGCTCACGGGCCTAGTTGCTCCGCGGCATGTGGGATCCTGCCGGACCAGGGTTCGAACCCGTGTCCCCTGCATTAGCAGGCAGACTCTCAACCACTGCGCCACCAGGGAAGCCCCAGCGACTGGATTCTTAACCGCTGTGCCAACAGGAAAGTCCTCAAGTTGGTTCCTGACCTTCTCTGCTGATGGCTTACCACTTCCGGTGAGCCAAGCCATCTGTTTTTCTCACATCTGGATACTTCCAAACCCAAACTTTGTGTTGCTGCCTCTCCAATTCTCCATCTCCTTAAGGTTCTGTGCTCATTCATTACAAGACCTTTTGCTGTAGTTTTGGAAGAATTGAAATTAGATGCAATCCTCTATCCTTATAGAGGCAAACCTTTCTTAATCACTTTGCTTTGTGTGTCTTTCTTATAATTAGTATACAGCTAGGATTTCTTTTTTAACCCAATCTGACAATCTCTGCTTTGTAGTTTAATGATCGAGGCATTCTATTTATTCCACACCTAATTTTATATTTTTTATTTATTTTAGATTTCTATTTTTTTTGTTTCTTTGTTAGATCTGATCATATTGCAATTCATTCCTTTTTCTTTGATAATGACTATACTTTTCCATTGTATCTTCTCTATGTGGTCCTCATAATTATGTATGTACTTCTTTACCATTGTTGGAAACAAGATACCACTTATCAAGATGTTCTTTGTACTTTACCATACATCCCTCCCATCTTGATTAGCCAACTCCTCTGGAATATTTCGCTCTTCCTTCCACCTTCCCTCCCAGCAAATGAGACCTTTGGAAGTTTTACTCTAAATCCTCCCTACCTCCCAGCTTTAATTCTCAACTCCACTACTTTGGGGTGGAATAGTTGAGAACTTTTGATTTTACACTCCTGTTAGAATTTCTCCTTGCCATATATTTCTTCTTCAAGTGTCCCTTTTTGAGAATGATGCAGGGTTGTTGTGTTTAAAAACATTGGGATCCGGAGCCTGGGTTTGAATCCTGGTTCTGCCCCTTCCTTGTTTTGTGACTGTGGTAAAAGTCACAAGTTAAGTAAACTTAATCACCCTGTGCCTCAGTTTCTTCCTTGGTGAAGTGGGGGTGATACTAGTGCTGTCCTCATAAGGGACTTTGCAAATGTTTAGTTACTGCGTGACAAGAACTTAAAACAGCACCTCTTTCATAGTTAAGTAAATGTTAACCTATATTTTAAAATAAATTTATTTTATTTATTTATTTATTTTTGGCTGTGCTGGGTCTTTGTTGCTGCCCACGGGCTTTTCTCTGGTTTCAGCAAGCGGGGGCTACTCTTTGTTGAGGTGCACAGGCTTCTCATTGCGGTGGCTTCTCTTGTTGCAGAGCACGGGCTCTAGGAGCACAGGCTTCAGTAGTTGCAGCACACGGGCTTGGTTGCTCTGTGGCATGTGGGATCTTCCCAGACCTGGACTCAAACCCATATCCCCTGCATTGGCAGGTGGATTCTTAACCACTGTGCCACCAGGGAAGCCCAATGTTAACTTATTAATACTTTTAACTCATTCTTAGATATTAAAACATTGTTCATTTACATATATATTATCAAGATATATATGTATGTAACTACATGTGTGTGTGTGTATATATATATATATATATATATATATATATATACACAGATACATATATATAATATTTTAGTGCTTATATTGACCTATCTATATTATGTATGTATGTATGTATATATTTATAGTTTATTACTCATTTGTTTTTCCTCTTTTTATCTCCCTCTGTGTCTTGGAACCTCTGTTATTGTTTTTACTGGCAAGATTTTTTTTTTTTTTTTTTTTTTTTTTTTTTTTTTTTTTGCGGTTCGCGGGCCTCTCACTGTTGTGGCCTCTCCCGTTGCGGAGCACAGGCTCCGGACACTCAGGCTCAGCGGCCATGGCTCACGGGCCTAGCCGCTCCGCGGCATGTGGGATCTTCCCGAACCGGGGCACGAACCCATGTACCCTGCATCGGCAGGCAGACTCTCAACCACTGCGCCAGCAGGGAAGCCCCTGGCAAGATATTTGATTATAGAATTCTTGGATTGTAGCCATTTTCTCTCCAAATTCTTTATTTTTCTTTCATGATTTCCACCTATTTATGTTTTTGTTTTGTGCTTTAAGATTTTTATTCCATTAGATATTTTATACCACTATTTTGAATCTCATCATGGCTTTCTTTTCCTCCAACTCATCTCATGAAATGTCAGCTGGAAATGATCATTTTTAGCTTCAGATTGTTTTTGAACCTGATTTGGGACTTTTTTCATTTCTTTCCCCTAGGCATTCTCCTCCACCTCTATTTCTCCTGGCCTGTGCTAAATCGGAACAATCCAATTGATTGCTCTCTCTTTCTCCGACCACTAAGCCTCTTACGTGTGTCAGTTTTTCTTCATTATCCGCTGTGGCGTAGTTCGGCTTGTGGAGGTCTCCAAATGGCAGCAGCCAAGCCTCCTAGGAAAGCAGAATAAATGCAGGCAGACCACTGGCCCATTGCTGAGACACCTGGGGCAGTCTCGTTTCCTCCTGTCTCATGCTTTCCCAGCTTTGTGATCTGTGAGTGCTTAGCTCATCTCTCGAAGGCCAGGGAGACGGTCTCCCTGGGGTCCATAGATCCCTGCAGGCCAAGCTGGGTTCTCCAGCTCTGATTGCCAAGTCCTCTTCCAACCCACAGGAAGAAAGCCCTGCACCACTTCTCTCCTCTGCAACCCCCCACAGAGCCCAGGGCTTTCCTTGGGTTGCTTATTACTCGGCATCGTGTGAGCAGGGGAGAAAAACGGGTTGGAGTTGGTAGTGGAAGGGAAGGGAATATTGATGACTGACTCCCTGAAAGGAGCCTCCAAAAATGTGGATAAAGCAAAGCAGAGTCTAAGAAGCTTCCTGGGGGTAAAGGTGGGATATTTAGGGGGTCTGGGGTAAAGTGGGTCTTTCCACGCGGCAGGGGTTGACTGGGCTTGGGCAAAGTTTGTAATATAGTAACTGAGACTTGGGAGACATAAAGAGAGTTGTGAAAACAGTCAGGAAGCATAAACATTCATCTGATAAACCTGGTTAAGGGAACTGTTGCTCTGAGAAGGGGATATTTGCTCTGAAGAGGAGCAGTGAAAGGTCTAGTGCTTGGATAAATGAATTTTTTGAGGAGGTTCCTGAAATGCTCAAGTTATTTGCAACTTCATCTTCCAAGTTTCCTGGAATAGTAGAGTGATGTTAATGTAGATAGTAAGATGTGTGGTTGCAGATGGTTCCTGGGTTCAGGGGTCAAGATCAGACAACCATTCTCCCATGCTTGTCTGCTACCAGCCACAGCCTTCACAGGTGTGTCTTCAGCTCTGCTCTTTGAGGGTCAGTGTTTCTGACTTTTGGTTGCACACAGAGCAATGATGTCACTAAAAGGAATTCTAGGCCAGATTGGAGGGACAGGTTGTCTCACAAAAGACAAATGAAGAATGGATTTGAGGTTGGAGAAGACACTTCCGGAATCCTTACCTGGTCCCTGGTAGTTCTAAGCAGGGAGGCAGGCTGGGAGACCTCCTAAAGGACACTGCTGTTGGTTAATTGACTAAATATTAAAAGTCATAGAGGCTCTGTGTCCTAGAGCCACAAGCCACAACCACTGAGCCCATGTGCCACAACTACTGAAGCCCGTGCGCCTAGAGCCCATGCTCTGCAACAACAGAAGCTACCGCAGTGAGAAGCCCACACACAGCAACAAAGAGTAGCTCCCACTCGCTGCAACTAGAGAAAGCCCGTGCACAGCAACGAAGACCCAACACAGCCAAAAATAAATAAATAAATTTATTTAAAAAAAAAGATGTCAGAGGCTCATATCAATTAAGCAGAAAATCATAAAATAATCTAAGAACTATGGGATTCCATTGCCTTTACCGAATCCAATCAGAAAATAACATGATTGGATTTATTTATTTAATATGGTTTATCAGAGAACGCTAAGGTTCTTCAAAACCATTCGTTTCTTTTAAGACTACACCATCAATTTCTGGGTCTGTTCAGTGTTGCTCACACGGTTCTAGTCCACACTGGGCAAGGGCATTTGGCAATGAGGAGTATACTCGGTTTAGGATAGCAGCTTGCGGGCTTCACTGGTGGCGTAGTGGTTGCGAGTCCGCTTGCCGACGCAGGGGACACGGGTACGTGCCCCGGTTCGGAAAATCCCACATGCCGAGCAGCGGCTGGGCCCATGAGCCATGGTCACTGATCCTGCGCGTCCAGAGTCTGTGCTCCGCAACGGGAGAGGCCACAATAGTGAGAGGCCCACGTACCACAGAAAAAAAAAAAAAAAAAAAAAAAGCCCTGAGAGGGAACATAGGATAGCAGCTTCAGTGGTTCTCCTTGGAGATATCATTCTTGTCCAAGTCTGGGGGGCTTTTTTTACGACTTGGGGGGCTTTTTTTTTTACACTAAATTAATTATTTTTTACTTAAAAACTGGGGTGGCTTTTTTTTAGTGGACTATATTTGGAAGTTAGTTTTACAATTAATAAAACAAAAGATTTTTATTTTGATTTAAAAAAACCAGAAGCAGAATGCAGGTAGAAAGCTAAACATCAGCAAATGATGATGATGATGATCATAACTTTCAGAGCTTACGTGATATGGATCAGGCCCTGGACTCATGAGGAATGTCTGCAGTCCATTCTCTTGAGCTCATAGATTTTAGTCAAAGCAAAACACCCACAGTTCCCTTAGATAGAAGATGAAGATGGAAAGGGTCAGGCAGGAAACTCTGAAAGCCAGAGGATGCAAATGCTTCTCTCAACGGGTTACTTGACCTTTGACTCTTTGACTCGGAGCCCTCAGGCAGTCTTGACTCTTTTCTTTAGTATTTGATCCTTAGCTGATGCAAGCCTTTTATTTATGTTTGTCCATTGGACCATAGGGCAGTTAGGCTGTTTTCACCTCTATAAAAGGAAGCGCAGAGTGTTTCCTTTGATCTGACCCACCCCTGCTGTGGCATTGCCATTCTCAGCTAACTTGGTCTTCCCCATGTAGGGCTCTGGATCCCACTCCTAAAAGCTCTAATTTAGGGATCAGAGCTTGAAATAGCCAAAAGGTATCCTGTTTAGCTGGTCATTTAAATAGCTAAGTCCCTGCCATGGCCATTTAAAACCCTCTCACCTTTCATTTAGCTAAGCAGTTCTTTTTTCAAATTAGGCTTTTTTGTGAATGCAGCATCTCTTTTTCTTTATCCACTGCAATTCTGCATCTATAAAAAGCATTGACTGAGGGAGGAGAGAGTGAAATCAACATTCCTTTTAGTAAATCACTTTAGTTGGAATTGTAGAACTAGCAGGGAACTGAGCATAATGGCTTCCGATGTCTCCCCCCTGAGTTCAGAGGCATGTAGGGTATGAATCCTGGCTCCAGTGATGACTAGCTTTTTGACCTCCGGCAAGTTACTTAACCTCTCTTTGTCTCAGTTTCCGGATCTATAAAATGGGAGTGAGAATAGTGTTAATCCTCTAGACAGGACTGGTTACATAACTTGCAGAGCCCCTTGTTCAAATTCCAGTGTTATGAAAATGCTGTGCCCATTGATCCAATTTCAAGATGGTGGGAACAGAGCATTAAACCAAGTGTGGGGTCCCTTGGAGCATGAGGCCTGGTGTTGCTTCCCAGGGAGCTGGCCCTGCTCTTAGGACTGTTGTGAGGATTAAATGAATTATTGTGTTTAAAGTCCTTAGAGTAGTGTCTGGCACATATGCAATCTATGTAAATATTAGTTAAATCTAAAAAATGGCAGTGGGTTGATCTGGGAACTGAAGAGCTTGTTACCAGCTCAGGGAAACAGTGAGTTGGTGGTAAAGTGAGGCTTAGCAGGGTCTGTGCTATGGCTCCCTGCCTAGTTTATTTACATATACTCCATGCTTTCTTCAGTGAAGTTCAGTCCTTCAATCAGTATTTTTGAATGCTTTTAATGTTCCATGCACAGTGGTAGAAAGTGACAATATGTAGCTCATGAGTTTTTTAAATTTATTTGGTATTTGTTCTTTATTGACAGTGCTGCAGAACTCTAGAATAGACCTCAAGCTATTCTAACTCTGTCACTGGACAAGCCATGAGATTCTTACCTCATTATGCCGTAAGAATTTAGAAGAGTCAAGGAAATGACATTGGGATCTTGTCATTAAAATATTAACAAAAGTTGTGAGTATAAATTATTTTAAAAATATAAATATAAATTATGGATGAGTTTTCTCATGGATTGAACCAGGGGGCAATTTAGGCGATCTAAAAGAAATCTTCCAATTGCATGGCGGCCTGGCCCGGGCTCGCCGCCTCTCAGAGTCTTGGCGCTCCTGGCTGCGCGTTTCGCCCTTACCCACCCAGTTGTTGCCGCCTCGCCCCCTCCCCCTTCCAGGTACCTGGAAACCTCGGGCTGGGGAGCCAATTCTTGCCAGGGAAGTGGGCCTGGGAGGCCGCGGGAAGCCAAGGATACAGTATTACATTTAGTCTTCATGTCTCAATAGGCTCCTCTTGGCTGTGACAATTTCTCATACTTTCCTCATTTTTGATGACCTCGACAATGTTGAGGAGTACTGCTCTGTTCTAAAGCCTCAGAGTTTTCTGCTTCAGTTGGCAGAAAGGGAAAGAGACAGTGGAGGAGCCACTTCAGATTCATAAAAACCCAAGCTTGGAGGTAAAGATCAAGATTCTCCTTATGAATAGCCAATTATTTCTCCGCTATTTGTTGAAAAGGCTTTCCTTCCTCCCCTTGAATTGATTTTTGCCTTGGTCAGAAATCTTTAGAACATATAAGGGAGCTGTCCTTCCTTCTTTATTTCTGGTATGGAACGATGGAGATCTCCTCTAGCACCTAGTGCTAAGGCAACATTTTCAATTTGAATATTCCATTGGTCAGGCTGCTGCTGGCGGCCTGGCTTTAGAAGACTAGCTGGGTGGCTGACAGAGTCTTGTTGCTCCAGCTGGGTGTCAGACCTGAGCCTCTGAGGTGGGAGAGCCAAGTTTAGGACACTGGTCCACCAGAGACCTCTCAGCCCCACGTAATATCAAATGGCAAAAGCTGTCTCAGAGATCTCCATCTCAAGGCTAAGACACAGCTCCAATTAATGACCAGCAAGCTACAGTGCTGGACACCCTATGCCAAACAACTAGCAAGACAGGAACACAACCCCACCCATTAGCAGACAGGCTGCCTAAAAAATCATAATAAGTTCACAGACACCTGAAATACACCATGAAATGCAGATCTGCTCAACAGAGGGAGAAGATCCAGCCTCATCCTCCAGAACACAGGCACTGGTCCCCTCCAACAGGAAGCCTACACAACCCACTGAACCAACTTTACCCACTGGGGGAAGACACCAAAAACAATGGGAACTATGAACCTGCAGCCTGCAAAAAGGAGACCCCAAACACAGTAAGTTAAGCAAAATGAGAAGACAGAGAAATATGCAGCAGATGAAAGAGCAAGGTAAAAACCCACCACACCAAACAAATGAAGAGGAAATAGGTGGTCTACCTGAAAAAAATTCAGAGGAATGATAGTAAAGATGATACAAGACAATAAATGAAATTAAAAATTCTCTAGAAGGAATCAATAGCAGAATAACTGAGGCAGAATAACTGAGGCAGAAGAACAGATAAGTGATCTGGAAGATAAAATAGTGGAAATAACTACTGCAGAGCAGAAGAAAGAAAAAAGAATGAAAAGAATTGAGGACAGTCTCAGAGACGTCTGAGACAAAATTAAACACACCAACATTCGAATTATAGGGGTCCCAGAAGAAGAAGAGAAAAAGAAAGGGACTGAGAAAATAATTGAAGAGATTATAGTTGAAAACTTCCCTAATATGGGAAAGGAAATAGTCAATTAAGTCCAGGAAGCACAAAGAGAAAATTCAAGGAGAAACATGCCAAGGCATATATTAATCAAACTATCAAAAATTAAATACAAAGAAAAAAAATTAAAGGCAGCAAGGGAGAAGCAACAAATAACATACAAGGGAATCCCCATAAGGTTAACAGCTTATCTTTCAGTAGAAACTCTGCAAGCCAGAAAGGAGAGGCAGGACATATTTAAAGTGATGAAAGAGAAAAACCCTGCAACAAAGATTAGTCTACCCAGCAAGGATCTCATTCAGATATGTTGGAGAAATTAAAACCTTTACAGACAAGCAGAAGTTAAGAGAATTCAGCACCACCAAACCAGCCTTACAGCAAATCCTAAAGGAACTTCTCTAGGCAGGAAACACAAGAGAGGGAAAAAACCGACAAAAACAAACCCAAAACAATTAAGAAAATGGTAATAGGAAAACATATATTGATAATTACCTTAAATGTAAATGGATTCAATGCTCCAACCAAAAGACATAGACTGGCTGAATGGATACAAAAACAAGACCCATATATATGCTGTCTACAAGAGACCCACTTCAGACCTAGGGACACATACAGACTGAAAGTGAAGAGATGGAAAAAGATATTCCATGCAAATGGAACTCAAAAAAAGCTGGAGTAGCAATTCTCACATCAGACAAAATAGACTTTAAAATAAAGACTATTATAAGAGGCAAAAAAATGACATTACATAATGATCAAGGGATCAGTCCAAGAAGAAGATATAAACATTTTAAATATTTATGCACCCAACATAGGGGCACCTCAATACTTAAGGCAAAGGATAACAGCCATAACAGGGGAAATCGACAGTAACACAGTCATAAGAGGGGACTTTAACACCCCACTTTCACCAATGGACCAAAATGAAAATAAATAAGGAAACACAAGCTTTAAATGATACATTAAACAAGATGGATTTAATTGATATTTATAGGACATTCTATCCAAAAACAACAAAATACACATTCTTCTCAAGTGTTCATGGAACATTCTCCAGGATAGATCATATCTTGAATCACAAATCAAGCCTCGGTAAATTTAAGAAAGTTGAAATTGTATCAAGTATCTTTTCCGGCCACAATGCTATAAGACTAGATATCAATTACAGGAAAAAAATCTTTAAAAAATGCAAACACACGGAGGCCAAACAGTACACTACTAAATAACCAAGAGATCACTGGAGAAATCAAAGAGGAAATCAAAAAATACCTGGAAACAAATGACAATGTAAACACAACGACCCAAAACCTATGGGATGCAGCAAAAGCAGTTCTAGAGGGAAGTTTAGAGCAATAAAATCCTGCCTCAAGAAACAATAAATATCTCAAATAAACAACCTAACCTTACACCTAAATCAATTAGAGAAAGAAGAACAAAAAAACCCCCAAAGTTAGTAGAAGGAAAGAAATCATAAAGATCAGATTAGAAATAAATGAAAAAGAAATGAAGGAAATGTTACCAAAGATCAATAAAACTAAAAGCTGGTTCTTTGAGAAGATAAAAATTGATAAACCAGTAGCCAGACTCATCAAGAAAAGAAGGGAGAAGACTCAAATCAATAGAATTAGAAATGAAAACGAGAAGTAACAACTGACACTGCAGAAAAAAAAGGATCATGAGAGATCATTACAAGCAACTATATGCCAATAAAATGGACAACCTGGAAGAAATGGACAAATTCTTAGAAAAGCACAACCTTCTGAGACTGAACCAGGAAGAAATAGAAAATATAAACAGACCAATCACCAGCACTGAAATTGATACTGTGATTAAAAATCTTCCAACAAACAAAAACCCAGGACCAGATGGCTTCACAGGTGAATTCTATCAAACATTTAGAGAAGAGCTAACACCTATCTTTCTCAAACTCTTCCAAAATATAGCAGAGAGAGTTCTATGAGACCAATGCGTTCTATGAGACCACCATCACCCTGATACAAAAACCAGACAAAGATGTCACAAAAAAAGAAAACTACAGACCAATATCACTGATGAACATAGATGCAAAACTCCTCAACAAAATACTAGCAAACAGAATCCAACAGCACATTAAAAGGTTCATACACCATGATCAAGTGGAGTTTATCCCAGGAATGCAAGGATTCTTCAATATACGCAAATCAGTCAATGTGATACACCATATTAACAAATTGAAGGAGAAAAACCATGTGATCATCTCAATCGATGCAGAAAAAGCTTTTGACAAAATTCAACACCCATTTATGATAAAACCCTTCAGAAAGTATGCATAGAGGGAACTTACCTCAACATAATAAAGGCCATATATGACAAACCCACAGCCAACATCGTTCTCAATGGTGAAACCATTTCCACTAAGATCAGGAACAAGACGAGGTTGCCCACTCTCACCCCTATTATTCAACATAGTTTTGGAAGTTTTAGCCACAGCAATCAGAAAAGAAAAAGAAATAAAAGGAATCCAAATCGGAAAAGAAGAAGTAATATTGTCACTGTTTGCAGATGACATGATACTCTACATAGAGAATCCCAAAGATTCTACCAGAAAACTACTAGAGCTAATCAATGAATTTGGTAAAGTAGCAGGATATAAAATTAATGCACAGAAATCTCTTGCATTCTTATGCATTAACAACAAAAAATCTGAAAGAGAAATTTAGGAAACACTCCCATTTACCATTGCAACAAAAAGAATAAAATTCCTAGGAATAAATCTATCTAAGGAGTCAAAAGACCTGTATGCAGAAAACTATAAGACACTGATGAAAGAAATTAAAGGTGATACAAACAGATGGAGAGATATACCATGGTTTTGGATTGGAAGAATCAACATTGTGAAAATGACTATACTACCCAAAGCAATCTACAGATTCAATACAATCCCTGTCAAACTACCAATGGCATTTTTCACAGAACTAGAACAAAAAATTTCACAATTTGTATGGAAATGCAAAAGACCCAAAATAGCCAAAGTAATCTTGAGAAAGATAAATGGAGCTGGAGGAATCAGCGTCCCGGACTTCAGACTATGCTACAAAGATACAGTAATCAAGACAGTATGGTACTTGGACAAAAAATGAAATATAGATCAATGGAACAGGATAGAAAGCCCAGAGATAAACCCACACACACATGGTCACCTTATCTTTGATAAAGGAAGCAAGAATATACAATGGAGAAAGGACAGCCTCTTCCACAATGGAGAAAGGACAGCCTCTTCTAC
The DNA here is from genome assembly GCF_964270905.1 of Leucopleurus acutus. Lineage (NCBI taxonomy): Eukaryota > Metazoa > Chordata > Mammalia > Artiodactyla > Delphinidae > Leucopleurus > Leucopleurus acutus. The sequence continues at coordinate 15,692,893 of NC_139147.1, read as the reverse complement.
AATGGAGAAAGGACAGCGTCTTCTATAAGTGATGCTGAGAAAACTGGACAGCTACATGTTAAAGAATGAAATTAGAGCTCTCCCTAACACCATACACAGAAATAAACTCAAAATGGATTAAAGACCTAAATGTAAGGCCAGACACTATAAAACTCTTAGAGGAAAACACAGGCAGAACACTCTATGACATAAATCACAGCAAGATCCTTTTTGACCCACCTCCTAGAGAAATGGAAATAAACACAAAAGAAAACAAATATGACCTAATGAAACTTAAAACCTTTTGCACAGTAAAGGAAACCATAAACAAGACGAAAAGACAACCCTTAGAACGGGAGAAAATATTTGCAAATGAAGCAATGGAGAAAGGATTAATCTCCAAAATATACAGGCAGCTCAAGCAGCTCAATATTAAAAAAACAAACAACCCAATCCAAAAATGGGCAGAAGATCTAAACAGACATTTCTCCAAAGAAGATATACAGATTCCCACAAATGCATGAAAGAATGCTCAACATCACTAATCATTAAAGAAATGCAAATCAAATCTACAATGAGGTATCACCTCACACCAGTCAGAATGGCCATCACCAAAAAATCTACAAACAATGAATGCTGGAGAGGATGTGGAGAAAAGGGAACCTTGCACTGTTGGTGGGAATGTAAATTGATACAGCCGTTATGGAGAACAGTATGGAAATTCCTTAGAAAACTAAAAATAGAACTACCATATGACCCAGCAATCCCACTACTGGGCGTATATCCTGAGAAAACCATAAAATCATGTACTGCAATGTTCACTGCAGCTGTATTTATAATAGCCAGGACATGGAAGCAACTTAAGTGTCCATTGAGAGATGAATGGATAAAGAAGATGTGGCACATATATACAATGGAATATTACTTAGCCATAAAAAGAAACGAAATAGAGTTATTTGTAGTGAGGTGGATGGACCTAGAGTCTGTCATACAGAGTGAAGTAAGTCCGAAAGAGAAAAGCTAATACTGTACGCTAACAAATATATATGGGATCTAAAAAAAAAAAAAAAAGGTTCTGAAGATCCTAGAGGTAAGACAGGAATAAAGATGCAGATGTAGAAAATGGACTTGAGGACGTGGGGAGGGGGAAGGGTAAGCTGGGACGAAGTGAGAGAGTGGCGTGGACAAATATACACTACCAAATGTATAATGGATAGCTCGTGGGAAACAGCCACATAGCACAGGGAGATCAGCTCAGCGCTTTGTGACCATCTAGAGGGGTGGAATAGGAAGGGTGGGAGGGAGTTGCAAGAGGGAGGAGATATGGGGATATATGTTTATGTTTAGCTGAATCACTTTGTTATACAGCAGAAACTAACACACCATTGTAAAGCAATTATACTCCAATAAAGATGTTAAAAGAATTTTTTTAAAATAAAAGAAATCTTCTAGTTCTAACATTAGTAATATACTTACATGTGCCCTAATTCTTCTTTCTTACTGCCCATGTAGACACAGTGGAAAGGCCTAGTTGAAATTACTCTACTTTTTGTTCTTAATTTGCCCTTCAAGAAAATTATTATAAACAGATCAATGGCAGATAAAATTTTCTTAAAATCTTAGTTTAAAAACTTAAACGAGGGCTCCCCTGGTGGCGCATTGGTTGAGAGTCCGCCTGCCAATGCAGGGGACACGGGTTCGTGCCTCGGTCTGGGAAGATCCCACATGCCACAGAGCGGCTGGGCCCGTGAGCCATGGCCACTGAGCCTGCACATCTGGAGCCTGTGCTCCGCAAGGGGAGAGGCCACAACAGTGAGTGGCCCGCGTACCGCAAAAAAAAAAAAAAAAAAGAAAGAAAAAAAAACAAGTTAAACGGAGTAAAAATTACTATTCTGTCGATATTCTTATTTATCTTCATTTACTTTTTCTTGGTAAAAAGGGAATATCATTCTTCTTCACTGTGAATTTCAGAATCTAAATTTGGAAATAGAATTCTAAAGGCATGCTAATTAGACTCTGAAGAGAGTTCTTTAAGATTTTGAATATATAAATAATTTGACCATTCAAAGTGTGAATTGGCTATAGTTAGTCTAGCAGTCTTTTTAAAGTAATACACTTTTTTCACGTTCAGGAGTGTTTTTCTGCCATTTGTGTGGAACTCAGACCATACAGAGCCCTGTAGTACAGACTTGTCTAATGTGAATTGTTTGGATTAATTTGGCAGTCTGTGAAGTACCACTTTGATTCTCATCTTGGTTATGCTCCCCTTAAGGAAGGCATTTTGTTGGTTAATAATGCAAGCTCTCATTTTATCGCAAAAGCATTTGTGAACTCTGTCCTAACTATTGATAGATTTCTTATATTTAATGTATTCTTAAGTCTCATAAGGAGGTGATCTCCTGCCGTTCACTGGGATTTTTCTGTTCCAAGAAAATGTCAGTTTCTATTTGTAGACTCTTATAGGAAATCTTCATTCTCCTTTAGCTGGAGCAATGATGGGAAACTGCCCCTTCTCTGATGGACTTAACAATGCTATTTCTGCAACTCATTTGAGAGGCTGGCCAGCCATTCATTTGTGGTTAGTACTGTAATTCTTAAAATGTATTTTTAAGAAGGGGATGGAAATAACTGAAACTCCATTTTAATTTGAATGCTATCACTGCTCAAGCACATACAGAACTGTCAGCAAAATGTTTGTGTTGAGCAACTCCTATGAATTGAAAGTAGCTAAGCTAAAAAAAGGGAAATTGACAGGTGTCTTATTAGGCCTTAGCTATTAGTCATTTTTGTATCTGCACAAGTAATTGACACTCCACTTCTAAACTAGGAGTGTGCATTTGCATGCTTTCAGGAAGAAGTCCTGCTGGGTGATTCTAATCCACTATTTTAGGATGTGATGGTTTAATTTGAAAAATGTTTTGATGAACAAAACATGATCTCTTCCGTGTCACTCTTCTGGAAGTCCTCGGGGTTCACAGTATAATCAGGGACTAAATGGATTTTGCTCGGGTATGAAATATCTGATGACTAAGGGAGTTTAGCAGTAAAATTGGGGGTGGTGTTGGTAACCGGCTTCAACAGGAAAAGGAAGAAGGATTATCTTCATTCTGTTCTTTTCTGGACGATTGCTGTAAATGTATTTTTGGTTTATTACAAACCATTTGACTCTTTACTAAATCAAAACTAGGGAAAGAATTCTGAGGATAATTCCTTTTTCAATTAGGGGCTGTTCCACCTCCTAAAATGAAAGCGTTTAGAACTGTAAAGAATTTCAGAGCATCAGTTTTAAATCTTTTGCTTCCAGATGAGAAACTGTTGTCCAGAGACATGAAGTGACAATCTTGATGGGGCTAAATGAGTTAGAGACAGAACCAAGATGAAAAGATTACTAAACCAGTGTGATGCCATTTATGGATCTAGACTCCTCTTTCTTCTGTCTTTGTGACTTTTCCCACAAATAGATGAATTGCTAAACCACATCCCACTCCCCACCCACTGTACTTCTGTGTTGTTTTGCTTTTGACCCTACCTCTGAAAACATGGAGTACATCTAAACTGATAATCGAATGGAAAAGTTTGAGTTAGTGATTTGATGAATTAAATACCACTGCCTCAACGATAAAATGTTTCCCTACCAGCAGCTTTTCATTGAGGTGATTGTTGCAACTCACCACGCTATTGGTCTTTGTGACACTATTCAGGAATCGTGTCATACCTAAAAGTGACTGTGCCCTTTGGGTAACCTCTGTTGTCTCCCCACAACCAGCCTATAAGGGGGGTGTGGGGAGACAACAGAGGTTACTCAAAGGGGGGAAAGGGTTCAAACTATAACGAAATCACCCATGCCCTCTAGAACACATTAATACTGTTGAGCTGACTGATGGCCCTGAAACTTTGTGCTGTCATGCTGTGTGAGTTGGCACAGTGGGCAGTGGGGTAATTTTGGTAGGGATTTCTACACTGGCTTGGCCAGCAACACACTCTATATTGAGATAGTGAACCACATAAATATATGGACATTAATGTATCCCCAACTCAACTTCCATTTAGCCAAATTCTCACACCTTCTCTATTTTCACCCAGTGCGGGTATGGAAGTGTGACAGAGGGGAAGTTGGAATGGTAAGAGACAAAAGTCTTAACCCATGCAATGAAAATATCTTACTTTTGCAAAGTTTACAAAGACATATGACCATATGAACCCACTGTAAGGGTCCCACCCAGGGCTTTGGAAGTGGTCTGTGTGAGTGAGGGTCCCTGAAAGCTGCCTCTGCTCAAGAGATGCTTTCCACAGAGAATGATATTGACCCAGTCCTCTCTTTTTAAAGAAAGGTAAACAGTGGTGGCTGTAGGGAGAATGATCTAGAAGAGAGTCAAGTTAGTTTAGTGATGAAGTCATCACGTGGATGTTGTGAAGATCTTTGAGGAAGAATTCACCCCATTTGGTTGCCAATTCTGCATGCAGAGATGATGGAGAGGAAGTCCTGTCTGAGAAGGATTGGTGAGATTAGGAATTTTTCCTACCTCACTTCTACCTTTCTTTCAAAATCTAAATGTTATAAATCCCTGCCTTCTCAGAGTCTCATTCTGCTTTCAAAGGTATTATTTGGATAGTATTACTGTACTTCTGTATAAATTAAGCTAAAAAACGGAGAATGATGCTGCTGCAACAGGCATAAACTTTTAGCACTAATTTCTTTCCTTTTTGTTCTCCAGTTCAAAGGCATAACAGTTTTGCTGGGCCTGTTTCCTCAAGAAAGAGTTGAATTAAGATCCTATTCTATTCTAATATTCTGTGTTTTTCTGATTGCTAATTATATGGACTTCATATTAATTCCTTGCACAAGGAATAACTCATGGTCTTATTCATTGGATGAGGTGATCAGCTTTGTACCTACCGCTATTAAATTACTAAAATATACAAATCTCTTTGTATTTCCTGAGACTTTGCACCTCATTGCTTTTTGAGACTCCCAGTCTGGCAGTAGGAAAAGGTATCTCTTACAAAAGCAATTTTAGCCGTATGCTTTAAATAGATTTTGGTTTGTAGATGAAGAGATTTATTTTGGCAAACAAATTGGCTCCAATGCTTTATTAGCTCTGGAACTCTGGAGAGATTACTAAAACTTTCTGAATCTCAGTTTGTTCTTCTATAAAACAGGAATGACAGTAGCTATTTTAAAGGGATGTTTTCAGAATTAAATGGTATCATATGTATGAAAAGAGCTTAGCTGAGTGTCTGGCCCCATCAAGGTCATTTTTAATCATCATCTTGGAGCTAGAATATTTTCATGGGACACAGACACATCCTACTTATGAGGATATTAGCATAGGATTTTTTTTTTTTTTTCATGCGGTACTCGGGCCTCTCACTGTTGTGGCCTCTCCCGTTGCGGAGCACAGGCTCCGGACGCGCAGGCTCAGCGGCCATGGCTCACGGGCCCAGCCGCTCTGCGGCATGTGGGATCCTCCCAGGCCGGGGCTCGAACCCACATCCCCTGCATCAGCAGGCGGACTCTCAACCACTGCACCACCAGGGAAGCCCTAGGATTTTTTTAATAGATCTTTATTGGAGTATAATTGCTTCACAATACTGTGTTAGTTTCTGTTGCACAACAAGGCAAATCAGCCATATGACTACACATGTCCCCATATCCCCTCCCTCTTGAGCCTCCCTCCCACCCTCCCTATCCCACCCCTCTAGGTCATCGCAAAGCGCTGGGCCCATCTCCCTGTGCTATGCTGCTTCTTCCCACAAGCCAACTATTTTACATTCGGTAGTGTATATATGTTGATGCTACTCTCACTTTGCCCCAGTTCACCCTCCCAGCCCATGTCCTCAAGTCCATTTTCTATGTCTACCTCTTTATTCCTGCCCTGCAACTAGATTCATCAGTACCACTTTTTTTTTTTTTTAGATTCCATATATATGCGTTAGCATACAGTATTTATTTTTCTCTTTTTGACTTACTTCACTCTGTATGACAGACTCTAGGTCCATTCACCTCACTACAAATAACTCAATTTTGTTTCTTTTTATGGCTGAGTAATATTCCATTGTATATACATGCCACATCTTGTTTATCCATTCATCTGTCGATGGACATTTAGGTTGGTTCCATGTCCTGGGGCATAGGATTTTTAAGTGGCCTTTTCTTTTCTTCCCTCCCTCCTTCTTTCCTTCTTTTCTTCCCCCCTCCCTCCCTCCCTCCCTCCCTCTCTCTCTCTCTCTCTTTTTCATATGCCCAACATTAATTTATCAATTTGGAGAATTATTCTCTCTCTACTCATGACACTGTCCAAGTGCTCTACTCCTTTTCCACAGCAATGGACATGGCACTCAAGCTTGACCAGTGACTATTCTAACCAAGTGTTCTGAGGGAAAGGATATTCTCCTTCTGTTGGGCTTTTGAGCTGGGGCGATGTAAGTTTAGGCAGCTGGCAGCTACCTCATGGGGACACTCCATCTGAGAATGAAGTTAACATAGGAGAAAGCTGACCCAGGAGGTGGAGAAAGACTGATTCCTGATGTCTTTTTGCCTTTGAATAAATCCATTTCTGAAACAAGAAGCCTTCCGGATTTCCTAGTGATGTGAGCCTGTAAATACTCTTTGTTATTCAAGCCAGTGTTGAATTGGCTTTTGACTCTTGCAACTAAAAGAATCCTAAATCAGATCTAAAACTTTTTTCTTTCCTCTCATTCACACGGGAGATTTGCCTGGCATTTGGTCCTCTCTTGCACAGAAGGTTTTTGAAGTAAAGACCTACACTAAAAGGGCAGAAAGCCACCATATTTAATGGATCATGCAGCTCAGTATTTGGGATTTTTAGAAATAGTTCAATGAGTTTCCTTAATAATTTTAGTAAAAATGTGACCTTAAAATTGAAGCTCATTTGAGAAATGTCAGAAAGGCATTTGGGATACATCGCTTTAGGCCTTTTGATTTTAACAGGCTTGTGTTCATGCGTTAATATGGTACAAATGAAGCAGTTGTGGTATACATGGTACAATAAAGGTACAATAAATACATGTGGTACAATAAAGGAGGCCTACGTTTACAGACCCCAGGTGTTCAGCACTTTCCTTAAATGTGTGCTTGTTGTATGAAGGCCAAAAATGTCATGGGTACCACTCAAACATGGGTTTCAAAGCAGGTCACAGAAGAAAAGTCCCACAAGGAACCAGTCATCATGCCCACGTCAGGGTGGAGAGGAGGAGCCCTAATGTATCAGCACTCGAGGAGTCCTATGTTCAAGCTGTGTGTACTTGCTTATTTTCAGGAAAGCATTCTGTCATGTTACATTAATGTGGTCAAATTCTATTTTAGCTTTGGTGCTTTATTTGTATTCAATTTGTAAACTTGGTTTTATAAGAGCCTTATAAATTTGGTTTTATAAAAGTTTTGTAAGAAACTTACACATAGTTTTATGCTGTTCTTACTTAAATAACATTATTATCAAAATCACCTAAGGTCTTCATCGCTGTGCGCGGGCTTTCTCTAGCTGCAGCAAGTGGGGGCTACTCTTCGTTGTGGTGCACGGTTTTCTCATTGCGGTGGCTTCTCTTATTGTGGATCACGGGCTCTAGGGCTTCAGTAATTGTGGCTCACTGGTTCTAGAGCGCAGGCTCAGTAGTTGTGGCGCACGGGCTTAGTTGCTTCGCAGCCTGTGGGATCTTCCCGGACCAGGGCTCGAACCCGTGTCCCCTGCGTTGGCAAGGGGATTCTCAACGACTGTGCCACCAGAGAAGTCCCCTGTTTTCTTTTAAGAATATTATTCACTGCCTATGAAGTTGTCCTGCAAAAAAAAAAAAAAAAATCAGGCTTGAACCTGATCAAGTTTCTGGATCTCATTGTCAATTTACAGGTAATCTAGAGGACAGAGAGGCATGTTAAATGACATGATGGGGGTGCAATTGTGGGAAACTCTATGGTTTTTAAAACAAATAAATTTCCAAAAACTTAGTTGGAGGTGGTGCCTATAGATTTTTAAAAATGTAAGAATAGTAGGAATCAATTATATATTTGAAACTTGTTTGGGCCTTGATTGACCTAAATGGTAAGAAAATCCAAAAAACAGGGGATACGTGTATACATATAGCTGATTCATTTTGCTGTACAGTAGAAACTAAGACAACATTGTAAAGCAACTATACTCCAATAAAAATTAATTAAAAGCAAAAAAAAATACTAAAAACAAAAACGGTAATCCAAAAAAATAATTTCAGACATTTGTGAGAAAACTGGAGGTTTGAATGTTGTTTGGATGTTCGATGATGTTGGGGAGAGTTATGACTGTGGTGGTGGTTGTTTGGTATGACAGTGTTTTTGGTTGTGTTAAAGACGGGAGTGGTCTCGCCTGTTGGGGTGCACGATGGGAATTTTACAAATAATAAGTTTATGTTTTCCTTAGGATAACATGAAAACAATAAGCTAAATCTATCTGTACTATAGTGACAAATTATAAAACTTGGTTTTAGTAATCCTTCCAGATTGTATTCTTGGGAAAGATGCAAATGTTGATATATAAGATAAATATGATTTCTCATAGTCAACAATATTAAAGGAAATTTCATTCTCTCTCCAAGAGCCTGATGTCTAAGTTATTTTAGAAATGGAACATGTAAGTCAAATCTAATCAACTATATATGATATGCTTATAATATAAAACCATACAAATTCTACATAAGGTTAAAAGGCAAAACAATGGCTACACACACACACACACACACACACACACACACACACACACACACACACACATACACTCACTATATTATTCCAATTTGGGAAACCTTAACTTTTCCTTTGCTTGCTTGTTGGCTAATTCTATAGGTTAAGGGTCTGAAAACTATGGACCTTGGTTCAGATCTGGCCCACTATCTGTTTTGGTGTGGTCCATGAGCTAAGAATGCTTTTTAAATTTTTAAACCATTGACAAATATTAATAAGAGAATAATATTTGGTGACATTTTGGAATTGTGTGAAATTCTAATTTCAGTGTCTATAAATACAATTTTACTAGAATACAGATGTGCCCATTTATTTACTATTTTTGTAAATGAAGTTTTATTGGCATCCATCCATCCATTTATATATTGTCTATTGCTGCTTTCCACAATAGAAATGGCAGAGATGAGTATAGTCTTATCCCTCAGCAGTGGATTGGTTCTAGGACCACCTCCCCCATACCCAAATCCATGGATGCTTTAGTCCCTTATATAAAATAGTGTGGTACAGCATCTGTATCCACGGGTTCTGTATCTCCTTGTTCTGCATCTGAATCCACATATGTGGAACCCAGAGATATGGAGGGTCCACTGGAAATGCCACAGAGATTGTGCAGCTTCCTAAGTCTAAAATATTTACCCTCTGGCCCTTTACAGCAAAAGTTTGCAGACCACTGGTATAGATGAAAAAACAGGTCCCAGAGATGTAAAGTGTCTGTTCTAAACTCACACAGCTTTTGAAGGCAGAATCATAATTCAAACCTAGATCTTCTAACTCTTCTAATACTGTTGGGTGTGGTTTTCCCTATGTTTTTTGCCCCCATGAATTCATAATTTCTACTTACATAGTGCTTATTGTCTTTCTGGCATTGTTGTAAGTACTTTACTTATAAATAGAAATAGAACTCTTCGAGTGGTTTAAAGGTTCTAATCCTACTCACACCTCTCTTGAGCTTTAGGGCAAAAATGATAGAAAGTTGGTCACTCTGCTATCTTAAGGCTGAAGCGAACTTGGACTACGAAAGTGGCTCCCAGTCACCTTTAAAATGAAAGGCTGTGGTAGTGTATGATCAGAAGTTCTTGGAGGAGGGCTACCTTGTTTTTGCTTTGGAGCTTCAGTCCTCGCTTTGTGATCTTTCACTGTATTACCCTGACAAGGAGGTTTGGGAAGGAATGGCAACACCACTGGAAGTAAGAATTGCAAAGAGACTTCTTTGGGACCGTGGGAAATCTTAGCTGAGGCCTGACTGGGGTCAGGAGGAGAGGAAGAGGCCACTCAAAAGAACAGTGGCATGAGACCATCTCACAGCACACAACAGGTCCTCACAATGCTTTCCCGCCCTTCACTTGCAGTCCCGTGAACAAAGGGAAGAATCTCATCGACTGAATCTCTACAGCTTTATTGTGGTGCATCTCATAAAAGTTTGCCTTCCCCTCATTAGACCAAGGAAACATGCTAAATCCTTGTACTTACTTGCTTATTTAAGTATTTATTCCCCTGTGTTTGTTTCAAACAGATGTATCTGTGCTTTATAGAACAGCAGGGTTAAGAAAGAACTTTGGGAAAACCACAATTCAAAAAGAGACATGTACCACAATGTTCATTGCAGCTCTATTTACAATAGCCAGGACCTGGAAGCAGCCTAAGTGTCCATCGACAGATGAATGGATAAAGAAGATGTGGCACATATATACAATGGAATATTACTCAGTCATAAAAAGAAATGAAATTGAGTTATTTGTAGAGAGGTGGATGGACCTAGAGTCTCATACAGAGTGAAGTAAGTCAGAAAGAGAAAAACAAGTACCAGATGCCAACACACATATATGGAATCTAAAAAAATGGTTCTCATGAACCTAGGGGCAGGACAGGAATAAAGACACAGATGTAGAGAATGGACTTGAGGACACAGTGGGGGAAGGGTAAGCTGGGACGAAGTGAGAGAGAGGCATGGACATATATACACTACCAAATGTAAAATAGATAGCTAGTGGGAAGCAGCTGCAAAGCACAGGAAGATCAGTTCGGTGCTTTGTGACCACCTAGAGGGGTGGGATAGGGAGGGTGGGAGGGAGGAAGACGCAAGAGGGAGGAGATATGGGGATATATGTATACATACGGCTGATTCACTTTGTTATACAGCAGAAACTAACACACCATTGTAAAACAATTATACTCCAATAAAGATGTTAAAAGAAAGAAAGGAAGAACTTTGGGGCTGTTGTGAAGGAAAGTCTGACATGTAAGAGTTTTTCTGTGGGGATGGAGTTGGGAGGGATGAATAGAAGAGAGGCAACTGAGAGTGGCAAAAAATGAAAAGTTAATTTTCTCCAAGGAGACTCTGCCCTGCCCCTCTGGGAGAGGTATGTCCACTGGAGCTTCAGACTGTGGTGAGGTGAGATAGGAGCTGGTAAACTATGGCTGTGGGCCAAATCCAGGCTGCTGTCTGTTTCTGTAAATAAAGTTTTATTGGAACACAGACATGTCCATTTGTTTCCCATTTTTGTAAATAAAGTTGGAGCACCTCCATTCAAATACATCTTGTCTGTGGCTGCTTTTGTGCTACAATAGCAGAGATGAGTAATTCTGAGAGAGATTGTAAGAGCTCATTCAGTGTAAAACATTTAGTATCTGATCCTTTACAGAAAAAAACTGCTGTTTTTTTTTATAAAAACTGTTTTTTTTTTTTTATAAAAACTGATGGTTATAAGGGAAAACTCATTACTTCACCATGGTGAAACATTTCTTTTGGAGATTATAGGCTACCTACATCACACAGCAGTGGAGAGCTAACTTTAAAGTATTGATGAAAATGTCTTTTAAACCATTCTCTAAATGCTGTACACAAATATTAGCACTTCTTGTTTAAATTTATAAAACCCTGGACCTACCCCAGCCCTACTGAGTCACCCCCATGGCAGAGCCTGGGAATAGGTATTTTTAAAAGGCATGAACCCACAATGAGGCAAATTTGGGAAATGCTAGACTGGCACATACCAAGTCTTCCCAAGATGCTTATTGAATTGTACCAAGAAATTGAGATCACATTAATTGTGATAACAGTCTGTACCATGAGCTGCTGTGTGTATTATAGACCATACTTCAGAAGCAAGTCAAGGATTCATCATTTGAAAAGCTCCTTGAATTCCATTAAAAATAACTTTTCATGTAACAGTAAAAATCCATTTACCGTTGAAAAGGGGAAAATAAAAAGTTTACATATTGCTTCTATCCAGAGACATACTGTTAATCTGTTAATATTTTGATGTACACATACTGTCCTTTCTGGATTGAATTAGTATAATTGTATTGAATTCTTAAAATACCATGTAGTTATTTTGGGTTACATTTGTGGGAAGGGATTTCACTTGAGTTTCAGATTTGTTATCCTCTTGGAAGTGTTTAGATAAAGAGCCAAGAAATACATCACTGCTCCCATGGGAACAGAAGAACTGGTGAATATTATTATTAAAGCCTTGAATTTATGTGATCAGGCTTGGACAGAGCACATTTAGACGATTTAGATGTATTCTTTTTGTTTCTTTCTTGTTGCTGTTGTCATATTATCCTTTAATGACATCTTTTCCTTTGTATCTCTTTACCAACTGGCATCACCATACCACTGTTGATGTCATGAGGATGCAGCCACTGACATTGCAGCCCACACAATGGGTGGTCCCCAGGATTGCTGTAAAGGTGCTGGAGAATTCTCTGGATAAAGATCTAGGCTGCATCTGTCAGGTACTTTTGACAATATCATAAGAGGTGATATTTCCATTGTATTTAATGTATAACTGTCGTGTTCAATCTCTGGTTGGTTCGCCAAGGGCTTTTATGATCAGGGCAGAGGAGGCAGGTGCTACCTCATTCTGGGCCTTTCCATTCTGAAGGGTCAGTTTCACTGGAATCCAGATGCTTCCAGTTATGGATATCCTTGGCAATGTCCTTGTCACCACCAGCTTTTCTGAAGTCACACCCATGGGCTGATTTGGGAGCCAGTGCAGAATTGGTATCCACTTCCCCACCAGCACACACAAGATCCACAACTTCGGTTTCCTTGAGGTTGAATTTAGGTGTCACGGTAAAGATAGCTGGTGTCGGATGAACCTGGATGCTAACAGATCATGAAGAAAGTTATAAATTTGTCTCCTTCATTCCAAAAGTTGAGTGTCAGACATCGATAATGAAACAACTCAATTTGATATTTCTTACACAGTGCATCCTGGTATAGTGGAAATAGCATGAACTAAAAATTGGAAAACCTGGATCTTATCTGGGTCATTATTCCATAATGATCATTTATCCTTGAACCTTTTACTTAAATTGTTTGAGTCTCAGTTTCCTCATCTGTTAAATAGGGCTGACAGTATTGGCCATGTTTATTTCATAGGATTATTGGGAAGATGAAGATAAACTCTTTTGAATAAGACTCTTTCTGGGGCTTCCCTGGTGGTGCAGTGGTTAAGAATCCTTCTGCCAATGCAGCAGACACAGGTTTGAGCCCTGGTCCAGGAAGATTCCACATGCCACAGAGCAACTGAGCCCACAAGCCACAACTACTGAAGCCCGTGCACCTAGAGCCCATGCTCCACAACAAGAGAAGCCACCACAATGAGAAGCCTGGGCACCCCAACGAAGAGTAGCTCCCGCTCGCCGCAACTACAGAAAGCCTGTGCTCAGCAATGAAGACCCAACACAGCCAAAAATAAATAAATAAAAATAAATAAATTTATTAAAACAAGAGTCTTTTTAATCAATTTTAATGCAATACGTAAGACAATATTATTATCCATAAAATAACATCAAACAGTAATAATAATTCCTGGAAAGATTTGCAGTTAGAAATGCAAATAGGTTTATATGTGAATGTTTTTAATCATCTGAATCTATGCCCCTTATTACTGTGGATAGCATAACAAATTAACCTTTTATTCATTAGACCAAGGAAACCTGCTAAATCGTTTTACTTATTTAACATTGTTTGAGCAGTTTAAGGTTTACAGAAAAAAAAAATGAGTGAAAAGCACAGAGTTCCCTTCTATTCCCTCCCCCCCATTTCTCCTCCCCTATTTCCCCAATTATTAACATCTTGCATTAGCGTGGTACATTTGTTACAATTGATGAGTCAATATAGACACAGTCTTATTAACTAAAGTCTGTAGTTTATAACTCTTGGTGTTGTACATTTTATGGGTTTTGACAAACATATGACATATATTCACCATTATAGTGTCACACAGAATAGTTTCACTGCCCTAAAAATCCTATGCTCCCTATTCATCTCTCTCTCCCTCTCTTTAAACCCCTGGCAACTACTGATCTTTTTCCTGTCTCCATAATGGTGCCTTTTCCAGAATGTTGTATAGTTGGAATCATGCAATATGTAGACTTTTCACATTGGCTTCTTTCACTTAGTAATATACATGTAAGTTTCCTCCATGTGTTTTGTGGCTTGGTAGCTCATTTCTTTTTATTATTGAATAATATTTCATTGTCTGGATGTACCACAGTTTGTTTATCCATTCACCTATGAAAGGACCTCTTGTTTGCCTCCAAGTTTTGGCAATCATGAATAAAGCTGCTATAAACATCTGTGTGTAAGTCTTTGTGTGGACATAAGTTTTAGTTCCTTTGGGTAAATACCAAGGAGTGTGATGGCTGGATCATAATGGTAAGTACATGTTTAGTTTTGTAGGAAGCTGCCAAACTGTCTTCCAAAGTGGCCACACCATTTTTCACCCTCACCAGTATTTGGTGTTGTTAGTGTTTTGGATTTTGGCCATTCTAAGAGGGATGTAGTGGAATATCAATGTTGTTTTAATTTGCAATTTCCTAATGATGTATGGTGTTCAGCATTTTTTCATATGATTATTTGCCATCTCTATATCTTCTTTTGTGAGGTGTCTGTTCATATCTTTTGCCCATTTTTTTTTTTTTTTTTTTTTTTTTTGCGGTACGCGGGCCTCTCACCGCTGTGGTCTCTCCCATTGCGGAGCACAGGCTCCGGACGCGCAGGCTCAGCAGCCATGGCCCACGGGCCCAGGCGCTCCACGGCACGCGGGATCCTCCCGGACCGGGGCACGAACCCATGTCCCCTGCATCGGCAGGCGGACTCCCAACCACTGCACCACCAGGGGAGCCCTGCCCATTTTTAAATTGGGTTGTTTTCCTACTGTTGAGTTTTAAGAGTTCTGTTTATATCTTGGATAGCCATCCTTTACCTGGTATGTATTTTGCAAAGATTTTCTCCCAGTCTGTGCATTCTCTGGATACTTGTTTATCTTTAATTATTTAACCTCAACATCAACATCCAACTCTTTTAAAGTTCTACCCATCTTCAGGTTGATAGCTATTAAAAAGTTTGAACAGTTTGAACTTTCCCTTCCTGTTTACCATTGACTCAGTTTGCGGTCAGTTGCATCGTAGATGGGATCAAGTCATCAAGCCCAACAGCAGCTCAACCTCAGACCTCACGTTCTTAAGCCGAATCATCGCTGCCATCATCTGAGAGTCGGCTTGTGGCCTGTCCAAGTTGGCTGGGTCCCGGGGAGCTGACTGGAGCGACCGACATTTTTGCTGACTGGAGTCATGCTATCTTTGCCAGTTTGCTGGAATAGACACAGACACCGATTGGGTCACGCTGAAGACATTCCTGTCTTGTGAAGCAAGTCTGTTTGTATTTTAGGTTTGCCAGGACTAATGAATTAAAACATTTGGACTCTCCACGACTTGCTGTTTATCAATGCCTCTGACAGGAGGAGGGATTTCTTTTGCTCTTGCTTTTTCTAGAAGCATGACAACATCCTGGCTGTTGGAGAGACAAGGAAAGGAGAGAGGGGTCGTTGAGGGAAGTGCAACAGGGAGGCCCCGTGGGACGCCGGAGTCTGGGGGACAGCAGGTAGCAGCGAGCCGCCCTCCCAGCTGTCACTGCTCCTCAGATTGTCAGCGGCTGCTATGCGGCAGGTGCAGCCTGCTCTGCCACTAGGTCTGTACTCCACAAAGGCAACGACCGGCCAAGGCAGTGGCTGGCCCTGGATTACACAAGTGCAGACACTCAACTAAGTGAGGTAAGGCGACAGGTGTGAAAACCCAACTAAATGCTCAGAGCACCAGCAACTTAACCAAAGCTCTGCTACCGCCGAGAGGAGGAATCAGTGGCCCATTTCCCCAGGCGGTGTGATGAAAAGGCAAGTTGGTTCAGGGGCTCTTGTGGCTGACACCGTGTGGAACTCAAAATCCACCCAACTTTGCCGCCGCCATCCTTTGGGAGGCGGACAGATGTTCTCTGTTGTGTGGAGGGGAGGGCCTCTAATTAGCTGTGTTGATCAATTCCATTTCCCGTGGCTGGAAACACTGCCAGAGATCTATTTACAAAATCCCAGGAGGCAAACTTCCACCTCTTCTGGTTTATTTCTTGGTGCAGGAGAGCATTGGGAGATTTAGCCAAAAGAGGAGTGAAGCTTTTCATCCTCATATGTTACGATAAAATGGTTTGGTGATGGTACAGGGCGTAACAATAAGATTTTTTTCTTTTGGCTACAACTTTAAGGGTTTTTTTATTGTCTGTTTTGTTAAATTTGAGACAGTCTGTTCTATTCCCTAGGAACAGGTGGCTAACAAGATGGTTGATTCTAAGCAGACGAGACTACACAGAAATGTATGTCAGAGCTAAGATAAAACAAATTTTGAGTCAAGTAACAGTGATTTTATATTACCCTTTTCTTGAGTCGAATGTTTCACATTAATACTTCTTTTCTAACTTAGAATGACATGACTTGGAGTGCTTTATGGTTCATTGCTACTTGTAGTGTTCAATGAATGGGCCAAATATGATTCTAACTGGGTGATGAACAGTTGCTGGTTTTTCTCCAAAGCTATACTAGGTGTTTAATATAAGCATGTTCTTTTTTCATATACTGGTGATAAGATGATTCCATATGTATGTATGTCTAAATATATATATTATATGTATATATGCATTCGCTTTGGCTCTATAAATAATTGTAAAAACAAAATTCAGTGTTCTAGACACTATTTTTAGATAGAGAAAAGTTATGGGAAAGAATCAGAAACCTTGCTGTGAGAAAATGTCCTGCTAAGGCAGTTCCCAGAATCTCGCTAAGGATGGTTAAAGAGATGATTTATATTTTGCCATTTTTAGAGACATTTTCTTTAAAATATCATTCAGAGTTTTTGGTTTACTGTCTCCATGAGAAGGAAAGTAGAAGGCTTAGGGGAAAGCATGACTAAAAATAGAAAAGTTAAATATATGGATTTAAATGACAAAGATATCTTGTGTTTATAATTATATCTTTTCCCAGACCCATTGAACAAAAATTATCAAATATCTTGGTTAAATTATTATACAAAGAAATTTTCATGTATTTTCACCCACCCCAACCCATATTATCTGTAGCATGCTTTTCCATTCATTCTATCTTAGTTTATTAAATGATAAATTAGTAGGTGATGTAGATCATCAATAGGATGTTTTTAGGATGTGTCTTTTGCTCATATACACAACCTTAGAAATGTTTGGTAGATTAATAGGTAGTTAATCAGATATTTAAAGCGCATACTATTCATAATATAACTGGGGGATATTTTAAAATAGTCTTTGGTATTCTTGAAATAATTCCGTGATAGGTATTTGTTACCACTCCCAGATCAATAATTCAGATCCAATTTAGGCTTTTGAGTGTGAAAAGATGTCTGTTGCCTTATTAAGACTTCTTTATCCCCCTCAATTAAAAATAAAATACTATATAAGACCTCAAAGGGCCAGGGTTGGACTGGTCAGTGTAAGGGATACTAAAAAAGTGAGGTGGGTGGAGATTTTGCCCCATCTTTTATATTTTGTTCTAGATGTATTTCCAAAGCAAATGTTTTTATAAGCCAGAAAAAGAATTATAAATGGGACAGGTGTAGGGAAAGCAAGCTAGGAGCTAGGAATATCTTTAAAATAAGAAAGCAGTGCTTACTAACTTTCCCCTCTAAGTTCCAAAGGCCTCTGAGTATTCGAGGGGTAATGTTGGGTAAAGTGACAATGGCTCTTTCTTGTCATTACAGCTGGAAGACCAGGAGGAAGGCCAAGGCTCAGGTGCCCACATGATCAGCACAGCCAGGGTACCTGCAGATAAGCCAGTACGCATTGCCTTCAGCCTCGATAATGCCTCAGGTATGCTCTGCTTTGAGGGAAAGTGTTGCCTCCCCAGCCTGCCACCTTCTTACCATCATTTTTTCTAGTTCCACAAAGGACATTTAAAAATGCATGCCTGGGGACTTGCCTGGTGGTCCAGTGGTTAGGAGTCTGAGCTTCCACTGCAGGGGGCATGGGTTCGATCCCTGGTCGGGGAACTAAGATCCTGCAGGCTGTGTGGCCAAAAAAATAAAAATGCATGCCTGGCATGAGCCAATGATGGGGAGAGTGATTCTTCATCATGCATCGTTGGAGAGTGGCTTCCAGAAATGCCTCTGGTGACGCTTCCATCTCCAAACCTTTGGTCGTTTGAGCACATTTCTTCTTTTTTAAAGAAGTATTTATTTATATTTATTTAGGCTGTGCTGGGTCTTTTTTTTTTTTTTTTTTGCGGTATGCGGGCCTCTCACTGCTGTGGCCTCTCCCGTTGCGGAGCACAGGCTCCGGATGCGCAGGCCCAGCGGCCATGGCTCACGGGCCCAGCCGCTCCGCGGCATGTGGGATCCTCCCGGACCGGGGCACGAACCCATGTCCCCTGCATCGGCAGGCGGACTCTCAACCACTGCGCCACCAGGGGAGCCCTGCGCTGGGTCTTAGTTGCAGCACTCGGGACCTTCCTTGTGGCATGAGGATTTTTAGTTGCAGCATGTGGACTTCTTAGTTGCAGCATGCATGCGGGATCTAGGTCCCCCACCAGGGATCAAACCTGGGGCCCCTGCGTTGGGAGCACGGAGTCTTACCCACTGGACCACCAGGGAAGTCGCTCTTCTTATTTTTTTACTTTTTCCATTTTAGTTTTCTTTTATTATAAAATTCATGGAGCTATAACAATTTCTAATGAGAACAAATTATGTCATTGTTAAAACTGCATGAGGAAATGTTTATTAAGAGCTGGCAGTTGGCTAGGTAATATAAAAATATCACTGTCCCGGTTCCAGCAGCATTTCCTGAAGCCTAAGTTCCAAATGCTGGTTTCTCACTGGTGCTCCCACACTTCCAGCTAATAAACAGACTTCAGCGGGAGTGATGAATGGGACAGGTGAGGCAGACCTTCTTGAAATAGTATGGTCTGAGGTGAGGCTGCCATACTTAGAGCCCTTTGTCATGGCTTCCTTCAATGACCTCTTAACACACATACTCAGTTCCACCGTCTTTGACAGGGGACCTCAGGTGGTGTGAGGTCACAGCAGTGAGGAAGGGAAGGCTTGGATCTCTTCCACTGGTGTCATCTTTTGCTTTCAGCCTAATGTCATCTGTTAAAATCACATAGTCATATGCTTAAACAACATTATCATTTAAACCTTGCATCTTCTGAGCATTGATTCCCTCCTTCCTTCCTTCCCTCCTTCCCTCTCTCCCTCCCTCCCTCCCTTGCTTCCTTCCTTTCTTCCTTCCTTCCTTCCTTCCTTCCCTCCTACAATGCTCCTGTAGGAAGGAATGCTTTAAAAAGTAATGATTGAAAAGGGACAGGTTCCTCCCTAAAATAATGCAAAGTAAGGATCTGGGCTCTGTGAAGTCTGACACTACACAACCCATTTAGACTTAACTATACCAAGTGGTTATGGTGGTGACACCTCTGCCCTGGGGTTCCTGGACTATGCAGCCCCCAGTGGAGAATTTGTTCTAGAGTAGGAAGAGGTGAAGCCTTGACTGTTCATCATCTGTTCTTCCAACACTCTTCCCATGGCCGCTGTTATATTATATTCCCAATCAAGGTTGCCTTGCAAGACAATGATGAAGGGCAAACCAATCCGTCTCAACTAAGAAATGACAACTACCACTAATTGCATTTGTCTTTGCATTAGATCTTCACTTATATTATTTCTGATCTTTAAAATAACCATGCAGTGTAGGCATTACTATTTCCAATTTGCAGAGACAGAGATCAAGGTCCAGAGACCCCACTGTTAGTGAGTAACTGAGTTATGATTTAAACTCAGGTCCCTAGACTGGACTGTCTGAACTCTTCATTATCCCATCATGCATCTTTAGGAAGAAAAGGAAGCTATGTTTGTAGGGAAAGAGAGTATGTAAGAACTCTCTGTACTTTCTGCTCAATTTATCTGTAAACCTAAAACTGCACTAAAAAATAAAGTCAATAATTAAAAACAAAACAAAAAAGAAAAGCTCCTTCTTTTTTTTTTTTTGCGGTACGCGGGCCTCTCACTGCTGTGGCCTCTCCCGTTGCGGAGCACAGGCTCTAGATGCGCAGGCTCAGCGGCCATGGCCCACGGGCCCAGCCGCTCCGCGGCATGTGGGATCTTCCCGAACCGGAGCACAAACCCGTGCTCCCTGCATCGGCAGGCGGTCTCCCAACCACTGCGCCACCAGGGAAGCCCGCTCCTTCTGTTTTTACGCATTTCATACATTCAAGATTTTGAGGAATAATCAGTGCTTGAGTGGCTAGCTCTCAAGACAGACACATGTAAACACAAAATCCCAGGGGAGAAAGAAGATGTACAATTTTCTTCCCTGTGCTCGTGTCCCACATGAGCAGGACAAGTCCTGTCGCAATCAACAGTGTTACAGAAAAAATCTAGTATATAAAGCTTGTTTATTTCAAACAATATTATTATATCATAATTTTGGGCAACACAAATAAACACATTGGTCCCTCATATTCATTTTAACAAAATTTAATTTATGTACAGAAAAGAACCATGGAGAGGTGGATCTTCTCTTTGGGCTACATGAAAGACTCTTCCTTGAAGTACAAGATGTACAACTTGTAATTAATTTGCCACCATCCTTTGAACCCTCTTGGCCCCTGACTGGGAATTCCTGCATGTTTTTCATCAGTCATTTTCGATTGGTTTGTTCCAGTCTCTTTCAAATGTCCCAAGAATGCCCACTTCTGAAATTCACAGTTTTTGATACAGTAGCTTCAAATAAGGGTTGTCATTTATTTCAAGTTAATTCCTGACTTCCAGTTCTACAGAAAGATGCTCATGAAGACTTAATGAAGAACTTTCTAAAACTAAATTTTGTAAAATGATCAATGTGTCCCCATATCTCTCGAAAGGGCACCTAACTAGAGAATCCAAGACAGGAGCTGGGGTTCTGTGTTTCTCCATCTTTCTTAAAATAATCACCCGAGAGCACTCATCAAAAGCATATGTTCCATGGCCCCACTCCTCCTGCAGTAGGCTCGGACTGAAGCCCAGCAATCTGTATTTTCCCATGCACCTGAGCTTACAAGTGCACAGAAAGATGCCTTGCAGATATCTGGGGACACTCCCTCTGAATTCTCGAATAAGGAGTGTGTGGAGTGTCACACCAAGCAACACTTGCCATCATACACACTATGCATGCCTTTTGAATTCCAGTGCATGTGGTCCATAGACCACACACTTAGGGGGAAAAGAAAGGAAAAATCCTAGACTTTTACAATAAATGGGAAAACTAAGGTAAACTTTTAGGGAGTAATTCCTTATTATTGAATTTATTCTTGAGGAGTAAGCAGAGTCCATGATAAAAGGAGATGTCTTTGCCTGTGAACGTTGACTTGTTCATTTCTTATGAGCCTAATACAGTGCTTATTCCTCTGGTCATGTTAGGACCGTTTCTTTTCTTTTTTTTTTTTCTTTTTTTGCGTATTTATCTGAGACAATTTAATGTAGAGGTTAAGGGAATACGGCTTTGAAATCAGTGAGCTGTGGTTTCTAGATCCATTTCCATCACTGTTTGTATGATCTTGGGTAAGTCACTCAACTTTGCTGAACTTCAGTTTCTCATAAGATGTGTATAGTAATAACTCACAGAGTTCTTGTGAGAATTAAATGACACTATATAGATAAAACATGTAGCATAGCACTTGACATAAATTAAGGACTCAGTTAGGCCCTGTGTTTATGATGATTGATTCTGGAAAATAAAGGAAAGTATAAAGCATGAAGCAGCTTTGTGTTTCACCTACATCTCGCACTTCTACTTCTTGTCAAGGTAGGGTTTATAGTATAACTGAGCTGTAATTATTTAGGGAGTAATTATCCAGTTGCTGGATTGTGGGTACCTCTGCTTCTGCTCTTAGCAGTTAGCTGAGCTTTACTTAGTTTCTATATTTCTAGTATTCTGCCAAAGGCTGGTGTGCAAAGAGAAGTACAATATGATCTCTCCTGTGGGGAAAAATCTGTCCCCCAGAGCAGATGGGAACAGCTTCTTGGAAGATGTAATAGTCATCCTGGGCTTGAAGGCGGGTAGTGTAGGAAAGGTGCCATTTCTGGATACCACATATAAGAAAAGGAAGCTACACATCTTCTAACAATTCTTCTTCCTTTTCCCTTCAAACAGAAAGTGTGAGCAAAACCTAAGTCAGGAAGAGCACGATTTGTTCAGGAAATACTAAAACTCTCTTCAGCTGGAACAGAGGTCTGAACTGTGGAAGAGTTCCTGCCATTTACTTGGCCCCTCTCTGAGCTGGACATTGTGCTGGAGTCTTAGGTAGAATGTCTATTTTAGATAGCAGTAGATTAGAGTTACCAAGTCAATCTTAAAAGTTCAGTGAAAGAGTTCGGATTTGATCAGAAGCAATAGAGTTTCAAGAGTCCTTGAGCAAGGGAGTAATATGATGAAAATGATGAGTGTTCAATTGAGATAGTCTAGAATGTGGGGAGATGAGAGAATGCAAGGGGCTTTTTATCATGGTACACAAAGTGATGAAGGCCTGGATTAGAGAATGGAATGGGATGATTGAATTCAGAGTACATTTGGAAGGAAGGGTTGAAAGGACTTGGTGACGGACTGACCTGGGAGATGGGGAATTGATCATTGATCATTGAGAGCAGAATGAGCCACAAGTTTTCAGAAAGACTAGGGACCTCTAGGGGCTTAAATAAAGGAAGCAAGTTGTTAGAGGGAACACAAGCCTTCTAAAATACAATCACCATTTCTAGCCTACCATTAGAACCCGTCCTTAAGTAACACTTAGCTAGCCATACCTCCCAGAGGCAGCAACGCCTGTCTTTCTTTTTTTTAAGAATATATTTTATTTAATTAATTTATTTTTTTGGCTGCACCGAGAGGCTTGCGATATCTTGGGATCTTAGTTCCCCAACGAGGGATCAAACCTGGGTTCTCGGCAGTGAAAGCATGGAGTCCGTAACCACTGGACCGCCAGGAAATTCCCAGCAATGCTTGTCTTTAATAAACTATGATATGACTGGTATTACCTCCAAACTGGGAATTCCAAAGAGTTGACTTTCTAAATTGGGACCTTCATGAAGTTACTTTTCTCAATAGAAAATGTGCAGAAGAGAAATAGGAATCCCACTTCTTGGGTTATTAGAGACTCACTGGCCCTTCTCCAATTAGAGAGAATTTAGAGTTAGACGGATGTGAGGATTTGATGTTAATTACTTGAGAATTTTCTTTATCTTCAGCAGAGCCAAAATCTGGCACATTCTTGTGTAAATCTAGACCTTGGATTTTTTAAAAAAAAATTTTGGTTGTTATTTAGAATCAAGGATAGTGGTATCAGCCTTAGCTGGTAGCTTTAAACAATTTGTTAAAAAAATTTTTTTCAAGCTATTAGAATTTTTCATATCTGGGCATGAATTAATCATAAGACCTTTAGTTTAAAAAAACTAAAGACCCACTCTGCTTAAGTAATACTATTTTGTCCTCACACATCTGGTGTTTTGTGTGGCAGTGGGAACTATGTGGTATAGCTGAAATAACTATCCTTGAATCTAGTTTAACTGGATATCGTGTGAATGTCTTTTTGCATACATGTGCAAAACTGGCTCTCAGCAAAATTGTGATGCAGGTGAAATGTCTCTTGTCATTGTCCCCTTCCTTCAACTTTTTCCTCCCTGTGGTACCTTTTGGTGTTATTTCTCTCTCCCTCTTCAGGGCCCAAAAGTTTCTGTACTCTCTTCTCTTCGCAGTCTCAATCCTTGCTTTTGGGAAAGACTCTGGAAAACCTCATTCACACTAAGCAAGAAGTGTCGAGGTTTACCTTTTTATCTCTCTCAGGGTGTATTTTTGTGTATCAGTAGGAGGTCTAGGGATAAAGTTCCCACTGGAATTCTACCAGCCAACTTGGTAAGGATGGCATTTGGGGACATGGGCTGGGTGAGCCTCTTTGAACTCTCCCAGGTGGCACTCTGTCCCAACTCTCACCCTACCTTTAGGGCTGCCTCAGCATGTACCGGTAAGTTGAAAACCACTCAAGAGTGGGGTGGGAGTGGGGGGGTCTTCTATGTTTATATCCTTTACAGAGTTGAGAACCACAGTAGAACTTAATTATCAAATACTATAAAATCAATAATACAGTATCTATAACCCCTTTGAGTTTGTTATTCTGATATCGGGTGAAGATTCTTTGAGATACAACTGGATTTATTGGTTGGAATCTGTTGCTTAAGGCTGTAAAGAAAGGTCAAAAGGAAATGAATGCTTATGGAGTCCCTAGGTGCTTTTACTTGTACTATCTCATCAATTTAGTATAGGTGATAACTCTGCGGGAAGATGTTATTATACCCATTTTACAGATGTGGAAACATTGGCTAAGGGAGGTTAAATAACTTGCCTCTAATCAAGCAGTTAATAAATAATGGGAAGGGATTCAAAGCCAGGCTCTTGGGGCTGTTTTTACTTTATTGCCCATTTGGAGGCAGGATCCAAGTAATAAGAGAAAAGAATGATTGTTCCTGTCAGCAAATAGCTTCCCCAATGATCCTGGGAAATGATGGAGGAAAGTTAGTTCTGATATGTTTTCATAGAGTAGGAAAGAAGAAAGGGAGAGGTAAATTTTATTTAGTGGTGTCTGACAAATAAATATACTTCCAACGAGTTCATCTTGAAGCAGATGTTTCTGGGTGAGGGAGTATGTTTTTAAGCTGAATAAGTCAAAATATTCTTACAAAAGGATGAATCAATAAGATTCACAAAATTATAGCTACAATAATAGTGACTAGATGAGTGTTTCAAAGAAACAAAAAATCTGTCTTTAAACTGAATCAGGTCTCTCCATGCAGAGAAATATCATTCAGTCTATTTGATGTATGATCTTGTTTGCCTGATCGTTTTAGGTACTGGTTAAGGTAACATGGTGATTTTTATTAATTATAAACAATTGACAATCTGCTAGGTATCATACGAAAGCTCTACCTTTATCCATATCCATATCTATAGTTTTAAGTTTATGGGCCCTGAAAATTCAATGTGTATTAGATTTGCATCTCTAATGTTTAACAAGCAGAAAGCAAAGGTTAAAAAAGCTTTTGATGTGTTTCAAAATGATATGATGCTCTAACAAGAACCAAGGTATCCAGAAAGTTTAAAATAGTTTTTTTGATGTATTGGTAATGTGATTTGCAAACTTATGTCACTTATTTTATTTCTAAAAATAAAATGTGAATCTTGATTTAGATTTAAAGGGAAAGTACTCAAAGACCTTTCATGTGTAA
Source organism: Leucopleurus acutus (assembly GCF_964270905.1). Classification (NCBI taxonomy): domain Eukaryota; kingdom Metazoa; phylum Chordata; class Mammalia; order Artiodactyla; family Delphinidae; genus Leucopleurus; species Leucopleurus acutus. The sequence continues at coordinate 15,667,578 of NC_139147.1, read as the reverse complement.
GTTAAAAAAATTTTTTTTACAATATTTTATATAGAAAGTGCTTTGATAAGGAAGTAAAAGAGAAACACTTTTAAAATTCAGACTTAAATGAAGAGAGCTGAGGTTATGGCCACACCAGGGAAATCTCCCTTAACTTGGCCTGGGGAAAACTCAGTAATTAGAGTCAGTGATCTTGGCCCTAGCTGTTCTCTTTGGATTATTCGGATGATGAAGATACCCTTAACCCCCATCATTAAACACATACATATGCGCATGTGGGCACACCCACACACACACACCCACCCACCCACACACACACACACACACACACACACACACATATCTTGCCTCCCCATTACCACTTGATTGATTTTATGGTGAAAAGGAATTTAAACTCGATTATATTAAGCATTCATTGTTACTACTGATTATTTCCTAGGTGCCAGGCTTTAGGCGAAATGGTTGACATATGCATTCCTTTACTAATAAGTTTCTGAGACAGAGAATGTGACGTCCATTTTGCAGAGGAGAAAACTGAGTCTCAAAGAGATTATGTTGATGGTCCACGTTCACCAATTAAAAAGTGGTCAACCCAGGGCTTCCCTGGTGGCGCAGTGGTTGAGAGTCCGCCTGCCGATGCAGGGGACACGGGGTCGTGCCCCGGTCCGGGAGGATCCCACATGCTGCGGAACGGCTGGGCCCGTGAGCCATGGCTGCTGAGCCTGCGCGTCCGGAGCCTGTGCTCCACAACGGGAGAGGCCACAACAGTGAGAGGCCCGCGTACCGCAAAAAGAAGAAGAAGAAAAAAAAATAGTGGTCAACCCAGAGATTCAAAGGCAGGTTTATCCATCCTACCAAATGGCACCAACCTGCTGTGTCCTTAGTGGTTAGGAGCCTTCACAGGCAAACAGTTACCAGGAAAGGTTTTTCATGAGCCTCTGCAGTGTAGCCACTGCCCAACTCACTTGCGTCTTAAGTGTCAGTTTGCCCCTGGTGCCCTGGACAGTCTCCAGGAGACCAGCACTCAGGGGTTGTCCTGGAGGCAGGACCATAATGTGTAGAGACACAGTGCAAACATTCTGGGGCTCTTCAAAAATTATTAAAAATTTCAAGACAGTGTACCCGGATCATTAAACCAAGCGCGGGCCCGCCTGCGAAGAGCTCCTGCGACTGCGCAGGGGCATTCCCACGAAGCCGGGTTTGACTGCCGGAAGCGTAGACGGGTTGAACGGATTCTGGGCCAGCTGCCTCTCGAAGTTCCTGGTTGGGGAGTGGAGTGAGGTTTGGGGATGTTCTCTGAGCGTGACTTCTCCCTCTCCCGAGGTCTTCTTCTCTGTGTGGAAACCGACATTCATTCTATCAAGGATTTAGAGTTTCCCAGCATAGACCCAGTTGTCCAATATTTAGGATGGAGGGCACAGTGGGATGGGGAGAGAGTTGACTCCAAAGTCCAGTCAAGATGTTGTCTAGGGCAGTTGTTCTCAAATACTGGTTCACAGACCTGGTCTGGTTCTGATGAAGTTTTCCTCTCTGATGTAAAACAAAAGAAATAAGGACAGCACGGTGAGGTTTTATGTGTGTGTTTGTCTATAAAGCTAAATTTATCCATTATGATGGATACACTTGCATTCTCAGATTATATTTGTCTTATAATTTTGGTGTTAAAATGTTCTCTGTCATAAAGAGATGTTAAAGATATGTGGTCGTTGTTTTGGAATCTTCACTAGCTGAATAAAAATTTGGACAGTCTAAGGGCATGATTCCCAATGTTTGGGGGAAAATTTTACTGGCTCATGAAATACAAGTGCACGGGAACCCATGAAGCAGAAGGTGAAGAAGCACAGGGCAGCATGAGAAGAGCCCTGGGCGGGGAGACACCCCTTAGTCTTACGAGACTCTTCCTTTCGTGGGGCCCTTGTCCTCAGCTCTGCTCTGAGAGACTGGGACCAGATGACCAGCAGTTCCTTCCAGCTGTAGCATTATCTGAGAGCTCTGGCTGCATAATTACTAAATAACAGTGAGGATTTGGATTACAGACCCAATGGGCCTCCCTTATCTGATTCATGGAGAAGCACAAAGCAGACAATTTAAGGAAACCTGAAGCAGGGTAACCACCAAAGCAACCCAACAGCTGCTAAATAGACACTGAGACAAGCCCATCATAAAATGTACTATGGTATGTCATAATGGTTGGGATACCAATCAGAAAGTTCTATATTAAGTACCATTGACTTAGTCACATTGTGTTTGCAAAACAAGCAGTGAACATCTGCTTATTAAAAAAAAAAAAATTCCTCTTTCATTCTTTCCTTTATCTTTTGTCCTTTAACAAATTCCTGAGGATACATTTTTCTTGGTCCATCAAGCCCACAGTGTCATTTTGGAAAGGAAGCCTATGAATTATTTTTTTAATGCATTAAAAAGTGTGGTAAAGTGATTAGCCAGTTTGGCATAGAACCTCAGTCCCTGCCTTGAATGTAATAGGCATTTAATAAATATTTGATTGATAAATAAATTTTAACAAAAAAGTACTTGCATTCTGATTTTTTTATCACATTATAAACATATATAGCCACTACTCTCCTTTTTTTAAAAAAGCCAAATTTTCCAAGGGGGTGTCTTGCATAGCTACTGTACAATTTACTTTGTGCTTCTGGAATTGTCAAAACAAACTTAACTGCTCTTAGGAACTCCGATCTGATATCACTGTCAAAATGTTTTACAACGATTTGGCCAAATGTTTGTGGAACAGCTGTGCTACTAGTCTGCCTAAGTCATTTTCCTTCTTTCTTTTTGGCCCAATCCTGTGATTCATCATTCTGCTTTTAGAATATTTGCCTATTTTTAAAACCAGTCAAAGAAGGCAGCCACTGTTTAAAAGTAAACACACCACACATCAACTTGGAGCAGCTTTGTAAGCAGCTTTGCAAGCCCTGAAATTTCTGGCTGGCAGGGATGCCAGCTAAACCAGATGGCATCAAGCAGTGAAATACCGGACTGGCTTTCAAACTCAGTCATCTCCTTACATCTGTCTTTGGTTTTCTTGTTTCCAATGCCATTTCCTGCTTGGATTAAATCAACTTTAACAAAACTCTTGCTTTTATTTTGCCTTTCTAAAATATTTATTATATGTTTATTTCTATGTCAATCAATTAGATTTTTATTTTTTCCAACTCGAGGAATCTAATCTTAAGTCTTTACTTATCTGCAAAATTATCAGCTTGGTCCCATATATATGTCTTTACATGGTGTGACTATCAATAATGACAGATTTTTATAATGGGCTTTATTAATTCTGGGTCATACCAGATATTTGCTATTTACTATAGTAATGCAAATGAATAACTCTTTTCCTTTTTATTTTAAATTTCAAATAATTAGGCAGGAAGGAGCGTGACTTCATGGGGAACAAGGTGGATTAAGTCCCAGGAAGACTTGAGTTTCATTCCTGGCTGTCTTTTAGAATTCTAGAATGTACTATCTGCTCTGTACTTTGTAGAAGTGGTTTCTCCTTCTAAAAAGTGGCTGCTCATCTGTGACTATTAAGGTTGGGATGCCAAAGTATAATATGTTCCCATTTACCCGCACCAAGTTGTTCCAGCCTTGAACTCAATGAGTGGAAATAATCATGATGTTTGGGTTATTGATATTTTATTCAAGTAAACTGAAATGCACCTTAGACCAAAGTCCATTTTATATACAAACTATAGGTTTTATAATAAAGGCTATCTTCAAAGGGTCAGTAGAAACAAATGGTTATTTCTGTCTTTTTAAAAATTTTTTTCTGTTTTTTTGGTGCAATTCTTTGCAAATGATGGGGTGGATTGAAAAAGCCACAGTATTTGGCAGAAGTTGTCACCTCCGAGTAGAAGAAAGCATTCCAAGGGCCAAGGGATTGACTCTCCTTGTTTCCTTGTGAGATGGCACTCCAACCTGCAGCAAGAGTCTTGGGAAGATTTCCCTGTTTCTACTTGCTCTCTGCAGCTACATAGCGTCGGTGAACCTGGGGGCATCCATTGTCCGGCAGGTACAGGAACAAATGGATTCACAGTTGGTGCCCCACTGCCATTGTCTGAAGCCACTCAAGTGGGAGTATTATTACACTACTCTTGACTAAATTATAGCAGAGGCCCTTAAGGTGTTTGGAAGAGGTGAATACTGTCCTTGTTTGAATGATATTTCTGGTGATTATCTTCGGTGCCTTCGAAGAAACGTAGTCTCTTAGAAGCCAGGAGCTCCTCGTGTGCTGTGTTTTATTATGGATAGTACTGTCAGTGAGTAGGGAGAGGATGCTTACTTCTGCGTTGTGCATGGCCCGTATTACTTCTTCTCGTTCAAAGAGAACTTCAACAGTTTTTATAAATAAATTTGTTTATGGTAGTGAGAACATAAAAAGCATGATCTTTCTTTCTTATAATTTAAAATAGATTTGGTATTGAAATTATTCATGTAGCCTGTATTTCATCATAGTCTCATAGTCATACCTGTGGTACCTGTGGTTGTCAACAAGGAGAGGACTGGAAATCTATGGCCAGTGGACCCACAGAGCCAGATACAGAGGTTCTGCTGACAAGAGGGCTGTCCTCTAGTACCAGAGCTAGGTCAGCAGTATGTTCTTTTTTTTTTCTTTAAACTTCCAAGGACAGTCTTTATTAGTGCTAAAATTACTTAGTTAAACTCCAACCTGAACTGCTACACTTCTATCTTTATCTGTAGAAAATAATGGAATAAACACCAATAGCTACTCACTGCTCTAGATCCCATAACTCTTTAAAATTCCTAGTGAGGGCCAAAATGCTCTACTTCAAGATCATATTATTCTTGAGAAGCACTTTATTCTGACTGTATGCACAGCTTTTCTTCCTGTTCTTTTTTTTTTCATTGCAGCATTATTTATTATTACAAAAAATTGGAACTCAATATTCACCAATAGGAAAATGGACAAATACATTCAAATAATAAATGAATGAGTGAATATTGTATATCAGTTAAATGAACAAACTAAAACTAAGTTTATTTAGTTCAATCTCAAACACATAATGTTAATCAAAAAAAAAAAAGAACAAATTTTAGAAGAATATCTACAATGTGATTCAATTTATAGTTTAAAATCATCCATGCATAGTAATACTATATTACCTATATAGTTTGTGGGTGTATACATACATAATAAAAATATAAATACATACATATACATGATAACCTCTAAAATCAGGATAGTGGTTACTTCTGAATATGAAGAGGTAGAAGGGGAATAGAGTTGTCTCCACTCACCTTATTTCTTAAGCTAGGTTCTTACCTTTTCTTACCATATGAATTCAATTGGCATGAATTCCATTAGAAATTCTGCAGTAGAAAAACTCTCCTCCTTGCCAAATAATTTAATGGTACAATTCTCAACATCTTTTTAGTCTAAGGAGGTCAGCCTTATGGCTATGGCAAGGATAGCAGAAGTATGTTCTTGAAGAGATTCGGATAAACTTCTCTCATGTTTCCTCTGATGCTTCTGTGAACCACCTCTTTTGATCCAGCAACACCTGCCTGTTGCCAGTCAGCCAGATGAAGGCAGCTGAGGACAGAGTTGCGGGCTCTCCCGCATCAGGACAGTGTATGGGCCTCGGGTTGGGATTGCTGCCTGGTGCGTTGGGAAGAAAGCCCTGATCAGGTTACTGCCTGTCACCCACTGTAACCCAGAGGAAGCTCTGGTCAACTGCCTGTCAGTGGTGGTTTGTGGTAAGAGCAGAGGGTAAACCCATCAAAGCTTGCCACCCTTGGAGTCTTTCAGAGCAGAACTAACACTTTTTTTCACTAACACGTTCTTCTGTCCCAGTGAGGTTGTTCTGGTCACCTCATTATTACCTGGTTAAATAAAGCACTTTCCTGAATATCGTATTTTTTGGTTTTGGCTAACGTAGGAGTATTGAAAGATAAGCAGTACTTCTTAATTGGAGAACTACTAGACTGAACATTTGAGGATTCTGATACTTGTTTGCAAAATTTTGGTCAAACCAACTACGCCTTCTGTGCTTCTGTTTGTACCAAAAAATGAGCCAAATTGCCTCTGCATTCTTTCCGTCCCTAACTGATGTATACTGATGGTGCAAGTCCAAAGATGGTAACAGCAAGAAAACTCTCCTGAGAGAAAGGGCTCTAATAGTGAAGAATCACTTTATTTTCATGTTTTAGATGATACACCTCCTGAAGACGCCATTCCTCTGGTCTTTCCAGAATTAGACCAGCAGCTACAGGTAAGGATTTTTCTGCAGTCTTTACTCTTTCCTCCTTAGTTTCACAAAATACAGTGAGTGGAAAAGTGGTCTAATTGAGAAAGATTGACCTGGAGACAGAGTGGGGGACATTTCACGTCATCAAGGTTTGCATTTCTAGGGTTTCAAGGTCATGAAGCCCTCAGGTAATGCCCCTGTCTGTTTATGTGGCTATAGCATGAGAATAGCAAGAACTTAGGGGACTTCCCTGGTGGCACAGTGGTTAAGAATCCGCCTGCCAATGCAGGGGACACGGGTTCAAGCCCTGGTCTGGGAAGATCCCACATGCTGCGGAGCAGCCAAGCCTGTGTGTCACAACTACTGAGCCTGCACTCTAGAGCCCACGAGCCACAACTACTGAGCCCATGTGCCACAACTACTGAAGCCTGCACGCCTAAAGCCCATGCTCCGCAACAAGAGAAGCCACCGCAATGAGAAGCCTGCACACTGCAACGAAGAGTAGCCCCCGCTCACCACAACCAGAGAGAAAAGCCCTCAAGCAGCAACGAAGACCCAATGCAGCCAATATTTAATTAATTAATTTTTTAAAAAAGAACTTAGGGTGTAAGCTCCTACTTTTAAGGAGTTTTGGAGCCTGGGGACAGGGCTGGTCCCTGCTCTCCTTGCTATGGATGTTTCTGGGCTATTGTAGTTTTGGCCCATTTTGGATTAGTGATAAACTACAAGGGACACTTGTCATGTGTGGCGAGACTTCAGAATAATCTTCCTTTCTCTTCTCCACGCTCACCCTCTCCCCAGTTCTCTGACAATCTGTAGTAGAATGTAATTATTTTAAGTTAAGCCTTCTGAATCCTGTCTGGTTTGATCTATGAGAAAAATATTTTGTATGTGTAGTCTATGGATGACCTATCAAAGATATCTAATTTTAATACACCAGAATTATTTGAAAGAAAATAATTTATGACCCTTTCATTTTCTTTAGGTGATATATGGTGATTCCAGAAAGATGGCTTTAGGAAGAGGCTCTGCTTAAAATACCTGGATACTGGCCTTGGGTCAAATGTTCACCTGAGTACTTCACTTTGCTGTCACATTTAGACCAGTCTAATAGGGGTTTTGAATCCTGGGCACAGATGTTTGCTTAGTCACCACTTTTTTCTCTAAATACTGATTCTGAAAGCCTTTAGGAGGGGTCTGCCACCTCCAGTTCCCAACTGATGTTTCTTCTTGTCTTACACTTGGTAGCATTTCCCATGTGTGGGTGTGCTTGGCGTCCTGAAGTCATTTGAGTTTGGGGCCCCTGGACCAGAACAGTCCTTGACAGAGGTGGGAAGAACCAAGAATGAGCCCTTATGCAACCCAAGATAGAATCCTTTTTTTTTGGCTCCAGTTCTTGTCTCTGTGCCCAGTGCACTGAATTAAAACCTGTAAGCAACTAGGTTGGGTCTGAAGAACTGGTGTTTCACTGCTGGGATGGTCCCCTGAAGATCTATCCAACACAACTCAGGTGTGACCAGACCTCTTGGAGGAGCTCTTGTCTCATCTCTGCACAGGCCTGGGCATCGTCACGGCCCTCCGACAGAAAGCCTGCCAACAGAGCAATATCAGTAATGTAGAGATTTCTGAAGACTGTTCAGGAGGTTATACTAATGACCTTGCAGCTGTCAAAAGACAGCTCTGTTCTCCTCTAAAATTTCCTCTGCAGCTATCAGCCATCGTATCTCCTTCCTCTCCCGTCCCCCATGCAGGGTCTTCAGCCCAGCTCTCTGGTTCCTGCTGTCTAACCATATCCCCCAACCTCTCTTCTTCTCACCATGGAGGACAACTCAGCTGTTCCTCTGCTTTTCCGTCTGGTGTGCTTACATGACGTACAACCTTCCTTGCTTGGGTTCTGTCCTCACTGATGGGCTGTATGTGTGCTGCTCATGGTGTAGTTGGGATTGCAAAATAATAACTATATTTTTTTCCCAGTCACAGTTTTTCCCCTTTATTTTACTGTCACCACAAAGCTATTTTATTATCTTAGGAGTCAGCTGAAAATAAGGAGTTAATGCGTTTTGCAAATAAAAGAGGGAAAGCATGTTTAGATTCATATTCCCCCACCACTATTATGGATCATTAATTCTACTTTCTTGTGCTGACAGTTTTTTTCCTTTGGGAACATTAATGGTCTTCCCTGGCTCATGGATCATTCTTCCCAGAATTCATGGCACCTCTGGCAACTATCCAGATAATTTTTCCGTTAAAGCATTGCAAGATCCCTTTGAATTTTATAGCTTTAATTCCATTTGACATATATTAGAAATTAAGTCTACTTAATTATTTTAATCTAAAGAGACTATTTCATCTTCATTGATCCTTAATGAATTAGTCAGTTGAGAAGCTGATTTCAGACTCAGGGGTTATGATACCCCCAACTTCCCCACCCTAAAATATGGTATTGCTTTGCCTCTTCATGAACAGAGAGGACCTTCCCAGCACTATAACTAAAAGCATTTCAGTAAGGGCTTGTTTTTTTGGTTGAACGATATGATTGAGTTTGTTATAAACATTTACCAGTGGCCAAGCCATTTGGTTAGGGTTGCCTCTGTCTAGGGCTGTTGTCAGTTACCTTTATTCTACACTCCAGGGTGTGAGTAACTAAAATATAAGATGGAGGGGATTGAGAGGGGAAAGATAACACAGAAAGCTACATCTAAAAGCAGACTCTTGTTTCCATGCTTAGTATAGCATATAAATTTAAGACATTCTGCAGCAGGAAGTCTCTATTGAAAGCAATGAAGATGCTTTATGTATGAAAGGAACAATCCATTCCATGGAGCAGGCTGTCTTTACAGTCAATCCAGTGTGCTTTTATCACATAATAATGACTCTTGGGATTTAACCAACCATCATAATCCTCTACAGAAAAATAAGTTAGGTTACAAAGGCATATGAAGGGCCTTGTGGTTGTTACTATTTACTTGAGGATGAATTGACTCTTACTTATCTCTGCTAGAGCCTTAGAAATGTGCCCAGTGAAAACTAATTGATGCCAGCTGATTATTCCTGGCCTTCCTCTCTGAATACCCTCAGATTTAAATCCTACCCATGCATATTGAGTACCGCTAGGCAAGGGGGGATCCCCGCAACAATTGTGTAAGCTAACGATTATGTCTCCACTTTAGGGATGAGAAATATGAGGTCAAAGTTTGGTCTACATAAATTTGCTAATTCAGACTAGATCCCTGATTCTGAATCTAGGTAGCCTTCATTTCTTTACAGCTTTGGGGGAACCTATGGCCTGCTTACATTATGTTGATAGGTGGAGGGTTTTTGGTTTCTGGCTTGCGAAGTTGCCATAATGTGGTTATAGAACAACCTAGTAAAATCTATTCTGGCTTCCTGATATCCGTTACACGTTCTTTCATAGTTTATAAAATGCAGCTATAAAGTATCTGTTTGGTAGATACGCTATCACCACTTTGACCCCCCCCAAGAGTTTTCGGTTGCTTTGCCAAGAATGTGGACATGTTTAAGCATGTAATTCGTGGGGCTTCTATTTTCACAGAAGCCAAAAAAAGCCTTGGGCAAGAATAGCAGTGACAAACATTTTTCTCGATGTCTCTATTAAGGCAAAATGTTGGGCAAGAGACCTTGGGCTAAGGTAGGTGTTAAAATGAACATCTCTTTGTAGGCCTCCGCCCAGGGGCAGGTGGTAGGTTGGTTCTATTTTGTGCGGATTCCTTTCCTGGAATTTGGCTTCTAAATTCTTCATGTCCATTAGGGGCAATGTTTGGGTAGAGCTAGTTTAGACCATACAGTCAAAAGAAAGGAGGTTCAATCCTATGTCCATGTGTAAGAACGAATGAAAAATCACTACTTTTCTTTAGGCCTCCGTTTCCTTCTATTTGAAGAAGAGGTAATGATGGACCTCCCTCCCTTTTCTGAAGGATGGCACAATCCTTTAATAGTCTCAAGGTCTGGGTCAGAACCAAATTTGTCTTAAAATTTAACCACATTGTAATGTTTTGGAGGTTGTGGTTTGACCTATAGATGATCCAAAGCTAAGCTTTGTGGTCTTTGTTGCCTTGGAAAGAAGAATATGTTTTATTTGTAATCAGGTGGAGGACATGCTGATAACTAGATTGTAATAAATCTAATGGGAGTGACGTGACTGGGGCATAGGCACTGGCATTAGGCTGGCATGAATTTGGACCTCAGCTCCACACCTACTAGTTTTGTGATTTGGGCATGTAATTTACTTTCTGTAAACCTCACTTTTCTGACCTGCAGAGTGGACATAATATCTCACATCGTTGTGTGAATTAAATGTAATAATGAACAGATCGAGCATGGTGCTTGGCAAAATAATTGCTCAATTAATGTCAATTTCCTTCCCTGGTGAAATTGTTTATTGAATGAAATATTTAAGCACTAATATCTTTATATGTGTAAAATGAAATGAGAGAAACATCTCTTTGGATTCTTGGGTTAGGAACAGAGATGCTGATGCCCTCTTCTTTAAGCTAAGGTACTTGGAAAACAATACGACTATTTTTTCAAACCAAATTGAGCAATAGCTTCAATCCCTCCTAAAGTACTCCCATCTAATCTGAGAAGACAGTAACAGGTGTCTCCGTGGTACACATTGAACTTGCTTTTTTCTCAGACAGAGTTTGGTAAGTCCAGAAACTGATGTCACCTCCACAAATAAACAATTTCGTAGCTTTGGTTGTGTACTATAGTATCTTGTTGTCCGAGCAGTCACTCCAGAAACTTCCTTTAGGTCTTGCATCAGTGTATCACTTGCTATCTGGGAAACAAAAATGGTAGAAAATGCAGGAGTCTTAGCATTCTAAGATTCTACTGCACTAGTCTTGAACATCCAGAGAAAACACTGAAAAAATGTCTGCCATTTTCTCTCTGAGGCACACATTGAAAAGTATCTTACAGTCGTTTTTCTGGCTGCTGGGACCACACAGAAAACATATATAGATATCTTGGAGCTTAATTTGATCCCTTTAATTTTTTTTTTTTTTTTGAGAAGCCCAGTTCATTAGGATATGCATTGTTAGAAGCGTTTGGGGCGCTCGAGTTCTTGCTCCCTTTAATATTGCCTACATCGATAGAGATGACTTAAATATCCTTCATTCCAATATTATATAATGTATAAGATGTGTAGTATAATTAGTACTAGTGCTGACTTTGACCATAGTGTAGATAGTATAGAAATGTCAATTCTTAAAATATTTTTTAAATATTTACAGTTCTTGATAACAGAGTTTTCAAATATTGCAATTAGTCCTGTCTGTGTTTTTCCATTTAGTTTTAGCAAATTATGCTTGTTAATTTGGGGACATTAAAATGCAACATGAATTTAAGCCAGTCACCCCCATTCTGCCTCCAAAATAAAGATAACACTGAGAATCAAGGAATAAATACAAATACAGTCTGCTCAGCAACTGTAGAATATTTAGCTTCCTAAATATATCTTCTGTGTGGGAAGCTGGGAGAGGAAAATTAAATTCTTACATTTTTGAAGTGGATGGGGCCAGTAGTATTTGAAGAAGCCAAGTAGAAAACGGAAACGCTTAAGCTGGCTTTGCCTCTTGCGGAGAGATGCTTGGCTGGGTCTTTTCCCACGGGGCTCCTTCCAGAGGACAGAGTCCATTTCGGGAGGAGCTTGCTATAAACCGGTGGATGGGATGGTGTGGCTCAAGCCTGCATTCTTGGAACAGGAGCCTGTGGTTTCTCTCTTACTTCATCTTGTTAAATTGGTCCAGATGACTGGGGTGGATACCAGAGATAGTAGCGGCTCTCTCACACTGCCATGTAATTTAAAGCCCTTGCAAGCTCCATCCTCAGGCAGTAGCAGGATAAGGGGGGATAGAGGAAAGGGGGTGTGGAGGAAGTGCCTCCTCCTGGGCTCTGACCTCATCCAAACCCCAATCTGTGTCTTGGGAAAATGTGTTTCAAAGTTGGCTTGAGACACTGTTAAGGGAAGGTCTTAATTTAACCTTCTTAGAACTGGCTGGGTTGTGAGTAGACCAGATACCATGGCATCGAGTGGACCGGAAAAGTTGTTTCTGTGACCCTACAGAGTTTGTCCCCTAGTGCCTGAAGAATACTTTTACCTTTTCATTTTCACATGAAATATCTTTGGCTTCCTTTTCTTTGAAATTCAATATTTCATTCTTTAAGCAAGAGCGTGTGATAAATGCATACAAATCATGGGAGGATGTAGGGTAATTGTGGAGAAAATAACAAGGAAACTTTCTCTTCCTGAAGAGAAAAGAAATTCACTATCAACATGGAGTTTATTTATTGCTTGCCCATTCCCAGCACAGGATTATAAGTATGAAAATCTCTTGGATGAAATAGTCAAAATCAAGCAATGAGAACTGAAATTAAAAGTTTTATAGATAAACAAGGATTTACTGTATAGCACAGGGAAATATATTCAATATCTTTAAGAACCTATAATGGAAAAGAATCTAAAAAAGAATATATATATATATGTATATATGTATATATATATATATATATATATATATATATATATATATATATACAACCAACCAAACCACTTTGCTGTACATATCTGAAACTAATAAAATATTGTAAATCAACTATACTTAAAAAATTTTTTTTAAAACTGTGTTAATTTTTATTCCAAGATGTTAATAGCTGTTTTCATCTGGGTTATCACAGGCATTCTTTTACGTTATTATTATTTTTAATGTGAACACATGTTAAATAGTATCTTAAATCCATGTACAGTTGATTAATTCATGGGTGCCAGTGTTTTAAATGTCACATGATGTAAGCCTACTAGTAGTTCCATTTTTAAATTGGAAACCTGATTCTTGTGCTTGAATTTTAGGAATCTATTTCCTCGGGTAAACACTTTATTCAGTGAACCCTGTTGGTCATATATTTTCTTCTGTTTTCAGGGCTTATAAGAAGGTAAGAGAGAGTCACTCTCAGTGAGGACCTTATGATGCTACACACAAACCCACATTATATCATGAAACAATGAGAGTGTGCTATGTCATGCAGGACAATACATTTCATTACTCTGTAGTTCTACTTTTTATATCACGTAAATTCCTGTTGGGATGAGAACAATATGTGTTTAAAAAATTCTTTGATGAGTTTCCTGAACTGGAGTAAACATCCAATGATGTCAAATGGCTTTCTAAGAACAGTGGGTCCTGCTGACCAGAGGGCACTTTGATTTGTCCAGCAACGTTTGGGTTTAGTGGTACATGGCTCCGAATTATAAAGGGGTGAGAAATTTTAAGTTTCCTGGGGAGAAATTTGGGAAGGAGAGAAAGGTAGGGTGTGAATGAAATGAGTCTCAGATAGGGAATCCTGGTAGCAATGCTTAGAAGATGGGCTGGGGGCAGCAGAAGGATCTAATGATACTTTTTTTTGCATTAAACTTTTTTTTTTATTGTGGTAAGAACACATAACACAAATGTTCTCTTCTTAATTTTAAGTGTACAGTTCAGTAGTGGTAAGTATATTCATATTGTTTTTTTTCTTATTCGTATTGTTGTGCAACCAATCTCCAGAACATTTTCATCTTGCAAAACTGAAACTCTATACCCATTAAATAATAATTCCTCATTTACTCACCTCCCCTCCATCCCCAGCCCCTGGCGACTAATGAGATAATTTTACAGTGTTGTGGTGTGTTGTGCAATATAACTTCCCTTCTTGCTTAAAAAATAATTAATTTTGTTCTTTAATGCTTTCATACAAATTGGAAGAACATGTATGTACTGCTGCTGAGTTACATGTCAGGCTGGGTATAGACAGAGCTTTTAGGAGCCGGAAACTGAAGTTACACCTGGCATCCTTTTACTCCCTGAAACACTGAACACTAAGTATTTTTGGCTTTTTTAAAAATTGGCACTACTTCTTAATTGTGGGCAATCTTGAAAATATTGTGACGTATAGCATGATCTTCCTGCTGAGAACATATGAGGATACTGAATATATCCTGAAATACTCTATATCCTAATGTCCCCTTAGCATGATCATGTTACCTGTACATAAAAACATCTTCAAATTTCCCACAATTAAATAGTGCCAATGAAAAAAGAAGTCATGAAAACATTTCCCCCTTAGTAAAAAGCATTGCAGGTTGGCAAGCCAAGGGGGAAAAGAGGACTCTCTCTTCTTAAGAAAATTATTATCTGTAATTTTCAGTTTTTCTTTTAAATTATAGCAGCAAAGGGTATTTCTCCCTTTCCATGGCTGCTCTCATCTGTATCCTCTTAGGCATGCAAACACAGACTCCTAAAATCTTCTGGCTGTCACATAGGTAACTATGCTGAATTCGTGGTTCAGGTACCTCCATGTGGCAAGTTATGGGCTGAACTGGGTGTAGTTTATGAGTGTTCATGAGGACAGGAAATAGGATACGTTGAGTCTTGGGGCTTACCAGTATGCAAGTCCTTTAACAGGGCACAGGTGGTTTAATAGCAGCTTGGTGAGGGTGCCCAGAGTAAATTGCTTTCATTCCCCTTACTATTATACCTGGTCATTTGCCAGTGTAACAGGTGAAAATTGATGAGGGGGTGGTGATTTCTAGGATTGGAGGACCCAGGAGTTCTGAATGCCTTTGACAATGCTTTTATCTGCTGCGGTGAGTTGTACTGTAATACCCCCGGGCACTACTTTTTAATTTATTTCACTATAGAAAGAGATAATGGCTCCAACAGGCTGAGTTTATGCTGTGAATATGTTCATGGGGCAGTAGGGAAAGATGCTACATAATATAATTATTAGATGAATTTACATGGATTAGAACACAACAGATGTTCCACATAAAGGTTAATTTCATCCAAGTCTATTTCAAATTTTATTTCCTTTAGAAGATTTCTACTCAGAGGCTTCATGATAAATAGGAAGGGTCATCTTACTTATCAATCAGATTTTATAGAATTTTGTAGAACTTTCTAGAATTTCTTTTGCATCCTGGGTGAGGTCACTAAATATGACACCCAAAGAAATCTGTGTCCTGGAAGAATATATAGTGAGAGGAGCAAGTAGTAAGAAATTCATTAGTATAAATTAATTAATATAAAATTAGTGAGACTATGACCTAGTCAGACACATAGTTTACATATAAAGACTATTGTGAAGAGAGGATTAGACAGAAGAGCCTATTTAACAATTAAGTCATATTTCTCAGATATTATATAACATTTTTCTATAAATAATTGAAAAAGGTGATTAAAACACTCTTTAAAAGACTATTAGCTAATATTTCTCCAAGTAATGCTTTTAATAATGTGCCACTATAGAGCAGAAACTGACACACCATTGTAAAGCAATTATACTCCAATAAAGATGTTTTAAAAAAAGAAATAATGTGCCACTAATTAGAACTAAGGATTACAAACTCAGGGAAAGCTAGTTCTTTAAAAATAATTTCTGGAAAGAAGATTTTCAACATGTTTCGGTTAGAAAGGCTTGAATGCTGGCCTCTGTTTCCCTCATGGATGGGAGAGAAGCAAAGACAGGAAACCTTGTTCTCTTTGGCCACACGCTTTATAAGCATCGTTTTATTTGGGGTTTGGTCTTTCATATGCTTTGTTAATTCTTGCAAGCATTATTTCCAGGCCAGCATCATTTTTTCAGTTTGGATTCCTTTCATTTTTTAAAAATAATTTTTATTGGAGTATAGTTGATTTACAATGTTTTCTTAGTTTCAGGTGTCCAGCAAAGTGAATCAGTTATACATATACAAATATATCCACTCTTTTTTAGATTCTTTTCCCATATAGGTCATTACAGAGTATTGAGTAGAGCTCCCTGTGCTGTACAGTAGGTCCTTATTAGTTATCTTTTTTTTTTTTTTTTTGCGGTACGTGGGCCTCTCACTGTTGTGGCCTCTCCCGTTGTGGAGCACAGGCTCCAGACGCGCAGGCTCAGCGGCCATGGCTCACGGGCCCAGCCGCTCCGCGCCATGTGTGATCTTCCTGGACCGGGACACGAACCCGTGTCCCCTGCATCGGCAGGTGGACTCTCAGCCACTGCGCCACCAGGGAAGCCCAGTTATCTATTTTATATATAGTAGTGTGTATATCTCAATCCCAATCTCCCAATTTACCCACCCCCCCATTCTCCCTTAGTAACTATAAGTTTGTTTTCTATATCTGTGACTATTTTTGTTTTATGAATAAGCTCATTGGATTCCTTTCTTGTAGGGCTCTTCCACTCTACAAGATTTGATAGAGCTACAGGAACAGAAAACAAGGGGGGGATTGAAACAGACGACTGAACTATTTCCCCATCACTAATTCTCTAAAGCAGAGTCTGAGATTTCTGGGGAAAAGTACAGAATTATTAGGGGACTTATTTTTCCTCCAGCGCATGGCAGGTAACTGATCTGTAATGGGTCTTATGGCTCTGGCTTGGGCCTGAGAATGCCCTGGAATAACACAGAAAGATAGATACATGTGGGGAGGATCAGACCACTTCTCTATTTGTAGTCAAGTAGAATCAGCTGAACTCTGTCCAATGAGGGTTGACAGTGCTATTCTCATGCAAAAACTCTCCTTCTAAAGAACATCAGTAGAGCACGATGGTTGGTAATTTATTCTGCTACAAGGAAATGGACTGATTTCTTCTTCTTGTTGTTTGTGAAGCCTCTGCCGCCTTGTCATGACTCCATGGAATCCATGCAGGTGTTCAAACAGCACTGCCAGATAGCAGAAGAATACCGTGAAGTTAAAAAGGAAATCGCCCTGCTTGAGGAAAGAAAGTAAGTACTGTCCCCCTGAGCACCCTCAGCCCTGAATCCTGACTGCTGGTCATGGACCAGGGGTCATGGATTGGGAGTGGCAGGGGAGGAAAATGCTGAGCATGGGAGCAAGAGGGAGGGAGACATACAGGGAGGAGAACTGACATTCTGTAGTTAAGAGGTTACACGCATGTCATGTTTGATTCTAGAAATGATCCAAATGGAACGGCGCTAGATGAAATGCTTTACAGAGTAGTGAGGGGAACCACAGGAGTGCTTCCTACTCAAATTTAATTTTTTAATAAGCATTCTTTAGTTCAGGAAATTAAAGATGCCAAAATACCACCTAGAGCCACATTATGTTCCATATGAATGTGCCCAAAGGCCTCAGAGCACTTTGTCTTGGGGTGAATTTTAATTAATGCTTGAATGGTGGAGTACCCACATGAAGTAAAGAAGTCACTGTGATGGCTCTTTGGAATAATGTAAAAGGATTAGTTGCCTAACTACATTTTATAGCCCAATAGTCCAGTAAGTTTTTATTTTGATAGCTTCTATTACCATTACAGTTCTGCTATAGGGAATTAGGCAGTTCTATTAATTAAAGCACTATCACTTTACTTACTCATAACTTTATGCTTCAGAATTCTCCTTTTGATTGCACTAAATTCTGCTGATGTCTACCCAGTGATCCCCATTCTTTCATACTTTCAAAGCATCATAGCGTTGGTCGGTTTGTACTTACACATTTATTAGGGAGATCTTTTGATGAATATTTGCATCTCCTGCCAAGTGGTAAGTGTCATAAAAGGGAGGATAGTCAGGTGTCTCTCACCATCATATTCCTGAAGCCTAGCACAGTGCATGGCATGTAGATACTGAATAAATTTTTGTTGAATGAGTGACACATAATCCAAACATACTGTGAGTCTGTAAGTTTCTGCTTCTTCCCTTCTTACTGGAGTGATACATGGTATCACTCCATATTTATATCAGTATTTATACTTTGTATTTAGATTTATATAAAACTTATTTTTTAAATGAATATAAATGAAATATATTTTGTTTTGAGAGATTTATGAAATTCGTGGGACTCTTTGGAGAGTCCCCAGAATAGTGGTTGCACAGTATAATATGCTAGGGAGCAGCATGGGTTTTAGGGTCAGACTTCTACATTCACTGTAAGACCACAGTTAGCATGTTATTTTCTTACTTCCTTGCTTCAAACATAAAGTCTTACCTGGACTTTTGGTTATAGGACACTGAAGGATGCTTATGAGGAAATCAGAAATACAACTTGTCCTTTGTATGTCTGAGACTTTCTTTTTGGTCTAAGAGTTTTCATAAATTGGTCGGAATGCTTAGATTGTCCATTTACACACAATATGAGCCCTAAAAACAGTTTCAGAAAGGAACAGAGGAAGCTTACTAATAATGTGACCAGTGAGTAAGTTAAAGGAGGACTTGTATAATCAGTAGCCTATAAAGGTATCTTCCAGTGGGTGTACGTGTGTGTGTGTGTGTGTTTGTGTGTTTGTGTGTGTGAACTGTGGTGTTGTGACAGGAAAAAAAGCCCCAGGTAATTATGTATTTATTTGTAAACACTTTAGGCTGGAAGTACAGTGTTATATAAATTAACCTCATGTGTAGCTTTTTTGGGTGGGGGCAATGCAAGACTTACCCACTAAATTATATATTTTGTAAGTTTATATTTTTGTATATTGCATTAAAAAATACAATAGGATAACAATATGAGAGTGATTCATCTGCTCTTTTATTAAAACATATTCCTGCTGTTTCTGCAAAACTAATCTTACTTCCTCCCTAAACCTCTTTGAACTTTGGAGTTTTCTTGAAACCATGATGTTGTCTTTTTTTTTTTCTTTTCTTCCTAATAATTGACTAGATAAGAGACAAAGACCAAATTCTTTGATTTTTTTTTTTCCTTTCTTTTTTATAAAGTCTCTCAAGTTCCTTTTCTTCATTCCCACTTCTGCCATTTGGGATCAGGACTTGTTACTTCAAATCTTGATCAATGTAATATTATAACTGCTTTCCCTACCTATGGTTTCCTATTGCTAGAGAAGGGCACCCAGTGCTTGGCCTGGGTTGAAAGATCTACCTTGGGCCTTAGTACCTCTGCAGAATGTTCTAGCTCATCCTTTGTCTTCAGCTACGTTGACCTATTCACTTTGTCCACCTCGGTGCCCTTGCTCACACCAGGCTCTCAGTATACAGTCTCCCTCCTTCCTCTTCACCTGTCCAAATGCTATCCTTGAAAAGAGCTTAGCCTGTATCCCTAGCCCAACCATCCCACAGTGATCAGTGCTTTTCCTGGATGAAGGAAAATTCACTGGAATGATTCTTTGGGCACTTTTTGTGGGCGAGTGTTATCAATAGCTATCCACTGAAGTTTCTGTCCTTTCTGACTATGTAGAGTTCTCTGCAGACCTGGATAACCTTTAACATCTCTTTGGATCGTAATCACTGAATAGGGAGCTGCACGTAGGGTAAAATACAAATAGGGGTGATTTACAGTAGCTGATGATAGGAAACTGTTATATCCTCCATGTATGCATTTTTAAAATTTGTATTGTCTGTATTTAAAATATGGAGTCAATATCAGCAATAAAGAATTGCTAAGATAAATTGTTAAAATTCAAAGTAGGATTATATTTTATATCTATAAATAAATGAACTTGGTCCTCCAAGGGTTATGGGTGATCCGTGTTTTCATTAACACTTTACTGAAGCAGAAATTCATTTTACAACAGGTATTTTCCTGAACAGTCTTTGTGTTCAAGCAAGATAAATTGGGCCAAATGGATTTGACCCAAGTAAATTCACTCTCCATTTTTTTGATGATTTGGATGAGAATTTCTTCCCCATCATTTAATAAAGTGTGGCTGATTATGTTGCTTCCAGTGATTGGCTAGCATACGCTGGACACACAGAGAGTCACTAAATCAGGTATTTTAAAAGAGAGTTTTTGAATAATGGAGCCATGTGGGCACAGGTTAAGCTGAACTTCTCTCTCATCTCCAGAGGGGGTCTCCCTGGACCTAGTTTGGGAGACTTTGCAGAGGGGAGGGGAGAAGAGTTGATTATAACTATTGTTTTAAATCATGTCTGTTGGGTGGATAAAGACAGTCAAACATTTTCTGGGATTACAAATTCAGCATGGGATGAATTTAATTTAAAGAATAGCTTCTGGCTTATTGACCAGTGATATGCAAAAAGCTTGTTCTTACCTTCATTGGAAATTTTTCTCTTCTTAACTGAAAAAAAATGACAATTTTATTGAAAGCTTTAAAAATTTACCAAGAATTCTGACATCTTTACAGAACTCCTACTATCATTTTTGTCTATTTTTTCTAGGCCTTTTGGATGTGAATAGGTATTTTTTATATAATTGCTTATATAGTAACATAAAATGTATACATACTTTTTTCAATAAATATTCTAAGCATTTTTATAGAACACATATAGGTTTTGTGTATGTAATGGAAACTCATGGAAGTGAGGTACAGATATTTTATGGCATTTGATATTTATCACTGAATTGTCTGGCAGTTTAAAAAATATATGGTTAAACTATAATTAGTTCTACAAATAGATTTACCATTAGTAAAACTTGCTTTGTGTTTTATCTTGTTCAGAGGAGAGACCACTCTTCTGCTTTATATATGAAAAATTGTGCGAGGTGTTCCAGTGTTTAAAAGATTGACTTAGACTGTCAGAAAAAGATAAAATCTTAGAAAAGTCAGGTTGAAAAATGTTATATAACTTAAAAGAAATAATTCAGGGGCTTAAAAAATAATTCAGTGGTTTTCAGTAGACTCACAGAGCTGTGAAACCACCATCACGATTTTAGAACATTTTCATCGCCCCAGAAACAAGCCATGTACCCCTGAGTGGTCACTCCCCATTCCCTCCCGCCGGCCACTGGCAACCACTAGTCTACTTTCTGTCTCTATGTATTTGCCTATTCTGGATATTTGAGATAAATGGAATCATGCAGTATGTGGTCCTTTGTGACTGGCTTCTTTCACTTAGCATAATATTTTCCAGGTTCATCCTTGCTGTGGCATGCATCAGTGCAGGCAGACCTCAGAGGTACTGCAGGTTTGGTTCCAGACCACTACAATAAAGCGAGTATTACAACAGAGAGTCACACAAATTTTTTGGTTTCCCAGTGAATACAAAAGTTATGTTTACACTATACTGTAATCTATTAAGTGTGCAATAGCATTATGTCTTAAAAAAACCATACAAACTTTAATTAAAAAACACTTTATTGCTAAAAAATGCTAATTATCATTTGAGCCTTCAACGAATCGTGGTCTTTCTCCAATAACAAAATCAAAGATCACTGATCACAGATCACCATTACAAATATAATAATAATGAAGAAGTTTGAAATATTGCAAGAATTACTAAAACGTGACACAG
Source organism: Leucopleurus acutus (assembly GCF_964270905.1). Taxonomy (NCBI): domain Eukaryota; kingdom Metazoa; phylum Chordata; class Mammalia; order Artiodactyla; family Delphinidae; genus Leucopleurus; species Leucopleurus acutus. Next base: position 15,646,179 of record NC_139147.1, on the reverse strand, counting down.
ACACATGAAATGAGCAAATGTTGTTGGAAAAATGGTGCCAATAGACTTGCTCATTGCAGGGTTGCCAAAAACCTTCAATTTGTAAAAAAACACAATATCTGTGCAGCACAATAAAACAAAGTGCAATAAAATGAGGTATGACTGTACTTCATTCCTTTTTATTGTCAAATAATGTTCCGTTATATGGTTATATCACATTTTAGTTAGCCATTTGTCAGTTGATGGACATTTGGGTTGTCTGTACTTTTAGCTATTATGAATAATGCTGCTACAAACATTTATGTATAAGTGTTTGTGTGGATGTATCTTTTCAGTTCACTTGGGTGTGTACCTAAGAGTAGAATTACTGAGTCATATGATAACCCAATGTGTAACCTTCTGAGGAGCTGCCAGACTGTTCCTAAAGTGGCTGCACAGTTTTATATTCCCATCAGAAATGTATGAAGTTTCCAATTTCTCCACATTTTGCCAACACCTATTATGTCTTTTTGATTATAGCTACACTAGTGGGTGTAAAATGATGTTTCTTTCTGGTTTTCATTTACACTTCCCTGATAGCTAAAAATGTTGAACACCTTTTCATGTGCTTTTTGGCATTTCTATGACTTCTTAGAGAAATGTCCATTCAGGTCCTTTGCCCATTTTTAAGTTGAGTTATTTGTCTTTTTATTATTGAGTTAAAAATGTTGTATATAATTTTAGTTGCAAAACATTAGAAAACTGTTTTCATATGAGAGTACCACAATCAGTATAAGACCTGTATTTTCATGCCTTTTTTAAGATACACAAAATGATGATTGAGGGAGCAACATCTCATTGAGGGGAACATATCAGGATGGGGGAAAAGGGAGCATAAGTAATTTGTAAAGGCATAGTCTAGAAATAGCCCTATTCTGATTTGTTTTTAGTCATGGTATTTACTTTATCCTGAAATTTCCAACAAGAGGTTTTTATTATTAATCAGAAACATTTATTTCTTTATGGGCGTTCCTGAAGGCAGAGGCTTTTAAACTGGGTTCTAGGAAACCTCTCAGAGATTGGGGATGGTGAGGGTGATGGGGAGGCGGGGTACTGTACAAGGGCCAAACAGGGGAAGTTCAATTTTATGTGTTTTATTTGCTTCACTTCAGGGTACAATTTTCTTTGCAAAACGATACCGCAGTTAGAAAACATTGAAAACCAAACCTCACTTTTTTATTCCAGGCACATTTTTCTTAAATCTTTACACAGCCCTCAGAAAGCAGGTTTCCACTGTCATAAAGAAACAATAAATTGAGGTATTTCTCCACAAGTGTTTGCAGGGTATGTAGTAATGTGTGGAAAGTTCTATCCTCATTCCTAAGATGTCTAATATGGATAAGATGCCTTTTGTATAATTTATAGGTTTTGAGTTCATTTTCCAACAGTGGAGATACACCCCCCGAGTCTAACAGTCTATCGAGAATTGAGGACAGGGCTTGGTTTGCAATAGGATTTCAACAAATACTTGTCAAGTGAATGAGTAGAAGGACCAAAGAACTGTCTTGGCTCTTCACTCAGAGGCAGAGGTGTGGACAAGGGGATTCTTTTTATTTTTTAACATCTTTATTGGAGTATAATTGCTTTACAATGGTGTATTAGTTTCTGCTTTATAACAAAGTGAATCAGCTATACATATACATATATCCCCATATCTCTTCCCTCTTGCATCTCCCTCTCACCCTCCCTATCCCACCCCTCTAGGTGGTCACAAAGCACCGAGCTGATCTCCCTGTGCTATGCGGCTGCTTCCCGCTAGCTATCTATTTTATTTGGTAGTGTATATATGTCCATGCCACTCTCTCACTTCATCCCAGCTTACCCTTCCCCCTCCCCGTGTGGACAAGGGGATTCTTTTGTTTGAGGATTTAGTTTTATGTGAAATCCCAATATACCAGATTTCATTAGACTGTGAGATTACACTTTCCATTTATGCCCCAGTCATAATGATTTGGGCCTTTTATACCTAATTATAGGCAGTCCAGTCTTTTAACTGGAATCTCATTCCCAGGTACCTCTCCACCTAATCCTCTCTGCCTGGAACCACATTAAAAGGGACAGAATATTTACCTCTCTTCAGTGAGAGTGCCTTTAATTTTGTCTCTCTTGCTAAGGAAAGAAACTCCAATCTTTAGGGGAGCAGAATGAGGAAACATTTTTCCCTCAGCCAGTTTCCCCAGTCATTAGCATGTTACATTACCATGGTACATTTGTCGAAACTAAGAAACTGACATTGATATATTACTATTAACAAACTCTAGATTTTACTTGGAATTCATCTAATTTTTCAATTAATGTATTCTGTTGATATTTTTGGTAGACTCCAGTCTTCCATTGAAATATATCATCTGTTCTTCTATTTCTTGAATATATTAATCATAGTTATTTTAAGTCTATGTCTAAGAGAAAGACAAATACTGATGATATCACTTATATGTGAAATTTAAAAAAATACAACAAACTAGAGAATATAACAAAAAAGAAGCAGACTAGCATATATAGAGAATAAACTAGTGGTTACCAGTGAGGAGTGGGAAAAGGGAGGGGCAGTATAGAGGTAGGCACGTAAGAGCTACAAACTATTAGGTATAAAATAAGCTACAAAGATATATTGTACAACACAGGGAATATAGCCAATATTTTATAATAACTATAAATGGAGTATAACCTTTAAAATTTGTGAATCACTGTATTGTACACCTGTAACTTATATAATATTGTACAGCAGCTATACTTTAATAAAATCACTTAGTTAATTAAAATAAGGAAACAAACAAAACGAGGAAAACATTTTGCCTTTCCCGTTATTCCTAACCCAGAATTTAACTCTTTTTCGGGTGACTGATAGTGGAAATCTCCATTTCCTATAGAGTAGGGGTTTTTAACTAGACTGATTCCTCAGCCTCCTACCCCTAGGACGTTGGCGATGTCTAGAGACATTTTTGGTTGTGATGATGTGGGGTGAGGGGAGGTGCTACTGACATCTGGGGAGTAGAGGCCAAGGATACTGCTAAACCTTCTATAATGCCAATGTCTGGGACAGCCACCAACAACAAAGAGTTGGCCCAAAAGATCAATTGTGCCAAGGCTGAGAAACTCTAGAGCAAATCTTACTTCTTCCTGCAAAGGTAAGGTGTTGCCCTTTGGCTCCCAGAAGATAGGGTAAATTTATTCTTCCTGCATCAATCATTTGTAGGGCTTCAATACTAAAGTCTAGACTGTGTTTTGGAAATTCCATTTCAATACCATTTATTGTTCCTTCACCTGCATAAGATGAAGGTGAACTTTCACATCCTTTATGTCATCTTGAAGCATCTACTCCTCTCCTGTGTATAAATGTTGGTGCTAGAACACACATCTTTCAAGAACCACTAACAGTATAGTCTAAATCACAATTTAAGCTAAAATTCTCCTATGATGAAGATAGTATTTTATTACACTATTATTTTTTAAAATTAATTAATTTAATTTTATTTATTTTTGGCTGCATTGGGTCTTCATTGCTGCATGCAGGTGTTCTCTAGTTGTGACGAGCGGGGGCTACTCTTCATTGTGGTGCGCGGGCTTCTCATTGCGGTGGCTTCTCTTGTTGAGGAGCACAGGTTGTAGGTGCGTGGGCTTCAGTAGTAGTGGCTCGCAGCTCTAGAGCACGGGCTCAGTAGTTGTGGCGCACAGGCTTGGTTGCTCTGCGGCATGTGGGATCTTCCTGGACCAGGGCTCGAACTCATGTCCCCTGCATTGGCAGGTGCATTTTTAACCACTGTGCCACCAGGGAAGACCCTTTGTTACATTATTATTCAAAACGCTTTAGCTCCTGGGGACTAAACTGCCTAGGATTTTGTCTTTTCCAAATAAAAGTCTTTAGTTAACTTAGAAAGTTCCAAGAGTTCTGGTCTTTCCAGAAACAGAGAAATACTTGGACTAATGATGAATCCATTTCCCAACCTCCTACAACATAAAGAATCTCCTTAATTTTGAAATTAGTTTGCAGAAAGTTTTAGTTCTCTTTACAGACTCACTTGGATTTCCCCTTCCCCCATTTGTTTTAGCAAATAAAAACTTATCCAGGCATGTGGCTTAGGATGGGGCCAGCAGATGATCTATGGTGGACCCAAGGTTATGACCTTTTCACTGTTGAGGTACATCATCTGGAAAACTATGGTATAAATAAGATTCCTGTAATGATGATCTTCTACACTTTTATCACATTACACTGAAGGGAAATGATAAACAAGAAATCAAAGGCAGGACCACATTCTAGCCAATTGTACATATTGACTTGCTCCCCAGATCATCTATTTATAAGATTATCTTTGTAGGTTGATGTGCTGGGGTTTAATTATGAATTGCTAATGAATGAGCATCAATTTTTCTATATAAATAGGTCTTGGACAGGAGGCAACAGACGTTTTGACAGTATTCATTAAATAGATGTGTAACTGCTTATCAAATACATGAAATTAATTTAGAAACCTATCAGTTGAGTCTTCTTGATTCCAGTAAGGAAGAAATTATTATTGACTTTCTCCAATGCAAGAAAATTGGATTAGACAATCATGACCATTCCTTTCAGTTGTAAAATCTGTGATTTATTTTCCCAGTTAGTCAAAACTAATAACAGATATCCTCAGGAATTTTAAATGAGGTCAGATATGGAGCCTGGACAGTAGCCATTATTTGTGTGACACAGTTAATTTGAAAGGAAGAAAAGAACAGAAGTAGATGATCTGATGGGTGAGGGATTTAGAGGCATGTCCCTTTTTACTTACATAAATTTTACTAATCAATTTCTTTAAGATAGTTACATAAGAAACTTTACTAATATTTAATTATTGACATTTATTGCTTAAACTATGTTTAGAGGCAAAGAACCTTAAGCATTTAATCAGAAGGATAAGTTCGATTCATGGCTGCTTCTTATTAGGTGTGTGACTTTTTCCAATTATATTAAGCACTTTTAGTTTCTGTTTCCTCATATTTAAAATATACGTTGTCTCTGAGGTACCTTACTCTTCAATTATATTTATTCAATAAGTATTTATTGGGAGACTTTATATTCTTTTTTTTTCACCCTTTGGCCGCACTGAACCTGACCAGGGATCAGACCCATGCCCCCTGCAGTGGAAGAGTGGAGGCCTAACCACTGGACCACCAGGGAATTCCCTATATTCTTTCTTTAAACCATTTTAAAAAATTGAAGTATAGTTAATTTACAAGGTTGTGTTAGTTTCAGGTGTATGGCAAAGTGATCCAGTTTTATACAAATATATATATATATAGAGAGAGAGATATATATAAATTCTTTTTCAGATTCTTTTCCATTATAGGTTATTACAAGATATTGAGTATAGTTCCCTGTGCCATACAGTAGGTCCTTGTTGTTTAACTATTTTATATATGGTAGTGTGTATATGTTAATCCCAAACTTCTAATTTATCTCTGGGAGCCTTTATATTCCAAATACTATGGAAGATTCAAAGATCAATAAGAGCCCAAAGGAACCTTGTGTATATGCATATGAATGTTCCAGATTATCTTCCCTTTGTCCCTGTTGGGCACTTTCTTTCCCGTGCCTGGTTTTGCTCAGTGGTCACCAAATCGGGTACACAAAGCAGTCTGTTGAATGCAGGAAGAAAATACTAGAACTTCTATTCTGATTTGCTTTTTATCCTTTTCCTGGGGCAACTGTGTGATAGTTTCAAATTTACAGAAAAGTTACAAAAATGGTAAAAAGAACCCTCATACTTCCTTTACTGCATTCATTAATTATGAAGAATTTCCCCAGTTGTGCTTTATTCTCCCTCTCCCAAAGCTACATACTACTGGGGCTCTCTCTCTCTTTCTCTCTTAGAGAGATGGGGTGTCTATCCATCTATCTATATCACATGCACATATACAATTATATATATGTGTGTATATATATATATATATATCTCATGCTCCATTGCCCTAAATACTTCAGGGAGTATTTTCTAAGAACAAGGACATTCTCTCACTTGACATCAATACAATAATTAAAATTAAGAAATTTAGCATTGATTCAGTAGTATTATCTAATTCACAGGCCATATTTAAATTGCATCACTTTCCCAATAATTTCCTTCACAGCTTTTTTCTTTCCAATCCAGAATTGCACATTGCATTTCATTGCCATTTCTCTTTAGTTTTTCTAAATATGAAGCAGTTTTAACATTTTGAAGCATACAGGCTTCAAATGCTTTTGTAACATTTCCCTCAATTTGAGGTTGTCTGATGTGTGCATTTTTTGGCAGGAATACCACAGAAAAGATGTTGTGTCTTTTGTGATGCATGGGGCATCTATTGGTCTCATTACTAATGATGTCAAGTTTAATCACTTGGTTCAAGTGGTCTTCCAGGTCTCTGCACTTTTGCATACAGAGGAGAAAGAAATATGACATACCCTTACGTTGAGGCAAAGGAAAATTCAGTTAAGTCTAGTTTAGGATTAACTGACACATATAAGGGGAATGGACCTGTTTTGGGTTGTCATGTTTATTAAATCTAAATATAGACTGCAAATCTTTAGTTCCTTATTATGTATTTACATCAATGAATTATTTACAAATATTTATTGTTTTAGGCATTATCACTACAGGTTCCCTCCAATAACCTTAGCTTGCTTCCTAAATTCAGGAGTCAGGACAGCACCAAACATAGAGATATTGCTTTGTTAGTTAGGGTGACAAGATATATATAAGGGCTAGGGAAAGACATGGAAAATAATATCTGCAGGAGGAGGATCTGCAACTGGAATTTCTTCATAAAGATTTGTTACTTTGCCTAGTAAAGATTTGTTAAACTCAGAAATAGAAAACAAAAGAAGATAATAACTGAATTTGAAGGACAAAACTTAGGTAAGGGACAAACTATGATTCACCTACCTGTAAGACAATAGCATCTTAAATTATAAACAAATTTTTCTGTTTTTTTCCTACAAAATAGTCATAATTTTTTATAATTTGTTGTACTCTTTAAAAGATCACCCCTTTTGACTGTCAAAGGACTTATTGAGCTTTTGCCGGTATATGTTTATTTTATTTCTATTTATTTATTTATTTTTAATTGGAGTATATTTGCTTTACAATGCTTTGTTAATTTCCACTGTACAGCAAAGTGAATCAGCTTTATGTGTATTTATATCCCCTCTTTTTTAGATTTCCTTCCCATTTAGGTCACCACAGAGCATTGAGTAGAGTTCCCTGTGCTGTACAGTAGGTTCTCATTAGTTATCTATTTTCTACATAGTATCAATAGTGGATATATGTCAATCCCCATCTCCCTATTCATCTGATTCCCCCCTTCCCCCTTGGTATCCATACATTTGTTCTCTGTATCTGCGCTGGTATATGTTTAATATTTTGGATATATCTAGACGAGGTGCTGGAATAAAATAAAGGCATCTAACATTTGTGAAGTTGGAAAAATAAAAGTAAGGAGGCAAGCAGAGATGGGTAAAATTTAGAAGAGTAGAATGACATATTCGACTTCCATTATGCTGTTGCTGTATAATTCAATTTGTTTGCATTATGTTTTATGCTTCTTCCTCACCTGCCCCCCTGAATCTTCAGAAAGGAGCTCATTGCCAAGCTGGATCAGGCAGAAAAGGAGAAGCTGGATGCCGCTCAGCTGGCTCGGGAATTTGAGGCACTGACGGAGGAGAATCGGACATTGAAGCTGGCCCAGTCCCAATGTATAGAACAACTGGAGAAACTTAGAATACAGTATCAGAAGAGACAGGGCTCGTCCTAACTTGAAATTATTCAATGTGAGCATAAGAGGTTGGTGGCTGCTATGCACTGGCCAAAAGATTTTTATTTTAAAGGGATAGTGAGTAAAATCTATTGCTTCTCCTTATTACCCACATGGCCAACGTCTATACTAACGAGTTTAATGCTTGCCTGATATAGTTTGAGAGAAGGGTTATTTTATTTTAAATAAGGTAATTGAAACAAACCTATTACCGGATGTTTTCAGAGATCATAATTCGTTTCCAAAGATATTTTTTTTTCTTATTTAGCAAGATACGATCATGCTGTAGATCTGGGTAGAAAATGATAGAAATAGAACATTGACTGATTCTGCTAAGAATCATGAACAGAATTCAGCCATGAAACAAACTAGTAAGATGCTCACTGCAGTTTCTTATCTGTGTATTTTAAAATTTCACATCTTCAATATTTCTACGGTGCTCTAATCTCAACTGTCAGAAACTTCTCCAAATACATTTATGTTCACCAGAGTTAGGTTTAATCCCTCAATGATTGATTGTACTAAGAATAAATGGTTGCATATCATAAAAGCTTTCTCATGAAAATATTAGCGGAAAGCATGTTTGTGCCAGAAGCACATTTGCCAGTGCTAACTTGCTGTTGTAATAAAAAGCTGATAAGGCTGCATTTTCTCCATGCTACGTTACCTCGTGGTAAACATCTCTGCCTTTGCTTGTGTGTGTTCTGGGAGAAATGGAAAAGTATTGTTTGGACATTACCTTGGTGAGTTCCCATGAAAACAGCCCAGTAATTTGAACAGTAAAATTCTAACTATTACTCTGTTTTGGATTTAAGGAGGTGTTTTGGATCAATGATTAATAAGAATATATGAGTAAATTTAAGATTAAAATGATTTTTCCCTTGTTCTATCTATCACCATAGTTTTCCAAATTGATCTCTTTGTTTTATGTCCATTTCTATTCCTGTAACTTCTTTTTCATTAAACATAGATCAAAACCCTCAGTCTGTATTTTGTCTCTTTCTTAACCTCAATTTATGCTAAAAGTTGGGATGGGTTAACCCTAGTCAGAATTTGTTCTTAGTTGTATTTGGAAGTGCCAAAAAAGCGGTGAAGTCCCTTTTCTTGTAAGACTGTGGTTTCTCATATAAATAACTCAGAGCTCTATACTGAATATGGTCATTAGTGTCTTAAAGTATTTGCCCAGAAAACATAAAAGAGAATAGCTGATTAAAGCAATAAGATGGCCTGGGATAGACTGGTTGTTATCAACTGGGGGTGATTTTACCCTCAAGGGACATTTGGCAAAGTCTAGAGATATTTTTGTTGTCACGACAAGGATGAGGGGGTGGGTGATACTGGCATCTGGAGAGTAGAGGCTGGGGATGCTGCTAGACATCCTGCAATACACAGGACAGCATCACAACAAAGAAGAATTGTTTGGCCCAATATGCCAATGGCACAGAGGTTGATGCACCTTGGGTTAGACTAATCACTGGGCAGCTGGGCAAATGCCAAGCGGAAACATGATGCAGGGCCATGGGTTTCTTGTCATATGGTGTGTTTCCATAGGTCCTTAGCATCCTTAACCTCAGTCTCCTCATTTGTAAAATGAAGCTTTTCAATAGCTCTCAACGTTTGAGTGTTATGTGAGCCTATTCACCTTTCAGCTGCTTTAACATTTAACTAAAGGTGAAAGTCCCTATTATCCTGGTAGAGCCTTCTTTTTAAAAGAACCCCAAGGCTTATATATACTAATATAAAGAAGGACTTGTTGACTAAATTTATATAGATCTAAGGTCAATGGAATGGAAGGAAGAAGGGTAAGTTACCTAGCTTTAAATACAACGATTAGTTGTTGATCACTGCCCATCTGAAGAGGGTTACACGTATTTACAGAATTCAAGCAGTCATGGCACCTTATAGAAAATGGGAGGGGAGGGCATGGAAATATAGTTGCAAAATCTCTCTGCTCTACCAGAATGAAAATAATTTTACAAGGTCAAAATATTTGAACACTCTGTTATTTTGTTAAGGAGACACTGAGTAAATAGTTTTCATATCTGTTCTAGTCTTAGCCTGGAATTTTACTGTTTCCAAAAGATATCTATTCATAACTCAAAAGTAAGCATTTCTATAGGTGTGTGTGTGTTTTAATATTTTTTAATTGAAGTATAGCTGATTTACAGTATTATATTAGTTTCAGGTATACAGCATAGTGATTCAACATAGGAGGGTGAGTTTTAAGCAGACTTTTATTCATTAAAAATATAAAAACATCTACTTTTGTAACATTGTCAGAGAAACCTAAAGGCAAAATTTCTTATATTGTCAGTTTCATCTTTTCATTCATTTGACAAATTTCCTCCAATCTTATTTACCGCTGCCTATCGTCTGTATAACACAGAATCATTTAAGAATTTTATATCTTCAAATATATTTACAATGTTCTTGCTATTAGCAATAATGAAAAATTTATAGAGCATTAAAAATGAGCACAGAGGTTCTATTAGTATTAAGATGAAGTGCTTGCTTTAGAGCTAGAATTTAAGAAAAATGTAACCCACATTGTACTGTGTAACTGCTCTGCTAAAGAATTTGTTATTTGTGGGCCATTTAGTTTATATAGACATAAAAGAATGTGGTTACAGGTGACTAAAAGCCCAGTCTCTTCTCATTGATGTTGGTATCTTGATGTCATTCTGGTACCTGGGCTTGGATGTATCATTAACTCAGTACAAACAAGGAACTAAAAGGGATCTGGAATTCAAATTCAATTCAACAGAAGTTTACTATTTACTTACCAAGTGCAAGGCAGAATAACAGCAAAAATGAATGACACAATCCCAGTGTTCCACACTTTGGGAGGCAGTAGATAGTCTTCTCAGAGGGTATATGTAGGGGGATAGTGACAAATTAAGTTGAGAAGTTCCACTGGGCCCTGGTTGTGGGAGAGTTTGGACAAAATAAACATTTTGAAAAGAGGAGTGAATGGTCAGGGCTGGTCTTGAAGACAATGAATAGGGTTGTGGTGTACAGGATGGATGGATACCAGAAATTGTCAGGCTAATAGGAAGGACTGTGCAACAAGGGAGAATGGCAGCAGCTGGATTGGAGGAACAGACTAGTAGGGTTGGGAGAGACAAAATGAGAAGGAGAATCCACGTGCCTTGGGATGGATGGCAGGTGTCATTGAAGCAAAAAGATGAATAAAAGTAATGTTTAATGAGCCCTTTCTGTACCAGAAAAATCCAGGTTCATCATATAGGCTGTATTATTTAATTCTCAGAACAGCCTGAGAGGTAGCTATAATTATCCCCATTCCCCAAAGCCAGAAAGTAAGGTTACACAATTTGTACAGTGTTTTGCAGGACTGGGATTCAAATGCAAATTGACTTTTTACCTTCCCTTCCTGCCTCCCTTCCTTCCCTCACTCTGCCTTTCCTTCCTTCTTTCCTTCCTTCCTCCCTCCCTCCCTTCTTTCTCTTTCTTTCTTTCTTTCTTTCTTTCTTTCTTTCTTTCTTTCTTTTCTTTCTTTCCTCCCTTCCTTCCTTCTTTCTTTTCTTTTCTTTCTTTCTTTCTTTTCTTTCTTTCTTCCTTCCTCCCTTCCTTCCTTCTTTCTTTTCTTTTCTTTCTTTCTTTCTTTTTTCTTTCTTTCTTTCTTTTTCTTTCTTTCTTTCTTTCTTTCTTTCTTTCTTTCTTTCTTTCTTTCTTTCTTTCTTCCTTCCTTCCTTCCTTCCTTCCTTCCTTCCTTCCTTCTTTCTTTCTTTCTTTCTTTCTTTCTTTCTTTCTTTCTTTCTTTTCTTTCTTTCTTTCTTTCTTTCTTTCTTTCTTTCTTTCTTTCTTTCTTTCTTTCTTTCTTTTGTTCCTTCGTTCCTTCCTTCTTTTCTTCTTTCCTTCTTTCTTTCTCTGAATGCTTGTACTTTGCCAGGCATTCTGGAAGGTGTCAGGGACACAACAGTGCACAACAGGAATGTGAGTCTAGTAGTCAAGGAATCCTTAGTCTAGTGGGGAAGGTAAACATTTACTTAACTACCTACCTGGGGTAGTTTTAAATATATCTAAAAATCCC